>NC_030680.2:47744360-48369360 GCF_000004195.4 Xenopus tropicalis
ATGCGTGATCCTTGGGATCGAAGGCTTTCATCAATTCACTATTATTGGATACAATCTTGTGCAGTCTTAAGTTGGCACTAGATAAAAGTGCTGGGTTCTTTTCAACAAGTTGATAGCTTCCTTTGGTGTTGACAAAGACTTGAGGCAGTCATCGACATAAAAGTCTCTCTCTATGAACTGTCGAACATCATGACCAAATTCTGCCTCACCCTCCTTGGCTGTCCTTCTCAGGCCATAGGTAGCCACTGCAGGAGATGGGCTGTTTCCGAAGACGTGAACTCTTGGCTGTCCAGAGGAGTCAGATGCCTTGAGGTAGACAACTGCAGCTACGGCTTCGTTGGAAGCATCACAGAAGATGTGAATTTCTCTTTCTTTAGTAAGGCTAAGGGAGCAAGAAAGATAGTTGCGTGGAATCTGAAGCTGCTTTAATACCTTTAAGGAAAGCTTCCATTTTTCCCACTTGGGTTGTAAGTCCGCAGGCAGTGTTACATTCCAATCCACGCGATCTTCTGTAAGTTGTCTAAGTATAAGCTTCCCTTGAACAGTGATTGGCGCCACAAAGCCCAATGGGTCATACAGACTGTTTACGGTTGATAGCACTCCTCGTCTTGTGAATGGCCTTTCCTCTGTAGAGACCTGAAATGTGAAGGTGTCTTGATTTACATCCCAATGGAGACCAAGGCTTCTTTGGGTGGGCAGTAGGTCCTTAGTTAAGTCTAGATCCTTCAAATCTGATGCGTGATCCTTGGGATCGAAGGCTTTCATCAATTCACTATTATTGGATACAATCTTGTGCAGTCTTAAGTTGGCACTAGATAAAAGGTGCTGGGTTCTTTTCAACAAGTTGATAGCTTCCTTTGGTGTTGACAAAGACTTGAGGCAGTCATCGACATAAAAGTCTCTCTCTATGAACTGTCGAACATCATGACCAAATTCTGCCTCACCCTCCTTGGCTGTCCTTCTCAGGCCATAGGTAGCCACTGCAGGAGATGGGCTGTTTCCGAAGACGTGAACTCTCATTCGATATTCAATCACATCCTCATCAAGATCATTGTTGCGATGCCAAAGAAACCGAAGGTAGTTCCTGTGGTCTTCTCGGATGAGGAAGCAGTGGAACATCTGCTGAACATCAGCCATAAATGCAACACGTTCCTTCCTGAACCGAACTAACACTCCTATGATACTGTTAGTCAGATTTGGGCCTGTAAGTACATTGTTTAGAGAAACGCCTTTAAACTGTGCGCTTGAATCAAAGACAACTCTGATCTGATCCGGTTTGCGTGGGTGATAGACTCCAAAGGATGGGAGATACCAACACTCCTCTCCTGTCTTCAAAGGGGGAGCTGGTTCTGCATGGTTGTTGTCTAGGATCTTCTTCATGAATGCAACGAAGTGTTCTCTCATAATAGGTTTGTTACCTAATGTCCTTTTGAGTGAATCAAACCTAGACTTGGCTTGAGCACTGTTGTTTGGAAGGACGACTCTTGGACTGCGGAAAGGGGCGGTCCAACTATTGGAATCACCCTTAACAAACTCTTTGTCCATAATTTTGATGAATTCTTTGTCTTCGATGGAAGGAGCTATTTTATTGTCGTTGCAGGTAGTATGAAAGATTGAACTACCGAAGTTAGGAGATAGGGACTTGTAACAAATGTCCTCTTCTGATCCACATATGATCTGTAGGCTCGTGTTGGGTTTAGGCCTTATCTGATAATGACATGAGCACGATTTCCCAAAGAGCTTACCTCTGTCCTCCATCAGGTCTGTTTTGCAGGTATTCACTTTATAGGGTTTTCTAACCCTGTCTAAGCAAACTTCACCAATTAGAACCCAGCCCAACTCAAGCTTCTGGGCATAAGGGGCATCACTTGGTCCACTGGTTTGGTCTTGCACCTTGTGAACTCTTGGTATATCTCTTCCCAAGAGAATTAGAATTTCAGCACTCTCATCTAAGGGAGGTATCTTGTCTGCTATGTCCTTAAGATGTGGTTGATGACGTGCAGCATTTGGAGTGGGGATCTCTTCCCTGTTGTTTGGCAGTTGAGCACATTCAATAAGCATGGGGAGAGGTTTGTAGTCATCATTGTCAATAGGTGCTATCTGAAATCCACAAGCTGTTCTCCCTGATACACTCCTTTGACCAGCACATGTGCGTAAGGTGTAGGGATGAGCTTCACTTTGGATGTTGGAGCGCTTGAAGAACTTGGGACTTGCTAGTGACCTGTTGCTCTGGTCATCTAAGATAACGTACATTTTTACAGCCTTTTCTGGATGCCCAACGGGAGCGACCTTGACCAGACGTATCTTAGCGCAAGATCTTCCGCACAATTCCTTGCCACAGACTTCAGTACACTTGGTGGACACAGGATTAGTCTGTTCCTCTGCACTCTCCCCGCCGTAATTCAGTGAGGGATTGTGGGAGTCACCATTGGAAGGAGCCTGCCTTGAGGGCCTTGAATGGTTGGCTGTCACATGTTTGTCACTGTTACATTCAGAACACTTAATGACGGCTTTACAGTCCTTGGCAAAATGCTCGCTGGACGCACAACACCTATAGCAAATGTTATGATCTTTCAAGAATGTCTTTCGCTCTTCAAAGGGCTTTTCTCTGAACACACGACACTTTCTTAGTGGATGTGGTTTGTTGTGGATAGGGCAGGATAGATTAGGATCAAGATCAGTAGGTTTCCCTTTCCTTAGTTCTGGAGTGGCTATTGGCTTACTGGAGGAAAACCCGGTCTTCCTGACAGAGACGGTTTTCCTGACATCCTTGTGTCATCTTGCTATATCCCACGTAGCAGGTTCTGTAGTAGAATGGCTTTGATCTGGAGGTAGGAAACTTGGGTCATTTTTGACTCTCGCCATTTTCCTGATGAATCCACAGAAAAAGGAAAAGGGAGGAAAGAGAACCTAATGAAGTGACTTGTACTCTGCGCCTACCATATTCCATTTATCTTTAAGATATTGAGGCAGTTTTTCTGTGATTGGATACAATCCGTAAGCAGTGTCCAGGCAGCAGAGACCTGGAAGATATGGGTCTAATTTTGCTGTTTCCAATTCAAGGAGAAAGTCACTTAGCTCTTGGAACTTGCAGTTATCTTTGCTGGAAAAGCTTGGAAAGTTGTAGAATCTATTGAGCAGCGCACGTTCGATGACTTCAGGACTGCCATAATCTCGCTCTAGTCTTTCCCACACCTGAATAAGTCCCCTGGCTGGTGCCTCAATGTTAACAGACTTGAGCAATCGAGCTTGCTCTGATGATTTCGGACCAAGCCATTTGACAAATCAAGTTCTCCCATAGGTTAGATGTCCAGGTTCTTTATTGCTGCCCTGAACGTGGCTCTCCAACTTCTATAGTGCTCTGGACGATCGTCGAATTCTGTGAGTCCAGTGTTGAGGAGCTTGCGTCGAATCATGTATTTGACGAATTCTGACATATCAGTTCTTTCCGTTTTTATATCGGCTGTTAGTTCTGGTAGTTCAACCTTAGGAGCTGTAGCAAGCACACACAACTGGTGTGGAGGGGGAAAGGGTGTTGCAGATGGGTTTAGACCAGACAAAGATTTTGGTTTTGGAGAAGATGAAGGCTGCCTCGTAGAGAATCCAGGGGTAAGTTTTGTTTCCCCTTCATCTCTACGGGTGTGTCCTGTAGCATAAGCTGGTTCACTAGATCCTTTGGTTTGGCAGGTGTGCGGGTTTGTTAATTCAGTTGTTTGAGCTTCTCTAGAGCAAAACACAGGATCTTCAGTTCGGTGCACTGGAGAACTGTATGCAGTGTCTACAATTGTAGGAAAAGTCATTTTTCTGACTTCTTGGTCTAAGACAAACTGAAAAGTTCTCATTACTGGGTCTGCTGGGGTTGTCAGACAAGGATGATACACTTCCGGCTCTAGCTGTGCCTCTGCTTCTGCCTGATTGCGAGCTATATGTGCCTTGAGCGCTGCTTCCTTTTTGATGCATTGAGCTTGGACCTTGGCTGCCTCAGCTTCTGCTCTGGCCCTTATTATCTGGCTGCTTAGCGACGATTTCTGTGAAACTGAATGCAGTGATCTAGATAGTCCCTTATACCTTCTAGAGCAGTGCTGTCCAACTTCTGTTGTACCGAGGGCCGGAATTTTTCCGACCTACGTGGTGGAGGGCCGATAATGGAAGCCAGTTTTGACCACTCCCCTTTTTGAAACCGCACCCACTTGAAACCACACCTATGTTATCACATGACCATACCCATATTAATGGTTGTAGTACAGCAAAAACCTTCCATACTCTGCCTGCCCTACCCTGCCTGTGTGTGCCATACTCTGCCTTCCCTACCCTGCCTGTGTGTGCCATACTCTGCCTTCCCTACCCTGCCTGTGTGTGCCATACTCTGCCTTCCCTACCCTGCCTGTGTGCCATACTTGGCTGGTTTGTGCCATACTTGGCCTGTGTGTGCTATACTCTGCCTGCCCTACCCTGCCTGTGTGTGCCATACTCTGCCTTCCCTACCCTGCCTGCGTGTGCCATACTTTCACTGTGTTTGCCATTCTTGGTTGCCTGTGTGCCATACTTGGCTGGTTTGTGCCATACTCTGCCTGTGTGTGCCATACTCTGCCTTCCCTACCCTGCCTGTGTGTGCCATACTCTGCTTGCCCTATGATGCCTGTGTGTATGGCACACACAGGCAGCATACAGTGACACAATGCTGGCACTGCTCCTACAGTCTGCACAATAACTATATATTAAAAAACTTTTTAATTGCAGTACCACCTCAGTATATGTTCTTTTTGTAGTGTGCAGGGATTATTTGTGGGTTTCTACTGCTCCTGAGGTGTGAACAGGGGAACAATGGGGGTGATTACAGCCTGAGCCTGAGGTGTGAACACTGCAGGGGGTGAACAATGCAGAGATTAAAAGGTGTGAACAGTACAGGGAATTACATATTTAAACAATACAGCCTGATTACAGCCTGAATCTGAGGTGAGAACCATGCGGGGGGGCAGTTAATCACAGTACTGATACCATTCAAAGCTTACACAAGAGTAAGCCATCAAAGCAGCCAGACAGGTGGGGGGCCACACAGAGGGGGGTCGCGGGTCGCCAGTTGGACAGCACTGTTCTAGAGGAAGTGGAGGCCTTGGATGCATTATCCTGTAACTGTGCGATTCTGGTCTCCATCCTGGATGTTGCTTGCAGGAAAGTAATTTGTCTCTGTTGGTCAATGATAGTAAAGGCATTCAGCTCTTGTAATGCTTCTTCCATACGAGCATTGGACAAGAAGGAAGAATATTTCTCTGCAAGTCTTTTATAGTTAGAATAAGCAGTCTTTAGTCTTATTAGTGCATCAGTAAGTTGCAGTCTAGTATTGCCTGCCTCATCAGCAATGGTTATGCAGTGATCTGTTTTATTCCATAAGTCAGACAGACCATCATTAATTTCATCCTTTTGTGCCTCATACATTTCTATGCGTTTAACAGAGGTACAGGTTCCTCTCTTTCTGATGAGGGATCCATTTCTGACAAATCACTCAGTTTATTGGCAAGATGCTATGCAGCAGTTCAATGCAGGCTATAGTCCTGGCAGCTAAACAGTTAAGTTGATTGCAGAGTCAGATATTGGTAAACGCACTCTATGCCTCAGATGTGTGATGCTGGATCTCAGACAGTGCTGTTCTTAATGTTGGTACAGTTCAACACACACTTGAAAAATCCTGGGATACACCAGATTGCAGACAGTACTGATCTTCACTATGCACCCAGATATCACAGTAATACAATTTGCTAGCAGATCAGCTAATTGCTCACATTGCACACACAAGGCTGCTGGAGTTAATAAACTTGATAGCAGATACACACTGCACAATCCTGTAAATGCTGATTCTTCACTACACAATACAGTTCTCTGGAAGGTTCTGCTGTACTTACAGTTTGTAGTGTAGCAGGCACATGGCTTGAGGGATGTTTTAGTTACCTCAGAGTAGATTGTAGATGAGCTCACAAATTTCTCCAGAGATTATAATCCGACTGCAGAGATTGGATTATGGATCTTGCTGGATGATACTCAGTTCTTACTATTCTGTCACCAACACGATTTATGCAGAAGATACCCTTCCTGAGGCCTTTGCTCGCATGGACGGCGTAACTTTGCTGAGATATGCTGATGGCAGAGAGTTTACTCAATAAAACACTGCTTAATAATCCGGTGGTTCTTTAATCCAGGAATATTGCACAATACAAAGATTCTGGGGTTCAGAATGTCCAAAACAATCAACAGGTTCTATAGGTAAGAACTGGTAATTTTGCAGCTCTATCAAAACTGACTGAAACTGGATCTGAAACTAAGGAACAGCATGGGAGGAGACAAGCTGGTGGGCTGAACTAACAAACATTAAACAGCAGGGGAGTAAGGAATTTACCGAAACACAATTAATAACTGGCTGTAGTGACAGCACATTTTAACTGTACACACCTATAGACCTTCGTCAACAACAAACACTTGCATTTTCTTTCCTAAAGACTGTTTTTACACATTCCTTGCATGTTCTAATAGTAATCTTTAGGGGTGGTCTACTAAGGTAAGATGATCTGGAACCTATACTGTAGATCTTTAGGTCATTATTCTTACAATCTTTTTCTGAGGTTTTGGCATTAAATTTTCAAACTGGAACAATGGCTTATAATAGGGTCAGAACTAACACGATTAGCATATAGCCTGTGAGAGCTGCGGTTCTCTGATATTAGGTTCATGATTTTACAGGCACGTATTTGTAGCTGAGGGCTGAGAGCTTTTGTAGTTGTTGTTTGCTTTTCCAGCAGTGTTTTGCAAAATGCTCAATTCCCAGGCACTTAAAACATATTAATTTGTCTCTGTTACTATTTTTATTGTCCCTCCTTTCTTTGTAATCTCCCCAACTCCTTTTTGGCATCTGTCTTCTATCTCTCCCTTTCTCCTGCCTGACTGTCTGCCTTATATACAAGAACTTGCCTTTTTCTTTCTTTCTTATTTTGAAAATATCTTTCAGAATGTCTGGCATATTCTAGGACTGAGTTTAGTCTCCCTATCCTGTGATAAATCATATGTTTTGTAACAAAGCTACTGATTTTAAGCAATGTTCCTTTTAGGAAGGCATTTTTAAGTAGTTGTTCATATGGGGTATCATTTACCATGCCTCCTGCAGGTACGTCAATGCCACAGTGATTGTCAAACAATTCTTTTAGTCGACCATAGTAATGGTCAACTAGTTCATCATAATTTTGGGTACATTTATTTATCTCAACCCAGTCTGGTGTTTTCTTCCACTTATTTTCTATCCTAGTTTTTAACTGGGCTATATTATTGGTTAAATCAGCAGCATTGTGTGTTATGACAGTATTATTTGTATCCAATGCAGTCCAATTTTCACACACAAGACACCAATCTGGACCCAATATCTGCCTATATATTTTTTCATGTCCTAGGGTGTGGTATCCCATCAGTGGCCTTTCAGACATCGTTTAACGTCCAAGTTCTATAGACCAACATGGTGGGGCCCTCATTATTTTGCCCATAAAAGGGATTGGGGACCTCAATCATGGGATACTGGCCTACAGATTGGGTATGTAATCTCATATGGCGGTCAATCTGGCCCACGGATTCCAGGGTATTTTGAATGAAGGGATTGGTCCGGGCAGTGTATTTTGGAGGTGGCCCCAATAGTTGTTCAGGGATTCTTTGATCCACGGGGGCAGAGGATTGAACACAGGGAATCTGTGATTGTGCACAGACAAGGGGGGCCCTATCCTCCGCCCTAATATACATGGTTGTATTGGGCTGTTTTAGGTTCACTTTTACATCATAGCCATCTATTGGCTATGTGTAAGCCTTTTTTTCCTGTTTTCTAACATTAGTACCAGCATCTTTTTTAATCATCTCAACTAGAACTCTGCATTTGTCCTTATCTAGTATAGAATCAAAAGCATGATCCTTTTTCCATTCCTTTAAATACTTAACATTTTCTGGGTCTTTACTATATATGAACTGAGCATCCTCAGTCATATCAATGTGTAAGGCCACTCACCGTCCACGGGGTCTCCGGCGATCTCCGGGGGAACACACGCGCCGCGTGCGTTCCAGTGCGCATCAGCGCCGCAACTGACGCGGGCGTGCACACGACCTTACGCGCACACGCGCATTGACGCACGCGTATTGACGCACGCGTATTGACGCACGCTGCGCCGGCGTCCTTACACGGAAGGCCTTTAAAAGGCCAAAATAGCTAACCGTCAGTGCTCGGTTATCTTTACCAGCTACCTAGTGTTAGTACCATTTGGAAACCTGTTTATTGACCCTTGCCTGTTTCTTCGACCTGTGAACCTTGCTGCCTGCCTCTACCTGGACCCGTCTGACTACTCTTTTGCCTACTCCACGGTACTTCGTCTCTCGGCCTTCCAGCCTCTCTCCACTGCTGTGCTTCCTGTCTCATCTCCAGGTTAAGCCTCCAGCCTAGTGCGAGGTGCTTGCGGGTGACATTCTCGTCTGACCAGCTCGGCCTGACACAATGGTACCTTTACAATACTTATTTGCCATGATTATTGATTATGTATGGAATTTACCAGGAGCCGCGCCCTTACAGCTCCTTGGGGACAAAAATCTCCTTTTTAATTCCTAGTCACACTTATTCATTCTCTCATTCACACCACAACAGGTTAGAGGTTCAAGGATAAGTAAAGATAAGTACCATAAATTCACAACACCCAATGCTACAACAGTTGGGTGAACGTACGTACATTATGTCACTTAGTTTGACGAACACATCAATACATCCGAGTGTGTCCGGAGCTGTTTTCCCGTAGTCTGTGCGCTCAGGACTATGGACTAAAAACCGGTCCAGACCTCACAAGTAATGTAAGCACCACTATCCAGACTGATAACTGGTCTAGAATCAACATGTAATGCAAACATCACTACTGGACCGGGCGAACTGACTAGTCATGTCACCAGTCTAAGGAATTTATCTCATTGGGCTCCAACCCTTGCATTTAATATGACTACACACCTTCTTGGCTGATGACGACACAGTCCTACAACTCACATGAACTTAATGGTACTTAGAATAGGAAAAAGAGGAGGATAATTCACACATTACCACAAAGAGAGGGAACCAATTTGTATCACTACAGGAGCTATGGACTGTTTACATGCAAGTCAATTAAGGCTAACACATATCACCATAACCGCCTGGACAACCACAGAAACTATGGACTGTTTATGTGACAATCAATTAGGATTGACACACATCACCATAACCCCCTGGACAATCATAGGCACTATAGTTTTTACAGGTCGGTCAATCCTGTCCAACCGTGTATTGTTACAGCATCTAGAAATGCCCTCTCTCCTTAAGGGTCCTATATCCTCACTGATATCCAATTACAACAATAGTACTTTTTCACTTACTTACTTCTGTTACAATTAGTTTCTAAAGATCTAAAGACAAAAATACTTTTGTTTACAATCTACAATTAAGTGCACTTAGGCTGTGTTACTTTAGATTGACATGCAACATAGATCTGTCAGCCTTATGAGCTATGCGAAACTCTAACAGCACTTTAAAACAACATTCAACAAACTTCACAAGAAAGAAAAACACATACGTTACCAGATTCCGTAGGTCCTGGGCACACTATTCTTTGAAATGCGTCACCCGCTCCAAAGCAACCTGCAGCTGGCCTCTCTTTTACGACAATAGGTCAGAGGTCTTTCAGGGGAAAGGGAGAAGTTTGGTCTCCTTGTTGTCCCTTGTACAGATGCTGAGTTGCTTGAAAACGAGATCGTGAATTCTTCCGATTTTCCGAAGGACCAGAATGTGAGGGAAATGTATCTCCCAATTACCAATTAACACCAAATCAGGACCAGGAATCTGGCAAGGTAGTTTATTTCGAAACCGCGGGAGACAAGCCCACAGATGGCCGTTTGCTATCTGCTTCAGGGGTTGTCTAATTTGCTCAACCGAGTGACATAGCATTTATACCTTTCAGGATGTACATTTTGATCATGCATACATTTCCTTATATGTCTCTAAGAACAAGATGTCAGTTACAGTAAATGGTCTCCAATTCTGGTATTTGGATAATCTCTTACATTTACAGTAAACGGTCTCCAATTCTGGTATTTGGATAATCTCTTACAGTTACAGATATTAATAACACTTGTGAGACTGATCATTACGCATATCCTTGACCACTCGTGAAATCTATAAACACTTTTGTATACTTTCGGGAACTTACATGTAGACTCAAAGTATTAACTTTTTGATATCTCAATTTCCCTAACAGTTAATTAGCGCGCATGCGGTAATTACCGCTCTGGATGTGCGTTAATTAGCGCACATGTGGTATTTACCACAGTCTGTGTGCGTTATTTAGCGCGCATACGGAAAATACTGCATGTGCGTTAATTAGCGAGCATGCAAAAAGTAGCGCACACGTTAATGCGCATAGAGTCTTCGCGACTAAAATATCACATGCAGTATCACGCGTAAATTAACGCAATTATGCTTATAGTGAATCGTGCGTTAAGTCGCGAAAATTTAGACGCGATAACATTTTTAACGCACGCTATAAATAGCGCGCGTTTTAACGCACTTTAGTGAATCAGCCCTCTTATTTCTTCTTTTGGTCTTAAATATCACTTATATGCAGATGACATCCAGATATATTTAGACACCCCTGCACTAACCGCTGATGTTAAAACCCAGATTGGTAACTGCCTCCTGGCTATCTCCTCCTGGATGAACAGACGCCAGCTCAAACTTAACCTAGCTACAACAGAGCTCATGGTCTTCCTGCCCAAACCTGGCCCTCCTCCTCCTTTCACCATTACTATTGATGGCATGACCATCAACCCTGTAAATTCTGCACGCTGCCTTGGGGTTATCTTTGACCAGTCACTCTCCTTCTCTAACCATATTAATAACACTTTTTCCTCCGCTATATTGCCAAAATACACCCCTTTCTTTCACAAGTAACAGCTAAAACACTAATACATGCCCTTACCCTTTCCCGCTTAGATTACTGCAATCTCCTACTAACTGGCCTCCCAGACTCTCACCTCTCTCCCCTGCAATCAATTTTAAACTCTGCTGCCAGGAACCTGTTCAGCCTCAATTAAGCTCTCTAGCATGGTTGCCTGTTAAAGGACCAGTAACACAATATTTTTACATTAAACCTATGCCCTCTACACACTTTTATTAGCATATTTAAAACACAGAAATGTTAATAGCATAAGTAGATTTTAAATAAGTAGCATTACCATGTATTCTCAGGGCTCAGGCTGCAGCACTTCAGACAAACGTCCGGTCACTTCCCCCTCTTCCCACTCCCTCTCCCCGTACAATGTCAGCAGTGCGCTCCGCTCACACAGAAATACAAACAGAGCAGGAGATAAGAGGGCCTCCGTCTCCCAACCCTCTCCCTAACCAGTACAAAAAAAAAAAAACCTATAAATAACTTTTAAAGCAGTCTCCTCACGCTCGAAAATGAAGCAAACTAACTTCTGGTTTTAACAGGAAGTCGCCACATCGCCTTTTTTAGCTGTGCCCTATACAGCCAAGGTAATGATTTTTATTGAATAACCACTTATCATATTTAAATTTCGGTCTGTTATATATGTTAGCTAAAGTGTTTAAAATGTATATTTGCAATGTAAAAAAATTGTGTTACTTTTCCTTTAAGCAAAGGATAGCTTACCTTCTGCTAACATTCAAAGCCCTTCACTCCTCTGCTCCTCACTACATTTCTTCACTGGTCTCCCTGCATGTTCCTGGTTGTCTCCTCCGCTCCTCTCAGAGCCTCCGTCTTTTTACACCGTCCACACCCACTGCGCTCTCTCGTCTTAAACCTTTCTATCTCGCTGTTCCTTACCTCTGGAACTCTATCCCTGAATCCCTCCATAGGGAAGCTCACCCACTCTGTTTAAGAAAAAGCCCAGCTGTTACCTTCTGGAGCACTAAAATATTATTTTGCCCAGTCCTGCGCTTAAGGGGAAATGCCCATACCTGATGCACTCTTACCTTCCGGTTTGTGCCTGTATGTTACCCAACCACTTAGATTGTAAGCTCTACGGGGCAGGGACACTCTTCCTACTGTGTCTCATACCACATGGCACTTATATATATATTTATTGTATTTATTTATTATATCACTTGTCCTCCCTGTGTGTAATTTTGTATTCTGTAAGATTGTACAGCGCTGCATACCCTTGTGGCGCTTTATAAATAAAGTTATACATACATACATACCTTCCTTTCCGATTTTGAAACCTGGCTCTCTTTTTTCCTCTGTACTAATGGCCCTGCAATCATCCTTGGGGACTTCAACTCCCACATTGATGATCCCTCGCAACCATGGCCCTCACGTTTTCTCCTCCTAACCTCCTTTGAACTCCAGCAGTGGACAAACACTCTAACTCATAAGGATGGGCACTTTCTGGATTTAGTCATTACTAAAAATGTGTCCCTATCTGATTTTCACAGTGTCCCCTTCCCCTCTCCACCTGGTTACATTTTCAGTCTCTCACTCTCACTCCCAACCTGCTCCTTCCCCCACTGTATTAATTCAAAATACACGTGACACAGACCTCCCGGCATTACCTCACTCTTTCAGGTCCAGTCTCTCCTACTTTAACCAGATGTCTGACCCTGATACCCTTGTTAGAGAGTACAACAGCATACTAGCCTCCACCATTGACTCATGTGCACCCCTTTAGCCTAGGCGTACTCAGGCTCAAAACCCACGCCCCTGGCTGAATGTACAAACCAAATTCTTACGCTCCTGTGCGAGGTCTGCATAACATATGTGGAGGAAATCCTGTACGCAAGCTGACTTTATTCATTATAAATTCCTATTGGCCTGCCTTGTTGACGGCTAAACAGGTATACCACAATACCCTTATAAACAATAATAAATCCAACCCGCGACGCCTGTTTTCTATATTCAATACCCTTCTGCGTCCCTCACAGACTCCATTACCTAACTTTATCTCCCCAGGACTTTGCTGATTTCTTCATGAACAAGGTGGAGTCCACCCGCAATTAGATTCCCCTCTCTACTAATACAAACCAGCTCCTCCTTCCTCAGCCCCCTTCTGCATGTCTTAGTTCTTTTGGTCCTGTAACTGTCTCCGAAGTCTCCCGGCTTCTCTTGTCAGCTCCGCTCACCACTTGCTCTCTTGACCCCATGCCTTCTTCTCTGCTTAAACACTGTGCTGCTGAGCTTACTCCAGTTCTTACTCACATCTTCAACTCTTCTCTGGCTTCTGAAAGTTTCCCCTCTTTGTTCAAATAAGACTGTGTCAAGCCGATCCTTAAAAAGGCTACGTTGGACCCATCCTGCCTCTCTATCTACCGTCCTGTCTCGCTTCTACCAATTGCCTCCAAAATCTTAGATTGTATTGTCTTCTCCCGTATTACTAACTTTCTTAACGCCCATAATTTATTGGACCTGCTGCAATCTGGTTTTCGACCTGTGCATTCTACTTAGATGGCCTTGTGCAGAGTTACAAATGATCTTCAGGTTGCCAAAAGTCACTTTTCTATACTAATCCTCCTCGATCTATTGGCTGCATTTGATACGGTCGACCACTCCCTCCTAATGCAAATTCTGCATTTGATTGGTATCCGTAGTCAGGCTGCATACTGGATCTCTTCTTATCTCTCTAACCGTTCCTTCGCTGTCTCCTATGCAAACAAAACCTCATCACTTAATGTGGCGGTACCCCCAGGCCCATTGTTGTTCTCCCTCTACACACTGTCCTTGGGGGATCTTATCCGTTCATTTGGCTTTAAATATCATCTGTATGCTGATGATATCCAAATTTATTTTTTGACCCCTTCATTAACAGTTGAAGATGAGGCTCAAATCTCTAACTGCCTCCTAGCTATCTCCAATTGAATGAACCAATGCTACCTCAAACTGAATCTAACAAAAACTGAACTAATGATCTTTTCACCTAAGCCTGGTCCTACCCCCCCCCCCCCCCATTTACTATCTCTATTGATGGCACCCTCATCAACCCTGTCAATTTGGCACGTTGTTTGGGGGTGATCTTTGACTCCTGTCTCTCCTTCTCTGACCATATTAACACCACTGTCAAAACCTGTCACTTTTTCTTACAAAATATTGCCAAAATCCATCCCTTTCTTTCTACTGTAACAGCTAGGCTGCTCATGCATGCTCTCATCCTATCCCGACTTGGCCTGTAACCTGCTACTAACCGGCTTCCCTAACTCTCATCTCTCCCCCCTACAGTCTATATTAAACACTGCTGCCAGAATTCTCCTCCTCTCATCCAGGAGAGTTCAGGCCCTTCCCCTGTTAAAGTCCTTATTGTGGCTTCACATTAAACAAACAAAATCTTTCAAACTCCTTCTCCTAATTGTAATAATAAGAATTGCTAAATGTAATATTAATCTTATTCAATTGTATAATACTAATCCATGTTTTTTTTTGTTTTTTTTTGTTTTTTTTTCCATCATTACCTTTTCATTCATAGTCAATTGTAAAATTGTTCTGAATTGTTCATTTGACTTATGTATCTTATTAATCCCGTTTGGGATTTGCTTGTTTCTCAATGATTGTTATATTTGTCTAATCTAATAAATAATAAATTAAAAAAAAAAAAAAACTCCTTCTC
Organism: Xenopus tropicalis; assembly: GCF_000004195.4. NCBI lineage: Eukaryota > Metazoa > Chordata > Amphibia > Anura > Pipidae > Xenopus > Xenopus tropicalis. Next base: position 47,759,007 of record NC_030680.2, read on the forward strand.
TTAACCTTCAAAGCCCTTCATTCCTCTGCTCCTCACTACATCTCTTCCCTTGTGTCTCCATACGTTCCTGGCTGACTCCTCCGTTCCTCGCAGAACTACCACTGCTGTCACCCACCTTAAACCTTTTGCCTTGCTGCCCCTTACATTTGGAATGCCCTCAATGATTTCCTCCGGAGAGAATCCTCCCTCAGTCTTTTTAAAACTAAACTTAAAGACTACCTTTTGGAGCACTCGCACAGCCCCTGATATGGGAAGTAGCACTTATATTGTAGTGTCACCCACTGTGACCTACAGCACTTATATATACAGCCTATTTTGTGTCTGTAAATTACCCTCTCATCTAGATTGTAAGCTCTACGGGGCAGGGACCCCCATCCTCTTGTGTCTTTGACTCTTAACTTATTGCAACTGTATCTTGTATTTATATGTATTTATTGTTATACTTTGTATCTATCTATTATCTTAATAACCCTCTGTTTGTATTAATGTATTCTACTATACAGCGCTGCGTACATAAGTAGCGCTTTATAAATAAAGATATACATAAATACATACAATCACATCATATTTCCGCTTCAATGCCAGCACCTCCATCTCTCCCATTTTACTAGTCAGACTCGTTATACTGTAATACTGGTACCAGTGGGAGAATTTTGCATAAACAGCTTATGGTCCTCCCTGCCATTATTCAGTAAATATTCAGGAAACAGAGTGGTAATTTCCAAAGCTGGGCAAACCCATGTTCTCAAAGCCCAGTATGAGAGTCACCTAGGCATTGTAAATGTGAAAGCCCTTGAAGAAGTTATGTCTGGTGGCCTAAAATGGATGAATGCATTGAAAAATGGGTAAAAAGTTGTGTTTATTGCCAGTCCACTTGCCATGTCCCTGCTAAGGCCGTGGTACATCCATGGGAGGTGACTCAGAGCCCATAGTCCCAGCCACATATAGATTTGGCAGGGCCGTTTCAAGGTCAAACATACTTCATTGTGGTTGATTCCTTTTCCAAATGGTTCCAGTTGCATTTGCAACCACCCATGCAGTCATTCAAGAGTTGCGGATGTTGTTTGCTACACATGGACTTCTAGACACCATTGCATCACATAATGGAGCACAGTTTACATCTTCAGACTTTAGAGCATTTATGGAATGTAGCCTTATTTGTCATGTTACAACAGCACCATTCCATTCATCTTCAAATGGGCAAGTTGAGTGAATGGTCCAGACTACAAAGGATGCATTAAAATGGATAACTAATGGTGACTGGAGTTATAGACTGGCAAAATTTTTGTTGCAGCAGCATATAACCCCTTCCACTTGCACTGGCTGCAGTCTTGCAGAACTTTTGATGAACCGACGGCTTAAAACCTGTTTGGACAGATTGCATCCCGACTTGGCTTATGATTTACAAAATAAACAGGAAGATCAATTCCATAAGAATACACAGACCTCCACAGTGAGGATGTTTGAAGTAGGCAATAGTGTGTACGCCAGAAATTATGGACTGGGCCAAAAATGGATACCAGCAGTCATAGTTGAAGCCATGGGCCCTGGCTTGTGCAAAGTTAAGACTGTGGACGGCCGTGTCATTCGAAGACACTGAGGGTAACCATGGCCAGTCTGGATTAAAAAGTGAATGAACTCCTCTAACTTTCCTAGAGGAAGAAATATCTGCGGCTGAACAGACAGCAGATGTATCTGAGAGGGTACACGTAAACACTGAGGCCAATCCACAAAAAGGTTATCAGTGTCCCGGTGGAGCTGCCCAGAAGGGTCACTCAAAGGCCCCACTACCTAGAGGATTATGTTATCTAGGAGGGGTGTTGTGTATTGACTGTTAATGTATGATCACTAGATGGTGCTGTTACATGTAAAAATGGATGTGTGTCATCCTGTTCTGCTAGTAATTGTTCCCCCTAGCAATTGCCTTTCTATCCTCTTCTTTCTCCCAACTTGTTGGCAGTTTTGCTCTATGTAAAGCTTGTTCCACTACCAGCGGCCTCTTTTATAATACTGAGTCCAGAATAAAATAATTTGATGACCATTCGAAGATAACAATTCTGTGAATCCATTTTTCGTAGGTCTAAATATGGATATCACTTACAGGATTGTCATGTACACATAGGGGCTACTGGGAGTAGCAGATAGGAATATTTACATACTAGTCTTATCATCAAGTTAACATTTTATGGTCTTTAATTTCATTTTACACTGGCTGATTATTACAGCTGATTGAACAAAACCAAATCTGTACAAAGGTGGCAGCCTCCATTAGCTCCTGATATTAACAACTGATTCTACATTTGCCTTTGCTCTTCTTAGATAGCAGGCAAGGTCCTTTCACTATTGACTTGGTTACTTGTGGAACAATTATTTTAAATGTTTGTATAGAAAGGGACAACCTTTAGGTTCAAATATTAAAAACCCTAACACAGCCTTAATATTTTGCATTCAATATAATTATGCATAATCTTAAATTCTAATAAATTCATATAAACTTGTGGCATGCAAAAACCATCATAAATTCATCAGAATGATATTATGCTACATTTCATTATTATGTTGGTGGGCCAACAAATAAGGCTAAAGTTAAAATAATAAGTAAATCTATAACATCTGTATGCGCCACCCATATTAGTTACCAGCCACAAAAGTAAATAAAATCAACTATTGATTCAATGCAGATTATAATCTTATCTTTGAACAGCACCATCCGACATTGGGGATTTGAATAATAAACAAAGCCAAAGTCCTCAGGGGATATAATGTCAGGAGAGAAAGAGAAGCAACTGGTTCTTTTTTAGAAACCCCACTGGAAATCTAGCCCACTGAACTTAATCTTCCCTGACCTTCCTGTCTAACTAATAAGGATGGTCAATTCTTCCCATCATATGTTAGACTGCTGGGTGACCAAAGGTTTATATTAGTGAAGTAAGTGAAGTCAGTGAAGTAATCAAACAAAGTTCATAAATATAGACATTGCATTTGAACCATTCATAATTTTCAGAGCCCCGGTGGCTATCTACTAGTTTATGTATAAAACTTAAAATGCTTAGTAATGAGCTCAAAATCAAAACACTCATCCTCCTGGGATTAACTGGTAATAATAGATAACACAAATTATGCAAGTCAGGTTGGGCCAAGTTAGAGTTATGAGCTGTACCCTTACCTCCAAGGGTGTTTTTTGGTCCTTTTGAATTTTAAAATTTAATTTAATTTAATGTAGCCCATGAAACCATAATATATGGTAAAATCCACTCACAAAAGCAATTATTTACAAGCAACAATGACAGACATTCATTACAAAAATAACTTCATTACCATGCCATGTAGAGGACACCTTACCAGATCTTGGTTCATAAATCTGAGTTGGCGGCAGTTATATCTTAGGGTATTTTTTTAAATAAAATATAATGAATAATGCATAATGCGAACTACTGGATATAGTACTTCTTTGATAGTCAAGTACATTTTTGCATAACCTTATATCATACACTGCACACTGGAAACATACTTAATACATATATACTAAACCTTTGTAAGCATGTTGTACCTTGCTCAACTCCTCCAAGTAACAATCAATAAAATCACGTGGCTCTCCAGGTAGCCTGGATCTTTTGTGTTCCTCCAAAATGCTTCTTAGGAATCCAAAAATTATCTCCAAATTTTGAAAAATTTTCCTGTGTGGCAGGGGCAGGTAATGGATAAAGCCAAATGTATTGTACAACTAGAAACATAAAGTATGTAAATAACGTAAGCGAATCAGGCAGTCACATAAGCACAAGTTAAACCATAAATGCAGTTTCATATCAATACATGTATGGGTGTATTTTTAACATTGGAGACAAACATCAACAGTGGTGTTGCCCATAGCAACCAATTAGATCTTTTCTTTTGTTCTCTAAAGGTCCCCATACACTATAAGATCCGCTTGCTTGGCGATGTCGCCAAGCGAACGGATCTTCACCCGATATCCCCACCTACGGGTGGGCGATATCGGGTAGCAAGTACCTAAAAAAAAAAATAATCCGATCGTTTGGCCCTGGGGCCAAACAATCGAATTACATTTGCGGCCATGGGGCAGTTGGTTCAGGGACCGCATCAACGAGCCGATGCGGTCCCCAAACCGTCTGGATTTTCTAACCTGGCCAATCAAGATCTGGCCAATTTCAGGCCAGATATCGGTCGGCCAGGCTGCTCGGTTCTGCCCATACACGGGCTGTAGCTCTAGCTACAAGCTAATGACTGGGCGCCATGATTTTTATCTTTAGTAAAAGATATTTATTTTATGAACCTAAAGAAATATTAGCTAAGAATCTGCTAAGAAAAGATAGACTGCCCACTGTAGCACAGGTATGCTAATTTGGATACCCTTGTTGATTCATTCTGGCTCTTCACACCTAGCCAGACAGTCTGACTTCAGTGTCATTTAGGGGGTATTTGTGAATTACCCCCTACCATGAGGGGTTTCCTTCAAATGTGGATTCCAAGCAGACTTTCTAAATTGAAAACTTAACCCATTATATGCTGAGCCTTACTGCTCCAACATGACAGGACATATGATAGTTTCTTATTTTGGTAGCAAACATAGACAACCCTTTTTCTAACCACAGGAAGCATGTTTATGGAGTAGTGAAAAATACCCCAATATACTACAAACTGCATTGCTTTCACACTACACCACATAAAGTAATTCATATGATGTGCAAAGACTTTAAAGGAGAATATATCCCTAAAAATGAATATAGCTAGAAATGCCATATTTTATATATTGAACCTACTGCACCAGCCTCAAGTTTCTCAGCTTCTCTATAGTAGCAATGATCCAGGCCTTTACAGTTGTCACAGGACCTCCCCATCTTGAATATAATAAGAAGTGTCAATGGTTAGTGTGCTCTGAGCAGCTTTTGAGAAACTAAGCTTAGGGGCTTCTGCAAATATCAAGCAGAAAATGAGGCTGGCCTGTCATATAAGCTGATACAGAACTGATGATTACTGCACCGGGCTGCCATGTAATGTAAAAGTGAGTAAATGACCAACCAGCCTTATATTATGACATGCCTATTTCATATGTACAGTATATCATGAGCCAGTTTCTAAGCTCAGTAACTGACAGCAGCACATGGCATGCACTGTGAATCAGCAGAAAAAAGATAGGGGGCTATATAATGTACATTTATAGCCCCCTATCCTACTTCTTTAGTTAAGCTTTAGTTCTCCTTTAGGGCTCATCAGCAAATGCAGCACATGTGCAAAGTGATGAAATGGACACAAAACTCAGCATTCATTGATTTTATTGTTTTTTTTTTACTTTTTATTGCTTAACTTTCTATCCAGTCCATCTATAAATTATATAACAGTCATTTTCTCATATCGATCCCTGGTTACTAAGGCAAACTAGTAGCAGATTAATGCTGAAATTCCAAACTGGAGAGCTGTGGATCAAAAAGTAAAATAAAAGTAAAGTAAAAACTACCAATAACAAAAAATGAAGACCAATTGCAAATTGTAACAGCAATAGCACTCTATACAACATACTAAAAATTAATTTACAGTTGAACAGCGCCTTTAAGGCTGTGCATCAAAAGTGGTGCTATTCCAACACAAATGCAGAGTAAATAGAGTGTGCTGCAACTTGTGTGCTATTTACTAAAATTAATGCAAACTGATTTATTGTATTATTACATTGTATTATTACATTCTGTGTTGTTCTGGTGGATGCAACAATTTTTCACATGCCCTTGGTATTAAATATAACCCTAGGAATTCTAATGATAACCTCTTTGAAGTGTTCCTAAAGGAGAACTAAAGCTTGACAAAGAAATAGGGTGGAAATTCTGCACCTTATGTTTTGGGGTTCTGTACAAGCCCAGCTTTAGAAGTAAAGTCCTGTGCCTCTGAAGGCTCCCTTGTAACTCCAACACTGCTGTGCTCCAAAAGCTGATGTAATTAATTAAGCTACTCAACAGCTGCCTAGAGCACAGTGAGCATGTGTAATGTCACTGGCACTCTAACAAAATCCAAAATGGTGAGATCCTGTGACAACTCTGTAGGCCTGCAGCCTGGAGCAGTTATTAAAATGCTGAACCTTCGGGCAGTACATTTATTATATTAAATGGCATTATTATTATTATTATTATTATTATTGTACATGGCATTAATTATTATTATTATTTGGCATTCCTAGCCATATTTGTTTTATCTCTGGTGCTACAGTTTAAACAGAACCATTGCAGAGAGCAGCAGCCAATTGAGCATATATTTTTGTCAATAATTCCTGCTCATTTTCCATTTGCTGCAACTCTGCACTATGGGAGTGCCCATGGAGAACAAGCTCATGTACAAAACAATTGCTACAAAAAAACCCAAGTGTGTACCGCAAAGTTGCTTATTTTGTTCTATAATGACAAAATAATCACTCTTTGTTTCTGACTTCGAATCCTCTTTAACTTAATATTATCATTGATGTAATAATACATAAATTATATAATATTATAATATTATATTAAGCCCATTCTTTTTGTTCCTTTCTCTACTTATAGATCTTGCAGGTTGGTTATAACTTTTTTTTTTCATAATAATTGTAATCATGGGGTTAACACAAGATTCCAAGCTTTTCTATAAATATTCCTTGGTTCACAACATAATGTGCCATCACCTTTGAATGCATTGTGATGTTTTGAATAAAGTTCTCTGTCTAGCCACCGGAAAGCACTGAGTAATGAATGAAACATGATGAAAAAATCTTATTTCTTATATCTCTTTTTAATAATGAATTAACTCAATTCTATCCAGACTTTTTACTATCTGGTATTAACTTTTTATTAATTCCTGATTGCACTCTCTGTGCATGAGCTCCCTGAAAGAAAACCTTACTTCAGTTTATATTACTGAAATTTTTATATTTGATGAGGGTGGGGTATATATTATACAGGAAAAGTTACTTGTTTCTAATACCTGAATGGTTAGAAGTCACTCTCAATACTTTGTTTTTATATAAAAAATGGGTTGCACTGTAATAGTTATTTGTGTGCCTAATATTTTATCATGATTTTAGTCATAATCCTGTGCCATTTCTTTGTTGAGCCATAGATGTATTTATATATTTTTGCAAAGTTACTTGCAAAGCTTCGAAAAACACTGACTTTAGACTTAGCAATAACATATACATTGTCCTACCACTTATACAAAGCTCCTTTCCACTATGATACAACTGTTCTTTACAGAAAGAAGATGCTTCCACGTTGCTAATTTCATCCAGAGATGGCTCTCCGACAGTGGTTTTGTGTGTTTTTTTATGCTCAGTGGAGCATAGTGAGACATGGCAAAATTCTAGTGCAGATTTTCAAACATTTTTCCACTGAAAAAATTGTGAAACTATACTGGGCAGTGGGAAATCATACAGGACACTTCTGTTTCCTGTAGTTGTCCAAAGTTGCTTCCCAGGGAAAGTTTGGGCTACCAAACCAAAGCAATGTGTATGTTTTCCCACCGCCAATTTACATTATTACTGGTGGGTAAGCTTCGCGGTTGAGAGACAATAAAATTCTGCATGTGTAGAATCCAGGGGGTACAGCCCACCTCACTTTGATGGATTCTGTTCTCAAGCTAGCCTTGATCACTATTAACCTGGCACTGAGGGCAGAGCCACCTGTTTGACTGAAACCAAATAAGCCAAATAACCTACTGATTGTTCTGCCAAACACTCTGTTAACACCTTAGATTTAATGGAACAGTAACACCAAGAAAGAAAGTTTTTATATTTATCTAAATATAATGTACTGTTACCCTGCTCTGAGAAAAAATGTGTTTGGCTCAGAAAAATATAGTTTATATAAATAAGCTGTTGTGTAACCACGGGGGAAGCCATTCAAGCTGAATAGGGAAAAAATGCACACATTAATACAACAAAAAACTGTTCACTTTGATTTTAAGATCACAAGGAGTATGATTGTTACATTTTGGGCTTTTCTTTGGACCATAAAAACCTGCAAATTTTCTCAAAGTATCATTGTTGACACCATACTAAAATGAAGATGAAAAATGAGCGTTTTCGATGGCAATTGCTCTGGTGGTCTCATCCTTATAAAAACATTCCTACCTGTGCCCAGATACTTGAGGCCAGCTTCATATTTTCATGCACATAGTAAAGTACATTGCGTAATGTGGAATCATGGTAGTCATAGCGCCTCCCAAATACAACTGAGCAGATAATGTTGGATACAGCATTATCAAGGACAAAGTGTGGTTCCAAGAGAGAATCTATAAAATAAATTAAAATGAAAAAAAAGTATATAAAAACAATTGTTCCACAACAGTTCACATTACAGGAGGTGTGGATTTACTACCAAATTGCATGGGGAGACTGCCTGCATATGTCTTACCCTGGTAACAAATAAATGAAAAAGGATAAAAATGTAGTTTACTCCATTGTGGTGTGCACTGAAACTTTATTTTGAACTAATGCTATGTACTATATTCACCTACTATAGTGTTGTCTTTAGGTCGGTTATATACAGAGTGCTTACTATGTACCTGCACCTGTAAATCATGGGATTCCAGGTAAGGTCTAATAGCATTTTCCCTTTTCATAGTTGGTACATTAAGACACTACTTGCTGAGGAGCCGGCTGTGGCAGTTTCCTTTTATCAAGAAATTAGCACACAACCACAAAACTGTAATCTAAATATACTATAGTCAACACCAGTAATCCTAAACCAGTGGTTCATGAGCAACATGTTGCTCACTGTCACCTTTGATCTCAGTGGCATCAAAATAGGTGTCCATTTTTAAATTTCTGGCTTGAAGACAAGTTTTGGAAGGACATAGACACAGATTTACTCCAAGAAAAGCATCTTGCAGGCTAGCAGTCCACATGGGGCTACCAAATAGACAACCACACTCCTTATTTGGCCAATAAACGTCTTTTGTACTTGTGTTGCTCACTAACACTTTTTACATCTGAGTGTGTCTCATAAGTAAAAAAAGGTTGGGGATCCCTGGTCTATACCATATGTCATCCTTAACAGACAGTATTTAAATGTTAAATAAAAATGGTACCTTCAGAACGAATACTTAACCAACAGATAATTTATATAATAATAAGTACCCTATTAAAGAATCTCACAAAATCACCATATACTGTACATCAGTTAGCTTGAGTTACCATATTGTGAATTCTTATATCATATTTTCAGTTTTGTATTATCCAATGGCTCATACTATTAAAAAAATAGATTCTTCATGAAAAGGCTTTATTTATATGAACAATGTTTTACATATGGGCTATTTTATGTGATTTATTTTAATAGAGACATGCAATGTTTAGGGCTATATTTTCCCTATATTTTCCCTAATTAATTAAGAGAGTATTAGGAAAATAAATTGCTCTATATTTGGATATTTGCATATATTGATAGGAATATATATATATAGATATATATATATATTCCTATCAATATATGCAAATATCCAAATATAGAGCAATTTATTTTCCTAATACTCTCTTAATTAATTAGGGAAAATATAGGGAAAATATAGCCCTAAACATTGCATGTCTCTATTAAAATAAATCATATATATATATATATATATATTGTGAGCGATGCAATGGAAAAGGTCATTGTTTGGTGTATTTCCACCAGTGTTAATAGTGGGATACAAATGGCCCAAGGTAAAATGCCTGGTTTTACAGCAGGTAATGCTGTGTTGGAGTAAATCTCCCTTTAAGGTTTGATTTGGCCAGCTGTAGGGAGCTGCCTCATTAGGCTGCAGGTGAGCAGCCAATAAAAGGGCTGTGTGATTACACAGGGGGTTGGAGTTGGAATTGAATGCTGACTGAGTGAAGGTCACTCTCAGAGCAGGGCACAGAGCAGGAGGGCTGCCTGTGTTAGAAACTCCCAGAGGAGCTGGGGGTGCCACTTGCCACTGCAGGGAGCAGAGGGAGTTTTGACCAAACGGATGAGTGCTGAGAGGGCTCAGCAAGGCTTACTGTGAAGCCTGAGTGTTCCAGAGTGTGGAACTAACCCTGGAAGGTGAGAACCCTGAAGGAGGGACATGTCATAACACTGAACTGTTTATGAACTTATGTCTTTATGTTTCTGTTGGGAAGAACTGGCCCTAAATAAACCTGAGTTTTGCTTGAAGACTTGGTGTCCCTGTCTCTATGCTCCAGATCCTCTGCATGTCTGCCTGCCTACCATTGCTAATTCCCCCAAAATTGCATGTACAGGCATTCAGCATGTCACATATGGTGGAGGATGCGGGCACTAAGGAGCTGTTAAAGAGACATACACGTTTAAAGGGCTACGGAGCGTTTCCCTAAGAGACTGAGACAAAATGGCGCCAGTGAGTGACTGGTTTGCTGAAGGCAAAAGTATGTGGTGAAGTGTGTTGAGACACCCACAGCCAAAAAGCGAGTGTAGCAGGGTGCTACAGGAGCTGCGAGACTGGCAGCAGCGGTTTAATGCCAAGTTTCTGCAACAGCGGTGTGTGGACTTGCAACAGATGGCAAAGGAAGTGACGGAGACTTCGCGAGTGGCAAAGGTGGTCGCTTCATCTGGATGCAAGCCAGGAAAAGCATTCCAAAGAGGTTTTGAAAAAGGCCAAAGAGATGGTGCCCCAAGGTTGGAGCCTGTGCAGGTGGCACAAGTGCAGCATGCCAAGGAGAGAGGCAGTGCTGGTTTCACAGTCTGGTCTGGAAAGGTTGGCCAGAGTTCATCCCCAGCAGTTCCAGAAAGTATACCCTACAGGAATGGTAAGACTGTTCTTAAAGGGGTGGTGCAAAGGGAACGGTATGCTGGTGGGGTGAAGGACTGGGACTGTGTGCTTAAAGGCAAGGTCCTGAGAGCTGAGGTACGGCAAGAGTTAAGTGCATGGGCAGAGTGCACTGTGTCTCTTAAAGGGAAGGTTGAAAAATCAATTGATGTAAAAGTGGATGGGATCCAATTATGGGTTACACTGGATGCTAAGTTACCCACGTCTAAGGTTTTGCATGAAACCCTGATGTTTGTTTTATCCCCGCAAGAGATCCCAAAGATACAAGAGCTTCCTAATAAACCAACTGTCTGTGTGACTTTTGAAACAACAAGAGGGACAGTTGACCACTCACTTGTGGTTGTTGAGGACATTGATGTGGAAATTATTCTGGGAACAGACTTTCCCCTGTTCTGGAAATTATGGGGGAATGACAAATCTTTGGTTGAGGGGCAAACAAACCAGTTGGCTAATGTTTGTTCTATGCAAAATGTTAACTGTAATTCTGCTGAGAAATGTCCAGATGTGAGTAATGAAAGTGTGACTGTGGGGTGTGAGGTAACACCCATGGTACAAAGTTTAGGGGTGACCCCTGGTATTAATGTTCCCCTAGAGAGGGTGAATGAGGTAATTCACAGTGGGAAACAACTGAATGTAAAGGAGGAATGTTTGCAAGAAGATTTCTTAAGTAAAAAGTGTGCTAGCGTTATGCCTGAGGTAAAGGGAGTAGGGGTGCCCCCCTATGTAAATGGGTCCCTAGCAGGTGTGACTGACGCAGTGAGTGTAAACTGCTCTGAGTCTGTTAAAACAGAACAAAATGTTACCTGTGTGTGAATGGTAATGATTGTGCAGCTATGTTGCAAAAAGATGTTGCAACTGATGCAAATGAGAGTCTGCATGTAGAACTGCTGAGCAAAGTGTGCTCAAGTTCTTCAGTGAACAAAGGGTTAAAGCCATGTGTTGAGAGTAACTCTTTGTTGCCCAGCCGCAGCTCATCTCCTGAAGGTCTTAAAGGGGATGAGTGTACTAATGAGCAATCTCTGTCAACTGCTATAGCTAGGTTGACTGAGCTAATTGAAAGGGAAAGGTGCTCCCACTGTTATGTTACTGGGCATGTTACTGCTAACTGTCCTGTATATGCGGCAATGGAAAGGTCACTAGAAGCCTATAAGGAGTGCTGGGGAAGTAAGGCACTTGGAAGTGAGTTCAGTGAGAAGTCAGGTGAACTTCCTGCACTTAATAAAGGTCATGCTGTGTGTGTGAACAGAGCTGATGGCGATATTGAAGTAAAAATGGGTAACATGGCAGTGAATGGTGGTAAGCCAAACAGTGTGTCTGAGGAGGTAAATGAGGATAAGGTAAAACTACCTCTTGATTCTGTGTGTGAGGATGTGTCGGCCACAGAACTGGTCTCCAGTGAGCTGAATTGTGTGAGAGTGGAAACACAATGTGCTGGAGAGAAAAATGTCATGACTGAAAACTGTGCTTTGCTACCTGAAGGGTTAATGCAAAGTGAGAATGTTTCCCTGTTGGGTGGTTTTGAGTCCACCTGGGAGTGCCTTAAAGGTGAGGTGAAAGACAAGCCCTGCACCATGTATGACTTGTCTGAGAGTGTGTGCAATGTGGAACCAGTAAATTGCACCTATTGCTATGCCCCAGGTCATACTGCTGACTCTTGTGCTTTTGAGCGGTCTGCCACTGTAGCTGCCCAGCTGGTGGAGACAATGGAACGGTACTTTAAAACTAAAGAGTCATTGTGTGCGCAAGATGATGCAGGTGGAGGTTCCCATTCTATTAATAGCAAACTCTTAGAGGTACCCGAGGAGACAGGTGAATGGGTTGAGCTGACTGAGTGTCCAGTTTTGAGTGAAAACGGAACTGAGTGTTCCGAGGTAAGTGGCAGCCACATTGCCAATGAGAGTAAGCCAGATGGAATGACTGTGGAGGAAAGGGGAGTTACTTTGAAACTTCCCCCTAATCAGTGCTGTGAGGTTCTGGGCACCCCAGATTCTGTCTGCAGTAACATAGTAACATAGTTAACATAGTAACATAGTAAGTTGGGTTGAAAAAAGACATACGTCCATCAAGTTCAACCATAATGCCTATATATAACCTGCCTAACTACTAGTTGATCCAGAGGAAGGCAAAAAACCCCATCTGAAGCCTCTCTAATTTGCCACAGAGGGGAAAAAATTCCTTCCTGACTCCAAGATGGCAATCGGACCAGTCCCTGGATCAACTTGTACTAAGAGCTATCTCCCATAACCCTGTATTCCCTCACTTGCTAAGAATCCATCCAGCACCTTCTTAAAGTTATATAATGTATCAGCCAGCACGACTGATTCGGGGAGGGAATTCCAGAACTTCACAGCTCTCACTGTAAAAAATCCTTTCCGAATATTTAAACGGAACCTCCCTTCTTCTAAATGAAGTGGGTGTCCTCATGTCCGTTGGAAGGACCTACTGGTAAATAAAACATTAGAAAGGTTATTATATGATCCCTTTATATATTTATACATAGTTATCATGTCACCTCTTAAGCGCCTCTTCTCCAGTGTAAACAGACCCAACTTGGCCAGTCTTTCTTCATAACTGAGACTTTCCATACCCTTTACCAGCTTAGTTGACCTTCCCTGGACCCTCTCTAACTCAATAATGTCCCGTTTGAGCACTGGAGACCAAAACTGAACAGCATATTCTAGATGGGGCCTTACCAGTGCTCTGTAAAGGGGAAGAATAACCCCCTCCTCCCATGAATCTATACCCCTTTTAATACAGCTCAAAACCTTGTTTGCCCTTGCAGCTGCTGCCTGGCATTGCTTGCTACAGCCAAGTTTATTATCTACAAGGACTCCAAGGTCCTTCTCCATTATGGATTTGCCTAGTGCAGTCCCATTAAGGCTATATGGGGCTTGCATATTTTTACATCCCAGGTGCATGACCTTACATTTATCCACATTAAATCTCGTCTGCCACTTAGCTGCCCAGATTGCCAGTTGGTCAAGATCCTGCTTGTGATGAATCAAGTGAATGCGGAATGTCTTAAAGGCAAAGTAATGAGGTCTTTGCCAAATGCTGTGGAAGGAGATGTTCACACAGAAAATGTGAGCCTGGCAGAGAGTGTTAATCCAAGTAATACAAAATGTGTGCTGGATGTGAACAGTGAGTGTGTGCCAAGCTGTGTGACACAAAACAGTGTACAAGAAGTGACAAATGCTACCAGAGGGCAGGGTGCATCTGGGGAGCTAGAGCTTGAAGGCAAAGACAAACATTTGCAAGAAAACACAGTGTTGCAGGCTGAAGAAAAGCCCACTGTAAGTTTTGAAAGCAAGACTGAGTATAAAATGCAGAGGGTGCATGATTGTGACAAAGATGTGTGTCTGACAGTGTGGGTACCAGTCTGGCCACTGTTTCTTCCCCATTTAAGGAGAAACAGGAGAAGAAAGTTTGTGTGGCTTCTCCCATAGAAACACATGTGTTTGATCCCAATGATAGAACTCTAGGGGGAAAGCTTGAGATAGAAATTCCTTTAAGAGAAAGATAGTTTCTATTGGGGTTGCAAGGTGTTTCGCCCCTGGGTCAAAACAAAGGGGGGGGGGGGATACGTGAGCGATGCAATGGAAAAGGTCATTGTTTGGTGTATTTCCACCAGTGTTAATAGTGGGATACAAATGGCCCAAGGTAAAATGCCTGGTTTTACAGCAGGTAATGCTGTGTTGGAGTAAATCTCCCTTTAAGGTTTGATTTGGCCAGCTGTAGGGAGCTGCCTCATTAGGCTGCAGGTGAGCAGCCAATAAAAGGGCTGTGTGATTACACAGGGGGTTGGAGTTGGAATTGAATGCTGACTGAGTGAAGGTCACTCTCAGAGCAGGGCACAGAGCAGGAGGGCTACCTGTGTTAGAAACTCCCAGAGGAGCTGGGGGTGCCACTTGCCACTGCAGGGAGCAGAGGGAGTTTTGACCAAACGGATGAGTGCTGAGAGGGCTCAGCAAGGCTTACTGTGAAGCCTGAGTGTTCCAGAGTGTGGAACCAACCCTGGAAGGTGAGAACCCTGAAGGAGGGACATGTCATAACACTGAACTGTTTATGAACTTATGTCTTTATGTTTCTGTTGGGAAGAACTGGCCCTAAATAAACCTGAGTTTTGCTTGAAGACTTGGTGTCCCTGTCTCTATGCTCCAGATCCTCTGCATGCCTGCCTGCCTACCATTGCTAATTCCCCCAAAATTGCATGTACAGGCATTCAGCATGTCACAATAAAAAAAATAAAATATATATAAATATAATATATATATATATATATATATATATATATATATATATACGAGAGATGCAATGGAAAAGATCATTGTTTGGTGTTTTTTCCACCAGTGTTGAAGGTGGGATACAAGTAGTACCAGGTAAAATGCCTGGTTTTGCTGCAGGTAATGCTATAGGTCCTTGGAGTTAATGGAGAGAGAGCAGGAAAGACCCTCCATTCTGAACTCCAGTTAACGTTTTCAGTTGGCCAGCTGTAGGGAGCTGCCTGATTAGGCTGCAGGTGAGCAGCAAATAAAAGGTCTGTGGGTTTACACAGTATGGGGGTTGAGTTGGAGGTTGATTCTTGACTCAGAAGGTCACTCTCAGTGTGGGGCACAGGACAGGAAGGTTCCCTGTGTCAGGAACCCTCAGAGGAGCTGGGGGAGCCACCTGCCACTGCAAGGAGCAGAGGGAGTTGTGACCAGGCGGATGAGTGCTGAAAGCTAGGCTTAAGGTGAAGCATGAGTGTGAGTCACTGTGGACGTGTGAAAGTCACTGGGGACAGTGAGAAACCCCGTAAAGGTTCCAGAGTGTGTAAGTAGCCCTGGAAGGTGAGAGCCCTGCAGAAGAGACAAACAATAATCCTGAACTGTTTGTGAACTGACTTATGTTTATGTTGGGATTAATTGGCCCTAAATATACCTGTGTTTTTGCCTGAAGAAGTCGTGTCCCTGTCTCTTTTGCTCCAGATCCTCTGCATGCCTGCCACCATTGCTAATTCCCCCAAAAATTACGTGTACAGGCAGTCAGCATGTCCCAATATATATATATATATATATATATATATATATATATATATATATATATATATATATATATTTGGTATCATCCTTTTACCCCTGCTGTTTCTTACCAGATAGTTGTTCCCGCCCTCCATTTTCTTGCTGTAACTCCCCCTTTGGTTTAGTGTGTTATGAAGTGACTGCAGTGTGTGTAAGCTGTGTAACTTCATTAGAAATTTACCTATGGTAAAGTCTCTATGTTTATACCCTTGCTACCTTGAAGCATAAAGAAGCATTGGAAAACACCTCTGGAGTCTTTATTCATTGAGTAAGCTATCTGTTAAGGTGATCATTCAACCTGCTGCACTCATCCTCACAGACTGGGCCTACACAGGGCTTGTGGCAGGTACAAACGATGCTGAGACAGAACAATATATAAAACACAAAATTGCAGAAGCACTTCTCCGCAATCATCCAAAGACTCATGGGTGCTCTGCCCCAATTGAAGAGGCGTCAATCCTCTACCCACATGCAAATATAGTGCAAATTCAGGTGGCACACAGGTAAGTTATTGTTCAAACGAATATATTAAATTGTATAAACATCTATAAATACAACTGGCATTTCGGGTATACTGTACGCCACACCCTTTCTCAAGCATTCTTGCCAACCTAAACATACTGTATATGTGCTGGGGTTACATTTCATGGATTTCACTGTTTGAAGGTGGGCTTGATATTATGCTCTTTGGTGGGCCATTGCTGCCTCAGTCCAACACTCCTTCTCTGACAACAGCATTCATAGTGAACCTGTGTGTTTGTGTAGTTTATAGAAGAAAGAATATACCCCCTGTTGTAAATTATATAGTCGATAAAATACACCATGTTGTAAAATATAAGGATATTTTAAGTCATAGAACACCTAAGTGACTTATAATATCCTCATATTTTTCAATTAGGGATACTTTATTATATTACACAAGTTTTAGTGAGTCATGTGACAGAAATTACATCAGTAAGCACTGATAAATGATGACACAAGTACTGCTTATAAGGATACAATTGACATGATATTTGTCTCTTATGTATTATAAGGATATGTATTATAAGTACATATGCTCTTATGTATTATAAGTCACTAAGAAGTTCCATGACCATAAAAAAGTACAACTCTGCAGACCAGGTATTATTAGCCCTCTGCCCCCCTGAGGCACTATTGGCAATGCTGCCTCCCCTTACCCTCCTTGCTTACTTATTGTGCTCCGGAGGGGGTGTGTGGGGACAGATCAATAGAAAAGGTAATTTCTGTCTTAACTTGAAATTCAGCTCTTAAAATTACCAGGAGCAGCTTTTAACAGCCCCTGGTAACTTGCGAGACTTTGACATCTGAGGCAGTTTCTTAACTCGCCTCATGGAAGCAGCGCCCCTGGTGCAGTTCCCTTGTAAGTCAAATAAAATAGCTCATTTTACTGTATTAGCAGCTTATCTGCTCATGTATGGACCCTCCCCAACTGGTACCCCTATGGTTATGTGGGCTAGAATTGGACAGATATCTATTGGGTAGATTTGAATAATCCACCTGCTGGAGACTGCATTGCGGAGTTGATGTGGTTTTCTACTGATGGGTCTGCATAAGTGCACAAAGGGCCAAATGATCAGATCAGCCCAATTTGGCACAGAATGTGTATGGCAAGCTTAGGATCAAACCAAGCATGTAGTCTGTCATTCACCAGCCAGTTAGGCAATCAAGGTAAATGCATGAATGGCAGCTGTGCTTGCTGCACTAGTACAAATTAGGACCGTTGTTGGTAAAAGAAAAATATTTACTGTACCTTTGTGATTATTGAGCTCATAAATAAGGTGCTCACTTTCTTCTAGAATCTTCTCTTGCATAGACTTCTTGCCTAGGCCAAAAGTCCGTAGTGTGGACAGGGTGAATCGTCTGTGCTCCTTCCAAGAAAGGCCATAGGCAGCTGCCACCAGACCTAGAATAATAAAGCAGTAAGTACTGGGTGATTGAATTTGCTATCCTAGACAATTTTATTACAAAAAATATAGAAAAGGCGATTGGCTTATTTAGTAATAAATCCTCTTAAGGTTGAAGGCAGATGTGGTGCTTTGTCTCCTATCAGCTATAAAACACCTGAAAATAACTTATCATCTGGATCAACTGAAAAATCACATGTGAAGCACTTCATATGCAGTTAACCTGCAGAATCTTGCAAAAACACATTCATCTGCATTTTTGTGTGATTACATAAATTTTCCGCAAGTTTTTTTTATTTGGATGGGAATTTGGAACCCTTTTCGCCAGTGGAAAAGGCAATTTCCTGTAGGTGGCAAATCTGAAATATTTTGTTTGCATAAACCCTGCATTTACATAGGTTAGAAAATAAAATGAGCTAACAAGGACATTGGGTGTTTGTAAAGTAAGTAACAGCAACCACATTGCAAATACTATTTCCAAAGGGAAGCAGTAAAATATCACAGTTTGTCTGAATCACTGCTACAGTATGTCAAAAACCCATAGGTGCCATAACTCTTACTGTACACATATTGCATAACTCTTACAAGCCACATATCGCATTTACTAAAATACAGAAGGGGCAGAATAATGCCTTTCCAGATAAACCAGCCAGCAAATACATTTCATTGGTTAGAAACCATTTAAAATTATGAAAGCAAAATACAATAATTGCTACAGATTACTAATTGGTTGCTACAAATAACTATCTTATTGCAAATCTGGATTTATATTACCACATTACAATGTACTTTTATGGTACAGATGGTCATTTTGTTAGGAGATATATTATATTTCTATAACTCTCTTGCACCAAGTCGCTTACCTTTGTTAGTGGAAATAAGATTTGTAAGTCTGTTTTGTGGTCTGTCTGCAAATTCTATGCCTTGGGTCACAAGAACTTCTTTGAATCCACGAACCACCACTGCAGGGGTTAATCCTAGGTATATGCTATATACTGGTCCATATACTTCAGACAGCTGAAAATGTAAAAAAAAATATTTATACAGTGTTCTTACTAATGAAAAAATCCATAGAAAGGAAGCAGGGTTGGCTTTTAGGGACACGGCCAGAATGGAGATTTTTATGTAGCACTTCATGGCTCTAGAACAGGGGTGTCAAACTCAATCACATAAGGGGGCCGAAATCTAAAACACAGGCTAAGTCGCGGGCCAAATTTTTTATTAATATACTTAACTTAGTAAGATACTAAGGGGTATATTTAACACAATGGGCCCAATTCACTAAAGTGCGATAAAACGTGCGCTATTTATATAACGTGCGCTCCTGTGGCCCACCAGGCACCACCGGCCCCCGAGGCCCCAGCATTGGCCCCACCACCAGAGGCCCCAGGACCCAGCAAGGCCCCCGAGGCCCCAGGACCCAGCCAGTCCCCCGAGGCCCCAGGACCCAGCCAGTCCCCCGAGGCCCCAGCAACACCAGAGGCTGAGGAGGCCCCAGAGGCCGAGAAGGCAATGGAGGCTGAAGAGGCCCCAGACAAACCCCCCCTTGACTCCTCCCCCAGTTTCCCCCCACTTTCTCCAGCCCTTGAGCTCTCCCCCCAGCCCCCCGGATCCCAGCCACCAGGTTCTCCTGCAGACGAGGGAAGATCACGTCGGTCCATGCAAGGAGGACCTGGAGAACATGAAGGCTGAGTTGGCCCAGCTCCGGGGGGAAATTGCAGAACTGAGGAGGGACGTTAATGAGCTCAAGGGCAGCAAGCCCCTTTTTTATTTTTATATTAATATTAAGTAAAAGTTTTTAGTTTTCTACTTTTGAACGGAGTAATGTCTCATTATTTTTCCTTCCTTGATATGGTATTCTATACTTTCATGTAGTTTCTCCTACACTTACTACTACATTACTACACTACTACATTTATCAGTAACAGCATCAATATGCTATATGGGTTAAATTTTTGCAAATATTCTGCCAACAATTTTGTCTTTAGCCCATTTTGCTGAATAGTAAAGCTTGCGTTAATTAGTACGTAGCGTATTTTCTGGCGAGTGTGATAACTGCCAATCCAATGTTTTGTTGCCAGAATAATTGCAATATTATATTTGTTCCCGTTTAATAAAGTGCCAATAAAATATTTGCCATTTATTCTGTGTCTAAAATCTCCCACTTAATTTAAGCCACTTTAGCAAACGGACCCCTAAGTATTTGGCTAAATATTCTTAAATGCTATTCTATTATCTCTAGCACTTCTTTTTTTTTCTTACTTATATTTTTATTGTTTTTTGGGGGGGGGGTTTCCAAATAAACATTTATACAGCACCTCTCTAGCACTCTGTGCTCTCCCAGGGCAAAATGTCGCCAGTTTTATGCTGCCGATTGTCTTGTGCGTAATGTCACAACAATTAGCGCATGTGGAAAATACAGCGCACGCTATTTATCGCGACAAAAATATCGCATGAAATACCGCGCGTAAAATAGCGCATGTATGCTTATAGTGAATCATGCGAAAAGTCGCGAAAATTAAGACGCGATAAAAGTTTTAACTCGTGCTATAAATAGCGCGCGTTAAAATGCACTTTAGTGAATCGGGCCCTTTGCGACCTATCCAGTCGCAGTAGGCTCACCCAGCTCTACCTCGTCTGCTGCAGGCACAAGTGAGTGGCAAGGAGGTGACATCACCTGCCAGCTCAGTGCTTGGGGACATCCCATCCCCCTTATTATTTGATCCTGAGGTGGACTTGGGCCCAGACAACCAGGATCTTTTTGATGAGCAGACAGGTATGGGTTGTGCATTTCTGTCTGAGGTGGAGAGGGAGTATGTGGCACAGCCCACCACATCAGCAGTAGGGGATGTTAGGCAGGGTCCCCTAATGACAGGGCAGCAGGCTGGTGATGAGTCAGACACCAGCAATTTAGATGTGGGTGTGGATGCCACGTCTGGGGAAGGATTTTGAGGATGAAGGGGACAGACCCTGGGTGCCGGCTCAGGAGGAGGAGCAGCAGTTCAGAGGGGGAACTGTGTGTTGTTGATGATGGTGGTGAAGAGCCAGCCCCACAGAGCCAGAAGACCCTACCAACCACTGCTAGGGGGAGGGGTTAGGCAACAGCAAAGCACTGCTCCTGGGTCCGAAAGGTCTGGGGATATGGGCAGGGACCATCAGCCTTCGGATCCCCAGCCCTCCACAGCAGGCAAGGTGACGGCAGTTGGGCATTTTTCATGTGCCAGGGTCAGGACCAGTCAGTAGCAGTGAAAGTACGTAGGGGGCAGACAGGGTCACATATGGGAACATCAACATTGAGTTCCCATATAAAAACGTCATCACAGGATGATGTGGGAGCAGCACCAAAGTGGCAGGGCCCCGGGGAGCAGTGGTGCTTTCTCTGCACCTCCTCCCATTCCTCAGGGAAGAGGTGTTAGCTCCCCAATTCCTGTAGCAAGGGAAGAGGATTCTGAAGCTCACAGCTGGAGGTGGCCACAGTGCAGCTCTGCCTCTTCTGCAGCCCCCTCTGTCTCCTCCTCCTCACTGCCACCTCCTGCATTGCCCCTGTCCCGCCAGGTTTCCTTCCCCTAGGAAAGCTGTCCCTGCCCTCCACCAGCAGGTGTTGGATAAAGTTTCCCTGGATTATTCTGTTGGCAGCAGGGTGCATTGCACCACAGACACATGGACCAGCAGGCATGGGCAGGGGTGGTATATATCCTATACTGCGCAATGGGTCACCCTTATAAATGTTGGGGAGGGTGCAGGCGGGGGCACTCCTCTAAGCAACAGGTGCTTCCCTGTGGGGTAAAGGGCAAACCCCACATGGCCACTTCCTCCTCCTCCTCCTCCTCCACTATGGATGAGCAACATGCACACATGCCTTGCATTACACATGTCCTCAACCTTGTGTTGCAGCGTTTCATGAAGAGTTACTCAAGGCTGGGTGTTGAGCTGGAGAAGGCACGTAGGGTAGGCAGCCACTTACGCAGGTCCCCCACCACCAGCGCGTCTCTTGCACGGACACAGCGGCAGCATTATCTGCCACCCCACTGGCTTATCTGTGACCTGCTGATGCGCTGGAATTTGACTCTGCACATTGAAGAGCAGCAATGGGCAGTCAGCAATTACCTACTGGAGCACAATGCCAGGGGTACTCAGGGGGCAAATTTGGGGTACTTTAGCACAGAGCAGTGGCAGCAGATGAGGCAGCTCTGCCTCTTCTGCAGCGCCCTCTGTCTCCTCCTCCTCACTTGCGTGGCCCCTGTCCTGCCAGGTTTCCCTCCCCCAGTTCCTTGGCTGCAAAGCACTTCTTTCCCCCAGCCACCCCCAAGTGCAGAGCCTCAATGCCTGCCTGGCAAAGTTTCTGACAGTGCAGCTGCTGCCCTATCAGCTTGTTGAAGCGATGTACCACAAGGTTGAGGACATGTACGAAGCAAGGCACATGCCTTGCTTCGCACATGTCCTCAACCTTGTGTTGCAGCATTTCCTGAAGAGTTACTCAAGGCTGGGTGTTGAGCTGGAAAAGGCACATAGGGCATGCGGCCACTTACACAGGTCCCCCACCACCAGCACATCTCTTGCATGGATGCAGCGGCAGCATAATCTGCCACCCCACTGGCTTAACTGTGACCTGCCGATGTGCTGCAATTCGACTCTGCACATTGAAGAGCAGCACTGGGCGGTCAGCAATTACCTGCTGGAGCACAGTGCTAGGGGTACTCAGGGGGCAAATTTGGGGAATTTGCACAGAGCAGTGGCAGCAGATGAGGCAGCTCTGCCAAGTACGTGCCCCACTTTGAGAAGGCCACATGTTTTGTCAGCAGGGACAATGCATGATGTCATACCCCTGGTTTTCTCCTCAAGTGCACGTTGGATGGCCTGCTAGAGGCGGGTGACATGCCTAAGAAGGAGTAGGAGATGGAGTGCAGGCCCTGTAGTCAGAAGGGGCTGGGTGGCAGGATGAGCAGGAAAGATGAAGGAGAGGAGGACAGGGTGCCTGCAAAGCAGGGGAGCAGAGCAGGGCCCACGTCACCCAACCTTGTCCGCAGCTGGAAGGGCACAGAGCAGGGGGAGGAGGAGGGAGATGACCTGCTGCATCTCGAAGGCAGTCAAGAACAGGGTTGGTCGGGGACACTTCTTTTACATGGCTCCCCATATGCAGATATGCCTCAGGAGCGATCCCCGGATCTGCTCCATCAAAACCAGGAGGATTACTTGGTAGACACTATGCTTGACCCATGATACAAGGTAAAGGTGGGGGCGTTCCTTGTACCCAGCCAGAGAGAGAGGCGGTGGGTCACTTGAAGAGACCCCATGCAACCTGATGATGACCCCATGAGTTTTTTGGTGTTGAAGCTTGACAATTGGCCAGAACTGGCACAATACGCTCTGGAGGTGCTGGCTTGCCCCCCTGCCAATGTCCTGTCAGAGCTTCGTCTTCAGTGCTGTAGGTGGGGTGGTCATTTAGAAGCAGATACAGCTATCAACTGAAAGTGTGGATATCGCATTCATAAAGATGAGTGAGGCATGGATAAGCAGGGATATCCAAGTGCCCATTGCAGACATCAGAGACTAGCCTCCTCCTCTCTCCACTGCTGTCTTATACTTCTCTACCCCTCCTTTCATAGACTCCTTTTACTTGTTTGCCTATCCCCATCTGGCTGCTGTCTGTGTGGCCACTGTTGCTAGTAATACTGCTGCATTGTCGGCCAATTTTCTTTACTGGTTGGATCTTGTCTACTCCTACTCCTACGACTGTTGCTGTTATTATATCGTTACAATTCTTCTGGTGTGGGGTCTGTTTTTTTTTCTAATAATGCTGCTGCAATCAATTTTCTTCTAGTTTGGGGTCTGTCTATTTTTAATAATTTTCCTGATGCCGTAATATCATGTAATTTTTTTCTAGTTTGGGGTCTGTTATTTTCGAATAATTTTCCTGCTGCCGCAATATCATCTAATTTCTTCTAGTTTGGGGTCTGTAATTATCTAATAATTTTTCTTATGTTGCAGTATCATCAAATTATTGGTAGTTGGGGGTCTCTTAAGGATCCTTATAATGTTGTTGCTGCTAAAATATCATTAAATTTCTTCTAGTTTGGGGCCTGTTAAGCAGATAACAGCTACAATTCCAAACTAGAGAGTTATATAGTTACATAGGGTTGAAAAAAGACCAGAGTTTATCAAGTTCAACCCTTCCAAGTAAACCCAGCACACACAACCTATACTTACCAATCTATACTATCATATACATAAACTGTATATGCAACCATTAATACTAATTGTAGATATTAGTATCACAATAGCCTTGGATACTATGCTTGTTCAAGAACTTATCCAGGCCCCTCTTAAAGACATTAACAGAATTTGCCAATACCACATCACTTAGAAGGGCATTCCACAAACTCACTGTGAAAAACCACTGACGCTGCTTCAAATGGAAGCTCTGTTCCTCTAATCTAACGGGGTGGCCTCTGGTGCATTGATTGCTTTTATGGGAAAAATGAACACCCCCTATCTGCCTATAGTCCTCTCTAATGTATTTGTACAGAGTAATCATGTCCCTTCGCAAGCGCCTCTTTTTATATTTGTAACATAGTAACATAGTAACATAGTAAGTTGGGTTGAAAAAAGACATACGTCCATCAAGTTCAACCATAATGCCTACACCTAACCTGCCTAACTACAAGTTGATCCAGAGGAAGGCAAAAAACCCCATCTGAAACCTCTCTAATTTGCCTCAGAGGGGAAAAAATTCCTTCCTGACTCCAAGATGGCAATCGGACCAGTCCCTGGATCAACTTGTACTAAGAGCTATCTCCCATAACCGTGTATTCCCTCACTTGCTAAGAATCCATCCAGCCCCTTCTTAAAGCTATATAATGTATCAGCCAGTACGACTGATTCGGGGAGGGAATTCCACAACTTCACAGCTCTCACTGTAAAAAATCCTTTCCGAATATTTAAATGGAACCTCCCTTCTTCTAAACGGAGTGGGTGCCCTCGTGTCCGTTGGAAGGACCTACTGGTAAATAAAACATTAGAGAGGTTATTATATGATCCCCTTATATATTTATACATAGTTATCATGTCACCTCTTAAGCGCCTCTTCTCCAGTGTAAACAGACCCAACTTGGCCAGTCTTTCTTCATAACTGAGACTTTCCATACCCTTTACCAGCTTCGTTGCCCTTCTCTGGACCCTCTCTAACTCAATAATGTCCCGTTTGAGCACTGGAGACCAAAACTGGACAGCATATTCTAGATGGGGCCTTACCAGCACTCTGTAAAGGGGAAGAATAACCCCCTCCTCCCGTGAATCTATACCCCTTTTAATACAGCTCAAAACCTTGTTTGCCCTTGCAGCTGCTGCCTGGCATTGCTTGCTACAGCCAAGTTTATTATCTACAAGGACTCCAAGGTCCTTCTCCATTATGGATTTGCCTAGTGCAGTCCCATTAAGGGTATACGGGGCTTGCATATTTTTACATCCCAGGTGCATGACCTTACATTTATCCACATTAAATCTCATCTGCCACTTAGCTGCCCAGATTGCCAGTTGGTCAAGATCCTGCTGCAGGGATGTCACATCCTGGATAGAATTGACTGGTCTGCAGAGTTTTGTGTCATCTGCAAACACTGATACATTACTCATAATACCCTCCCCTAAGTCATTTATGAACAAATTAAACAAAAGTGGACCCAGTACAGAACCCTGAGGGACCCCAATGAGAACCTTACTCCAAGTAGAGAATGTGCCATTAACAACCACCCTCTGTACCCGATCCTGTAGCCAGTTTTCTATCCATGTGCAAACGACTTCACTAAGACCAATAGACCTTAGCTTAGAAAGCAGTCGTTTGTAGGGAACGTTATCAAATCCTTTGGCAAATAGATTATATCTACTGAATCCCCACTGTCCAGCTTCTTACTTACCTCATCATAAAAAGCAATTAAATTGGTCTGACATGACCTGTCCTTCATAAAGCCATGCTGATTACTGCTCATAATGCCATTCTCCACTACATAATTTTGAATGTGATCCCTTAACCAGCCTTCAAATAACTTGCCCACCACGGATGTCAAACTTACAGGCCTATAATTGCCAGGCTGAGATCTTACTCCCTTTTTAAATATGGGAGTGACATTCGCCTTCTTCCAATCCCTAGGTACCATACCTGATGAGAGCGAGTCTGAGAATATCAGAAACAAGGGCCACTGCAATTCTGCCCCTAGCTCTCTCAGTACCCGAGGGTGTATTCCATCTGGCCCCGGTGCCTTGTTTACATTTATCGTGTGTAACCCTTTAAGCACCATATCCTGTGCCAACCACTGTGTAGTTGGAGCTGAGGCAACAGTGAAGCTATTGGGTGGGACTTGGCTTAAATTAGCTTAAAGGGGAACTAAAGTCTAAAATTAAATATCATTAGAAACGCTGTATTTTGTATTTTGTATGGCCACATAACTTATCTGAGACAAGCTTATGCGCTTTGGGTCCCACGGGAGAAAAGCGCTTTACAAATGTTTGTTGTTGTTGTTATACTGAACATAAACATTCTGAACTTACTGCACCAGCTCAGAGGTTGAAAAGCCAAATTAAAGTAATGAATTATGCTTTCAAAGTTGTCCATCAGAGCACACTGAGCATTAGGGATGTAGCGAACTGTTCGCCGGCGAACTAATTCGCGCGAACATCGGGAAGTTCGCGAACTTTCGGCGTATGTTCGCCATTTGGGTTCGCCTTAGCTGGCGCGAAATTTTGACCTCTCACCCCAAACCAGCAGATACATGGCAGCCAATCAGGCAGCTCTCCCTCCTGGGCCACCCCCCCCCCCTTGGACCACTCCCTTCCATATATAAACCGAAGCCCAGCAGCCATTTTACATTCTGCCTGTGTGTGCTTGAAGAGATAGTGTAGGGAGAGAGCTGTGTATTCATTTGAAGGAGAGTTTAAGTAGTTTTTCTGGCTAGTAATCTACTTTCTACTGCTCTGTATTTGTGTGGGGAGAGGACTGAGGAGCTGTGTATTTATTTTGAGGCAGAGTTTAAGTAGTTTTTCTGGCTAGTAATCTACTTTCTACTGCTCTGTATTTGTGTGGGGAGAGGACTGAGGAGCTGTGTATTTATTTTGAGGCAGAGTTTAAGTAGTTTTTCTGGCTAGTAATCTACTTTCTACTGCTCTGTATTTGTGTGGGGAGAGGACTGAGGAGCTGTGTATTTATTTTGAGGCAGAGTTTAAGTAGTTTTTCTGGCTAGTAATCTACTTTCTACTGCTCTGTATATTTTGTCTAAATAACAATTTGTCTAAATAACAATAATAATTCCGTGTCCAGAAACACAACCTGAGTGACGGTTTTCCACCAGCAATAATATATTCCGTATCCACTACTGTATACGTTGCCCTTGCAGGCCTTGTTGCCCGGTGTCTGCAACCAAGTGCCACCTAGCTGTGTGAGCTTTTTCACAATCTGTCTAAATTACAATAATAATTCCGTGTCCAGAAACACAACCTGAGTGACGGTTTTCCACCAGCAATAATATATTCCGTATCCACTACTGTATACGTTGCCCTTGCAGGCCTTGTTGCCCGCTGTCTGCAACCAAGTGCCACCTAGCTGTGTGAGCTTTTTCACAATCTGTCTAAATAACAATAATAATTCCGTGTCCAGAAACACAACCTGAGTGACGGTTTTCCACCAGCAATAATATATTCCGTATCCACTACTGTATACGTTGCCCTTGCAGGCCTTGTTGCCCGGTGTCTGCAACCAAGTGCCACCTAGCTGTGTGAGCTTTTTCACAATCTGTCTAAATAACAATAATAATTCCGTGTCCAGAAACACAACCTGAGTGACGGTTTTCCACCAGCAATAATATATTCCGTATCCACTACTGTATACGTTGCCCTTGCAGGCCTTGTTGCCCGCTGTCTGCAACCAAGTGCCACCTAGCTGTGTGAGCTTTTTCACAATCTGTCTAAATAACAATAATAATTCCGTGTCCAGAAACACAACCTGAGTGACGGTTTTCCACCAGCAATAATATATTCCGTATCCACTACTGTATACGTTGCCCTTGCAGGCCTTGTTGCCCGCTGTCTGCAACCAAGTGCCACCTAGCTGTGTGAGCTTTTTCACAATCTGTCTAAATTACAATAATAATTCCGTGTCCAGAAACACAACCTGAGTGACGGTTTTCCACCAGCAATAATATATTCCGTATCCACTACTGTATACGTTGCCCTTGCAGGCCTTGTTGCCCGGTGTCTGCAACCAAGTGCCACCTAGCTGTGTGAGCTTTTTCACAATCTGTCTAAATAACAATAATAATTCCGTGTCCAGAAACACAACCTGAGTGACGGTTTTCCACCAGCAATAATATATTCCGTATCCACTACTGTATACGTTGCCCTTGCAGGCCTTGTTGCCCGGTGTCTGCAACCAAGTGCCACCTAGCTGTGTGAGCTTTTTCACAATCTGTCTAAATTACAATAATAATTCCGTGTCCAGAAACACAACCTGAGTGACGGTTTTCCACCAGCAATAATATATTCCGTATCCACTACTGTATACGTTGCCCCTGCAGGCCTTGTTGCCCGGGGTCTGCAACCAAGTGCCACCTAGCTGTGTGAGCTTTTTCACAATCTGTCTAAATAACAATAATAATTCCGTGTCCAGAAACATCACCCAAGTTGTTGTTGTTTTGTAAAAATAAAAAAAATGCCAGGCAAAGGCAGGCCGCCACGCAGAGGCACTAGGGGCCATGCTGCTATGATATCCTGTGGCCCTAGGAAATTGCCCAGTTTTCCGAAGGCACTTACCCTGAACTCCCAAAATGCTGAAGAGGTAGTTGACTGGCTTACACAGCACACCCCATCCTCTACTGTTTCTAACTTTGCCACAACATCCTCATCCTCCTCTGCTATGGGCACCCCACGTACCACTTCCTCCGCCACCGCCGCCCCTTCTTCACTGGAGTCAGAGGAGTTATTTACTCATGAGTTTGTTGAACTGAGTGATGCGCAACCATTATTGCCAGAAGAAGATGAAGGAGATGCGGACGTTACACCAGATATCATAATTCAGGCAGGCAACACAACAGAGATGGACATAAGGTGTGATGAGGTCCCCGCTGCTGTCTTCTGTGAGCTGTCAGAAGAAATTGATGCATCTGAGGAGAATGATGATGAGGAGAGTGATATTTTGTGGGTGCCCACAAGAAGAAAGCAAGAGGAGGATAGTTCAGATGGAGAGACGGAGAGTCAGAGAGGCAGGAGGAGAATAAGACTTAGAAGAAGCAGGGACAGCTCCCAGGGAACAGTAGGGCAACAACATGAATCGGCACCTGTGGTCAGCCAGCCAACGCACCCGCCAACTTCTACTGTTACTGCTAGAAAGCCCACATCAAAAGGCTCAGCAGTGTGGCATTTTTTTAATGTGTGTGCCTCTGACAAAAGCGCTGTAATTTGCAATGAGTGCAGTCAGAAACTGAGTCTTGGGAAGCCCAACACCCACTTAGGTACAACTGCTATGCGAAGGCACATGAACGCCAAACACAAAGCACTATGGGAGCAACACCTCAAAGGCAGCAGCCAAACGCTAAGCCACCCTCCTTCTGCTCCAGCATCTTACTGCTCTACCTCTGCTGTCCTTGACCCGTCTCAACCACCCTCCACTCCGCCTTCCAGTTCCTGCTCATTTGCCCCCAGCCAAGTTTCTGTGAGGGCCATGTTTGAGCGTAAGAAACCAATGCCTCCGAGTCATCCCCTTGCCCGGCGTCTGACAGCTGGATTGTCTGCACTCTTAGCCCGCCAGCTTTTACCATACCAGCTGGTGGACTCTGAGGCCTTCCACAAATTTGTAGCAATTGGGACACCGCAGTGGAAGGTACCCAGCCGCAATTTTTTTTCACAGAAGGGAATACCACACCTGTACCAGCATGTGCAGAGCCAAATCACCGCATCTCTGTCATTTAGTGTTGGGGCAAAGGTCCATATGACTACTGACACATGGTCCTCCAAGCATGGTCAGGGCAGGTATGTCACCTACACTGCCCACTGGGTGAACCTGGTGATGGCTGGGAAGCAGGGAATGCGTGGTTCAACAACAGTGGAGTTGGTGTCACCGCCACGGGTTGCATGCGGGTCTGCCACCACCTCTACTCCTCCTTTGCTCTCTAACTCGTCTTCTAAGTCGTCTTCTAACTTGGCTTCTTCCTCGGCTTCTTCCTCCTCTGCTGCTGTGTCCTCCTCCACACCTGTGCACCCCCAGCTCCACATAGGCTATTCGACGTGCCAGGTACGCCGTTGTCATGCTGTCTTGGGCATGACGTGCCTGGAAAGTAGAAACCATACCGGATCTGTACTCCTGTCATCTCTGCACTCACAGGCCGATCGGTGGCTGACCCCACACCAACTGAAAATTGGAAAAGTGGTGTGTGACAACGGAAGCAATCTGTTGGCAGCACTGAGACTGGGCAATTTAACACATGTGCCCTGCATGGCACATGTTTTAAATTTGATAGTCCAACGGTTTGTCTCGAAGTACCCAGGATTGCAGGACATTCTCAGGCAGTCCAGGAAGGTGTCTGGCCATTTCAGACGTTCCTACACAGCCATGGCACGCCTTGCTGACATTCAGCGGCGGCACAACTTGCCAGTCAGGCGTTTAATTTGCGACAGCCAGACTCGCTGGAATTCCACGCTAATGATGTTTGAGCGTCTGCTGCAACAACAAAGAGCCATCAATGAATACCTATTTGAACTGGGTGGTAGGACTGGATCTGCAGAGCTGGGGATTTTTTTCCCCCGTTACTGGGTGCTTATGCGCGACGCCTGCAGGCTGATGCGCCCTTTTGACGAGGTCACAAATATGGTTAGTCGCACTGAAGGCACCATCAGCGACCTAATACCCTTTGCTTTTTTTCTTGAGTGTGCCGTGCGACGAGTGACAGATGACGCTGTAGACCAGCGTGACCAAGAGCCTGATTTCTGGGCGGAATCACCAGAACGTTCCCAGGCACCTGCTGCAACGCAGGGAGAGGTGTCAGAAGCGGAGTCAGAGGAGGAAGGTGGCTTTGTGGAGGCAGAAGACCAACAGGAGCAGGCTTCCCAGGGGGCTTGTGGTCACCTTTTGTGGAGCCCTGGTCTTGTACGTGGCTGGGGGGAGGAGACGGTGGTGGATGAGGACGTAGTCCTTGATAACGAGGAAGGGGAGATGGATACCTCTGCATCCAACCTTGTGAGAATGGGGTCTTTCATGCTGTCATGCCTGTTGAAGGACCCCCGTATCAAGAGGCTTAAGGAGAAGGACCTGTACTGGGTGGCAACGCTACTAGACCCTCGTTACAAGCATAAAGTGGCAGAAATGTTACCAACGTACCACAAGTCCGAAAGGATGCTGCATTTCCAAAC
The DNA here is from genome assembly GCF_000004195.4 of Xenopus tropicalis. Taxonomy (NCBI): domain Eukaryota; kingdom Metazoa; phylum Chordata; class Amphibia; order Anura; family Pipidae; genus Xenopus; species Xenopus tropicalis. The sequence continues at coordinate 47,790,151 of NC_030680.2, forward strand.
CAGCCTGCAAAACATGTTGTACAATTCTTTTAAGGGTGATGTCACTCCACATTCCAGGGGCAGAGGTGCCGGTAATCCTCCCACGAGCACACCTGCAAGGACAATGCACTTTGGCCACTCTGTAACGTCAGACATGCAAAGTTTTTTCAGTCCAAGGCAGCGCCAGGACCCTTCTGGATCCACCCTCAGAGAACGCCTCGACCGGCAGGTAGCGGACTACCTGGCATTAACTGCAGATATTGACACTCTGAGGAGCGATGAACCCCTGGACTACTGGGTGCGCAGGCTTGATCTGTGGCCAGAGCTGTCACAATTTGCCATAAATCTGTTGTCTTGCCCTGCCTCAAGTGTCCTCTCAGAAAGGACCTTTAGTGCAGCAGGAGGGATTGTAACTGAGAAGAGAACTCGCCTAGGTCACAAAAGTGTTGATTACCTGACCTTTATTAAAATGAATGAGGCATGGATCTCGGAGGGTTACTGCACGCCGGAAGACTTGTTCTGACTGCCCATGCAGCTGTCCTTCTCTGCACGCCGCTTGACACCACACACAGCTGTCCTTTAGCGTCCTCCTCCATCACCATACAAACTAGGGTGCAAATCCTACTGGCTTAATTGTAAGCCAAACTTTTTGGACAGGTAAATCCTGAATTTTTCTCTCTTCTACTCTTCTGTGCTTGTCACCCTATCTGAGTTCTTTGAAAGGGTTTGGCTGGGGCATGGTTATGATACCATCTAGCTTTGATGTTTTTAATGTCTTCTGTGCTTGTCACCCTATCTGAGTTCTTTGAAAGGGTTTGGCTGGGGCATGGTTATGATACCATCTAGCTTTGATGTTTTTAATGTCATCTGTGCTTGTCACCCTATCTGAGTTCTTTGAAAGGGTTTGGCTGGGGCATGGTTATGATACCATCTAGCTTTGATGTTTTTAATGTCTTCTGTGCTTGTCACCCTATCTGAGTTCTTTGAAAGGGTTTGGCTGGGGCATGGTTATGATACCATCTAGCTTTGATGTTTTTAATGTCTTCTGTGCTTGTCCCCCTATCTGAGTTCTTTGAAAGGGTTTGGCTGGGGCATGGTTATGATACCATCTAGCTTTGATGTTTTTAATGTCTTCTGTGCTTGTCACCCTATCTGAGTTCTTTGAAAGGGTTTGGCTGGGGCATGGTTATGATACCATCTAGCTTTGATGTTTTTAATGTCTTCTGTGCTTGTCACCCTATCTGAGTTCTTTGAAAGGGTTTGGCTGGGGCATGGTTATGATACCATCTAGCTTTGATGTTTTTAATGTCATCTGTGCTTGTCACCCTATCTGAGTTCTTTGAAAGGGTTTGGCTGGGGCATGGTTATGATACCATCTAGCTTTGATGTTTTTAATGTCTTCTGTGCTTGTTGTCACCCTATCTGAGTTCTTTGAAAGGGTTTGGCTGGGGCATGGTTATGATACCATCTAGCTTTGATGTTTTTAATGTCTTCTGTGCTTGTTGTCACCCTATCTGAGTTCTTTGAAAGGGTTTGGCTGGGGCATGGTTATGATACCATCTAGCTTTGATGTTTTTAATGTCTTCTGTGCTTGTTGTCACCCTATCTGAGTTCTTTGAAAGGGTTTGGCTGGGGCATGGTTATGATACCATCTAGCTTTGATGTTTTTAATGTCTTCTGTGCTTGTCACCCTATCTGAGTTCTTTGAAAGGGTTTGGCTGGGGCATGGTTATGATACCATCTAGCTTTGATGTTTTTAATGTCATCTGTGCTTGTCACCCTATCTGAGTTCTTTGAAAGGGTTTGGCTGGGGCATGGTTATGATACCATCTAGCTTTGATGTTTTTAATGTCTTCTGTGCTTGTCACCCTATCTGAGTTCTTTGAAAGGGTTTGGCTGGGGCATGGTTATGATACCATCTAGCTTTGATGTTTTTAATGTCTTCTGTGCTTGTTGTCACCCTATCTGAGTTCTTTGAAAGGGTTTGGCTGGGGCATGGTTATGATACCATCTAGCTTTGATGTTTTTAATGTCTTCTGTGCTTGTCACCCTATCTGAGTTCTTTGAAAGGGTTTGGCTGGGGCATGGTTATTATACCATCTAGCTTTGATGTTTTTAATGTCTTCTGTGCTTGTTGTCACCCTATCTGAGTTCTTTGAAAGGGTTTGGCTGGGGCATGGTTATGATACCATCTAGCTTTGATGTTTTTAATGTCTTCTGTGCTTGTCACCCTATCTGAGTTCTTTGAAAGGGTTTGGCTGGGGCATGGTTATGATACCATCTAGCTTTGATGTTTTTAATGTCTTCTGTGCTTGTCCCCCTATCTGAGTTCTTTGAAAGGGTTTGGCTGGGGCATGGTTATGATACCATCTAGCTTTGATGTTTTTAATGTCTTCTGTGCTTGTTGTCACCCTATCTGAGTTCTTTGAAAGGGTTTGGCTGGGGCATGGTTATGATACCATCTAGCTTTGATGTTTTTAATGTCTTCTGTGCTTGTTGTCACACTATCTGAGTTCTTTGAAAGGGTTTGGCTGGGGCATGGTTATTATACCATCTAGCTTTGATGTTTTTAATGTCTTCTGTGCTTGTTGTCACCCTATCTGAGTTCTTTGGAAGGGTTTGGCTGGGGCATGGTTATGATACCATCTAGCTTTGATGTTTTTAATGTCTTCTGTGCTTGTCACCCTATCTGAGTTCTTTGAAAGGGTTTGGCTGGGGCATGGTTATTATACCATCTAGCTTTGATGTTTTTAATGTCTTCTGTGCTTGTTGTCACCCTATCTTAGTTCTTTGAAAGGGTTTGCCTGGGGCATGGTTATGATACCATCTATCTAAGATACTTTTTCTGTCTTCTGTGCTTGGTACGCTATCTTTGATTTTTTAAAGGTTCTGCCTCAGGATTGGTTATGATACCATCTATCTAACATATTTTTTCTGTCCTCTGTGCTTCAGTGGCTGCAACAAAAAAACCATAATTTTTTAGGAATGTACACATTCCTGATTTTTCAGGGTTCTGCAACGGCGGCAAAATCGTATCTTTTATGGTCACCACAGGTGATCGAAAAGGTAGGACAAACCTGGGCCCACACTGCAGAATCAGTGTTTTTTGGTTCACGTTACTGTACATTGAATTACCTCTGCCTGACCATGCACGTGCGCACAAGCACGGTGACTGCTAAACACACCACTACAGAAATATTCCCACCGACGGGACGAACGTCCTGGAGGTGACAAGCAACTAGTAAAAACTAATATTCGCACACTTGACAGTATCATTAAAGCTTTTTGCGTTTTTTTTCGTTGCAGTAAACGCGGCGTTTTGTCTTTGCGTGTGAACCGGCCGTAACCTTTACACGACTTGATTGGAATGTAGATGCCGGACTTTTTAAAGCAGTTTATTACATAAGTTTAGGAATGTAGTGTGTTTTCTCCCCTTAACAGCACAAAACGCAACGCTGTGTCAACAACGTATTTTTCAGAGAAATTTTTGCCCTTGATGCCCCTCCTGCATGCCACTGTCCAGGTCGTGGCACCCTTTAAACAACTTTAAAATCAGTTTTCTGGCCAGAGATTGCTTTTCTAGGTTTTAAAGTTCGCCTTCCCATTGAAGTCTATGGGGTTCGCAAAGTTCGCGAACGTTCGCACTTTTCGGCGAAAGTTCGCGAACGGGTTCGCGAACATTTTTTTTTAGGTTCGCTACATCCCTACTGAGCATGCACATTCCCTAAATCTTACAAAAGTTGGTCTAACTCTCTTTCAATAAAGCCCTATCAATTTATCAATTGTATCATGCATGTAAGCACTTCATATGGTTTCTCTCATCCTCCCACCTAGACCTGTAGTTGTGTATGGCTATGCTCTCCCTGTTTATATTCAATTCTGCAACTGTACTGTATTCGGCATTTGGAATCATTACAAAGTGGAAAGAAAAGTCACACTATAAGGATTTAGCTAAAGTCTAGCTCTAAGCTCAAAGTGCCAGAGCAGGACTTCAGTTTTTTAGGGAGCAGTCAGACAGCACTGTGATTGGTTGGCTTGTACACATGTTTAGTTGTGAACAGGCAGAGACTAGAGCAAGCAGGCAGGGGAAAGAAGAAAATTGTCGATCCCTAACCCGAAAAGAAGTAGATCCCTAACCTCAGGTCATTGACAACAGCCAAGAACAGACTGAGCATGTGCAGTAGTTGGCAAGACAAAAGATGGAGCACTGCTGTGGGCATCTTCAAAGGCAAGGATCTTTATTTCTATAGAGCAGGGATCCCCAACCTTTATTACCCCGTGAGCCACATTCAGCTGCAAAACTTGTTCGTGAGCAACACAATATGTGAACAGTAGTGCAAACACAATTTTTAATAATAATTGGCATACACTATATTAAAATGAGCTCTGTGGGTACAGATGGGAGGCAGAATGGCACACTGGAGCTCTGAGGGTACAGATGGGAGGCAGAATGGCACACCGGAGCACTGAGCATACAGATGGGAGGCAGTATGGCACACTGGAGCACTGAGGGTATAGATGGGAGGCAGAATGGCATACTGGTGGACTGAGGGTACAGATGGGAGCACACTGGAGCACTGAAGGTACAGATCGGAAGCAGTATGGCACAGAAGCCGCAAGGATATATAGAGAAGAGAGAATGGCAGGAAGAGGAGATTGTGGACAGGAATATGGCACAGCGGAACAGGGGAAAAAAGAAATGTAAGATGTTAAACATTTTAGAAACATATTTCTGCAGGAATAGTGATATACAGTAAGTGGTGACACAAATAAGACTGGGCAGCATTGAAACTATCTGGTGCAAAGTGATCATGTGGGGCTGGAAAGCAAAATTGTACAAAAAGGGTAATGGGTGACAGAGGAGTTACAGAGAATGTGAAATATTAAATTTGGCACAGCAGTGGCATGGGCTGGGGTAAAGGGATTGTGCTGTTATAATTGCTCACTTGGACATGAAGGGAGGGGCTGGAAACCTAAGGAGAGACCCATCGCAGTAAGGCTTTGGATTTTTTTGTAATACTGATCTTTTCTCTCTGTCCCTACCCAGCACCTCCTGTCAAATTCAGCAGTGAGCAAGAGGGGCTGGGAAGAGTTGCAGAGAATAGATGGTGCTGTTATAACTCACTGACAGGAGGTTTACAGGTCTGATTCTGATCTTTTCTCTCTGTCCCTACCCAGCACCTCCTGTCAAATTCAGCAGTGAGCAAGAGGGGCTGGGAAGAGGTGCAGAGAATAGATGGTGCTGTTATAACTCACTGACAGGAGGCTTACAGGTCTGATTCTGATCTTTTCTCTCTGTCCCTTCCCAGCCCCTCCTGTTCCCTTAACGATCGTTCCTAGCCCCCCCCCCCTGCTCCCTCAGGATCGTTTCAAGCCCCCCCCCTGCTCCCTCAGCAATTGTTCCTAGCCCCCCCTGCTCCCTCACGATTGTTCCCCTGCTCCCTCAGCAATTGTTCCTAGCCCCCCCTGCTCCCTCACCAATCGGGCTTCCTGTCAAACCCCACACAGAAAGATCTTTTCTTTCACAATCCCTTCCCAGCCCCTCCTGCTCACTGCTGAATTTGACAGGAGGTGCTGGGTAGGGATAGAGAGAAAAAATTGTGCTTTTATAACTCAGTGTGGTATTTGACAGGAGGCCCGATCGGTGAGGGAGCAGGGGGGGGCTAGGAATGATCGGTGAGGGAGCAAGGGGGGGGCTAGGAACGATCGGTGAGGGAGCAGGAGGGGCTGGGAACAGATGGAGTGAAAAGATTGTGCAGACAGTAATCCACCTGCAAAGAGGCCTACGCGAGCAACATCAAATGTGGCCGCGAGCGAGCTACGGCTTGGGGATCCCTGCTATAGAGCTTTGGTGATGTTGGGCTGGTACAACAGCTTAAAAATGTGTTTTTGTTAGTTTTATAGAAAGAAGGGCAGTGGGTACTGACATTCCAGGCACATTATAAACAGTCAAATGCAGTCTATATTTACAACACCAGCACATTAGTTGTAGCAAGATGCAGTGGGTACAGGGCAGTGCAGAAATGGAGTGAAGTTTTTTTTTTTTTTTAAAGGTGCCAAACAAGGGGAGGCTTAGCCTTCCATAGCCTTATAGAAAATCTGCACATGAGAGCAGCTACACAAAACAGTAATCTGAGACCAGCCACACTGCTGCAGTTCAACATGTATTGCTATATCAGCACCTTAGAAATGCAACCTGGTGACAGGGTTTCAATAGGAAAAGAAAGGAGTGTATAAAGTAGCTTCTTACCTGTCAATTGTATGGAAAGGGCTTAAGAAATATTTTCAACATACAATCATTCATCACCCAAGATGCTGCCAAAATTCTTATTCACTCTTATTATATCACACCTAGACTACTGTCACCCACTGCTAATTGGCCTTCCCCTTCAGAGACTGTCCCCTCTCCAGTCCATAATGAATACAGCTGCCAGGCTCATACATCTCTCCAACCTCTGCCATGCCACTCTGCCAGTCCCTGCACTGGCTTCCGATACCTCCAGGATACAATTCAAACTAATGACTCTCACATTCAAAGTAGTCCATAACTCTGCCCCACCCTACATCTCTGAACTTTGTATCTCTAGATACAAACCAACCAGCTTGTTATGATTCACAAAAGCATATAAAGCGTTAAGCGCGCTAATTAGCTCGTAAAATCTGTGCGTAGTTTAGCACCTAATTGGGGGAGGCGTTAGGCATTGTGATTTTTGAGTGTGTGTAAAGGCAAGATGGAGTTTGCTATGGGCTTTTTGTTGGATTTAGAGGAGAATCAGCAAGTCCCTGAACATCCTAGAGTGATACATCCTTTTTAGGGAAAGGTCCACTCTAGAGGGCTTAACGGAGGATGAAGTCATCAGTCGCTACAGGCTAAATAGAGCTGAATTTTTGGCCACAGGAAATTTCCGGAGGGTTGGAGGGGTCTACGGGGGGGGGGTGTCACAGCCTACTTTTTCATGGTGCCTTGTCAAGGTAATGGATGCAATCCGCTCTGTGTCTGGGAATTTAATCTCATTTCCCCAAAATCGAAACGTGTGGAACACCGTGAAAAGGCAGTTTTATGGCGTAAGGGGCATGGGTCCAGCAGAAAAAACAATTGACCAGCACAACAAGTGTGATGCAAGCGGGGCCTAGCCCCTGCGTGTTTATTCAAGAATAGCAGCAACGTTTCGGCGCGTACCCCTTCATCAGGCATAAAAAACCAGTGGAGTGAACATGATTAAATAGTCTCACACTTCATTAGTATACATAATTATGTAATTAGCATATTTAACCTTTAAACAATCTGTAAAAAAAACCTAGCTCTAATAAAAAGGATGATAGCTTAGTGCAATTAAGACAGAAATTGAGTAAAAAAAAGTTGTTTTAACCCCCCAGGTAATTATCCAGCAATTGATGCCTTTGAAGCTTCTGTGATGATGGAGGTGGAAAAAAGCCTATGCATTAAGCAGTTTAAATCCTCTAATATTTCTTATAGTGAGAGAAAGGCTTTACAAACTTTAAAAAATAATACATCACAAAAGCAGACAAAGGGGGTGGTACAGTTCTCTTAAATAGATCTGATTATGAAATGGAAGCGCACCAGCAGTTAAAAAATCCTTTACATTACGAACAGTTACACGCTGACCCTACAGTTAGGTTTAAAACTGAGTTAAACATTTTTTTGAATGCTGCGGTGATGGAGGGAATAATCTGAGGATTTGTATAACTTGTTATTGGTTGATTATCTTAATATTCCTTACATATACTTCCTTCCAAAAATTCATAAAAGTGTTTTAAATCCTCCAGGGAGACCCATAGTGTCTAACATAGGGTCACTCTTTCAACCACTGGCATGCTATGTGGATATGGCCCTACAGGAAATAATACCATTCCTAACCTACTGTTTATGGGATACTACTCAATTTTGAAATTTAATTGTGCCCCCTAGTGATGATTTTTTGCTCTGTTCTCTTGACATCAAGGACGTGGATTAATTAAAAAATCAGTGTTAAAATATTGGGGTGTCTTAAAGGCAGACCCCAAGTTGGGTAAATTGTTTAACAATCCCTCAATGTTTTCATACAGGAAAGGTAAAATAGTGGGTGAATTGGTAAAATCGAGAGTAAGTAATAGAAAGACTGATAGAGATGAAAGGGAAAAAGAAGGTACATATGCATGTGCTAACTGTAGCCACTGTAATGGTATTATATGTGGGGATAATGTAATACATCCACATAATGGCTCAAAATGCCTATCAAAGGGACCTTTCATTGTAATAGCAAAAATGTGGTGTATTACATTAAATGCCCCTGTGGATTAGGCTATGTAGGCCAGACTAGCTGTGCAGTACGTGTGCAGCTTAATGAACATAAATCTATGACTCGGAATTATAAACCCCCAGATAGAGGAACGGAAACGGAACCAGGTAAAAAACTTGGGAAAGAGAAAAGAGAGAAAAGGGAACCAACATTGGCCAAACACTTTTTTGAGTGTGGCCATAAGGTTTTGCAGCTTAGGTGGCAAATATTGGAACAAATTAAAGGAAGGGAGGGTCAAGACACTAAGAGAATTTTATTACAAAAGGAATGTTATTGGATTTGGGACCCAAAAACTAAACATCCTAGGGGTTTAAACGGAGAGTGTATAATGTCATGCTTTTTATGATTGCATGGTAGGATCATGAGAATGGTTAATTATGTACATATTCTTTTCTGCAGTATAAAATATGACTGATGAATTATGCAGTGCTTCAGGGACAGGTAATTTTCCTGTTTCAGGTTTAATTGTCTTCTGTTTCAGGGTTAGTTTATTTGGTAATATTTTGGTAACATTGTTACCTTGAAACTTTAGTGACTCCTATTGTTGCCAATATTGAATGTACTAAGTGACAATAATGGATATTAATATTAATATTATTGGAATGATGTCTTTTTTCATGAAGGTTTCACTTATGGACATTGCTCTGATTTATTGAGAAGTGGTATTATGAATTTGCATTTGTACACTTTCAAATGGTTTTTTACAGATTGTTTAAAGGTTAACTATGCTAATTACACAATTATGTATGCTAATGAAGTGTGAGACTGTTTAATCATGTTCACTGCACTGGTTTGTATGCCTGACAAAGGGGTACGCCCCCGAAACGTTGCTGCTATTCTTGAATTAACATGCAGGGACTAAGGCCCGCTTGCATCACACTTGTTGTGCCAGTCAATTGTTTTTTCTGCTGGACTGTGCTGGGAGTGCTGACTCTCTGGGCTGTGCACCGAATAAGAATTGCTGGAGGAGGAAAGGGTGTGCTGGGTGAACTTTCCTTGTTGTAAGTGGCATGGGTGCAATTGATTGCACCCGTGCGGCGTTAAACCCCCCCCATGACAGGAAGCACATTTTCTGCAACAGGAAGAGCTACCACTCCCTCGATGTACAAGTGGTGTGCACAAATGAATATTCTCAGCATCGTGTCTGGCTTCCTCGGCTCCTCTCACTATGCTTACATCTAAAGGCAGTCCAGGATTTATGATGCTTTTGAAACCGGACAAATGCCTCATGGGTGGCTGTTAAGTAAGTATTTGTGTCATGTCTAGCACAACTTGCCCACATTTGCTTTCTGTCTCCCACTGTCAAAACAGGCCCTGCCTGCCATAAGCTTGTTTTGCAATTGCAAAAGTGCCCTCTTTTTCCAGAGGGAGAGTCAAAGCAGCTACTTGTAGTGTCAGCTATCAGTCTCACACGCTCACATCTGCTGCAAAAGGGACATGTTTTGACAGAGGGAGACTGGAAGCAGCTTATTTGTTTGCAGCATCTTATTACATCTTATTTTATTTCAGGAGATGCTGGTTACCCGTGCTCTAGGTGGCTCATCACCCCCATTCACAGGCCGCGTACGCGGGCTGAGTGTGCTTTTAACGAAGCACATGTCAGAACGCGGTCTATGATTGAGCGGACATTTGGGGTCCTTAAAAGCCGCTTCCACTGCCTGGATAAGTCGGGAGGCAGCTTAATGTACAGCCCGTATAAAGTTTCCCAAATTGTGGCTGTGTGTGCTGTACTGCACAATCTTGCTAACGGGCATGGCTTACCTGGCAATGTGGCTGAGGACCTGGATGACCCCATACATCCCCAAGATCCTGTCTGAGGTGCGGATGCCAGAGGGAATCAAGTCCGGGCACAAATCGTTACCAATTACTTTTCCTGTAAGTACCTACAATCTTTAATCCCATAAACAAAAAATACCAAACAACTTCTCCAAAAAAAAAGAAAGGTTTTAATTTAAAGGGAAATTAGTTGCCCACTTACAAAAGAAATGCTCCTTTCTTTTATTTCTCACAGCAGTAGTGAGTGGCAACAAAGGCTGATGTGGATTTAAGCAGGCGATTCCCTCACCCCCAACACAAATAGCAAAAAGAGAAATAACTATTTACAAAGAACATAGGCCTAATGTGTATTAATATTATTTCTTAATACATCATTTGGTAGAGCGTGTTGGCTTAATTTCCTTTTGCCCATGTGCTATGGTCTATAGCAAGGAAATTTGCTTTTCCATAAGTGCATTTTGATTTGCCAACAATGCCACATTTCTTGTTGGACTTTTAAGTGCTCCTGGTGCAGGCTTAACATAGTGGCCTCGTACGCAGCTTGTCGTGCCTGGCTCTAATTGTAGGCGTTAGTGGCAACACAAAAGTCCACAGGTAATGTGTCCATCTTTTCCATTAAAGATTTGTGGTGCCGAATTAGGGCTCTGTGGAACCTGAATGTTTGTTCTTCCATTTCAGGATGGCATTGTGGGGAGTGGAGCAGATTAGAGGAGGACTGTCCAGCAGAGCGTCTGTGGCCACCTTTTTGAAAAATGTTTAAATGTTTGTAATGATGTTCATGATGCCAGGCAAACTTCATGGACAATGTTTCTCATTTGTTTTACAACATGACAAAGTTAATTTTGCAAAAACTATTTGTGGACATTGATTCATTCCAAATGAGCAAAAAAGGTAAATTGTTTTGCAATACAGAGTGCAAGGGCAAAATCAAGTTGAAAAGATTGACTGTCCAAAAATACAAGATGAACTGACTGCACCTAACCCAGCAAGACACACTTGTCCAATAACCACCTATCTTATTAGCAATAAACTGCACTTTTGTAATTGAAACACCTGCAATATACAGGGACACAATCCACAATTATGCCACTGCACAAGCCTAACACAAAATCCAGGTCCAACAAAATTTGGTAACAAAAATACCTGGAATCGGAGCAAATGACAATTGTCTGCGTCTGCTTGTGCCAGGTGGTGATAAGGATGGATCTGTTTTAGAAAATGTTGTATTACATTAATATTAAACTTCTCTGCAAGAGTAAACACACTTGTATTGTCGGAATCAAAGATGCCAGACACACCACTCGCGCTGTCTCCATGGATAAAAGGTATGAGCTGCCCCTCATACCTGCGGAAAAATATTTTCTTGGAAGGGCCACCTCCAGTTTCAGACCTAAATAAAATATATGAATGATTTTATTGTGTTGCCTACAATAAGCAAGCCATAACAACGCACTCACTTTTTGTTCCTCATTGTTGCCCCAATCAATTCCCTTTTCTTTCAAGTGTAACAATACTAAAGGTGGCCATACACCAGCAGATCCGCTCGCTTGGCGATGTCGCCAAGCGAGCGGATCTTCCCCCGATATCCCCACCTACGGGTGGGCGATATCGGGGAGCATTTAGGTAAAAAAAAAAATAATCCGATCGTTTGACCCTGGGGCCAAACGATCGGATTATGTGGGCGGCAATGGGGCAGTCGGATCGGGGACCGCATCAACGAGCCGATGCGGTCCCCGATCCGACCGGATTTTCTAACCTGGCCGATCGAGATCTGGCCAATTTCAGGCCAGATATCGGTCGGCCAGGCCGCTCTGCCCTGCCCATACACGGGCCGATTAGCTGCCGAATCGGTCCAAGGGACCGATATCGGCAGCTATAGTCGGCCCGTGTATGGCCACCTTAAGGCATGCTCTGTCACAAACCCTACTTAAATGCTGCAAGTTGCTGCTAAGTGGCATATTTGCCAATGATTGTATCAAACACAGACACAATTTTCTCCACCAGAGCCTCATTCTCAAATTCTGAAAAATTGAGATTGTGGAGCCTGCTCTCCTGCTGTTTTTTCCTGCTCCTTTTTGGTGATGAGGAGAGGGGGTGGGGAAGTTCCTCACTTCCTCTCCACTGGCTTCCTCTGGCTGATAATCCTTATCTGTGCCCTCCATATCAGAAACGTCTGGGCTGCTGATGAAGCCAGGCCTCTCTCAGTGTCAGTGTCACTGCTGGAGCCATGTGACAGATGTGAGATTCTTCAGGCCCCGGCCTACCTTGGTGTTTTGCCACCTTTTTTCAGCCTGCCACTGCTGGCTTCAGCATCGCTCTCATCACTCCTCTCCATCGCTTGTGTCGTGTTGGGTTGCGCACCTGCACCTTGCGCGCTCTCCATCTCTACACTCACAGCGCAACTGCAGGAAATGGCGTTAGTCATGTGGTATATGATGCGTAACACTTGGGTACAGAATTTTGCGCGTTAATACTGTGTGCGTCAATTACCGCGCATGCGTCAATTACTGCACAAAAACGCTCTTCGTGAGTTAAATAACGCAAAAAGCATCGCGTCTAAATTTTGACACGTGTCCGTTTAGTGAATCATGCGTTAGTGAATCATGCGATAACATTTTTAACGCATGCTATAAATAGCGCTTGTTTTAGCACCCTTTAGTGAATCGGCCCCAAGGTGTAAATAGTAGGATTGTTATGGGAGCCCTTAATCTCTATGGGAGATGTTACTTCAATGCACACATTGGCTAAAAAAAAAAAAAACCCTCACCACACCTGTTATAAACCTCTACATTTTTTATCTATCTTACAGAATCAGCATATATGTTATTCTCTGCTTTACAATGGTACTAAAGCACACAGAAGAAACTGGTTTTGACTGAGAATTACCACGGAAGACTGGGTAACATAATTAGAGAGAATGCAATGTTATCATCAACATTTATTTATAAAGCGCCAACATATTCCGCAGCGCTGTACAATAAGTGGGTTTCATACATTGGACATACAGAGTAACATATAAACCAATCAATAACCGATACAAGAGGTGAAGAGAGCCCTGCCCAAAAGAACTTACAGTCTCATTACTCTTTATGTCTGTCCTGCTTATAGTCACCATACTTAAATATAATGTGCAAAGCTGTGCTAAACCTCTGTCATTGCTTACTAATCTGATGGGGGGGGGGCTGCATAATGTATTTTTCACGTTCTGTTTGCCAAATTTACAACCTGTACACAATTCAATGCAGCAATCACCAACAGCACTCACTCACCTTCTGCAGATCCTTGAGGAAACTGGAAAAGCTGATCTGCAACAGGTTTCCTATAATGGGGAGAGTTAGAGGACCAGGAGGGAAATTATTTGGCCGAGATTTCTTCCAGTACATGAAGCATAATAGAGCCAAACAGAACACAACTGCAGTGCTGAACTCCATGACAGGCTCCTATGTTGAGCTTCTTTTCACTCACAATAGTCACAAAGTACAACCCCGAGCCCCTACCCTCCCTACACAGGAATCCGACTGGGACTTTGTTCTGACACATGCAGCCTGTACAGACTAATGAATTTTATGTTGGCAGTAAAGTACGCCAGGATTCACTGTCTTAATTTTGTCTTTACAACAAAATTACATTTAATTTAAAAAGACAAACAACTTAAGCTCTTTTAGTAAGTATTTTTGAAAAGGACACTATCTCCATATTGCTCAGTTTATGTATTTATTTATATTTTCCTCCCTAATAAACAAAAAATGCTCACAATAATGTGCCCATGGTAGGTATTTCACTTTACAACTTTGTTTCTTTCTTTATAAATGTATTTTGCTAACATAAGTTCTACATTGAACCAATACTGTAGCCTTTAGCAACCAATTTACAATTCATTTGAATCTACAGGTATGTAGTCAGTTATCTGGAAACCCGCCAGTGCTGTCCAAGCGGTGCCGAGGGCCGGAATTTCTTGCGCATACACGGTGGAGGGCCGCTAATGGCAGCCACTCCCCTTTTAAACCACACCCACTTCAAACCACACCCATTTTATCACAATGGTGGTAGTGCAGCAAAAACCCAAATGCTTGGTCCTCACTGCAGGGATATCAACCATCATTCATATGTGAAAGAATTATATATGTCATAGTAAGACACACCCTAAAATCCATATGACTTCTCCTCCCCTGTGGATAGCACAGCAACCCCCAGTACATAATTACACACCTTAGGTATCATTTAATGGCTATTTCTGCCCTACCCTGCCTGTGTGTGCCATACTCTGCCCTACCCTGCCTGTGTGTGCCATACTCTGCCCTACCCTGCCTGTGTGTTCAATACCCTCCCTGTCCTATGCTGCCTGTTTGTGCAATACCCTCCCTGCCCTATGCTGCCTATGTGCCATACTCTGCCTACCCTATGCTGCCTGTGTGTGCCATACCCTCCCTGCCCTATGCTGCATATGTGCCATACTCTGCCTACCCTATGCTGCCTGTGTGTGCCATACCCTCCCTGCCCTATGCTGCCTATGTGCCATACTCTGCCTACCCAATGCTGCCTACACACAGACAGCATAGTCAGGCAGTACATACAATGTCTGAGGTGTGAACAGACAAACAATATGGGTGATTACAGCCTGAGGTGTGAACACTGCAGGGGTTGAACAATGCATAGATTAAAAGGTGTGAACAACACAGGGGATTACATGTTTAAACAATACAGAGGGTTTACAGCCTGAATCTGAGGTGAGAACCATGCAGGGGGGCAGTTAATCTCAGTACTGATACCATTTAAAGCTTACACAAGGGTAAAACATCAAAGCAGCCAGACAGGTGGGGGGCCACACAGAGGGGGGTCGCGGGCCGCATGTGGCCCGCTGGCCGCCAGTTGGACAGCACTATATTGGCATATAGAAAATGAAAGACCTAACTGATTGCAGAGGTTAACTGCAGAGGGAACCTTATATAACTACATACAGTGTCTATTGATTTAATCACATCAGAGGAAGCAGCCATTTGTCTCTGTCCTTGCTCCTTTGGAGCAGACATAGTTTCTGTGATAAAATGAAAAAACAGCAGCACTCCGGAAATGTTGTAGAAAAAAGTGACTTTACTCAAGTCACTTTTTTCTACAACATTTCCGGAGTGCTGCTGTTTTTTCATTTTATCCTGGATATTGTTTTACCCTGGCTGAGGGTTCAGCTTGCACCTGGGGCTACAACTAGTCGGTTTGTCCATTGTGTAGCACACCTTAATCAATTTGTAGACATAGTTTCTGTATCACATGCTTTTGTTAGTCACAATGCCCTAATGCATCTCTGTAAAGAGTTGCACATTCAGTAAGGCATCTAGGCCAACAACAACAACAGCCCTGTGCTTAGTGAAATTGTGCTAGCTTAAGTAGGGCAACACTGAGTTTTAGTACTCCACACTGCCATTTAATTTCATGTTTAATTCTACCTCAAAGTCAAACTGACCTCAGTATACAAAATGGTACGCAAAAAATTCATTTATCAGTGAAAGTATAGCTTGGCAGTTCACGAAATAAACATTTCACTGTTTAATAAATACGAGCTAGCGTCTAGCCCTATTCCTACAATAGGAAAAATAAGCTCTGTGCTTTTCTTGGATCCCACAAAAGTAGAGACTTTTCTTTGCTTCAGTCAAACATATTGTCTTTCTAATCATAATCAGACAATAACATTTAATTAAACTATTTTAACTGAGAATTCTGCCCAGAGATTTACTCATTGAGTGCCTGCCTAATCTTCGATAAATGGTGATATCCACTCCCCTAGCTGAAGGCTCAGGGTGGTGCACCAGTGCCTATTTTCATTTGTGGTGACTTGTTAGACAAACTTTATTGCTTTCAATTATGTTGCATTTCTACCATTAAAAGGAATAATATGAATAATTACCACTTAGGGCGCAGTAAAAAGTATACATGGTAAATGCTTCTATGGTAAAAGTTGTTCAGCACTTGCAAGTTATATTAATTTTCTATTTTTAGTGGTTTCTAAGATATTAACAGTTTTCTACTGTTAGTACCAGGTTTTTGGCTTTGCGTCTCTCTTTAAAGGAGAAGGAAAGCCTAAGTCACTTGGGGGGGCTTCGCTTACCTTGTACGCCGGGCTGGTGCCCCTGTTAAGAGTGAACCACACCAGCCCGGGGTAGCAGCGAGCACTCCCTTCCTATGCGTTGGGGCGCTTGCGCATTAGGGTGAAAAGCCGAACTTTAACAACAAAGTCGGCTTTTCACTCTAATGCGCATGCACCAGCCCAGGAATTTTGCCAGCAGAAGAAACGCGGAAGCTCTCGCTACAGGTACCCCGGGCTGGTGCAGTTTTCTCCTAACAGGGGCGCCAGCCCGGGGTACAAGGTAAGCGAAGGTAAGAGGCTAGATGGTAAGCGATTAAAGTCACTTTGAGGTGCCTAACATTTTGCATGCACTTTCAGTAGAGTTACATCTGTTCATTGTTTTGGGGCTTTAAGACTAGACTAAAATCATTTAAGAGAGACATTAGAAACTTTTACATTAATGCAGAGACAGATAAAGTAATATCATACTTTTCGTATCCATCAAATGAAAAGGCACCCAGCCACAGCTGTTTGAGGTAGTAAAACCCCCATACAAAGGGGGAAGTGTAACATATAAATCATTGAAAGGTGAGATTAAGGATTAAGAGACATAGGGGCCGATTCACTAAAGGTCGATAATGCTTATCGCATGCTTTTTAACGATAAGTACCGATTCATCAAAGTAATTTCGCATGCGTTAATCCTCATATCGAATGCGCAAAAAAACAAATCATCGCTAAGCATTATTTCTAACACATTGCATTAATTAGCTAATAGAAATAGTACTAACGCATGATTCACAAAAGAATATGAAGCGTTAAACGTGCAAAATATCGCATTAATCTACGTGAATATTAACACCTATTTGCACTTCGTGAGCCTTTGGCAACACAACATGGAGTTTGCAGTCTGATTTTTTCAAGTATATGTTGGCCCTAGAGTGATGCATCCTCCAGTTTTCAGTGAAATTGTAATTTTCCGATCAGTAGTTTTCTGAAAGTAATGGTTACGTGCGTAATATGATGCGGTAAATATCACGCACGACGGGAAATAACACAAGAAAATCGTTCATCGCAAAATAACGCAAAGAACAATGCTTCTTAATTATGACACGTGTCCTTTTAGTGAATCGAGCGTTAAGTTGCAAAAAATAAGAAGTTATAACATTTTTAACGCATGCCATAAATAGCACCTTTAATGAATCGCCCCCTAAATATTATTTGTCCCTCTGGCTTGAATGATGCTTGTAGTGTGAAATACTTTTTATAAATAGTGTTATTGTTTCAGATATTATTCTTTAGTGGCCTAGACTGCAACTATGGGGCAGAGCACTGGTATTGTTCTAATACCACTATGCTTTTTATTCAGTAGCTAGTGAGACAGTTATATGATAATACTCCAGCCAGAATTTTGTTATATAGTTACCACTTACCGATAAATGTGGTTATTGCTATGATTTTTTTGCACCTTATGGCAGCAGTCCATGGGACGCCATAGAAAACTTTAGGGCCCTCCCCCATGAACACAGGCACGTAGTACTAAAATGTATGGCCATGCCATGATCACGATCATCAAGGTTGCACTTGGATGTGGATTGGATGGGTGTGTGTTTTTCTTTAACCACAACTACTATGACACAAGCTCACAAATCATTTTCACTGAAAAGCAAGAGCACACCTATAGGGGATACAGACTCGGCAACTATAGAGGGCCCTGTGGGACAGAAACAGCTAAAATGTATGTTTATGGAAAATGTCTTGTTCCCAAAGTTTAAGGGTCCCATGATCTTGCTGTGGAGGCAAATGAGTCAGTCGGTTCACTGGGGGTCAGTAGAGTTTGCCCTAAGTCTGAACCCTACATACCTTCCTGCCACTGTCATTGCTTGATACTAATGTTATGAAATGTAAGTTTTGCATAAGCTATGTAAATTTTGTATGTTTAAGGGTCCAATGATCTTGCTGTGGGGCCAAAAAACCTAGTCATTCCACTGCTGAAAAGATCATGTGGGAGGTAGCTCATATAATTAAGTAAACAGATCACAATATAAACAGGTAGTTACTCTATAATATATAGTTAATATAAATAATCAAAATAATTACTTATGTTCTGGTCACCAAAGGTGTGGAAGCGGTTCAATCTGGTCCAGTGCATAGGTAGGCACCAGAATAAAATACAGCACTAACTAGAAAGGCTTGCTTTAAAGCAGTTAATGGGTCTATGAATACATTTAGGGATGCAATTGACTGTATATGAACTAGAAATGTTTAGCACAATTGACTATAATTTACACCTCTTGTGGATTTTAAAGACAAGCTATTGGATACAGAGTTAAGGCTGTTAAATTCTTGCATCTGCCAACTCTCCCTAACTTGCTTGTCTGATGACATAAAAGTAAGAGGACAGGTACTGTAGGAAAGGGGTATTACGTCTATGTGCCACCCTCCTTTCACCCCCCCCCCTATGAATCTAATCATGCGGCAGCTGTGTATTCAGGGGAGCAAAAGGTCTCTCCAAAACTGAGCTGAAAGACATGCATTCATTCATTTAAGATGGAGGGCAGAATGCAAAGTGCAAAAAAATGGTGAATTGCTCCCTTTTATTTGGCATGCCAAATGACACAACTGTAAAAAAAATGACAGCAAGCTGCATAAATCACACAGCTGTTTCAGATGAAAAAGTGGACCAAAGATTGATAAAATGTTATTTTTTGCCAAAGAAGCAAACCTCAGCTACCAAACTCAAGGTGGCACCTTCCATTTTCATGGCAGAAATCTGTATTTATACTTTCTAATTTTTAGATTTATTAGTATAGGTATGCAGAATGCTTGAGCCCTGGGATTTTCTGAATATGGGTTTTTTTTCCCTAATTTAGAGAAATCAGCCTTAAGGATAACAATAACATGTAAATATAGACAAATAGGACTGTTCATCATTATTGATTTATTACAAAGGGTGCCAAATTCAAAAATATAACAGGGCATAAAATGTACTATACACACATGTACACTTTTGTAAGGGGGCGGAGTGTTCTTGATTTCAAAGGCTTATTTCTTTTTCCGGGACACAATTCTCATCTTATAGTGTTTAGGGGCCTGAGACAGTCCAAAAACTGGTCTGAGATCTGGTGGTGACGTTGGATCCGGCCAGTGGAATTCAAAGTGCTGCAGCATAGCAGTAAAGAAGAGAAATATCTCCATGCGTGCAAGATTCTCCCCAAGACAAACCCTTGGTCCTTAAAATAAACATAAAATAAGGAAACTGAGCATTATCTTAAATAATGTTTACAATATCATATTAAGACATAATCTTATAATCATATGGCTCCTCCTCCCAGGTGGATGGCACAGAAACCCCTAGATAAAGTGCCCATGATTAAATGCCCTTAGGGCATGAAACGCGTAGGGCCTTTGGAAATGTTTTAAAGGACATGTAAAGCCTACATTTGCCTACAATGTAAATCAGTTGGGCACGTCTCCCCCACCCAAATGGCATAATTTGTACTGCATATATCCCCTCCATTTGCCTGCACCATAACATTTTCCTAAAGCAAATAGCAGCTTTCACCCGGTGGCCATTTTTTCCTCTGATACATAATCAGTTACATTTAAATCTGCAAACAGCATACACACACAGACCCTTATTCAGCATACATTTCATAAAGAATACAGGCTCACACAGGCACAACCATCTCTGATAAACGTTCTGCTTTGTTTGAGCACTGTAATGGTAAAGCTGAGCTCAGGCGAAAAAAAATGAAGCAGACAGCTAGAGCTGAGTTTCTATGGGAACCAGCAATGCCATCTCCTCACTGGCTGCCAGACTGGGGCGTGTTTAGTATTCTGAGCTTAGAACAGCTGAGCATGCCCACAAGCCCACAAGCCCACAAGCCAACAGCCAAAGCAAATTCCCGAGGGAGGGGGCCGAGTGGGTTACAGGAGGAGAAGGAAATCTAAATGATTAAGGGGACACTGCAGCCTTACTATTAACCTCTGGACAACCAGTGTTGCAGGTACTGAAAGATTTCAAAGAGGCTATTCACTGATTACATTTTTGTGTCTGGGGTTTACATGTCCTTTAATGTATCTTTTAAAAAATGTAATTTTACTTCTAAAATTTTTCTGAACCCTGTGGAGTTTCCAGAATGCCTATATGCCCATGGTGGTTGTTGCCTTTTTGGCTTTATGCACCCTATATGGAGGGTTTGGGGCTGGTGCACCTGGGCCACCACTTCTACTTGGTGAGTGTTTTGTTTACTATTGGTCATTTTATGCCTTTATATTTGTTTTTTTACAGAAACTCCTAGCACATAATTGAAAATCTTAGAGCCCCCCTAACAACTATTTCCAAATGCTAACAAATGGTTCACCTCCCACAGGCAGGCAGAGTAGGGAAGAAGACATTATGACTATTATGACTATGCAAGTAACTGATCATGACCACTCCAACATGAACAGCAGTACATACAGAGACACAATGTCGGCACTTCTAAAGTCTACAGGTGTAAACAGGTGAACAATGCAGGCGCCTACAGTCTGAGTATAAGGTCTTACAGGTGCAAACACAGGGCCTTACAGATGTGAATAATGCAGGGTCTTGTACAGTATGTGTAAACAATATGGGGGATTACAGCCTAAATCTTAGGTGTAAATAATGCAGGGGCCAGTTAATCTCAGTACTGATACCATTTAAAGCTTACACAAAGGTAAGCAATCAAGGCAGTTAGATTTATAGTTATATAAATATATATAGTTGTAAATTTTCATTCTCATTTTGTAAAGGAATGAATTGGACAGGAGTACCACTTCATACTAAAATGTTTGTTGTTTCTAGACATTTACATTTCCGCAGTGACTTCTGACATGGTACTTATTTGATGAACTGACCTGACTTGTTGACAAGGTTTCATCCTATAATGGTGTCAATCATATTGAAAGTCATTAACATCTTCAATATTCTACTGCCAGTGTTTGTTGCCGGAGATTACATGGTCATCCCATAGTGCTTTTGGGCATATATGGGGTTATGTAATAAAAGGCACTAAGTTTGCCCAGGAGCAGTAACCTTTAGCAACCAATCAGCAGGTAGAATTTACTGGTCACCTATTTAAAAGCAAACATCGTATTGGTTGGTATGGGTTACTGCTACTGGGCAAACAAATGGCATACAGTATAGTGAATGTGTTCAACTGACCACACATGCCAGATAATGTTTGTCTGATCAGTTCTACCCCGGCTCTCCTTATACTTGCCTGTGGGTGTGACTCAAGACAAAACTGTAATTAATCATCTGTGAAGGTGTTTCACAGTTACACAGTCATAATTTCATCTGATACATACCATTCATTTTTATAGGTTTTTGACCAGGTTCATATGTAGCAGAAAAATCAAAGCATTGAAGGCACACACACTAAATATATAAAATTGAGTCCCTATACCTGCAGAGAATGGCAGGAAAGCTTCAGTTTTAATTAACTCCCCATTCTCATTCAGGAAGTTTTCTGGATTAAATTCATGCGGGTATTTCCAGTGGGTCTTATCATAATGGACAGAAGAAAGGTCTGTGATTATCACTGTTCCCTATAAAAAAAGAAAGATATATTAGAGCAATTTCTTGATATGCTATATCTAATTCTAATAAAATTAATTAAATTCAGCTTTTAAATGCTGCTTCACCTTATTTCTTCATGTTTGTACATGAATGGGCTAAAGATACATAAGGTGCATATAGCATTTAAAAAGATTCAAGTCACTTATATCCTTAATGGGAATTATTTAGGATAAAGAAAGAGAAGGACTTAGGGCTCCATGTAGATAATAGAATTAGCTGTAGAAAACAATGCCAGTGGCTGGCAGAAAGGGCCAGCATAGTACTGTTTGCTATAAAATACGGTATATATTCAAGGGATGTGAATAATAAATAATAAGGGACTCAAAACAAATTTGCTGCTTTATGTACAAATGTATAGGAAGGTTGGTTATGTTAGTTTTTTCTCTTTGAGATCACTAGATAAGACAAGATATTCTCACCTTTGGTATAAAAAATCCATTTAGATGCACATCACGTATTGGTGAGTGTGACACTCCTAAAGGCACAACTGAAGCATGACGCTGTACTTCCTGCAATACTGCCTGTGTATATGGCATTCTTTCTCTGTCCTCATATTCAAGACAATTTTTATTCCCAAATACTCGGTCAATTTCCTCATGACATTTCTCTAAAATAAAAGTTGATAACGGTGTTAAGAATTAAATTGTCTATGTATATTATATATATATATATATATATATATATAGTATATATAGAAACGAGTTGCTGGAAAGCTGCACACCAAAAATACAGATGATACCTGGGTGCCCGTGCAGAAAACGTGGATACACAAGGTTAGAATGACAGCACTCGCAGGCATTTTTTCATGAAGAGTCACAAAAGGTTTACATAAGAAAATTTGAGGCTTTATTCAGTCCGACGTTTCAATTCCTGTCTGGAACTTTCATCAGGGACAGTAACATCTCAGAGTAGTACACACATTTTTAAACACAAAAGGGCGCCAAGGTTGTTGCTAGGCAACCCCAGACAAACACAGAATGTAACAAATAATTGTGAAAACAAATAAAAAAGCAAAAAAACACACTACAAACAGTGCATCAAAGTCAAGGAATGTGAGGACAATGTGTCGAGAGCTTATTGGTATGTAAATGAAGAGAGAGCTTATTGGTATGTAAATGAAGAGACCCCCGGAGTGGAAACAATTGGTCACTTTGACTCATTTCAAATGTGTACACAATGATAAGCCCCAACCATTCACACCACCCCTAGTGCTAGAAAGGAGCCGCTGACATAGAGGAGTACCCCCAAGGTACGGAAACCCATGCACATTGAGAGACTGGTAGCGTCGCTGTTGCTAGGCAACCAATCCCGTAGTAGTGAGCGGGCATCGTCAGCCCCGGTATGTCAGGCAGTGCGTATATGTCCAAGCAGGACGGAGCGATGAGGGTATACGGAGCCAAAAGTATAGACAGCACACTCTAAGCTCACCGCATAAGTGTGCCCAGTGTCGCTGTGTGAACCACTTGTTAGTGGGGAGCGCGCCAGGCTCGGGTGCCAACAGGACGGCACACTTCCTGATGACCCTAAGAAATTGGGAATATGGAATACCCTTAATTGTAGCCGGAGGATGGTGGCTAGTGGCATGCAAGATGGAGTTACGATCTGTTGGTTTGTGAAACAGTCTGGTCCCTATTCCACCACTAGTTTTAAAAATGTTGAGATCCAAAAAGTCAATGTTATCTTTGTGGTGATTCAGAGTAAGTTTGATGGGACAATCAAGGTCATTGAGGTGCTGGTGGAAGGAGAGCAGAGCTTCGATGACCATCAATGACCTGTTTTTGATCTGGACAGAAGGTGAGGAAGCTCTGCTCTCCAACAGATCGTAACTCCATCCTGCATGCCACTAGCCATCATCCTCCAGCTACAATTAAGGGTATTCCATATTCCCAATTTCTTAGGGTCATCAGGAACAACCGCTCATCAGATACAGCTATAGTACAACTCCAAGAGATGTATGACAGATTTCTGGAACGAGGCTACAAGGAACAGGTACTACACCCACAACTTCAAAGGGCTCTCACTCACACTCAAGACACCTTGCTTAACAAAGACCACACAAAGGACAAACAACCAGCTCCATTAATCTTCACAACCACTTTTTCATCTACCTCCCATGCACTCTCAGAAAGTATTACCAGGAACTGGCCTATGGTCAGTCAAGACGAATCCTTATCTCTGTATAATGTCAGCAAGCCTATGATTGGCTACAAGAGGGGTAATAGCCTAAGAGACCTTTTAGTCAAAACTGACTTCAAAAACTATGAAGGTAAACAGAAAGACTGGCTCTCTTCATATAAAAAAACTTGGGTGCTATAAGTGCCCGGATTGCGTCACCTGCAGATGCCTACTATGTGGCCCAGACTTTCCACACCCTCACACCGGCAAGAGATACAAAATCCTCCATAGACTTGGTTGTCTTTCTACCTTTGTGATATATATCATCACCTGCCCATGTGGTTTATACTACGTGGGTAAGACGTTGAGAGAACGTATCGGGAACCACCGATCTGCCATCAGCAGAGCTTTGAAAGAGGGTGAGTCCAATCAGCCAGTTGCCAGACATTTTGTCAATATGCGACACCCCTTGCCTACATTTAGATGTATGGCCATCGACCATCAGCCTCCCCTAACAAGAGGTGGTAACAGGGACTTGGCTCTACTGAGAAGGGAATCCCGCTGGATACACAAGCTGGACTGTGTCGCTCCACGTGGTCTTAATGAAACTTTGCCCCTTGGTTGTTTCATTTAATTTTTTGTACTTCTCTTTCCTCTCTTTGAACTCTTAAATGGATTTGTCAGTATAGCTCTACATCAGATCTTTTGCTAGTATTTATGTCATGGTATCAATCTCATTGGATACTTTATTGTATAAATGTGTGTGTACTTTATTTTGGATACTTTATTCTGTAACTGTGTGTTACTATGTACTTCCTCCTTAGCAACATAATTTCAACCTGTCCTGCTGGGTTTGGATACTACGTTTAGTACTGTATATACTCGAGTATAAGCCTAGTTTTTCAGCACCCAAAATGTGCTGAAAAAGTCACCCTCGGCTTATACTCGAGTCAGGTGCCATGGGTCCCTCCAGACTAGCACCCTCTGTCTTTTGTGTGCAAATTAGACCACCTGCAACCAGACCCTCCAGTGCCCTGGCCCGCTCCCAAATTCATCTTCATCTACCGTTCTCACCTGTCCCATTCTGCACTAGACATTGCACTTTATATTCTATATAATCTATATATAGTTTTGAATGATTTTAACTCTTTGTGTTTTATCTGGGTTGCTGTTTGAGCTAAGGGGGTAGTACTCTTAAGGTATCATTATTGATACCATATTGTTTTTGTTGACCCTCTTCTCCACTTACAGAACTAATTTACTGTTTTCCTTTGAAATAAATATTTAAAAACATATACCCCACTGATGCCTCATTTAATGTAATTGTAATGGTATTTATTTTGAATATTGAAACTTAGCAGTAGCCGCTGCATTTGACACCCTATAGGCTTATACTCGAGTCAATAAGTTTTTCCAGTTTTCTTAGGTAAAATTAGGTACCTCGGCTTATATTCGGATCGGCTTATACTCGAGTATATACGGTATGTATATGACCTCTTGTGGCTACTTTGGGTACTACGACTCCGCTTTCTTCATACATATATGGGTAGCAGGCGTACCCATGCCCCTTCCCTACACTATGCTGTGCTGCCCCGCGTGGGACAGTCCTACTGCCTGGATCTAGTGTGGGCACGCTGCACATTGGGGAAAAGGCTTTTGGTCTAATCCCCCTCCCCCAGGTACTTATAGATGCCCTGCGGAGGGCCACGGGCACCTAGAGACTGTCTCTGCTATCCCCATATGTGAGCATCTTTGCAGGCATTATATGCGTGAATTTGAAACACAGTGTGCCGTCCTGTCGGCACCCGAGCCTGGCGCGCTCCCCACTAACAAGTGGTTCACACAGCGACACTGGGCACACCTATGCGGTGAGCTTAGCATGTGCTGTCTATACTTTTGGCTCCGTATACCCTCATCGCTCCGTCCTGCTTGGACATATACGCACTGCCTGACATACCGGGGCTGACGATGCCCGCTCACTACTACGGGGTTGGTTGCCTAGCAACAGCGACGCTACCAGTCTCTCAATGTGCATGGGTTTCCGTACCTTGGGGGTACTCCTCTATGTCAGCAGCTCCTTTCTAGCACTAGGGGTGGTGTGAATGGTTGGGGCTTATCATTGTGTACACATTTGAAATGAGTCAAAGTGACCAATTGTTTCCACTCCGGGGGGTCTCTTCATTTACATACCAATAAGCTCTCTCTTCATTTAAATACCAATAAGCTCTGGACACATTGTCCTCACATTCCTTGACTTTGATGCACTGTTTGTAGTGTGTTTTTTTGCTTTTTTATTTGTTTTCACAATTATTTGTTACATTCTGTGTTTGTTTGGGGTTGCATAGCAACAACCTTGGCGCCCTTTTGTATTTAAAAACGTGTGTACTACTCTGAGATGTTACTGTCCCTGATGAAAGTTCCAGACAGGAACTGAAATGTCGGACTGAATAAAGCCTCAAATTTTCTTATGTAAACCTTTTGTGACTCTCCATGAAAAACTGCCTGCGAGTGCTGTCATTCTAACCTTGTATATATATATATATATATATATATATATATATATATATATATATATATATATATATATATATATATATATATATATATATATATATATATATATATATATATATATATATATATACTGGAAAAGGACAGCAACTCCTAGGATTTAAAGAATTTTGAGCACACACAGAAACCTTCATCTGGAGTGAAAAACAAACACTGTACTCCCTCTCCCCACATCTATTTAACACTTTTCCTGCCAACGACATATGGCCTACGTCATTGCAGAAATATGCAATATCTGCCAAAATGTATGTCATACGTTGTTTGGCAGATCTAGGTTTCTCTCTGCAGAAGCAGCATGTGCTGACTATTGGATCAGATATTCTGACCACTAATTACACTGTTGTGTGACTTATTTTGCTGTTTCACCAATTTGCACAATTTTTGTGGTTTTATTGCATTTTTATCCCTGTATTAGTGTTCCTGATCTGTTATTTAGCTTCGCTTTGCCATGTGGTACTTTGGTGTAGAAAAATAACTTTACCTATTTTAAATTCATCAGAATGTGTATTTTCCAAAAATATATGGTTTTCTGGGGGTCTCGGTATAGTTAGGGGGTGTTACAGCACATAATACGCTGACAGGGGGCTCTGTATGCAAAAGCTGAGTTGGCAGGTGAGAAATCCTTATGTGCTATTTTCATTTTGGGGTCAGTACACACCACAGATTTTGGTATATCTATGCATATTAGGCAGCAAACTGTTCAGTTGACCTCTGGTGTTCCTATATGGGGTGATTTGCCTTTGCATGCAAGAAATTGTGTGAGAGAAAAGCGGCAAATTGCAACATTTTTAGGTGATTTTCTGAAATGTCATAAAAACCAATAACTTTAGGAAAGTTTTGCAGATTGGTACTTTGGTGTAGAAAGGACACTTTACCCATGTTGGATTTGTCAGAATGTGTACTTTCCAAATATATATGGTTTTCTGTATAGTTGGGGGGTGTTCATATGCACTTTTTCCTTTGGTTTTTCATTATGTTCGAGATAAGATGCTGCAAAGTGGAAGCTTTGAGGGGATTTTTGGAAATGTCATCAAAATCATCCTAAAATTTAGGAAAGCTTTGTAGCTTGGTACTTTGGAGTAGAAAGACATGGGTACCAATTTTAGATTCAGGAAAATGTGTACTTTCCAAAAATATATGACTTTCTGGGTGAGCATGCATTTTGGTAGCTTTATCCGCTATAAAATGATGTAAATGTGTTGATTTTGCAGGAGCTGAAATGACAGAAATGATAGATCATATGGGGGGGGGGTATGTTCACATTGGGGCCCCTACATGCCACATACGTAGGTAAACCTATACATATTGGGTCTCAAACTGTTCAGTGAACCCCTGGGCATTCAAATTTAGGGTGTTTTATCCGGTTACTTTATGACCTGTAGGAGATAAGATACTATAGACTGGAAGCTTTGAAGCGATTTTTCAAAAAATTCACAAATTGATAAAAACCAATAAATTTAGGAAAGCATTGCAACTTGGCAGTTTGGAGTAGAAAGACAGTTCTACCTATTCTGGATTCACCGGAATCTGTTCTTTCCAAAAATGTATAATTTTATGGGATAAACCTTCTGTTAGTGGAATTTTTGGCCTTGAAATCTAAAGTATGCAGCTTTCTGGAGCAGTGTTTTGGAAATTTGGTAGTGTACTGCCGGGAGTTTTTGACCTATACAAGTGAGAATTCTCCATAAAACTATATGTGTTTGGTATTGGAACGATCAGAAGACATAGTACTTTCAAAATCAGTTGTATTTTCGTGTATAAAATTATTCTTGTTTCTGTTATATGTGTTTATATTTTGGAAAATGTGATTTTTTTTTTCATTTTTTAGACATTTAGAAGCCTATATCTCATTACAGAATTGGAATTACAGAAAAATTCTACCATATTTTGAAAACTTAGGTTGTCCTGAAAAATATATATAGTTTTCCTGGGTAAACTAAAAGTCCCCCCAAAGAAAGGCCCCTAAATTTAAAGAGTGCAAAATGTTCAAAAACTGTGTGGCAATACACGTTCTGCTTTGATCAAAATGGCTGGCAGTAAAAGGGTTTAACACTCTAGAGGAGTATGTAGGCAACCAAAGGCTGGTTCCCACATGTAAACAAATAAAGTGACTATAAGAGCTGTGACAGACAGGGAGATTAGTCACCTGCTATGTCATACACACTCAATGGATGCACTCAATGGACCATGTTGCCTGGCTGCATTCAATAGGCCAACAGTTTGCCAACGGATACAAGGGCACTTTTGTTGAAACCCACTTTCCCACTTTGACCCACCAAAATTAGGGTCAAAACAAACCACTGAGGGTTAGGACACAGTAACTGGAATCCCACAGAGAAAAGGAAATAAAGAAGACAAGTACTAATATAAAAAAAATAAGACAATATAACAAGATAACAAGCATCTGCATGTGACACAGCCAATTTTGTGTGTGAAGTCAGCCAGTTCTGGGCTTTCTCACTGCATGTAACAAAGTCAGTTTTGACTGTCTATCATAGGTTTGGGAGCCTGGTGTAGAGATAGCCTCGTCCATATTGATCATGGCCCAATTCTTCAAAATACACTAAGACAGATTCTTAGTCACTGAAGAATATGTAGAAGGAAAAAGTAAAGACATTGGGGCTTGATCAGTATTGGTTCCCACTTAGATATAGTAAGTTGGGTTGAAAAAAGACATACATCCATCACGTTCAACCATAATGCCTATATATAACCTGCCTAACTTCAAGTTGATCCAGAGGAAGGCAAAAAACCCCATCTGAAGCCTCTCTAATTTGCCGCAGAGGGGAAAAAATTCCTTCCTGACTCCAAGATGGCAATTATTTAATATTGTTGTAATATTTAAATGAAACCTCCCTTCTTCTAAACGGAGTGGGTGCCCTCGTGTCTGTTGGAAGGACCTACTGGTAAATAAAACATTAGAAAGGTTATTATATGATCCCCTTATATATTTATACATAGTTATCATGTCACCTCTTAAGCGCATCTTCTCCAGTGTAAACAGACCCAACTTGGCCTGTCTTTCTTCATAACTGAGACTTTCCAAACCCTTTACCAGTTTCGTTGCCCTTCTCTGGACCCTCTCTAACTCAATCATGTCCCGTTTGAGCACTCGAGACCAGAACTGAACAGCATATTCTAGATGGGGCCTTACCAGCCTTACCTAACCCCCTCCTCCCGTGAATCTATACCCCTTTTAATACAGCTCAAAACCTTGTTTGCCCTTGCAGCTGCTGCCTGGCATTGCTTGCTACAGCCAAGTTTATTATCTACAAGGACTCCAAGGTCCTCCTCCATTATTGATTTGCCTAGTGCAGTCCCATTAAGGGTTTAAGTGGCTAGCATATTTTTACATCCCAGGTGCATGACCTTACATTTTTCTACATTAAATCTCATCTGCCACTTAGCCGCCCAGTTGGTCAAGATCCTGTTGCAAGGATGCCACATCCTGGATAGAATTGACTGGTCTGCAGAGTTTTGTGTCATCTGCAAACACTGATACATTGCTTATAATACCCTCCCCCAAGTCATTTATGAACAAGTTAAACAAAAGTGGACCTAGTACAGAACCCTGAGGGACCCCACTGAGAACCTTATTCCAAGTAGAGAATGTACCATTAAAAACCACCCTCTGTACCCGATCTTGTAGCCAGTTTTCTATCCATATGCAAACGACTTCACTAAGACCAATAGACCTTAGTTTAGAAAGCAAGCAGTCGTTTGTGGGGAACGGTATCAAATGCTTTGGCAAAATCCAAATAGATTATATCTACTGCATCCCCTCTGTCCAGCTTACTTACCTTATCATAAAAAGCAATTGAATTGGTCTGACATGACCTGCCCTTCATAAAGCCATGCTGATTACTGCTCATAATGCCATTCTCCAGTACATAATTTTGTATGTGATCCCTTAACAAGCCTTCAAATAACTTGCTCACCACGGATGTCAAACTTACAGGCCTATAATTGCCAGGCTGAGATCTTACTCCCTCTTTAAATATAGGAATGACATTTGCCTTCTTCCTAGGTACCATACCTGATGAAAGCGAGTCTGAGAATATCAGAAACAAGGGCCACTGTAATTCTGACCCTAGCTCTCTCAGTACTCGAGGGTGTATTCCATCTGGCCCAGGTTAATTGTTTACATTTATCTTGTGTAACCCTTTAAGCACCATATCCTGTGTCAACCACTGTGTAGTTGGAGCTGAGGCAACAGTGCAGCTATTGGGTGGGACTTGGCACTCTGGCTCCTCTACTGTATACACAGAAGAAAAGAACTGGTTAAGCACATCTGCCTTTTCTGTATCCGCTGTAACAATATTGTTACTATAACTCAATGGGACCACACCCTCAACCTGCATCTTTTTACTATTAATATACTTAAAAAACTTTTGGGGTTACTTTTGGCCTCTGCCGCAATGTGCTCATCATTTTCTATATTTGCTTTCCGGATTGCTGTTTTACAACACTTGTTATAGTGTTTATATTCATTAAACGCAGCTACTGTCCCCTCTGACTTATATTTCTTAAAAGCTTTCCTTTTTTTCCCTATTAACTTCTAGTGTTAAGCCACATAGGGTGATTCTTAACACTTCTACTTTTTCGTATTAATGGAATAAATTGAGAACAGTAATGAATTAATATCATTTTAAATGACAACCATTTCTGCTCTGTGTTTTTATCAGAAAACATAATGCCCCAATCTATGCCCTGAAGCGCTGCCCTTAAGGAGATAAAATTTGCCTTCCTAAAATTCATTGTCTTTGTTGCCCCAGTGTAAATTTGTTTCCTGCACCAAACATCAAATGAAATAACATTATGGTCACTATTACCCAGGGGTTCAACCACTTGCACATTTGCTATACGTTCTGGGTCATTAGAGATCACTAGATCCAATATAGCATGGTTCCTGGTTGGCTCCTCAACAACCTGTGACAAAGTTGTCATGCAGCAAGTTTATGAACTTGTTCCCATTTACTGTCCTGGCTCCAGTCAATATCAGGATAATTAAAATCCCCCATTATTATCACTTGCCCCAAACTAGCAGCCTTCTCTATTTGCAACAGGAGCTGAGCCTCCTCACTTACATTAGGGGGTCTATAGCATACCCCTACAATTAGTTTGGTAGATTCTTTACTATCAGCTCCCTCTGTTACCCCCATCACTTCCTCCTTATTATTTGCTTTTAATTCCTGCTTAGCGAACAGACACACTCCTCCTCCTTTTCTATTGCCCCTGTCCCTCCGAAACATAACCCCAATATTAACTGCCCAGTCATGCGACTCATTCAACCAAGTTTCAGCAACGTCAATCACATCATATTTCCGCTCCAACGCCAGTACCTCCAGCTCTCCCATTTTACCAGTCAGACTCCTTGCATTGGTAAACATACATTTAATACTGGTACCAGCGTGAGAATGATGTGTAAATAACTTATGGGCCTCCCTGCCACTTGCAGCAAATCACTCTGTGAAAATTGTGTTGCGCGTTGGTCTTTAAGCTAATCTTAAAAAAAAATACTTTATAGCCTCGCAATTAGCTCAGATACCTCAATTCCATATTCAACCTGCCCTACCATTTGTGGGTTGGCTAATTTTCTGGCATACTGTATGTTTATTTGGCAGAAGCCTTTTTCTGGTCCCCCTCTATATCACCACAGTTCATTCACAGCCTGTTTGAAATGTACATTATCCCTTTGGGACCGTTATGCTACTACATATGTGTTGATTTCTCCTCACACAGCGATAGCTCCTATTATTGGCAATCCCCTTTTTATTCCAGGGCTACAAACGAAGGCATTTAAATGGTGGACTGCTAATAAGTTTATTAGGGTATTGAACCTATTATCAGATCTATCTTATAAAAACACTATAGGGCACTTCAAGTACTTCACTGGGTCAAGAATTGCTGGGGACAGAAACCCAGACATTTCATATGTTAAACAATAGACAAGGTACTACCTTGACAGAAGATCAATGGTCTCAATTGTGGTTTAACTTAAAACACAGCTCGGTCAATACAATTTTATCCGAGCCGGGTATAAGGTTCTTTTCAATTGGTATTTAACCCCAGTCAGACTAGCAAAAATATATCAAGGCCCAGGTGACTTTCTTTAGAGGCTGTTCAACTCCAGGAACTATGGGCCATATATGGTGGCATTGCCCAAAAGTAATCAGATTCTGGGTGAGAGATTATAACCTGATTTTCTCAGTATTGCAATTGAACTTGCACAAAAATCCGTATGAAGTCCTCATGGGATTACCTCCCACAAAAGTCCCCAAAAATAAAGTAATTAGCAAATATGATGTTTGTTATGCAAAAACTGATCAAAAATAAAAATATTTTTTAAAAAAACTAGCATTTTGGAAAAAGTTTAAATGAAGTGCTGAAACGTCTAAATTTAACCCCGTAACCAAAATAAAAATGGCATGAGGGTACCTTGGATTTCAGGAAACTTCAACATATAAAGCAGACACCACTCCAGGGAGGAGGTTGTAGTTTCTGTGCCTGCCACAAACAGATCTGCCACACAAGAAAATAAATTCTCCTCATCAAACGTCATCTTGTTGCCATCTTCTTCCTGCTTCTGATTTAAAAGAAACAAGCTGAATTCATGTACTGCATTTGAAATAAGTGTTTATAGAATTTGCACAGAGATATATCAATGAAGTTGCCAAGTCAGTGGCTAAAAAGGCCCACAGATGGTCATGGCTAAAATAGTATTGCATGTGCATACACATTCAGGGTCGGACTGGGGGGTGAAGGGCACACCGGCCCAGGGGCCCTGCAGGTGCCCGCGCCCCCCCTCCAACAGGGGCCTCCCTAACCCCCCTCATAGGGTCCCCCACCGGCGTCCTCCCCTGAGCACGTAAAGTTAATGCGTCAGGGGAGGAGCGGTCGGGCAGGGGGAGCGCAGGCAAGGGTCGGGTCTGGGCCGCCGGGGCCTACTGGGATTTTTCCCGGTGGCCCAGTCCGACCCTGTACACATTAAAACGGACCAAAAGGCCTTGGTTGAAATTGTATTGCATGCCTACTCACAGACACAGTAAAGCAAATCAACTGCAAAAGTACTTAACTCCCAGGATAAAGGCACCAGAAATGGGAAAAAAAACAATACCAAGATGTCAGCTTTATTTATCTAAAAACATTATGTTTTGGGCCTCTGTACCAGCCCAAGGCAACCACAGCCCTTTAGCACTGAAGAATAGTGATGAGCGAATGTTTTCACCAGGCATGGATTTGCAGCAAATTTCCGCATTTCGTCATTGGCAAATTGTTTTGCAAAACTTCAGTGAAAATTCACCACACGTCAAAAAAAAGTCATGGTTTCGTCAATAGTGGGCGCAGTCATGCCCAAAAAAATGCGGGGGACAAAAAGATAAAAAAGACAAAAGACACGAGGCAAAAAAAGTAGTTTCGCAAATCTTTCCTCATTTCACGAATTGTCTTGTCGTTTCACAAATTTTATGGTGAAACAGGACAGATTCGCTCATCACTATTGAAGATCTGTGTCCCCAAAGATGCCACAGTAGCTCCCCAATTTCTTTTCTGCTGATTCATTGCAAATAGGGATGAGCGAAAAAATTCGCCAGCGTCGGTTTCGCGGCGAACTTTTGCGTTTCGCGGCCGGCGAAATGTTTCGCGAAACGGCGACAAAAATTCGCCGTGCGGCTCGTATTTTTGTCGCGTGGTTATTTTTGCGCGCGCGGCCAAATTTGATCGTGCGCGAGCAATTTTTTTTTGCCGCGAGCGCCCAATTTTAGTCGCGTGCGGGCAATTTTTGACGTGTGCGCCGATTTTTCCGCCGTGCGACAAAAAAAAAACGCACGACAAACGGAAACGTCATTTTAGCCTTGCCCATTTCTTCCACATCAGCCAATTAGATTGGAGCCCTCCCACTGTCCATATAAGGAGGTGCAGAGGCGGCCATTTTGGTAGTGGATAGAGTAGGAGCTGAGGTGTGTGAGTTGTCTGTTTAGCTAGAGGTAGGATTTGTTAGAGCTTTCTGTGAGTTGTGGATTTCAGTTCACTGCTTTCCCTCTTCTGCTTGCCTGCTCCCCATGAGACCCAAGAGCCCTTGTTAGGGCTACGTTTGTCTGTCTTTGTTTGTGTGTGTGTGGGTGCACACTTCTGGGGTTTAGTCTTTTATTTATTTATCCCTACCTTCCCCCAAATATCCAAACCCCCCCTATTGTTTTTTCTTTTTTAGTTGGTCCAGGATGATGGGCCGTGGGAGAGGGAGGAAGGGTGGGATGGGAGGCAAGGGTGGTGGGGGTGGGAGGAAGGGTGGTGTGGGTGGTGAGGGTGGGAGGAAGGGAGGTGTGGGTGGTGAGGGTGGGGTGGGAGGCAAGGGTGGTTTAGGTGGGAGAAGCCGTGGTGCTGGCTGTGGGCAAGAGCCCAGCACACGTGCTATGCCCAGTCTGGGCAATATAGGGCAGCAGCCACAGCAGCAGCTGCAACAGCAGCAGTCACAGCAGCAGCAGCTGCAACAGCAGCAGGTGGCAGGTCGCAGTGGGGCAACTGGCAGTCGCAAGACTTTGCCAGATTTGTTTGCCACCACTTCGCGACCTATTCAGTCGCAGCAGGCAGAGGCAGTTATGGACTGGCTCACCCAGGCTACCTCGTCTGCTGCAGACTCTAGTGAGCAGCAGGAGGTGGCATCACCTGCTAGCTCAGTGATAAGGGGCATGCTATCCTCCTTATTATTTGATCCTGAGGTGGACTTCAGCCCAGACACCCAGGATCTTTTTGATGATCAGACAGCTATGGGGGGGGCATTCCAGTCTGATGAGGAGGAGGTGTATGTGGCACAGCACACCACATCAGCTGTAGGGGATGTTGGGCAGGGTCCCCTAATGGCAGGGCAGCAGGCTGATGAGCCAGATGTGGATGTGGATGCAGGGTCTGATGTGGGGGAGGATGTTGAGGATGATGGGGACAGATCCTGGGTGCCGGCTCAGGAGGATAACAGCAGCAGTTCAGAGGGGGAGCTGTGTGTTGTTGTTAGTGATGCTGATGAAGAGCCGGCCCCAAAGAAGCAGAAGACCCCACCAACCACTTCTAGGGGGGGTAGGCAACAGGGCAGCACTGCACCTGGGTCCACAGGCTCTGGGCGTATGGGCAGGGACCTTCAGCCTTCAGGACCCCAACCCTCCACAGCAGGCAAAGTGGTGGCCCGCACTTCAGCAGTGTGGGCATTTTTTACGTGCCAGAGTCAGGACCCATCAGTAGCAGTCTGTCACCTTTGCCGACAGAAAGTACGTAGGGGGCAGACAGGGTCACATATGGGAACATCAGCATTAAGTTCCCATATGAAACGTCATCACAGGATGACGTGGGAGCAGCACCAAAGTGGCAGGGCACCGGGCGGCAGCGGTGCTTCCTGTCCACCTCCTCCCATTCCCCAGGGAACAGGTGCTAGCTCTCCAATCCCTGTAGCAAGGGAAGAGGATTCTGAGGCTCACAGTAGGAGGCGGCCACTGTGCAGCTCTGCCTCTTCTGCAGCCCCCTCTGTCTCCTCCTCCTCCTTATTGCCATCTGCACAGCCCCTGACCCGGCAGGTCTCCCTCCCCCAGTTCCTTGGCCGCAAGGCACCTCTTTCCTCCAGCCACCCCCAAGTGCAGAGGCTCAATGCCTGCCTGGCAAAGCTTCTGGCAGTGCAGCTGCTGCCCTATCAGCTGGTTGACGCAGCCCCCTTCCGAGAGCTGATGGCTTGCGCTGCCCCTAACTGGCGGATCCCCAGCCGCCATTATTTTGCCAGGAAGGCCGTCCCTGCCCTCCACCAGCAGGTGGTGGATAATGTGTCCCTGTCCCTCGACTATGCTGTTGGGGGCAGGGTGCACTGCACCACAGACACCTGGACCAGCAGGCATGGGCAGGGGCGATACATTTCCTACACTGCCCACTGGGTCACCCTCATGAGTGCTGGGGAGGGTGCAGGCAGCAGGACTCCCCTCAGGCTAGAGGTGCCTCCCCGTGGGGTAAAGGGCAAACCCCACACGGCCACTTCCTCCTCCTCCTCCACTATGGATGAGCCACCCCTGAAGCGTCCCCGCAGTTACGCTTCAGTGCAGTACAAGCGCTGCCAGGCTGTGCTGCAACTCCTCTGCCTTGGAGAGAGGAGTCATACTGCACCTGAGCTCCATGCCGCCTTCCAGACTCAGGTGCAGCGGTGGTTCACTCCCCGCCAGCTACAAGCAGGGAATGTTGTGTGCGACAATGGTCGCAACCTGCTGGCCGCCCTCCACCTAGGCCGTCTGACCCACGTGCCTTGCTTCGCACATGTTCTCAACCTTGTGGTTCAGCACTTCCTGAAGAGCTACACAGGGTTGGGAGTTGTGCTGGAGAAGGCACGTAGGGTATGCGGCCACTTCCGCAGGTCCCCCACCGCCAGCGCGTCTTTGTCACGGATGCAGCGGCAACATAGCTTGCCACCCCACCGGCTGATCTGTGACCTGCCGACGCGCTGGAATTCTACCCTGCACATGGTGGAGCGCCTTGTAGAGCAGCGCTGGGTGGTCAGCAACTACCTGCTGGAGCACAGTGCCAGGGGTACTCAGGCCTCCACTACTCCACACATCCAGCAGAGACAGGAGTCTAGCAGCAGCAGCAGCAGCGCAGCTAGAGGTGGTGGGAATCTAATGGATGTGTGGAGAAGCTTCTTCGAGCCTCGCCAGGCAGCAGCAGGCCTGGTTAGCACCCAAAGTCACCACCAAAAACGGCTGGAGAATATGGTGGCTGACTACATGGGGTCTGTGAGTGTGCAGGACGCCATGCACACTGATGATGACCCCATGAATTTTTGGGTGTCGAGGCTCGACCAGTGGCCAGAACTGGCACAATACGCTCTGGAGGTGCTGGCTTGCCCCCCTGCCAGTGTCCTGTCAGAGCGTGTCTTCAGTGCCGCAGGTGGGGTGGTCACGGAGAAGCGGACACGCCTATCCACTGGCAGCGTGGATAGGCTATCATTTATTAAAATGAATGAGGCATGGATTAGCGGGGATATCCATGTGCCCATTGCTGACATCAGGGACTAGCCTCCTCTCCTTCCTCCTCTCCTCCTAGATGTACCCTCCTCTCTCAATTGCTGCCTTATATTCCCCTAATAATCTAGCTGCTGCTGCTGCTGCTGCTGCCACTATATCATCTCATATCATATTCTAATTTGTGGCCTATCAAGGCTCCTTACAATGTTGCTACTCTTTCTTAAATTCTAATTTCTTCTAATTTGGGGTCTGAAATGGCTCCTAATTATATTGTGGCTACTCCTGCAAAATATCATCTACTTTGGGGCTGGAAATGGCTCCTAATTATATTGTGGCTACTCCTGCAAAATATCATCTACTTTGGGGCTGGAAATGGCTCCTAATTATATTGTGGCTACTCCTGCAAAATATCATCTACTTTGGGGCTGGAAATGGCGCCTAATTATATTGTGGCTACTCCTGCAAAATATCATCTACTTTGGGGCTGGAAATGGCTCCTAATTATATTGTGGCTACTTCTGCTAAAATATGGACCAATGTCTTTTAATTTGTGGTCTGTTGTTTTCTAATAACCTGCTGCTGCTGCTGCTGCTGCCACAGTATCGTCTAATTTCTTCTAATTATGGCCTATACTGGCTACTTGCAATGTTGCTATGCCTGCAAGTATCGTCTACTTTGGGGCCGGAAATGGCTCCTAATTATACCGTTGCTACTTCTGCTAAAATATGGACCAATGTCTTCTAATTTGTGGTCTGTTGTTTTCTAATAACCTGCTGCTGCTGCTGCCGCTGCTGCCACAGTATCGTCTAATTTCTTCTAATTATGGCCTATACTGGCTACTTGCAATGTTGCTATGCCTGCAAGTATCATCTACTATGGGGCCCGAAATGGCTCCTAATTATATCGTTGCTACTTCTGCTAAAATATGGACCAATGTCTTCTAATTTGTGGTCTGTTGTTTTCTAATAACCTGCTGCTGCTGCTGCTGCTGCTGCTGCTGCCACAGTATCGTCTAATTTCTTCTAATTATGGCCTATCAAGGCTACTTGCAATGTTGCTATGCCTGCAAGTATCATCTACTATGGGGCCCGAAATGGCTCCTAATTATATCGTTGCTACTTCTGCTAAAATATGGACCAATGTCTTCTAATTTGTGGTCTGTTGTTTTCTAATAACCTGCTGCTGCTGCTGCCGCTGCTGCCACAGTATCGTCTAATTTCTTCTAATTATGGCCTATACTGGCTACTTGCAATGTTGCTATGCCTGCAAGTATCATCTACTATGGGGCCCGAAATGGCTCCTAATTATATCGTTGCTACTTCTGCTAAAATATGGACCAATGTCTTCTAATTTGTGGTCTGTTGTTTTCTAATAACCTGCTGCTGCTGCTGCCGCTGCTGCCACAGTATCGTCTAATTTCTTCTAATTATGGCCTATACTGGCTACTTGCAATGTTGCTATGCCTGCAAGTATCATCTACTATGGGGCCCGAAATTGCTCCTAATTATATCGTTGCTACTTCTGCTAAAATATGGACCAATGTCTTCTAATTTGTGGTCTGTTGTTTTCTAATAACCTGCTGCTGCTGCCACAGTATTGTCTAATTTCTTCTAATTATGGCCTATACTGGCTACTTGCAATGTTGCTACTTTGGCAAAATATCATCTACTATGGGGCTGGAAATGGCTCCTAATTATATTGTTGCTACTTCTGCTAAAATATGGACCAATGTCTTCTAATTTGTGGTCTGTTGTTTTCTAATAACCTGCTGCTGCTGCTGCCGCTGCTGCCACAGTATCGTCTAATTTCTTCTAATTATGGCCTATCAAGGCTACTTGCAATGTTGCTATGCCTGCAAGTATCATCTACTATGGGGCCCGAAATGGCTCCTAATTATATCATTGCTACTTCTGCTAAAATATGGACCAATGTCTTCTAATTTGTGGTCTGTTGTTTTCTAATAACCTGCTGCTGCTGCCACAGTATTGTCTAATTTCTTCTAATTATGGCCTATACTGGCTACTTGCAATGTTGCTACTTTGGCAAAATATCATCTACTATGGGGCTGGAAATGGATCCTAATTATATTGTTGCTACTTCTGCTAAAATATGGACCAACGTCTTCTAATTTGTGGTCTGTTGTTTTCTAATAACCTGCTGCTGCTGCTGCCGCTGCTGCCACAGTATCGTCTAATTTCTTCTAATTATGGCCTATCAAGGCTACTTGCAATGTTGCTATGCCTGCAAGTATCATCTACTATGGGGCCCGAAATGGCTCCTAATTATATCGTTGCTACTTCTGCTAAAATATGGACCAATGTCTTCTAATTTGTGGTCTGTTGTTTTCTAATAACCTGCTGCTGCTGCTGCCGCTGCTGCCACAGTATCGTCTAATTTCTTCTAATTATGGCCTATACTGGCTACTTGCAATGTTGCTATGCCTGCAAGTATCATCTACTATGGGGCTGGAAATGGCTCCTAATTATACCGTTGCTACTTCTGCTAAAATATGGACCAATGTCTTCTAATTTGTGGTCTGTTGTTTTCTAATCAGCTGCTGGCGATAATTGCCAAACTTGTGCTGAGGTAAACATCGTTGGTCTGTAGGCACAAGAATTTTCCGTGCTGCAATTTGCGCCGTCTGATCCCAAAAGACTGTGCTGAGGTAAAACAGTGATGGTATGTAGGCACAAGGTTTTGAACCAAGATCAGCTGCTGGCGATAATTGCCATTTGATTTCTAAACTTGTGCTGAGGTAAACATCGTTGGTCTGTAGGCACAAGAATTTTCCATGCTGCAATTTGCGCCGTCTGATCCCAAAAGCCTGTGCTGAGGTAAAACAGTGATGGTATGTAGGCACAAGGTTTGAACCAAGATCAGCTGCTGGCGATAATTGCCATTTGATTTCTAAACTTGTGCTGAGGTAAACATCGTTGGTCTGTAGGCACAAGAATTTTCCGTGCTGCAATTTGCGCCGTCTGATCCCAAAAGCCTGTGCTGAGGTAAAACAGTGATGGTATGTAGGCACAAGGTTTGAACCAAGATCAGCTGCTGGCGATAATTGCCATTTGATTTCTAAACTTGTGCTGAGGTAAACATTGTTGGTCTGTAGGCACAAGAATTTTCCGTGCTGCAATTTGCGCCGTCTGATCCCAAAAGCCTGTGCTGAGGTAAAACAGTGATGGTATGTAGGCACAAGGTTTGAACCAAGATCAGCTGCTGGCGATAATTGCCATTTGATTTCTAAACTTGTGCTGAGGTAAACATCGTTGGTCTGTAGGCACAAGAATTTTCCGTGCTGCAATTTGCGCTGTCTGATCCCAAAAGCCTGTGCTGAGGTAAAACAGTGATGGTATGTAGGCACAAGGTTTGAACCAAGATCAGCTGCTGGCGATAATTGCCATTTGATTTCTAAACTTGTGCTGAGGTAAACATCGTTGGTCTGTAGGCACAAGAATTTTCCGTGCTGCAATTTGCGCCGTCTGATCCCAAAAGCCTGTGCTGAGGTAAAACAGTGATGGTATGTAGGCACAAGGTTTGAACCAAGATCAGCTGCTGGCGATAATTGCCATTTGATTTCTAAACTTGTGCTGAGGTAAACATCGTTGGTCTGTAGGCACAAGAATTTTCCGTGCTGCAATTTGCGCCGTCTGATCCCAAAAGCCTGTGCTGAGGTAAAACAGTGATGGTATGTAGGCACAAGGTTTGAACCAAGATCAGCTGCTGGCGATAATTGCCATTTGATTTCTAAACTTGTGCTGAGGTAAACATCGTTGGTCTGTAGGCACAAGAATTTTCCGTGCTGCAATTTGCGCCGTCTGATCCCAAAAGCCTGTGCTGAGGTAAAACAGTGATGGTATGTAGGCACAAGGTTTGAACCAAGATCAGCTGCTGGCGATAATTGCCATTTGCCATAATGTACTTGTATTGAAGGCTTGCATTTCATTATAATTAATTGAATTATTTAATGGAGGTGCAAGCCAAAAAAGCATAATGGTTCTGAGGCTCATTCAATACAATAGCAGAATAGTCAAATTTGTCACTTAAGTGTCAAACTAGAGGCCTGTGCGTAAAAATTCACACGTGCACTTCAAAACATAACCTTGCGCGACCAAATGTACATTTTCGCGACCAAATATACGCTTGCGCGACCAAATGTACAATTTCGCGACCAAATATACGCTTACGCGACCAAATGTACACCTACACGAATAAAAATACGCTTGCGCGAACAAATGTACGTTTCGCGACGAAATATTCGTGCGCGCGACCAAAAGTACACCTACACGACTAAATATACGCTTGCGTGAACAAATGTACGTTTCGCGGCGAAATATTCGTGCACGCGACAAGCCGGGAGCGCGACAAGCCCGGAGCGCAATGAATTCGTCGCTCGCACGCTAATTTGCGCGCATGCGCGTTACGCGGCGCGCGCGTCAATAGGGTGTGTCCCTAGTATAAATACCTGGTGCCCTGCCCTGTGACCAGTAGGACTGGAAAACTTTGCAAGGCGTGGACATGGCTGGACCTGGGAACATGACTGAGGCGCAGCTGCGGTACTTTATATCCTTCCTGCACCGGGAGGGATATGACAATATCCCAGCAGGGACTCCCGGTATCCAATCCCTCCGCAGGGGGATTATTACGAGACTGCGGCGGCGCCTCAGGAGGGATTACCAGGTCAATCTGAGTGTCCGCGTCTTGCAGCGTTTGTGGAGTGACGTCAAAAGACGTCACACAGAGCTTGTGGAAGAGCTGAGGGGAGAATTTTCTTAAAAATTAATATAAAGATTTTTCTTCTAAATTACCACTCACTTGTTTCCTATTTAATTTGCTATTTTTGAGCAAAAATGTGTTTGTGAAAATACTTTAACATTAGGATTGGAACAATAGCCATAATTGCAGATTATTTAAATAGAGATTATCTCTTAATGGTGTTTCCCATCCCATAACTGCCATACTTATAGAGGCCCTGCCCCATACCTGCCATGCTTATAGATACCCTGCCCCATACCTGCCATGCTTATAGATACCCTGCCCCATACCTTCTGTAAGGTTTGGACCCACACATACACAGAGGCTTTTGCTATAGGCTTTATTTTACAAACTGTTAGGCTGCCAGCTCTGCTCACATGGCTATGACACCATAATGGGTCACATGACTGTCATCCCATAGTGACTATGATACTATCTGGTTTGCTGGAAAGGGCGCCCTCTAATGTCAGCAGTGTTGCATAGCACTAAACATTAACATAA
Source organism: Xenopus tropicalis (assembly GCF_000004195.4). Taxonomy (NCBI): domain Eukaryota; kingdom Metazoa; phylum Chordata; class Amphibia; order Anura; family Pipidae; genus Xenopus; species Xenopus tropicalis. Next base: position 47,832,798 of record NC_030680.2, read on the forward strand.
CAGGGTTGCTGTTGAACACTACACCTGCCATGCTTATAGATGTCCTGCCCCATACTTGCCATGCTTATAGATGTCCTGCCCCATACCTGCCATGCTTATAGATGCCCTGCCCCATACCTGCCATGCTTATAGATGCCCTGCCCCATACCTGCAATGCTTATAGATGCCCTGTCCCATACCTGCCATGCTTATAGATGCCCTGCCCCATACCTGCCATGCTTATAGATAATGGTTTTCCTGTAGTTACATGACACATCTCAGCCTGTATCATTTGTTCGGTACAAAAGCAAGTGCTGTATTTCTCAAACTGAAATTCTTTCATTGACAGACGAATGGCTACAGGTGGAGCAGGCTGATAATGGGGCAGAGGCAGAGGCACCACCGGCTCCTGCACAGGATCCCCAGCTTGCCAATGATCAGGCAGAGCCAGCACCTCCAGCAGCACCACCAGCAGCAGCGCCAGAAGCAACCCAGGAGCACTTGATGCTGCCTCCCAAACAGGGGGGACAAATTTTTTTTTGGACCTCCTACAAGAGGTCCGCCAAGAGGTGGCCCTTATGAGGGAGGACTATGGCCTTCTGAGGCAGGATATGGCCCTTATGGGGCAGGATGTGGCCCTTATGCGGCAGGACTTAAGGGAGATTCAGGAGGCTATCCTGTCCTGTTCTCCTCTTCCTCCTCCTTCTCCTTCTCCTCCTCCTCCTCCTGCTTTTGTGTAAGTGTTTATGTGCAGTGCACCGTTGTGCACTTTTGTTCAATTAAAATATTCTTAGTTTTCAATCTTCCAACATTTGAATTTTATTTCATTTAACTACTGATCAGATGATACTTGAAGTTGTGTAACATTACATAGTATTTTAGTAGATTCATTACATTTACACAAAAATATACAGTATATTCATGTTAATGTGGGATACAAAGCACCCAGATGGTATCTGTTCATATTTATTATTAGTTGTGGCTGTGTTTGTAAGCTAGTAGTAACATATAAAATATAGATTGTACTTTTAGGTACTTTTTTAGTGCAGTAGTAGATACCATTAACTGTCAACCAGAAGTAATGTAAAAAAATCACAGACATGTTTTTAAGAAACTGGCAAAATGGGAGCCTTTTTTCACTTGGGAGAAAACACTTGTAGCATAGCGGATAGGAGGTTCTCTAACAATGTAGGGCATGTGTGTAGCAGGCAGTATACTCAGCCAAACTGCATGGGAATTGGTCTTCCCATTGACTGCAATGCAATTCAGCGAATTTTGCAACCTGTTTGGGAATTTTGCCACAAAGCAAAACATGGCAGATTAACTTAAAGGGTGGTTCACATTTAAGTTAATTATTAGCATGTAGTAGAATGGCCAATTATAAGCATAGTAACATAGTAAGATAGGTTGAAAAAAGACATACGTCCATCACGTTCAACCTTAATACCTATATATAGCCTGCCTAACTGGTTAATTAAGAGTAAGGCAAAAAACCCCATCTGAAGCCTCTCTAATTTGCCGCAGAGGGGAAACAATTCCTTCCTGACTCCAAGATGGCAATCGGACCAGTCCCTGGATCAACTTGTACTGAGAGCTATCTCCCATAACCCTGTATTCCCTCACTTGTACTGAGAGCTATCTCCCCTACCCCTGTATTCCCTCACTTGTACTGAGAGCTATCTCCCATACCCCTGTATTCCCTCACTTGTACTAAGAGCTATCTCCCATAACCCTGTATTCCCTCACTTGTACTGAGAGCTATCTCCCATAACCCTGTATTCCCTCACTTGTACTGAGAGCTATCTCCCATACCCCTGTATTCCCTCACTTGTACTGAGAGCTATCCTCCCTACCCCTGTATTCCCTCACTTGTACTGAGAGCTATCCCCCCTACCCCTGTATTCCCTCACTTGTACTGAGAGCTATCTCCCATACCCCTGTAGTGATACTAAGCAACTTTACAATTGGTCTTCATTATTTATTTGTTCACAGTTTTTGAATTGTTTGCCATCTTCTTTTAACTCTTTGCAGTTTTCAAAAAGGGGTCACTGACCATGGCAGCCAAAATCCCCAGCATTCCAACTCTATGTTAGCAAGCCCATGGTTGCTAAGGTAATTTGGAAACTAGCAACCAGATAACAGGAACCGCATGCGTTAATTTGCACATAGAAATAATACTAACGCATGATTCACACTTAGACGCGCTAAATATCGCATTAGGCTATGCGAAAATGAACCCCTACTTGGGGCAGGCGGTAATTATAGAAAAGTGCAGTAAATGAGCTTTTGGCAACACAATATGGACTTTGCAGTGGGATTTATTCAAGTCTGTGTTGGCCCTAGAGTGATGCAGCCGCCAGTTTGCAGGGAAATGGGCATTTTCAGAACAGTAGTTTTCCGAAAGTAATGCCGTGTTTGGCTAATATGGCGTGCGTTTTTTTGCACACGGCGACTATTTGTGCGCGATGCGTTGATGTGATGCGTCCAATATAGCATGAAAATAGTCTTCACGACTTAAATAACACACACAGCATCTGGATAAAAATTTTAACGCATGCTAGAAATAGCGCTCGTTTCAACGCACTTAAGTGAATCGGCCCTCATAAATAAAAAAAATGAAGACCAATTGCAAATTGTCTCAGAATATCTCTCTCTACATCAGCTCGGGGGCAACATGCTGCTCACCAACCCCTTGGATGTTGTTCTCAGTGAAAAAGGTGCAACCCACAAACAAAACCACCTGTAGAATTTGTGTAGTTATTTTCGCGCGACGGAAAATTCCGCCGCGCAACGAAAACGGTGGCGCCAAATTTATTTCGCCGCGCGAAAAATTACGCCGCGCGACAGATTAGTTTCGCGAAATTTTCGCCGTTTCATGAATTTTTTCGCAGTTTCGCGAATAATTCGGCGAAGCGAAACGGGACAAATTCGCTCATCACTAATTGCAAATTCTCTGTGCTCCTTTTAGTTACTAAGCTTAGGGACCGACCCACAATATACTGTATATACAGAATATAAATATCACAATATAAGCCTGATTATTAAATAATATCCAGTAGACAATTACTACATGAGTGCTCTTAGGCTGATGCCACACGTGGCGTTTTTACGCTGCGTTTTTTCTCAGCCTAAAAACGCTGCACAAGCCACACAGCCCCTGACTATGGCGTTTTTCAGCCTAGAACTGGTGACGTAGCAAATCCCGTTTCCATGGTGCTAATAGTGCAAAATAGTAAAAAACGCCGCGTATTTCAGCTAGGTCTGGCAGCTACCTTTGTGTATACATAGGAATAGCTTGCTTTGCAAATACTGGCGTATTTCAGCCAACGCTTGAAAAATCCGTGCTAAGGCATTTTCTAGCGTATTTACGCTTTGTGTGGTTTGCCTCGAGTCTTTTCAAGTTATTTCTATGGATGATGATATCGGGCGTTTTTCAGCCGCTGAGAGAATTAGAAAAAACGCAGCGTAAAAACGCCACGTGTGGCATCAGCCTTAGACCAGTGCAACTAGCATCAGAATTTAATAATCAGTCCTGTAACATCAGCTTCTATAATAAGCAAATCTATGCTTGATATAAGCAAATTTTCTGCTTAATCATTTGCGACAACCTCTAAGGTTAGCTTCTTAAAGTGATACTGACACGAAAAAACAACTTTTTAAAATAAGAATCTACATAAAAAGTTGCCTATAGGTCGTGTTGATCATTTTTTGCTGATAGGTTTGCTTTTGTAAGTAATTGTTACTTGAAATCCCAAAACCTGACTGTTTTGCCAACCTGACTGTCCCTTCTCAGCCTGTCAGTTATAGCTTCTAATGCTAACAGCCTCCTGCTGGACAAATATGGCCGCCCCCTCATAGAGGAACATGGGGGATCAGATAGGGAATGTAAAAGCTTGGACAAATACTTTTATGGCAAAATTATAAAGCTCATGCAAAGACAATGTTATGACAGATGTAAAAAAGGTTTCATTTCTGGTGTCAGTATCTCTTTAACAGCTGCTCAGAGCATACCGAGCATGTGAATATTAATGATATATTTCTAACTAAATCCAAGATGGGGAGCTCTCTTGTTCCATTAGCCTCCAACATTTCATGGCACAATGTGGCACCCAAGCACCGGGAACTGACATAGCAAGCATACTATATACAGCGTGAGGCAGCGATTTCTTCCCTCAAGCACACTATACACAGTTCATACCAGTGACCACTTTGTTTAATGTCCCAGAACACACAGTAGCATTATCATTATCAATGTTGGGGGCAGGCTATATAGCTTTATGTGCTTATTCCCCCTGATGCAGGGCCCAAACCCATGCCAATATGTGCAGTCTTTTCCTAATATATAAACTCAGTGTGAGAAAAAAATCAATGTGAAAAAAAGGGAAAAAAAAAGGAGAAAGGTCACCCCTTTTGTTTTAGTGAATTTTAAACTTAAATAGTATAACTACTATCCAATAAGTGTATTGTGTAAACACTGTAATAAAGTGTCCTAATTACTTCCTCTACCTAATCCCATACAACATAATAAGATATGTACCTTTACAGAGTTGGCGCTACTCTTAAATAAAATAACCACACGTGTTTTTTTAATGTGAACACAATTTATTAGCTACATGTGAAACCTAATTCCTCATAAAAATACATCAATTGGTCAGTACTAATGGTTGTGAATCAATAGATAAATACATGAATAAATACACCGAAAAAAATATTTCTGCTTCTTATTTTTTTTTTCGGCCAAAAATCTGATAATCTGGCCAAAATCCTCCCCTTGCGCACAGTGACAGAGCATTCCTGTAACTGTATACACATGGGGTGAATGGGAAATGGATAACTGACATTAGCCTTACAGAATGCCTATCCCTGTTCTACTGCTGCCTAGAGGGCAACTGCTGCTCCCCTTCCACCCCATTATATGTTCTAACCTAACCTAACAAGCTGTAACAATACCTGGTAGTCTAGTGTGGCAGTGGGGATGCCCTCCTCTTCCCTCTGATGTGAGCGCCAAGCGCATCCTTTAAATTCAGCGTGACGTGTCATCATCAGCACGAAATTCAAATATTTAAAGGCGCCTGTACATATTTTCCTTTCCCAACTTTGGTTCTGTTTTCTAGTTCCCGGGTGTGATTATTCTGACTGTACTTTTGTGTTTTGACCTGAACTCCGACTTCGCCCACTACTTCCACTCCACTACCTGGCCAATCCTGACCTATCACTGCCAATCCCTACGGGAGTTCCTCTCGAAAGATACCTTTCCCAAAGAGATTCTCTGGGAATCTGAGTCAATTTTTTGCCTTTAAGGAGGCATGCAAATTATACCTCAGTTTTTTACCCCGCTTCTTTCCTACTCTCTTGAGACATTTTTTAAAGCCATGGCTACTATCTGTGATGACCCTGATCAGCTGCTTCTGCTGATACAGTCATCCATAGCCTGAAACAGGGCAGGAGGCTGGTTGAGGAGTATTGCACGGGGTTTCACCACTGGGCAGTTCAGGGTAGGACTTTCCAATGCTATAAAGGAGTATTATTAATTACTCTGCCCTGACCTCTCTGGACGCTTTACTGTTTCTCGCTATTTAGATTGACAGGAGACATAGGGAGAGGCGTCAAGTGAGAGCCGTTGGTTCCATGACCAACTCCCCTCCTCAGGTGTCTGAGCCCATACGAAACTTGCTACTTCTATTCCTGTAAAGGAGCTTATGCAGTAGGGTTCTACTTGTTTATCTTCGGGAGATAGACTCTGTAGACGTACAAACGGGTTGTGTATGTATTGTGGGGAGGGGAGTCATTTCCGAAATAATTGTCCAAAGGGGCCAGGAAACTGCAAAGCCGGTCTGAGGAGTCCTGTTTGGGTAATGCAGTTTCTACTCCCCGATTTCTCTCTTCTAAAATGTTTATTCCTGTTCTCCTTGAATGGGGAAGCGGTAGTAAGAAGATTTCAGCCTTTTTGGCAGGGAATTTTTTGGATGCCAATTTTGCCTGAAAATTGAGTATTCCCTCCATTTCCTTGCTTCCCCCTCTCAGATTACTGACAATCAGTAGGAGTCCTCTGGGGTTGTGGGTTTGTATCTTCGAAGTCTCAGGATCTAGCCATGTCCATTGAAGGTTTGCATATGGAACAGATTTTCTTCCATGTTATTAACTTTCCTGATACCCCTGTGATCTTATGTTTTTGTAACCCTGGAAGACCTAATTCACACGTTGACTGGGCTACCACAAAATAATTTGATGGGAGTTAGACTGTGAAGGTTCATGTTTTAAGAAGCCTGTTTCGTTAGCTACAACCTCTCTAGAAGTTCTTCCTCCTCATTATACAGCCTTCCCTTGTGTATTTTCTAAATGGGTGGCTGAGACTCTACCTGTACATAGGTCTTATGATTGTGCAATCAAATTAGCTCCTGGGGCCGTTCCTCCTAAGGACAGAACCTATCCACTTTCTCTTATAGAAAGTCAAGCTCAAACTCAAGAGTATATTAAGGATATATTTATTGTACAGTGCTGCGGAATATGTTGGCGCTTTATAAATAAATGTTAATAATAATAAAGGAGAATCTGGAAAATGCTTTTTATTGATAAGCGAGATCTGAATAAAGTCACTATTAAAAATTGTTACCCTCTCCACTTGATCTCAGAACTCTTTGACAGGGTTAAGGGCACCACAATTTTCACTACCCGTGAAGGGCATTATGAATATCTGGTAATGCCTAGAATTTGTAAAGTACAATATTAGTGATCTTCTAAGTAGTAGGTAGTATGCTTAGATGATATTCTAATCTATTCCCCTAATTTAGAGGACCATTGTTGTTACAGGAGATACTTCATAGACTTAGGCAGCGTCAATTATATGCTAAGCTTGAGGTTCCTTCTGTTTATTTTTTGGGGTACATGATCTCCCAACATGGTTTGGAGATGGAACTGTAACCCCTAATTGGCTGTAAAACAGTCAAGCACCAGCTAGAATAGGTTAGAGCATGGGGTAACGTGCAGGGTAAAGTAATATACTCACAATGCAGATACAGATGCACACCAGTTTATCCCACCTCTTTTGGGAGATCGGGCAGGGTAAATGCACCTGGTCAGCTTGGCACCCCTATGGAAGCAGTCTGGATAAATACTTCAGTCCTCAGGGTGAATACCTTTAGCATAACCTTCAACTGTTCCATTTTCTATAGCACAACCCACTGTCCCGGATAGCTGCCTGAATGTCCCGCAATGCCTCCCAAGATAAGACTGCAGCCGAGATACTAAATCGAGCCAGTCTGGATTTATTGCTTTCAGAGATGTGTGGTAGGAGCGCACCTACCACACATCTCTGAAAGCTTTTGGGACCCAGCCAAAGGGGTTATTTTGAAGAGGAGCTGCAGGATCACAAGCACACGTTTTCATTTTTATGGAACATTATCAAGAGCGCTGAGGACTTCGGTATTGTATATACCACACTGCACATTTATTCTTTGGATTTATTGCTGCTGCTGCCCTCTGCCTTAAACCTAATGCATCTGATGCTGGATGGAAAAAAACCTGTTTTTGTAAAATGGGCATGGCCACACAAATTTTGCAGCGCTACATGCGGCAGATCTTTTTGTCCCTCTTTGTGATTTTCAAATGTTGGGAGGTATCCCTTTAGCTTTAAGAGTTCTACAGCCGACTGTGGATCAGGGTTTAGGTACTGCCTGTCTCCTATGTCTTAACCGTGCCCTATGCTAAGTGCCTATATGGAAGGATACTTCCAGCTACTTTCCTTGGTGGAGCCAAAACTGCTCTTGCTTCCTTCCCTCGCTATCTCACTTTCCTAGAAAGTGCTCCACAAGAATAACTATCTAACTGGTCCTCATTCACGGGGTCCCTGTCCCCGACTTCAGTAGAGTGGTCGGTGACTCTAGGGTAAACTATGGTTTTATTGGGGTCCTGTTGATCCCAGGCTCAGTGGACCTTCACCTGAGACACAGAGGCAGCCGAAGTAGAAGACCCATCCCTTTGCTAAACACTATATTAGAGTGCAAAGGGTGGAGTCACCCTGTAAACCAGTAAGGCACATATGCAAAACTATGAACTGGATACATGGGTCTTTGTCCAGTAACAGCATAAACTAAGAAGTTGTAGGGTTTAAAGCCATAGGGGCATGTTAACTCCCCGTACAAAACCAACCAAGGTTGAGGCAATTTTAAATTGGGCTCAACCACTTTTCTTACATGCCATTCAAAGATTTCTGGGTTTTGCTAACTGCAATTCATAAAAGGGTTTTCTTCTCTGGTGGCCCTGATCATGGCCCTTATTAAGAAAGGGGTCGACTCCAGTATTTGGCCAGCTGAAGCATTTATGCTTTTCAGCTTCTTAAAGAATTTATTTCGGCTCCAGTTCCTCGCCACCCAGATTCTGCTCTTCCTTTCCTCATTGAGGTTGACGCTTCTGAGGTGTGAGCTGGAGCAGTGCAGTCACAACGACACCTTGTTACCGGTAAGATCCATCCGTGTGCCTTCTTTTCTAGGAAATTCTCTCCTACGGAGGCTAAATTAGGAAATCAGTAGCAGGGAGTTGCTGGCAGTTAAATGGGCTTTTGAGGAGTGGAGACATCTGTTAGAGGGAGCTAAATATTTGGTTACTGTCTTCACTGATCATAAGAATTTACTGTACATTGAATCTGCTAAACCATTGAACCCTAAACAAGCAAGATGAGCTTTATTCTTTATCCATTTTAATTTTATTTTAACTTAAAGGTCAGGGTTCAAGAATTTGAAAGCTGATGCTCTTTCCAGAAGTTTTGTCTTTTATCTTAAAGGACATGTCAACCCCCCCCAACAAAAAATTTTAGCAGAGAAAAGCCTCACAGCTCTGTTTAAATACCTGCCACTCCTGTCCTTCAGAAGCAAACACTGTAGAGCTGTGTAACTCCCCCTCCCTTCAGAATCTCCTTGTCTGCCTGGCGTGGTGCACATGCCCAGTTCCAAGCCATTTTAATGAGCATGCTCACTTGAGATGGATCTCTTCTCTACACAGCAGACGATTGAACCCTTTAACCACGCCCACAGTCAATCCTCCAATGAGCCGATTGCATAGGCAGTTGCTATACTAACTCTGCCTTTGTAAACAAGAGCTCTCTGCTTCCTCTCTTGGAACACGTTCTTCTGACTGCAGGCAGGAAAGTTTAACCTTTTCACCGCTGAATCTGATCTGCAGGTATTTTATAAGTGAGTCTTGTAAGCTTAAACAGTGTTTGCTGAAATACTTAAGCAATCTACACTGCATTCCTGTTCAATTTTATTGTTGTTTAATGCCCTAACAGTTTCATTTTAAGGAAAAAGCTGTCTGTACAGCATTGTTTAAAAAAGCAGAAGCTTGAAAAAAAAAAAAATCCTTGAAGAGGTCAGGTGCGCGCTCTCAATGACGTCACCCGGCAAAATGGCCGCCGGGTGACACGCAAAAGGGAGCAGAAATGAATGCCATGGTGCAGGCTGTAGGAGATTGAGGGAGCGGCACTTATGCGGTTTAAGTTGGGGTAAGGCGCCCTATCCATTAGAAGTGAAATTAAAATTAGGGTTGACATCTCTTATATTTATGTGAGGCTGTAAAGGCCTGGCCAAAATAAGATTTGTACTCTGTTGTCTCATTCACTCTAGTGGGCTTCAATGAGACAAGACGTTGGAAATTATATTAATTCATGTGCAGTTTGCCAACACTCTAAACCATTTCAGGGGGAGGCTGCAGTATTTTGTACACTGGAGAGGTTACGGTCCTGAAGAAAGATCTTGGGTTCCTGCCTCTGATGTCAGGGCTGATCGCCCTTATCCAACAATTTTATGCCAGGTTACCAGAGAAGCCTAGGGTCCAGCAGCCCCCTCTTAAAGGACGGGGGTAATATAACAATACCTGGTGGTCTAGTGGGGCAGCGGGGATGCCCACCGCTTCCTTCTTGTGCGCGTGGAAAGTGCATGCATCGTTTAAATTTGGCGCGACGTGCAACATCATTGCGCACAACGTGAAATTCAAATATTTAAAGGCGCCTGCACATATTTTCGTTGCCTAACTCCGGTTCTGTTTCCTTGTTCCTGGGTGTAATTATTCTGATTGTCCTTTCGTGTTTTGACTTTTGCCTGACCTCTGACTTTGCTGATTGTGTCTGAAGTGACCCTTTGCCTGATATTTCAATTCAGTACCTCGTTGCTAGCATGTTTTTGACCTCGGCCTGTTTTTCGACTTAGTTTGCACTCCCAGACTCTGTTTTTACACTTAGGTTCCCTAGCCTGCTCAGAACTCTTCCTTGATAATTTCACATAAGTCCTGCCAGCACCCGAGTAGCAGAAGGCTCCTCCTGAAGCGAAAGGTGGCTGTTATAAGCTGAGCTCTGACTGGGATCTTGGCTTTTGTTCTGAGTTTGGGATACTCTGCGTGACACAAACTTTATGAACACTCCATAAATCACAACTAAGGGCCATTTAATTTTAGGGACCCAGACAATTTTTAAAATGGGGATATAAATTGCTTTTGTAGTATTTTTTTGACAATACCCAACATTTTATCTAAATTGCAGGGAAGCATACTGACATAGGTTCTAAAAACAGGTTTGTAGCCCACATAAAAACTTCCGATTACATATACTATACCTTTTTAAGCTCCTCCAAGTAGCAATCTATATAATCTCGTGGTTCCCCAGGTAGCAAAGTTTCCTTATGCTCCTCTACCACCTTACCCAGGAATGCAAAAACAACGTCTACGTTTTGGAATATCTTCTTGTGTGGTAGAGGAAGAAATTGGATGAAGCCAAATGCATTGTACAGCTAAAAGAGAGAAAACAAAGTTTTAAGAACAAAAAACACTATGGGGCAATCACTTAGTGATACCTATAACAGCTAAGTACTTTTTATATGAATGTCACCAAAAATGGTAGTAGCATGTGATTCATATGTGCAGGTTTGATGCTCTGAGGTCATGATCAATTGTGTCTAGAGGCGGGCGGCGGGCCATATTCACCACTAGTCCATCTGCCCAGTACAAGCCCGCAACTCATGTTTTTATATAATATAATAAATTAATATTGTTTTGAACCTCTATAAGTTTCTGGCTGCACAGCGAGTGTGGGAGCTGCTAAGCGAGTGTTGCATGTAATATAAAGTGTTGCATGTAAATTAAGTGTTTAGTAAGCGTTAAAAACAAAAAGGCATTTGAAACTAAAAAGGCACTATACAAGGGATTGCACTCGGGAGACTGTAAGCACCCAGTCGCAATATGAGTTGCAGTATGATTGCTGGTGTTACTCAGTGTGTATCTTGTCGAATGTATGTGGTCCTGGAGCAGCAGTTCCATGCAGCATTTACTTGTGAGAGATGCAGGTGGGTTTTCCTCTTGGAATCTGAGGTGCAGAATCTAAGGGGGGAACTGGCAGCCCTGAGGGCAGCTGCAAACATGGGGGAGAACAGGAGGCTCACTGAGCAACCACTGGCAGGGGCCGGTGTAGTGGGGGGTGGAGAAGGGACAGTGGAGGTTAATGAGGGATACTAATTTGTGACAGTAAAGAGGGGAAGTAGGGGACGCAGGGGTAGGGGGGCTGGTTCACTGCTTGTACAAACCAATAGATTTGCCGCTTTAGGTGAAGATGCTGGGGAAGACAGCTCTGAGCTGGCATGTATGGAGCGGGCTGACTCTCAGAGCACCCTGGGAGCCGGCACCTCTAATACTGGTGGGGGGAGTAGTGCTAGGAAGGGAAGGCAGGCTATAGTTGTAGGGGATTCAATTATTAGAAAGGTGGATAGGGTAATTTGTCGCAAAGACCCTACATGCCGAACTGTGTGTTGCTTGCCTGGTGCTAGGGTTCGGCATGTGGTGGAACGAGTGGACAAATTTTTGGGAGGGGCTGGGGAAGACCCAGCGGTCTTGGTACACATAGGTACCAATGACAAAGTTAGAGGAGGGGGGGAAGTCCTCAAAAACGATTTTAAAAAGCTAGGCAAGAAGTTGAGGGCGAGGACTTCCAAGGTAATTTTCTCAGAGATATTACCTGTGCCACGAGCAACGTTAAGAAGGCAGCGGGAGCTTAGGGAGATTAATGCGTGGCTGAGAGATTGGTGCAGGGAGGAGGGCTTTGGGTTTCTCGAGAACTGGGCTGATTTCGGCTACAGGCTCTTTGCCAGGGATGGGCTGCACCTCAATGATGATGGGGCAGCTGCTTTGGGGGAAAAGATGGCTAGAGGGCTGGAGGAGATTTTAAACTAGGAGTGGAGGGGGAGGGTGCAGCGGGAAATTCTGTGGTAGACAGGATAGATGAGGTAGCGGGCATAGCAAGGGAAAATGGGGGAGGAGACTTGCTTCGGGATACTGATAATGGCAGGGAGGCCCTTAAGTTATTTACATGTCATTCTCACACTGGTACCAGTATTAAATGTATGTTTACCAATGCAAGGAGTCTGACTGGTAAAATGGGAGAGCTGGTGGTACTGGCGTTGGAGCGGAAATATGATGTGATTGGTGTTGCTGAAACTTGGTTGAATGAGTCTCATGACTGGGCTGTTTATATTGGGGGTTATACATTGTTTCGGAGGGACAGGGGCAATAGAAAAGGAGGAGGGGTGTGTCTGTTCGTTAAGCAGGAACTAAAAGCAAATATTAAAGAGGAAGTGATGGTGGGAACAGAGGGAGCTGAATCCTTATGGGTTGAGCTTCTCACAGATAGTAAAGAAGCTACCAAACTAATTGTAGGCGTATGCTATAGACCCCCTAATGTAAGCGAAGAGGAGGAGGCCCAGCTCCTGTTGTAAATAGAAAAGGCTGCTAGTTTGGGGCAAGTGATAATAATGGGGGATTTTAATTATCCTGATATTGACTGGAGCCATAGTACTGCCAGGACAGTAACTGGGAACAAGTTTATAAACTTGCTGCATGACAACTTTATGTCACAGGTTGTTGAGGAGCCAACCAGGAACCATGCTATATCTAGTGATCTCTAATGACCCAGAACGTATAGCAAATGTGCAAGTGGTTGAACCCCTGGGTAATAGTGACCATAATGTTATTTCATTTGATGTTTGGTGCAGGAAACAAATTTACACGGGGGCAACAAAGACAATGAATTTTAGGAAGGCAAATTTTAGCTCCTTAAGGGCAGCGCTTCAGGGCAAAGATTGGGGCATTATGTTTTCTGATAAAAACACAGAGCAGAAATGGTTGTCATTTAAAATGATATTAAATCATTACTGTTCTCAGTTTATTCCATTAATAAGAAAAAGTAGAAGTGTTAAGAATCACCCTATGTGGCTTAACTCTGAGGTAAAGAAGTTAATAGGGAGAAAAAGGAAAGCTTTTAAGAAATATAAGTCAGAGGGGACAGTAGCTGCGTTTAATGAATATAAACACTGTAACAAGTGTTGTAAAACAGCAATCCGGAAGGCAAAGATAGAAAATGAGGAGCGCATTGCGGCCGAGGCCAAGACTAACCCCAAAAAGTTTTTTAAGTATATTAATAGTAAAAAGATGCAGGTTGAGGGTGTGGCCCCATTGAGTTATAGTAACAATAGGGTTACAGCGGATACAGAAAAGGCAGATGTGCTTAACCAGTTCTTTTCTTCTGTGTATACAGTAGAGGAGCCAGTGGGCCAAGTCCCACCCAATAGCTGCACTGTTGCCTCAGCTCCAACTTCACAGTGGTTGGCACAGGATATGGTGCTTAAAGGGTTACACACGATAAATGTAAACAAGGCACCTGGGCCAGATGGAATACACCCTCAGGTACTGAGAGAGCTAGGGTCAGAATTACAGTGGCCCTTGTTTCTGATATTCTCAGACTCCCTTTCATCAGGTATGGTACTTCCTATATTTAAAAAGGGAGTAAGATCTCAGCCTGGCAATTATAGGCCTGTAAGTTTGACATCCGTGGTGGGCAAGTTATTTGAAAGCTTGTTAAGGGATAACATACAAAATTATGTAGTGGAGAATGCCATTATGAGCTGTAATCAGCATGGCTTTATGAAGGACAGGTCATGTCAGACCAATTTAATTGCTTTTTATGATGAGGTAAGTAAGAAGCTGGACAGTGGGGATGCAGTAGGTATAATCTATTTGGATTTTGCCAAAGCATTTGATACAGTTCCCCACAAACGACTGCTTTCTAAACTAAGGTCTATTGGTCTTAGTGAAGTCGTTTGCACATGGATTGAAAACTGGCTACAGGATCGGGTACAGAGGGTGGTTGTTAATGGTACGTTCTCTACTTGGAATAAGGTTCTCAGTGGGGTCCCTCAGGGTTCTGTACTGGGTCCACTTTTGTTTAACTTGTTCATAAATGACTTGGGGGAGGGTATTATGAGTAATGTATCAGTGTTTGCAGATGACACAAAACTCTGCAGACCAGTCAATTCTATCCAGGATATGACATCCCTGCAGCAGGATTTTGACCAACTGGCAATATGGGCAGCTAAGTGGCAGATGAGATTTAATGTAAGGTCATGCACCTGGGATGTAAAAATATGCTAGCCCCGTATACCCTTAATGGGACTGCACTAGGCAAATCAATAATGGAGAAGGACCTTGGAGTCCTTGTAGATAATAAACTTGGCTGTAGCAAGCAATGCCAGGCAGCAGCTGCAAGGGCAAACAAGGTTTTGAGCTGTATTAAAAGGGGTATAGATTCACGGGAGGAGGGGGTTATTCTTCCCCTTTACAGAGCGCTGGTAAGGCCCCATCTAGAATATGCTGTTCAGTTTTGGTCTCCAGTGCTCAAACGGGACATTATTGAGTTAGAGAGGGTCCAGAGAAAGGCAACAAAGCTGGTAAAGGGTATGGAAAGTCTCAGTTATGAAGAAAGACTGGCCAAGTTGGGTCTGTTTACACTGGAGAAGAGGCGCTTAACCCTTTAAGTGCCAGCCGAATTCGTCATTTCGGTTCCCCCCAGTGCCAGACGTTTTTTAAGCATTTTGTACTCATTCACTTTAACAATGTTTTTTGGTAGGAAAACCTCCACGAAACTAGGGAAATTATATATCGTTTTTTTCGTCACTAATTGGGCTTCGACATACATACCAAATTTTATAACTTTTCTGGAGATATGATGTGTATTTTGGGTGAAATATGTAAAAAAAAAATAAAATTATGAAAAATTTCTGTATATTTTGAGGTTTTTTTCCATAGAAAAGTTAATTTTACTCACTTTTTTTTATTGTTTGTAAAAGCCCTGATACTCCCAATTCCAACGATACCAAATATGTGGTGGTACCCCACAGTTCCTGTCCAGAAGTAACCCCCAAACTAAAGCAATACTTAGTACAATATCACACCAGAACAAAGCAGAAAAGCGCTTGTAACAGTTAATGCAGCATAACTTATATGTAAATCTAAAATATCCCCTCATGTTTGGTATCTTTAGAAACTACAGACCTTCAGGTTTCTAGGTGCAATGTAGTTTTCACTCAAAAGCCAAATACCTTTTGTCAGTGCATTGTGAAATTTGGAACTTTTTATGACATTTTTTTTTTTTTCTAAAACGTAAACTTGGACGCATGATCAAATGTGGATTTGACAAAAAAAAATCTCATAAAAATTTTCTAACAAAGGCATATTTGAAAGACAAACTTCTCCTGAATAAAATGATGCCCCATATGTATGGGTGCACATAAAGACATGGGCACCAAACACTCCAAAGCAGGGGCAATGCACAAGGGCAATTACAGCTAAAAATGTGGGGGCTGCGCTCTATGTGCACTTCCTGCAGTTTTTCAGTGTTAACCCCCCCTACCTGTGAAATAACCCCCACAAACTATATATTTCTGAAAAGTGCACACCTTCAGCTATTCAGAGACACCACTCTTCTCTTTCTACATGGAAAATTGTGGCCGCAGTCCCTTGCAGAAGTAAGCGCTTTGGTCAGAAATCAAGGAAAAACCAGATAAAAAACCTAGATTTCTCCCCAAAATCTCCATGGCAACTACCAAAAACTTACTAAACATCGATCTGCAAGTTCCCCTGAATAAAACGATACCCCATATGTATGGGTGCACATAAAGACGTGGCCACCAAATGCCCCAAAACAGGGGCAATGCATAAGGGCAATTTCTGTTGAAATTTTGGGGGCTGCGCTCTATGTGCACTACCTGCAGTTTTTCAGTGTTAACCCCCCCTACCTGTGAGATAACCCCCACAATCTATATATTTCCGAAAAGTGCACACCTTCAGCTATTCAGAGACACCACTCTTCTCTTTCTACATGGAAAATTGTGGCCGCAGTCCCTTGCAGAAGTTAGCGCTTTGGTCAGAAATCAAGGAAAAACTAGATACAAACCTAGATTTCTCCCCAAAATCTCCATGGCAACTACCAAAAACTTACTAACCATCAATCTGCAAGTTCCCCTGAATAAAACGATACCCCATATGTATGAGTGCACATAAAGACGTGGCCACCAAATGCCCCAAAACAGGGGCAATGCATAAGGGCAATTTCAGTTGAAATTTTGGAGGCTGCGCTCTATGTGCACTACCTGCAGTTTTTCAGTGATAACCCCCCCTACCTGTGAGATAACCCCCACAATCTATATATTTACGAAAAGTGCACACCTTCAGCTATTCAGAGACACCATTCTTCTCTTTCTACATGGAAAATTGTGGCCGCAGTCCCTTGCAGAAGTCAGCGCTTTGGTCAGAAATAAAGGAAAAACCAGATACAACCCTAGGATTTCTCCCCAAAATCTCCATGGCAACTACCAAAAACTTACTAAACCTCAATCTGCAAGTTCCCCTGAATAAAACGATACCCCATATGTATGGGTGCACATAAAGACGTGGCCACCAAATGCCCCAAAACAGGGGCAATGCATAAGGGCAATTTCAGTTGAAATTTTGGGGGCTGCGCTCTATGTGCACTACCTGCAGTTTTTCAGTGTTAACCCCCCCTACCTGTGAGATAACCCCCACAATCTATATATTTCCGAAAAGTGCACACCTTCAGCTATTCAGAGACACCACTCTTCTCTTTCTACATGGACAATTGTGGCCGCAGTCCCTTGCAGAAGTCAGCGCTTTGGTCAGAAATCAAGGAAAAACCAGATAAAAACCTAGATTTCTCCCCAAAATCTCCATGGCAACTACCAAAAACTTACTAAACATCAATCTGCAAGTTCCCCTGAATAAAACGATACCCCATATGTATGGGTGCACATAAAGACGTGGCCACCAAATGCCCCAAAACAGGGGCAATGCATAAGGGCAATTTCAGTTGAAATTTTGGGGGCTGCGCTCTATGTGCACTACCTGCAGTTTTTCAGTGTTAACCCCCCCTACCTGTGAGATAACCCCCACAATCTATATATTTACGAAAAGTGCACACCTTCAGCTATTCAGAGACACCACTCTTCTCTTTCTACATGGAAAATTGTGGCCGCAGTCCCTTGCAGAAGTTAGCGCTTTGGTCAGAAATCAAGGAAAAACTAGATACAAACCTAGATTTCTCCCCAAAATCTCCATGGCAACTACCAAAAACTTACTAACCATCAATCTGCAAGTTCCCCTGAATAAAACGATACCCCATATGTATGGGTGCACATAAAGACGTGGCCACCAAATGCCCCAAAACAGGGGCAATGCATAAGGGCAATTTCAGTTGAAATTTTGGAGGCTGCGCTCTATGTGCACTACCTGCAGTTTTTCAGTGATAACCCCCCCTACCTGTGAGATAACCCCCACAATCTATATATTTACGAAAAGTGCACACCTTCAGCTATTCAGAGACACCATTCTTCTCTTTCTACATGGAAAATTGTGGCCGCAGTCCCTTGCAGAAGTCAGCGCTTTGGTCAGAAATCAAGGAAAAACCAGATACAACCCTAGATTTTGGTCAGAAATCAAGGAAAAACCAGATAAAAATCTAGATTTCTCCCCAAAATCTCCATGGCAACTACCAAAAACTTACTAAACCTCAATCTGTAAGTTCCCCTGAATAAAACGATACCCCATATGTATGGGTGCACATAAAGACGTGGCCACCAAATGCCCCAAAACAGGGGCAATGCATAAGGGCAATTTCAGTTGAAATTTTGGGGGCTGCGCTCTATGTGCACTACCTGCAGTTTTTCATTGATAACCCCCCCTACCTGTGAGATAACCCCCACAATCTATATATTTCCGAAAAGTGCACACCTTCAGCTATTCAGAGACACCACTCTTCTCTTTCTACATGGACAATTGTGGCCGCAGTCCCTTGCAGAAGTCAGCGCTTTGGTCAGAAATCAAGGAAAAACCAGATAAAAACCTAGATTTCTCCCCAAAATCTCCATGGCAACTACCAAAAACTTACTAAACCTCAATCTGCAAGTTCCCCTGAATAAAACGATACCCCATATGTATGGGTACACATAAAGACGTGGCCACCAAATGCCCCCAAACAGGGGCAATGCATAAGGGGGGGCTGTGCTCTATCTGCAGTTATTTAGTCTAAACACCCCCATACCTGTGAAATAACCCCCACAAACTATATATTTCTGAAAAGTGCACACCTTCAGCTATTCAGAGACGCCACTCTCCTCTTTCTACATGGAAAATTGTGGCCGCAGTGCCTTGCAGAAGGCAGCGCTTTGGTCAGAAATCAAGGAAAAACCAGATACAACCCTAGATTTTGGTCAGAAATCAAGGAAAAACCAGATAAAAACCTAGATTTCTCCCCAAAATCTCCATGGCAACTACCAAAAACTTACTAAACCTCAATCTGCAAGTTCCCCTGAATAAAACGATACCCCATATGTATGGGTACACATAAAGACGTGGCCACCAAATGCCCCCAAACAGGGGCAATGCATAAGGGGGGGCTGTGCTCTATGTGCTCTACCTGCAGTTATTTAGTCTAAACACCCCCATACCTGTGAAATAACCCCCGCAAACTATATATTTCTGAAAAGTGCACACCTTCAGCTATTCAGAGACGCCACTCTCCTCTTTCTACATGGAAAATTGTGGCCGCAGTGCCTTGCAGAAGTCAGCGCTTTAGTCAGAAATCAAGGAAAAACCAGATACAAACCTAGATTTCTCCCCAAAATCTCCATGGCAACTACCAAAAACTTACTAAACCTCAATCTGCAAGTTCCCCTGAATAAAACGATACCCCATATGTATGGGTACACATAAAGACGTGGCCACCAAATGCCCCCAAACCGGGGCAATGCATAAGGGGGGGCTGTGCTCTATGTGCTCTACCTGCAGTTATTTAGTCTAAACACCCCCATACCTGTGAAATAACCCCCGCAAACTATATATTTCTGAAAAGTGCACACCTTCAGCTATTCAGAGACGCCACTCTCCTCTTTCTACATGAAAAATTGTGGCCGCAGTCCCTTGCAGAAGTCAGCGCTTTGGTCAGAAATCAAGGAAAAACCAGATAAAAAAACCTAGATTTGTCCCCAAAATCTCCATGGCAACTACCAAAAACTTACTAAACCTCAATTTGCAAGTTCCCCTGAATAAAACGATACCCCATATGTATGGGTGCACGTAAAGACGTGGCCACCAAATGCCCCAAAACAGGGGCAATGCATAAGGGCAATTTCAGTTGAAATTTTGGGGGCTGCGCTCTATGTGCACTACCTGCAGTTTTTCAGTGTTAACCACCCCTACCTGTGAGATAACCCCCACAATCTATATATTTACGAAAAGTGCACACCTTCAGCTATTCAGAGACACCACTCTTCTCTTTCTACATGGAAAATTGTGGCCGCAGTCCCTTGCAGAAGTCAGCGCTTTGGTCAGAAATCAAGGAAAAACCAGATACAACCCTAGATTTTGGTCAGAAATCAAGGAAAAACCAGATAAAAACCTAGATTTCTCCCCAAAATCTCCATGGCAACTACCAAAAACTTACTAAACCTCAATCTGCAAGTTCCCCTGAATAAAACGATACCCCATATGTATGGGTACACATAAAGACGTGGCCACCAAATGCCCCCAAACAGGGGCAATGCATAAGGGGGGGCTGTGCTCTATGTGCTCTACCTGCAGTTATTTAGTCTAAACACCCCCATACCTGTGAAATAACCCCCGCAAACTATATATTTCTGAAAAGTGCACACCTTCAGCTATTCAGAGACGCCACTCTCCTCTTTCTACATGGAAAATTGTGGCCGCAGTCCCTTGCAGAAGTCAGCGCTTTGGTCAGAAATCAAGGAAAAACCAGATACAACCCTAGATTTTGGTCAGAAATCAAGGAAAAACCAGATACAAACCTAGATTTCTCCCCAAAATCTCCATGGCAACTACCAAAAACTTACTAAACCTCAATCTGCAAGTTCCCCTGAATAAAACGATACCCCATATGTATGGGTACACATAAAGACGTGGCCACCAAATGCCCCCAAACCGGGGCAATGCATAAGGGGGGGCTGTGCTCTATCTGCAGTTATTTAGTCTAAACACCCCCATACCTGTGAAATAACCCCCGCAAACTATATATTTCTGAAAAGTGCACACCTTCAGCTATTCAGAGACGCCACTCTCCTCTTTCTACATGAAAAATCGTGGCCCCAGTCCCTTGCAGAAGTCAGCGCTTTGGTCAGAAATCAAGGAAAAACCAGATAAAAAACCTAGATTTCTCCCCAAAATCTCCATGGCAACTACCAAAAACTTACTAAACCTCAATTTGCAAGTTCCCCTGAATAAAACGATACCCCATATGTATGGGTGCACATAAAGACGTGGCCACCAAATGCCCCAAAACAGGGGCAATGCATAAGGGCAATTTCAGTTGAAATTTTGGGGGCTGCGCTCTATGTGCACTACCTGCAGTTTTTCAGTGTTAACCCTCCCTACCTGTGAGATAACCCCCACAATCTATATATTTACGAAAAGTGCACACCTTCAGCTATTCAGAGACACCATTCTTCTCTTTCTACATGGAAAATTGTGGCCGCAGTCCCTTGCAGAAGTCAGCGCTTTGGTCAGAAATCAAGGAAAAACCAGATAAAAAACCTAGATTTCTCCCCAAAATCTCCATGGCAACTACCAAAAACTTACTAACCATCAATCTGCAAGTTCCCCTGAATAAAACGATACCTATGTCTGGTTGCGCATAAGTACATGGCCACCAAACCTGAAAATGCATAATATTGGGGCTGCACTCTATGCACCCCTTTTTTTTTGCCTGCACCCGAATGAATGGAATACGCTCGGGTGCAGGCACATGTAGCCGATATACGCATGAAAACGCGTGAGAATGCAAAGTCTCGCGTTTTCATGCGTATATCGGCTACATGTGCCTGCACCCGAGCGTATCCCATTCATTCGGGTGCAGGCACAAGTAGCAAGCGTAGGGCTGAATTTTCGGCAATCGTTTTTCCACTTGCTGAAAAAATCAGCCCTACGCCATGTGTGGCATCAGCCTAACCCTTGGCAATAGAAACTACCAGAACAATCTTAGCACCTCTGGACCTTTCTAGAACAACTGAAATCAAATGAAGTTAAAATGGAATAAAACCACTAAAAGCAATCAAAGAACAATAGTTGCAATGAAATCGGTGGTCAGAGCCCTGGATCCACCAATGTCACTGCAAAAGCAACCTTTTAGGGGCACTAAACACACAAAGAACAATGCAAAGATAAAACACCATAAAATCAGTAAAATCCAATAAAACCACCTAAACCAACAGAAGAACAATAATTGCAATGAAATCGGTGGTCAGAGCCCTGGATCCACCAACGTCACTGCAAATTCAGCACCCAATAGCAATAAAAAAGTTACAGTGCAATAGAATAATTCAAAAACAGAAATCAATTATGAAAATGCCAAAAAAACACTAAAATGCAACCAAATAAATCAGATAATTATTGAGCAAGATCAGAAATAAAGTTTTAGTAAAAAAAAAAGACTGCCAAAGAAAGCAAAGAAAGAAAGAAAAGAAAAGAAAGAAAGAAAAAAAAAAAAAAAAAAAAAAAAAGTGTAAGTGTAAGTGTGTGTGTAAGTGTCTGTGTGTGCTTGGGAAAGTTGTAAATAAGTGTGTATGTGTACAAAAGTGTAATAATGACAAAGATAGAAGAAAAAATTGAAAAAAAAAAAAAAAAAATTTTTAGACAGTTGAGATAGAAATAAGCAAAATAAACAGTGGTAGAGAGTTGTAGTTCAGCTTACCCAAGGCAGGCAGGCGATCAGAGGCGATCAGGGGCGATAAATCCAGCAGGAAGGCAGCAGGGGAGCTCCATCCGGTCCAACGTGCGCAGCAGGAGTGAGGGAGCCGACAGTAGGCGGCGACTTTTAAAGGGACAGCAGTGGACACGTCATCAATGCGTGTCCACTGCTGTCATTGGCTGGAGCGACGATCGGTGCGGGTGGGCGACCGGATCGGTGAGTATGTCCTTATTCGCTCGTTGCCTAGGGGGTTGTGAAGGCTTTACAAGCGCTGCGCTGCTTTAAAAGCGAGCGCAGCGCTTGTAAACCCGACAGTGCCATTGGACGTAGATTCTACGTCCCATGGCACTTTGGTCCCTTGGTACCTGGGACGTAGAATCTACGTCCCTTGGCACTTAAAGGGTTAAGAGGTGAAATGATAACTATGTATAAATATATAAGGGGATCATATAATAACCTTTCTAATGTTTTATTTACCAGTAGGTCCTTCCAACGGACACGAGGGCACCCACTCCGTTTAGAAGAAGGGAGGTTCCATTTAAATATTCGGAAAGGATTTTTTACTGTGAGAGCTGTGAAGTTGTGGAATTCCCTCCCCGAATTAGTTGTACTGGCTGATACATTATATAACTTTAAGAAGGGGCTGGATGGATTCTTAGCAAGTGAGGGAATACAGGGTTATGGGAGATAGCTCTTAGTACAAGTTGATCCAGGGACTAGTCCGATTGCCATCTTGGAGTCAGGAAGGAATTTTTTCCCCTCTGCGGCAAATTAGAGAGGCTTCAGATGGAGTTTTTTGCCTTCCTCTGGATCAACTTGTAGTTAGGCAGGTTATATATAGGCATTATGGTTGAACGTGATGGACGTATGTCTTTTTTCAACCCAACTTACTATGTTACTATGTTACTAATATAATATACTAAATTATAATAAAATAAATTATAATATAATAATATAAAATATATATATATATATATTTAATTTATAAATATATACATTATATATTTATTATAAAATATATATTTTTTTATATATATATTTTATATTTAATTTATAAATATCCTCTGGCAATAAAAAATTTTTTGTTTTGTATAAGTCCTGTGAGTGCGACTTCCGTGATTTTTCCTTTTCCTTGCACACTTCTTTCTGAACTTTGCACCCAGGCAACATTAACTATCGGTTTCGTGAGTGCCGGCAGACTCCATTTGATATATATATATATATTATATAATATATTTATTTATTATATAAATTATATATTTTATATTTAAAAAAAAAATGTAAATGTAAAAAATGTAATCAAATACCAGGCACTTAAAAAATCCCCATATGATCAAAAACAGAATAATTATCAAACATCTAGACTCATGATAATACATAAACTAGGAAGGACATATCCCATATATATCAATGTAGTAAGCCACATGGCAAAGCTCATAGTGAAATATAATTTTAAAACACATATGAGTCAATCTATCAAGACACATGACAAAGTCACATGTCATGTCTAAAAATTGAGATGATAAATATCACCATTAACTTTAATACTCATAAACATTAACTATTACATACTAATAGGGAAAATAAGTTACCCACCCAAAGTTCACATTATAACTTTGGGTGGGTAACTTATTTTCCCTAAAGTCCCTGTGTGTGCGGCTCATTGTCTTGCTATACACATGGTTATTGCAAGCACCCGGGGCATTTGATTATTATTAGGGTGTGCTCTGTTCTTTTCTGTATATATATATATATATATATATATATATATATATATATTTTATATATAATTTTTTAAATATAAAATATATAATTTATATAATATAAAATATGTTTTATATATAAAAACATAATATAAAATTATTATATTATATATAATATAATTATTTATTATATGTTTTATATATGTCTTATATAGTCACACTTGTCCTGCCCTCTCTGATGACATCTGATAATGGACAGGCGTGGATATGTAAATCAAAACTGCACAGTGGACCAGGACATGTTATTAGGGTAAGCAAATCTTCAACTCATTTACTAGTAAAAGTCAAGTCTGAAAATTACCTCTCCAATAAGTGCCAGCACTTATTGGAGAGGTAATTTTCAGACCTGACTTTTACTGGACTACGTTTTCAGTTTTGAAGGCTGGCCAGTCTTCCCCATGGCTTTTAGAACCCCATCCATATAGTGTGAATTAATTAGGCTGCCTCTAACTTACACAGAATTTTATTTTAGCATAGAGACAGAAGCAGATATGTTTTCAAAGATGGTTTTTAAAGAAGGTTTTTTAAATGACCTATCCCATTCCAGTATAAACCAATATTACTAATTAAGCATAATATTCATTTTCTAAAGATTTTTTTATAGCGGGGACACCTTTTATTCTTTATTTTTTAAGCAATAGGTAAATCCACTTTATATTCCTGCTATATTTTATGTGTTTGTATCAATGGGTTTCTTACCTGAGCCCAAAATCCAGTTGCCAACTTCATGTTTTCATGGACAAGGTTAAGTATATTTTGAAAGGAAGTGTCATTGTAGTCATAGCGTCTCCCAAACACAATGGAACAGATAATGTTGGACACAGCATTCTCAAGGACAAAGTGCGGATCAAATAAGACATCTAAAGAACAATGAGCCATGCTTAGTACCCTATTCTGAATTTAAAACTGAATGAAAACAAAGAAAACTAAGAAGAAGAATTAGTATTTTACTTCCTTACCATAATTATTAAAGGTTTACAGTATCTTGATCTTATGCAATACTATATTTTACTTATTTAACCCTTCATTTTCTAAAATGTCCAAACCTCTAATTTACATAGTTACATAGGGTTGAAAAAAGGCCAGAGTCCATTAAGTTCAACCCATCCAAGTAAACCCAGTACACACAACCCACACCTACCAATCTATACACTCACATACATAAACTATATATACAACCACTAATACTAACTGTAGATATTAGTATCACAATAGCCTTGGATATTCTGATTGTTCAAGAACTCATCCAGGCCCCTCTTAAAGGCATTAACAGAATCTGCCATTACCACATCTCTAGGAAGGGCATTCCACAACCTCACTGTCCTCACCGTGAAAAACCACCTACGCTGCTTCAAATGGAAACTCCGTTCCTCTAATCTAAAGGGGTGACGTCTGGTGCGTTGATTGTTTTTATGGGAAAAAAGAACATCCCCCATCTGCCTATAATCCCCTCTAATGTACTAATACAGAGCAATCATGTCCCCTAGCAAGCGCCTCTTTTTCAGAGAAAACAACCCCAACCTTGACAGTCTAACCTCATAGTTTAAATCTTCCATCCCCTTTACCAGTTTAGTTGCACGTCTCTGCACTCTCTCCAGCTCATTAATATCCTTCTTAAGGACTGGAGCCCAAAACTGCACTGCATACTCAAGGTGAGGCCTTACCAGGGACCTATAAAGGGGCGAAATTATGTTCTCATCCCTTGAGTCAATGCCCTTTTTTATACAAGATAGCAGTTTATTTGCTTTAGTAGCCAGAGAATGACACTGCCTGGAATTAGACAACTTGTTATCTACAAAAACCCCTAGATCCTTCTCCATTAATGATACCTCCAACAAACTACCATTCAGTAGATAGTTCGCGTTTATATTATTTCTACCAAAATGCATAACTTTACACTTATCAACATTGAACTTCATTTTCCAGTTTGCTGCCCAGTTTTCCAATTTTGTCAAATCGCTCTGCAAAGTGGCAGCATCCTGCATGGAACTTATAGTTTTGCACAATTTAGTGTCATCAGCAAAAATAGAAACTTTCTATGCCCACCTCCAGGTCATTAATAAACAAGTTAAAAAGCAAAGGACCAAGGACTGACCCCTGCAGTACTCCACTAACCACACTGGTCCAATTAGAAAATGTTCCATTTACCACCACTCTTTGTACTCTATCCTTCAGCCAGTTCTCTATCCAATTACAAATATTATGTTCTAGGTCAATATTCCTCAATTTGATCATTAACCTTCTGTGAGGTACTGTATCAAACGCTTTAGCAAAGTCCAAGTAGATGACATCAACTGCCATTCCAGCATCGAGGTTCCTGCTCACCTCCTCATAAAAGGCGACTAAATTAGTCTGGCAAGATCTGTTACGCATAAAACCATGCTGGCACAAACTTATAGTATTGTGAACTGCAATGTATTCAAGTACCCTATCCCTTATTACCCCTTCCAAAAGTTTTCCTACTACTGATGTTAGACTAACAGGCCTATAGTTTTCAGGCTGAGAACGGGATCCCTTTTTAAATAACGGCACCATATTAGCAATTCGCCAGTCTCTCAGCACCATGCCAGACCTCAACGAATCATGAAAAATTAAGTGAAGAGGCTTGGCAATCACAGTGCTCAGCTCATTTAATACCCTGGGATGAATCCCATCCGGTCCTGGACCTTTGTTTACCTTTACATGTTCAAGTCTCTTTTGAATTTCCTCCCGAGTGACCCATGCATCAGTAGCTAAATTACTAGAACTGGGCATATTAAAAGGGAAGCCTTCATTAGCTGGCTTCTCAGATACAGACAGATGAAAAATAAGAGTTCAAAATTTCAGCTTTTTCCCCATTCTCATCAACCAACTTACCCCCCCGTGATAATAAGGTTCCCACCCCTTCTTGCTTCATTTTTTGACAATTCACATAATTAAAAAATAATTTAGGATTCTTTTTACTCCTAGCTGCAATATCCCTTTCCATCTCTATTTTAGCTTGCCTGATAGCTTTTTTGCATGCTTTATTTGCTTCCTTGTACCTGATGAAAGTTTATGCTGTCCCAGCTAACTTGAATGCTTTAAAAGCATGTTTTTTCTTACCAACCTCAACACTAACACTTTTATTCAGCCATACAGGTTTTGCTTTGCGATGCCTTTCCTTGCTTACAAGGGGAATATACTGTTGTGTATACCTGCAAAGCAATGTTTTAAAGATGTTCCATTTTCCTTCTGTGTTTAACCCTATGAAAAGCCTTTCCCAGTTGACACATTGCAGAGATGCCCTTATACTGGCAAAGTCTGCACGTCTAAAATCGAGCGTTTTAGTTACTCCCTTATAGAGCTGTCTCTGTAGCATTATCTCAAAGGAGACCATGTTGTGATCACTGTTCCCCAAATGCTCACCCACACAAATGTTAGAGATGAGTTCAGTATTATTAGATATTACCAGGTCCAATTTAACATGGTTAAGTTGTTCTTAAACCATAACAAGTGCTGATAAGTAGCTCTTATGAACTTTTCTATTAGTCTTTCATTATTATATAGTTATTATTATCAGGCCCGGTGTCACGATTATGCCACTTCAGACGCACATGACTTTTGGCGTGGCTGTCTAGAGGGTCCCCTGCTCAGTCTCACAAACCTGGCACATAGGTCAGACTAGCGTCACAGCACCCCAAAGTCCAGCCCACACACCCAAACTTATACACAACTTGCTGCCACTAGAGCTGGGCGGTATGACCAAAAATTTATATCACGGTATTTTTCAAAATTATATCGGTGTCACAGTATTTGACGGTATTTTTTTTTAGGTATGCAGCTGTTCACAAAGAGATGTTCTCCACCCTGACTGGGGCATGTAATATCAGCATTATAAAGCATTTACAGAAGAAAGAGCTGCTGATGCTGCAGCCAATACTATGGAAACAAGAAGAGCATCTCTGGTCCCCACAGGGCTCTATGTTAAAGCATAGTGCAGCAAGAACAGTCGCACAGCACAGCCAGCAGCAGCAGCTTTCCCCACTAATCTCTATGCTGACTGGGCCTCGCTGTGTCTGCCAGAGGATGTGGTTGAAGACGCTGCGCTAGAACTGCGATTTCCCTCCTACAATGCTGCAGCCAGGGGGATGGTGTAGGAACAGACACATCCATCTCTAGCGATGGTGCCTCAGCCTTTGGCTGCTGGCGGAAGCAGAGAGATGCAGAAGCGCAGGTAGAAGAGCCCAATGCCTGGTATATCATGCCTGGTGCCAGTCCCTCAGCCATTAGCCATGCCACACCACCATTAACACAAAGAGCTACGTCCGCACCTGCTCGGTTCCCACAGTCCCCCGATATAGTCACTCTCCCTAATATTTTTGCCGCCAGTCGCAGTCGCTCTCTCCCCCTCACTGCTGACCTCGAGTCACCTGTGCGCTCATTTCTTCCCCTTCTGCCCAAAGACGGGCGGAGACAGGCCCTTTTATAAAGTTGCGCCCGTGCGTACTGACGTCACGTACGCACGGGGCGCAACCCCGATCTACACCGGTATGGGGGTATTTAAAAAATTAATATCAGTTTTTTTTTTAAAAAACGGTATTCGGTATATGGTGGTATACCGCCCAGCACTAGCTGCCACCACTCTCATACTTCTTACACTGGTGATGAGAGATGCCAAGCTCACTGGTAGAGAAAGGGTTAATGTAAGGAACTGACACACTCTCCTTACCAGCAGTCAAAGGGTTAATCAGCATACAGCATGCAGAGGACTAAGGTACACAACAGTTAAGAAATTTAGCTGGCACAACAGGTATGGTGCAAGCGGGGCTTAGCCCCTGCGTGTTTATTCCAGACAGCAGACAGCTGGCTAAATTTCTTATTGGACTTTATTGGGAGCGCCGACTCTCTGGGCCGTGCACCAAGTACTAAGCATTGGAGGAGGTAAGGGTGTGCTGGTGGAACTTTTTCTTTTATTACACAACACAGTTATACACTCGGAGGGTAGGTACATTTTAGAGCATCAAGGACAAATTATTAAATTTTATATTTAATACTAGAAAGGGAAGTTTGAGAACAAACTTCATGTTGGGTTGAAAAACATGAAGTCACTGAATGGGCTCCACCCACTTTCTCTAACCTTGGACCACAGTTATATAGTAAAAATCACTGTGCAAAGTTTGGGGACCCTAGTTTTAATAGTGTCTGAATGGCAGCAACTTAAATTTCCCCACTGAAAGTCAACAACATCTGATTGGCGGTTGGTGGCTCCACCCCCTTTTTCTAACCTGGAACTGCAGTTACCCAGTGACTAAAGTTTAGGGACCCTAGGATTAATAGTTAAAGAACGGCAGCAGTTAAAATTTAAAACAATAAAAGTCAATAGGTGAATTGTGATTGGTGGTTGGTGGGTGTGCCCACTTTTTCTAACTTTGAGTCGAAGTCACCCAGTGACAAACAGCGGGCACACTGGCATAGTGTGAGAATGACAGCATTTTAAATTTAAACCAATAAAATTCAATGGATGAAATCTGATTGGCTGTTAGTGGCCCAACCCACTTTTCCTGTTTTCGAACTGCTGTCCCCCGGTGACCAATAAAAATTATGAGACTGACAGCATTTTACACTTCACCACTGAAAGTAAATAGGTGAAATGTGATTGGCTGTTGGTGGCTCCACCCACTTTTTCTAACTTTGACCCGCAAATACCCAGTGACTAAGTTTGGAAAGTTTAACAACCCAGGAATTAATACTTAAATAATGGAAGCAGTTTAAATATAAACCAATGAAATTTAGTGGGTGGAAATAGATTGGCTCTTGGTGGCTCCACCCACTTGTTCTAACCCTGAATATGTAGTCATCCAGTGACTGACTGTGCAAAGTTTGGGAACCCTGACATAAATAGTGCGAGAAAGGCAGCATTTTAAATTTAAGCAAAAAAAATATTCAATAGGTGAAGTCTGATTGGCTGTTGGTGGCTCCACCCACTTTTTAAAACATAAAAAGGCAGTCCTCTAGTGACCCTGGTGTTAATACTGTGAGTGCAAAGTTTGGGAACTCTGGCATCAAACCAATAAAAATCAACAGGTGAAATTTGATTGGCTGTTGGTGGCTCCGCCCACTTTTCAAAACTAAACCTGCAGTCTCCTAGTGACCAAGTGTAAAAAGTTTGGGGACCCTGGGGTTGTTACTGTGAGAATGGCAGCAGGCTGAATTTCCACCAAATCAATAGGTAAAATCTGATTGGCTGTTCACAGCTCCACCCACTTTTGGGTATCCAGCAATCATCATATTTTCATTCAGGCTGACCCCATGACTGTGTGATTCAAGTTTGGGGAGTGTAGCTTCAAAGCTGTAAGTTAGGCAGCAGTTTCAATTTCCCCATTAAAGTCAATGGGTGAAATGTGATTGGCTGTTGTTGGCCCCTCCCAATTTGGGGTCATCCAACAAATGTTGCTGTTTCATTCGGTGCGACCCCATTATTATGTTATTCAAGTTTGGGGGTGTAGCTTCAAAGCTGTAAGTGTGGCAGCAGTTTGAAAATCTTCCCTGTCAAAGTCAATGGGAAAATTGGGGTGTTCAGAGCGGCGCCACAAAAAGACAGGGGGCCGGAAAGAAGAAGAAAGAAGGAAGAAGAAAGAAGATAGAAGAAAGAAGAAGAAGCTAAAGTCGAAGCTAAAGTCGAAGAACCGTATGTTGGGGTTTTTAACCCAACATAATTAAACATATAATCAGGTTTTGGTACCTCTAGTATAAATGGTATGGGTTCTGGGACAATAAATGCGAGTTTGGGTTATGGTGTGACCTCCACATCACCTATGATGGGTCCTGATGCAAAAATCTAAGTCACCCCCATGTGGGCTTTCACTCCCCCACATGGCATGGTTCTTATCAGCCAGGGATTAGAGCTGGAAATTCCAGGTTGTGAGGCCTTTACACATGGCTGGTTCCATGGGGCTGGTAGCATGTAAAGTGTGCGCATACCATACATATATAACCAAATAAAAACACCAGACACCGGAGCTTTTGGTGGAGAAAGGCCGCAGCTGTTTTATTAACAAAAACCGTGAAAAACATTTTCATAACTTTTCTAAAATTAGAAGAGAAAAGAAGTACCCCAGCCAGCCTCTGCTCAAACCCAGCAGGTTGCCTTGAATGAAATAAATTGATTATTTCTTAGCCCCTGCCAAAAAGCCCAGGGCTTACCTCCACAGCTGCGACAGTACACCTTTACTTCTCTTTTTTTTTATAGGGTGGGTGGGTGGGAACATCCTGACCTGCTTGACAGGGGGGAAGCACTTCTGCGCAAAGCTGACCAGCACCCCTTTATATATATGCAGCCCACATGCCACAAACAGTCAGTTGCTGGGCAAGAAACATCTGCCCGCCAATGCCTACCTGTTGTGCAGCCAATCACATCTGTACACAGCTGTGTAACTTGCCAGATGTCTCCCATAATGCACTGCTTCCACAACTACGCAGAATGACCTCATCTGAACTCAAGCCAGCTTAAGTTAAAGCAAAGACAACACTATAAACTAAGGCTTACACCCGTGCACTGCCCCATGTACTTGGGGGGCCAATAGGCCCCCAAGTTGCAGACCCTAGGGACCAGAGGCCTGTTGTATATCTGTTTCTGGCACATTAGGGAAGATTTTGGGACACCTTGGCCTGCTTCATTAACCCTTACAGGCCTATATCCTGACACCCGGATTTGTGGCAAAGCGACAAAGGCCTGGGCCTAGGGCGGCACAAACTTTGGGGCGCCCCACCGTAGCGGAATTTTAAAATTTTCCTCCCATACGGAGCAATGGGGACCTCTCCCCATTACTCTGTATGGGAGTTTTAACTTTCACGGGGGGGGCGGGGTTTCACTTGTTCGCGTATTCGCGCGCGGGGGGGGGGGGGCAGAATGGTGGTGGCCTCGGGATGCCCTCATTAGAAATCCGGCGCTGATTATTAGAGTTTTTGAAATACTTGCCTTCTTCTTCTGACACTTTAAACCTTCCAAAAGGGGGTCACAGACCACTGCTGCTTATAAGTATTCTTTACTAACTTTATCAAAACCATTGTGTTTTTTTTAACTGTTGGGTTTTATTTTTTTTCATAAGTAATTGTTGTTTTTGGAGCTAATTTACAAAGTTTGTGGGATCCATAGGCTTAACAGCAGGTTACATTCCTTTGTAATTACCCTCAGCTTGAGGAGGGTGGGGTTTGATTAGTTGACCTTTACAGACTGCATAAATAGAACCACAGGCACTCCAGTGGAGCTTGCTCTGGTGGTAGGTGCTCTGTAAGTGATTGCTCTTTAAGTGGGGGCTCTGTAAGTGGAGTTATAAACTCAGGAGTTAGTGGGGGCTCTGTAAGTGGAGTTATAAACTCAGGAGTTAGTGGGGGCT
Source organism: Xenopus tropicalis (assembly GCF_000004195.4). Classification (NCBI taxonomy): domain Eukaryota; kingdom Metazoa; phylum Chordata; class Amphibia; order Anura; family Pipidae; genus Xenopus; species Xenopus tropicalis. The sequence continues at coordinate 47,864,975 of NC_030680.2, forward strand.
CTGTAAGTGGAGTTATAAACTCAGGGAGTTAAACACTAAGGGAGTTAAAAACAAGGTAAAAAAAGGTATTTACTACAAGTCCTTACACCTATTTTTGTTTAACTGTTCTTGTAACTGGGAGTATGAGTGGTAGCAACATTGAAGGTCTGACACAGTGCACAGCCTGCCACATGTATGCAGTTGTGGAACAACAGTTCCAAAGTGCATACCTCTGTTGTGGATGTGAGCAAATTGCCACTTTAGAGGCTCGCGTTAGAGCACTAGAGGAACGTTGCAACACTGCGTTCAATCGACAATCTTGAGAGGGGTCTCTTGCTAACTGAACAAGAACTAGTGGGGTCAGATAGTAGGGGGGGAGGGCAGCAGCAAAAGGATGATAGGGCAGTAAGCTGGGTGACAGTTAGAAAATCTAGTGTGGGGAAAAGGAAAAGGGAGGCTGCTCCAGGGTTTGCGCATCCCAACAGATTTGCCAGATTGTGTGAAGAAGATGAGAGTGTGAACTCTGGATTGGCGGTTCTAGGTGAGGCTGATCTCTCTAACAGCCGGGAGACCAGTTTCTCTAGTAGTGGTGGGGAGGAGAGCAGAGCTAGGCCTAAACAGATGGTGGTTATAGGGGATTCGATCATTAGGAAAGTGGACAGGGTAATCTGTCAAGCGGATCGCTTCAACCGGACAGTTTGCTGTCTTCCTGGTGCCAGGGTTCGGCATGTGGTTGATCGGGTTGACACATTATTGGGAGGGGCTGGGCATGACCCGGCTGTCTTGGTACATATCGGTACTAACGACAAAATGAACGGTAGGTGGGGGACTTTAAAGAGTGAGTTCAGGGATCTAGGCTCTAAGATTAGGCAAAGGTCCTCCAATGTCATTTTTTCGGAAATTTTGCCGGTGCCACGTGCAAGTTTAGGGAGACAGCGGGAGCTTAGGGAGCTAAATGCGTGGCTAAAGTCTTGGTGTAGGAAGGAAGGGTTTGGGTTCCTAGAGCACTGGGAAAGGCTTTTCATGGGGTTAGACACAGAAGGAAAATGGAACATCTTTAAAACATTGCTTTGTAGGTATACACAACAGTATATCCCCCTTGTAAGCAAGGAGAGGCATCGCAAAGCAAAACCTTTATGGCTGAATAAAAGTGTTATTGTAGAGGTTGATAAGAAAAAACGTGCTTTTAGGGCATTCAAGTTAGCTGGGACAGCAGAAACTTTCATCAGGTACAAGGAAGCAAATAAAGCATGCAAAAAAGCTATCAAGCAAGCTAAAATAGAAATGGAAAGGGATATTGCAGCTAGAAGTAAAAAGAATCCTAAATTATTTTTTCATTATGTGAATAGTAAAAAAATGAAGCAAGAAGGGGTGGGAACTTTATTATCACGGGGGGGTAAGTTGGTTGATGAGAATGGGGAAAAAGCTGAAATTTTGAACTCTTATTTTTCATCTGTCTATACATCTGAGGAGCCAGATAATGAAGGCTTCCCTTGTAATATGCCCAGTTCTAGTAATTTAGCTACTGACGCATGGGTCACTCAGGAGGAAATTCAAAAGAGACTTGAACATGTAAAGGTAAACAAAGGTCCAGGGCCAGATGGGATTCATCCCAGGGTATTAAATGAGCTGAGCGCTGTGATTGCCAAACCTCTTCACTTCAGGATTCATTGAGGTCTGGTATGGTGCCGAGAGACTGGCGGATTGCTAATGTGGTGCCGTTATTTAAAAAGGGATCCCGTTCTCAGCCTGAAAACTATAGGCCTGTTAGTCTGACATCAGTAGTAGGAAAACTTTTGGAAGGGGTAATAAGGGATAGGGTACTTGAATACTTGAATACATACTTGAATATATTATTTTGTGCCAGCATGGTTTTATGCGTAACAGATCTTGCCAGACTAATTTAGTCGCCTTTTATGAGGAGGTGAGCAGGAACCTTGATGCTGGAATGGCAGTTGATGTCATCTACTTGGACTTTGCTAAAGCGTTTGATACAGTACCTCACAGAAGGTTAATGATCAAATTAAGGATTATATTGTCGTAGAACATAATATTTGTAATTGGATAGAGAACTGGCTGAAGGATAGAGTACAAAGAGTGGTTGTAAATGGAACATTTTCTAATTGGACCAGTGTGGTTAGTGGAGTACCGCAGGGGTCAGTCCTTGGGCCTTTGCTTTTTAACTTGTTTATTAATGACCTGGAGGTGGGCATAGAGAGTACTGTTTCTATTTTTGCTGATGACACAAAATTGTGCAAAACTATAAGTTCCATGCAGGATGCTGCCGCTTTGCAGAGCGATTTGACAAAATTAGATAACTGGGCAGCAAACTGGAAAATGAGGTTCAATGTTGATAAGTGCAAAGTTATGCACTTTGGTAGAAATGATATAAACGCAAACTATCTACTGAATGGTAGTGTGTTGGGGGTATCCTTAATGGAGAAGGATCTAGGGGTTTTTGTTGATAACAAGTTGTCTAATTCCAGGCAGTGTCATTCTGTGGCTACTAAAGCAAATAAAGTGCTGTCTTGTATAAAAAAGGGCATTGACTCAAGGGATGAGAACATAATTTTGCCCCTTTATAGGTCCCTGGTAAGGCCTCACCTTGAGTATGCGGTGCAGTTTTGGGCTCCAGTCCTTAAGAGGGATATTAATGAGCTGGAGAAAGTGCAGAGACGTGCAACTAAACTGGGGACATGATTACTATGTACAAGTACATTAGAGGGGATTATAGGCAGTTGGGGGATGTTCTTTTTTCCCATAAAAACAATCAACGCACCAGAGGTCACCCCTTTAGATTAGAGGAACGGAGCTTCCATTTGAAGCAGCGTAGGTGGTTTTTCACAGTGAGGGCAGTGAGGTTGTGGAATGCCCTTCATAGTGATGTGGTAATGGCAGATTCTGTTAATGCCTTTAAGAGAGGCCTGGATGAGTTCTTGATCAATCAGAATATCCAAGGCTATTGTGATACTAATATCTACAATTAGTACTAGTGGTTGTATTTATAGTTTATGTATGTGAGTGTATAGATTGGTAGGTGTGGGTTAGGTGTGCTGGGTTTACATGGATGGGTTGAACTTGATGGACACTGGTCTTTTTTCAACCCTATGTAACTATGTAACTATTGCTCTGTGAGGCTACTATATTATTGCCATAGGCGGATTTTCCATAAGGCTAGGGGAGGCTAAGCCTCCCCAAACCTGCTTGGCACATTTAAAAAAAATAAAACAAAACAAAAAAAACCTTACTCCGTTTCTGCACTGTCCTGGAAATCTGTTCCTGCAAGCCCGTTTTGCTGTGCTCCGATTGGATCTTTCTTCTTGTGGATTCTTCAATCAGAGCACAGCTTTCTTGACAGACAGTAAAATTGACCAATCAGAGCACAGATGCACACAGGGATCGGGAGATTTTGCAAACTGGAAGCAGTGCAGAACTGAAGACTGAAAAGAAGAATCTGCAGGCTGTAAACTTTACCTAAGAACCAACTCTCAACTTTTGCTGCAGTTTTCATCCAATTCCCACAGGTACTATACAGTTCTAAAGAATCACTAGCTGACATTAAATTGTTTTTTGCCTGACCTGACATCTATAATAATTTATAATCTATCCCCTACCCTAACAGATGGAGGGTAAGTTAACTCTTTCCCTCTGAAAAAGCTCATTGTGTGTTTATATATTTGTTGTTGTTTTTTGCACTTACTATTTTTTTTTTTTTTTTTGTCATTGTTTTGTTCATTTCTAGTCAGTTACAGTAGGGCCAATGTTGTGTATCCGTGCCAGTGTTATAGTGCCAGGGCCTGAATATCTGCCATCAGTACCCACTGTGTTTCACTGTATATAATGTGCTGGCTTTGTAAATACGGACTGCGTCTCACTGCATATAATGGGGAGTCAGTACCCACTGCCTTTCTTGCTTTAAAACTAACATAAACACATCTAAAGGGGTGGTTTACTTTTAAGTTAACCTTTAGTATGTTATAAAATGGCCTATTCCTAGCAACTTTGCAATTGGTCTTCCTAATTAATTTTTTTGAATAATTTGCCTCTCTTCTGCCTCTTTCCAGATTTCAAATGGGGGCCAAAAAATATTGCTCTGTGAGGCTACAATTTTATTATTATTATAATTTTGTATTACTTATTTTTCCAAGTAGGCCCCTTAACTATTAATATTCCCATCTTTTGTTTAAACCACTACCTGGTTGCTAGGGTAAATAAGACCCTAGCAACCAGATAGCTGCTGAAATACCAAATGGAGAGCTGCTGAACAAAAAGCTAAATAACTGAAAAACCATTAAAAATAAAAGTGAATTCGAATGCGAACTACCCCTTTAAGCTAACTGATCACAAACACAAATGTTTGCAGATCCCCTCACAGAAGTGCACGTATGAATACTTTTACATCCTTTTAGGGTAAAATAAAGCACCCCCACCCGCACTTTTGTACAGTATCCCTGGGAGTGGGAACGGCAAGAGGTAGTTGGGAGGTTAATTTTTTACACCAGCAGCGAAGTCTCACATTAGCTGTAGGTCAGTCTGTGTATGGGCCATCTTTAGCCTCCCCAAACAAAAAAGTCACCCTCCGCCTATGATTATTGCATTGGGTTCTTTTTCTTCTTAGCGCCCCCATTTTCTAAACGCTACTCCTCCTACAGTTTGAGGGGTACAACACCCAAACTTCTTCGCCCTATAGCGGAGCAGGTTGCTTGTGCTTTTCCCGCCCCCCCGTCTTTTTGGGGCGCCGCTCCAAACACCCCAATTTTCCCATTGACAGGGAAGATTTTCAAACTGCTGCCACGTTTACAGCTTTGAAGCTACACCCCCAAACTTGAACATAATAATGGAGTCACCCCGAATAAAACAGCGCCATATGTTGGATGACCCCAAAGTGGGAGGAGCCAACAACAGCTAATTCAATTTCACCCATTGACTTTTATGGGGAAATTGAAACTACTGACAATCTTACAGCTTTGAGGCTACACTCCCCAAACTTGAATCACAAAGTCATGGGGTCAGTCTGAATAAAAATACGATGATTGTTGGATGCCCAAAAGTGGGCGAAGCTGTGAACAGCCAATCAGATTTTACCTATTGACTTGCTGCCATTCTCACAGTATTAACACCTGGGTCCCCAAACTTTACAGGGTTAAGCACCAGGTAACTGTGGTTCAAAAGTGGGTGGAGCCACCAACAGCCAATCAAACTTCACCTACTGAATTTTTTTTTGTTAAATTTAAAGTGCTGCCTGCCTCACACACTATTTATGCCAGGGTGCCCACTGTTTGTCACTGGGTGACTTCAACTCAAGGTTAGAAAAAGTAGGCACACTCACCAACCACCAATCACAATTTACCTATTGACTTTTATTGGTTTAAATTTAAACTGCTGCCCTTCTTTAACTATTAATCCTAGGGTCCCTAAACTTGCAGAGTTAGTCACTGGGTAACTGCAGTTCCAGGTTAGAAAATGGGGGTGCAGCCACCAACCTCCCATCAGATCTCACTTGGTGACTTTCAGTGGCGAAATTTAAATTGCTGTCATTCAGACACTATTAAAACCAGGGTCCCCAAACTTTGCACAGTGGTTTTTACTATATAACTGTGGTCCAAGGTTAGAAAAAGTGGGCGGAGCCAACAATTGATCAGATTTCATTCAGTGACTTCACGTTTTTCAAGCCAACACGAAGTTTGTTCTCAAACTTCCCTTTCTAGTTGTTATTGTAATTTTTTTATTCCTTAGATTTTTATTCAGGTGCTTTCCTATTTATATTCTAGTCTTTCATTCAAACCACTGCCTGGTTGCTATGGTAATTTGGACTATAGCAACCAGAAAGCTGCTGAAATTACAAACTGGAGAGCTCCTGAACATCAAGCTAAATTATTAAAAAACTACTACTAATAAAAATGAAGACCAATTGCACCCTCAATATCACCCTCTACATCATACTAAAAGTTAATTCAAACATGAACAACCCCTTTAAGTTTACTTACAATTTCAGTCCTTACTAGTTAATGGTTAGAATGAGACAAATGAGAAATGTTGGTTAGGTATGGGCATTATAAACAAGCCACAGTAAAAGTTGGTTGTTACCTTTGCTATTCTTGAATGCTTGAATTAGGTGCATATTTTCTTCTTGAATCCTGTCTTCCATTGACTTTTTGCCCAAGCCAAAACTACGAAGTGTGGACAATGTAAATCGCCTATGCTCTTTCCATGCTTGCCCATAGGGAGCAACCACCAAACCTTTCCAAGACAAGGATTACGTAAGTAAATGGTCAAAGGTAACTATTACTACAAACATGCACCCAAACTGCAGTGAAAGTATCTTACAATAATTTTTGTTTACTTATTTCTTTTCCTTTTAAAAAAAAATATATTTTTTTATCAAAGGGTGTAATAGAGCTTGTCTGCATGTCTTTATTCATTTCTGTGAGATTTTTAAGGTCATTTTTATCAAAGAAAGAAAGGGAGGGTTTACCCTTTAATGAATGTTTCTAAAAATCTACTAGAAATAATTAGACAGCAGCAGAAAAGTTAAGCTACTGGTTTTGCACTAGCGTCAAGCTAGACCATTATTTGGCAACACTAAGGGGCTGATTTACTAATCCATGAACAGTCCGAAGGCGTCCGAATGCGTTTTTTTCGTAATGATCGGTATTTTGCGATTTTTTCGTAAATTGTTGCGACTTTATCGTAGCCATTATGACTGTTTCGCAAAATGTTGCGACTTTTTCGTAGCATTACAACTTGAGCGAATTGTTGCGACTTTTTCGTAGCCTTCGCGCCGAGTACGAAAGTTTCAGTTTTCTTGGGCCAGGTTGGAGCTGCAGAGTGCCATTTTGTCCTATGGGAGGCTTCCAAAATCATGCTAAGTCTGAAAGTTTTGCCCGCAGTTTACGAGCGCTCAATACGAAAAAGTCGCGACAAGATACGAGCAAATCGTAATGGCTACGAAAAAGTCGCAACTTTTCGCGCAAGTCGTAATGGTTACGAAAAAAAAAAATTGCAAAAAATACAAAAAAGTCGCAAAATGTTCATTTTCCAATCGGAATTTTTCCAATTCGGACTCGTGGGTTAGTAAATCAGCCCCTAAGAATCTCACTGATAATCATCTACTGTACACAGGGCTTTCAACCAATAACTGATTGCATACATACACATATATACAAACACACACATAAAGACTTGCTTATTTTATACAAATAAAGCGAAAACACCAAGCAACTAAGAGGAAGATATTATATAAACTATAAGATAGTGTAAATTATAATATTAATTAGAAGTAGAACAGGACTACTTTACCTTTGCTTTTTGATATAACGTCTGTGATTCTGTTTTGAGGTCTGCCTGCGAAATCTGTGCCTTTGTTAACTAGAACTTCTTTTATTGATTTGAGTCCTCGGACCACAACTGCAGGTGTAAATCCCAAATATATGCTGTATACTGGGCCATACACTTCAGAGAACTAACACAGAAAAACAAAAATAAGACAAAATGCACAATAACAATGTAGCATTCCATGCTTCTGCCCAGCATGCTAAAAAGGAAGGATTGTGGCAATTTAAAGGACAAGGAAAGGTTAATATAAATTAAAAGTAAGTCTAAAGGCATTCTTTTTAAGTACTTCCTGCATATCTAAATTCCCAGATCCCTGCTTGCTTCTCTGAAATATGGTGCTGACAGCCTACAGCAGTGTGAAGACTACAGTGACATTACTGAAATCTCTCCCCCCTACTGGCTTCAGTAGCAATGCACATGTGTGTAACATGATCCTGTCTCCTGTTCTAAACTAAACATGCGCACCAGCCAATCAGAAGCGGATCTGCCAGGGGAGGGGGGGAGGGGAGAATACCTTATTAAAGATGGCTGCCTGTTCAAGAAAACAGATAGAAAATGTGAAGTAAGTGTGACAGAGTAAATATTTGATTAGGTGAGGCAAAAGTGTGGCATTTTTAATAAACAATAGGACTATTAGGCAGTATGCTTTTTAAATTTTGACTTGCATTCTCCTTTAACTCTTAGCATTAGCAACTGTACTGCACTTCAGTTTTGGGCCCAGTGATGGTGTCCAAGGCTCCATCTGTCTTTGCATAATTCACTCAAGCTTAGTGGATCCCTGCACTATGCTAGTGTTACCATGGTGAAATAATAACCCCTTGGTGAAGCACAGTACTGCTCTTGCTATCAGGCCTGACTAACATACCACGGGGAGGGGGGATGGAGGTACTACAACAGCAAAAATATTTTCATTATCTGATCCTTGTTCAAGTCTAATCACTGAAAGGCCAAAGGTAAATGCTGTTTACCTTTGCGCTAGGTCTTGAACTCCTGTACTGAGTCTTATCTTCACCTCAGTTCAGAACTCCACAAAGAGAGCCACACACTCCCTTCTAATATATATACATAGGGTATGTGGAAAGGCACTAGAGGGTCGCCCAGACAAATGCATACCCACGTGTTTTCATTTAGAACTGTTGGAACTGGTTTTGACACACAACTACTTCAGATTTGAAAACACTTTTTTTCTTACAACTGACTGGCACCGCAATGGGCAGTGCATTAGCTTCTTCTTATGCTAACCTGTTTATGTTGGAATTTGAGCAGGACAATATTAGACCCCTGGCAGGACCCCATCTTTTATACCAACGCTACATTGATGACCTTCTATTATTGTGGCATGGTGACACGGATTCATTCATTTCGTTTCACAAAACATTAGAGGAATTAGATTCCCCTATAAAACGGACCATGACTTTTGACCCTGATGTGACCGATTTCCTGGACCTCCAGATTTTCAGGGTAGGGGATAGGCTGGGCACACGATTGTTTCGTAAACCTATGGATAGGAATACGATCTTGCATGCTGCTAGTTTTCACCCACCAGCCACCAATCAGAAGGATCCCATATTCCCAATTTCTGTGTATCATTAGAAATGACAGTGACCCCGAGATAGCACAAAACCAACTCAGGGAAGCCTTTGACAGATTCCTACTTAGGGGGTACAAAGAACAGACACTTTATAATCAACTAACCAAAGCACTCAAATATAAACAGGAAGACTTACTACAACCCCAGCCCAAGAAAGAAACTAAGGAACCACCACCACATATAGCTCAGCATCAAATAAATTGAAATCAGCTATCAATAATCATTGGGCAATGCTTAATATGGATGAGTCCCTTTCCCTCTATCAAGCCTCACGTCCGGTGTTTGGCTACAGACGCAACAGAAGCCTTAGAGACACATTGGTTCAGACAGATTTTTCAATAAATCGGGACATGGACACCTCAACATGGCTTTCAATACCACTCAAACCTGGATGCTATAAATGCCCAGGATATGTGACATGCAGGTGTATGCTGACTGGTGTGGATTTTCCACACCCTCACATGGGTAAGAGATATAAAATACATCATAGACTAACCTGTACTTCTTCCTTTGTGATATACACTATTGTTTGCCCATGTGGTTTATATTATGTGAGTAAAACAATTACAACCCTAAGAGAACGTATTGGCAACCATCGATCGGCAATCAGCAAAGCCTTGAAAGACTTGAAACCCACTCAGCCAGTACCAAGACACTTCCTGAAAATGGGTCATATCTTACCCTCCTTTTGCTGCATGGCTATTGACTTTCAACCCCCCCTGGATAGGGGTGGTGAAAGAAACCTGGCCTTATTACAGAGGGAATTGCGCTGGATACACCAATTGGACTCTGTTGCCCCACGTGGATTGAATGAAACTTTGCCACTGGGGTGTTTTGTTTGAACCTTTATATGTAATTTATTTGCTATAGATGGGGGTTTCTCCCCATGTCACAATGTGATTTGCATGCACAATGTAGCCAGATGTTAACACTTGTGACTTTGCTGTATTGTAACATGTTGCAACCAGTTTACTAGTCTCTTGTTCAAATCCTTTACAATCTGATTTATCATGTCTCCTTGAGTCTCTCTGGCATATATTCTGTCCTCTCCCCTCTTTCTTCTCTTGGTTAAATTTTTTTCCCCGTAGGTGCACACCTTCATGGGCTTCATTGGTCACTAAATGGAGGGGTGCATAAGAAGGACAGGCCTCTTATATATCTATGTGAATATGTGGGTATGAGTTGAAGTGGCCCCCACTACCTAGCAAATTTGGGACATGGAACTATAACTCCCACAGTACATGTTGCATAAAAGGCACGATTCCCCACATCTGTGGGGCCCCAGTGACACTGTATATACTTGGGCACTAACCCCATAGTGTTTTGGGGTACTTTGTTTTTATTCGCTTATATGCGCTTATCTGTCCTGAATGTATAGCTAGGATTGCATTACCTAGCAACGGCACGCAAGTATGTGGGGGCCACAGTGTGCGTTCACCCACCACTATCCCAACCCTAACGGCACCCAATGCGCTAATCATGGTGACATGGAACAGAAGATACGCTTGGGTACTTGTGGCATTTGTGTCTGCCGAATCCCGAACCGAATCCTATTGATAGTAGATAGTAAAACAATTTACTAAAGCTAAAGAAAACATTGGAAACATATGTAGAGCAGGGCTAGGGTATTAGATAGTAAGCCTTTGCCTACAGCTTGTTTAATTATTGCAATATATGGTAAACACTTTTTAGTTGCCAAGAAATAAGAATGTATTTTACTAACTGCAACTGAAATTGATTTAAAATTTTTATTATGCTATACTTTATAAAATAAAGATGTTTGATTGTTACTGCTGCCTTTTTATTGATTGATGAGTTGTAGAAGACATATTGAATTGAAAAAGTCCAGAATTCACACAGACTGTACATGCCATACTGAGTTGAAGACTTTTTTAAAAAGATATCACGCATAATGAAATACTAGTAATACTATACTAGTAGTAGCTACAGACACTTACGGGTATTATTTATCATGCGGTGTAAAAGTGGAGTGAAATATTACTGGTGAAGCTTTGTTTTTGTTTTCTAACTGTTGAAATCTAGTTGCTGATTGGTTGCCCAGGGCAACATGACCAGTAACGATTCACTCTACTTTTACACGGCATAATGAATATATCCCTAGTACAGTAAAAGCTTTGCCATTTATGTGCTCATCATCCCTCATCCTCATCATCAGGGAAACCCAGAAGTTACAGTATGTAGCCCACTTTATAAATAGATGTGGCACTACCTGCTGATCTTTCACTGGTTGGCGCTTCCAGGAGTCCTGAGCCCCGCTTACTATGGGGGAAGCAGGGACTTCTCTGTTAAATGGCGTGCCTCCACCCAGGGCTCTGTTATGGGAGAACTACAACTCCCTCCCTGGGACTTGATACTTTGGTGTAGTGCTGCCTGAGACCTCACACAACCCCCAAGGGGTATCCCCTCCCTGGGTATTCACTTACTGGTATGTAGGTGCTCCTTGAGGCAGACACGATGAACACACAGTTGTGATGAAACAGTTGGTTGTTTATTAGGCAGGACCTCTCCAGGAGTGGCAATACAAACACAGTGCAGGGGACACTCTCCTTCTTTAAACCTTTAGAGTACCTACCCCTGTTGGGTATCTTATCGGTACTCCCGCCAGGATGATCCCTTTTAGATGTCCTCCCCGGTACTACACGCCAAGAGACCCTCTCTAAGGGCTCTCCCCGGTACTCACGCCAAGACAGACCACCTCCAGGACTCATCCCCGGTACTCACGACTAAGTACCCTCAGAGTAGTACCCCTTCTAGCGGCAGCCTAACCACCTACCTAGACTCTTGAGTCCCTACACTCCAGCTGATGTACTGCTGGGGGATTCTAATCCCTCTACCACTCCTGGAGGGGCTATTTCTGCCCATTCTAACTGTACCCTAACTACATCTCACTCCTAGAGTGATCTGACACATGGAAACTACTAACTACTCACAGGGGAGCTCCTCTCTCTAGAGGCTCCCAAACTAAGATGGCTCCCAGCACATGGCTGTTTCCCTTATATGGGCCTATGCACCACCCTGTGGCCATAACCCGAACTGCGGGGATACTCCCCATTAACTATAGATATACCAGGCTATACCCATTGTACCTTAACCATTACCCTCCCAGGGCCTATCCTAGGGGTATACATCCAGTGGGGCACATTTTAGCAAACCCCTACAAGTACCACAAACAATACCCAACAACAACAGCAATGATTCTGTATTGAACTAAAAACATAAAAAGGCAAATAAGCAATACCACAGCAAGGATACAGCCACGTGCATTCTCTCAGAGAGCAGTGGCACACAGAACATTAAAAGCAGTAAAATTGTCAAAAGGGTTAATTGCATTGCATTTTTGCGTAGCTTGAAAATGTGGAATTCCTCCTGGTAGTGGCAAGTTTGCAACTTGAACTAATGATAACTAACTTAAACTTACACTTATTTTGCACAGTCACATAGTAGTAGTCTGTGTCATAAACTTGACATTTGCTTTCAGGAAAATAAGCCATTCAGCATTTTGAGGAGACAGTCTAGAGCGACTTTGAGAACAAACACCCCCCAGTTGTACTAAAAGCTGTTCACTTTGAACTGATGTAGATGGAGAGCAGAGATAGATCTGGGTAGTTTTTGCTAAATTTGGGAAGATAATTCTATTTCTTTTCCACCATTGAAAAGGATCTTCTGAGCGATCAATATTTTGATCTAGATAGAAAGCATTTATTTCCTTTTAAACAGTTAACAGCCAAACTTGGTAAAAATCAGCTCAGCACAACACCAATGGCCCCTCCCCCAGTGACTCCTGACATCAGTACAAAGGACACACAGACATTGGTAGCCGGGGCCCCCCTAAAATATTGGTAGCCAGGGGTTACATTTTGCATTGGCGCCAGCCCAGGGCCCCCTAAGACATTGCTGGTCCTCCCCCAGTGTCCTCATACTAGGGTGCACTCCCCCCTGCTTCCTGCTCCCCCACTGCTTCCTCCAGCTCCCCCTCCCCAGCATCCTCAAGCTCCACACACCAGCATCCTCTAACTCCCCTCAGTGTCCTTCCCAGCATCCTCCCCCGGATCCAACCCTTTCCTACCACATTCTCCAGCTCCCCCCCCCAGCATCCTCCAGCTCGCCCCGTCAGCATCCTCAAGCTCCACTCACCAGCATCCTGTAACTCCCCTCAGTGTCCTTCCAAGCATCCTCCCCCGGCGCCAACCTTCTTCTTCTGGTTCCTCAGTCTGGCTGCGTCTGGCCCCCTGCAGCCCACACTTTTATACGGTCGCACCCCATGCATCATGAAGTCACGTGCACGCACAAGACGCAACCGATCAGGACCCAGAATTTTTTAAGGGGGCCCGAGCTTTTGGCAGGAAGCAGGCATGAGAAGGCAGGCAGGAAGGTAAGCTTAAGCTCACCTGAAGCAGCAGCCATGTTAAGTGGTCAAGTGCTCCGGATTCGGATTCAGTTCGGCTCAGAGCAAGGATTCGGCCAAAACTGAATACTTTAAAAAATTGCTGTAGTCGGCCGGAATCCCGAACCAAATCCGGGATTCGGTGCATCCCTACTTTGAATACAACTGTGTTAGACCACAAAGCAGATCCATAGTTATGGATTTGCACAGAAAAAGTGTTTTTTTTTTTGAAAAACAGAAATGATAATGCAAGTCTATTGCAGAAGTGATGTCACCACACACACACGCAACTGAGAAATTGACATCAGTGTGCACATGCACTTGCACTCTGAATGTTCCCCGTGCATGCACACAACCACTAGTGAAGTAGGTGTTGGGCACTCAGCCTGGACCTGCTGATGATTCCTAGGATCCCTTAGCAGGAGGTTGCACAAAGTGAACTGGATTCCAACATAAATGAACGGAAAAGCATGCACCACATGTTGGGCCAGGTTTACCAAAATGGTTCCTACAAAACATGATATTTTGCATCCAAAAATGACACTGCTTTTGTGTCTCCTTGTCTCATTGTGTTAATTCTAGCAGTTGTCTCAGCAGAAAAATTCTCGTATTAACTAACTCAGTATTCCCATGGTTTAAATTAATTTGCATTAAGTGACCACATTATAACCCTAAATCTGTCACAAGGGAAAAATATGTTATCAGAAAAAAAACACATTCACTGCACTCATTCCATTCATAAACACAGCATAATTAACTTTGCCAAAGGCAAGTGACTGTGATGTCTGTGCACATAGTAACTTCCTGTGTTCATAATCAGCACTCACCTTCTGCAGATCCTTTAGGGGATTAGAGAAGTCCATCTGCAGTATATTCCCTAAAACAGGCATTGCCGCAGGACCAGGAGGGAAGCCTACTGGTTGTTGCTTCTTACAGCAAAATATAACTAGAATTACTAGACCAAGCAACAAAGCAATGCCGAGCTCCATGTCTAAACGTGTTTTATTAACTAACTAGGGAATGCTTCCTTCCTCTACGTCACTCAAGACTGGCCCAAAGGCACAGTGCCTCCTACAATGCTGCATGGGACATAGTTCACAAGACTCCAGCAAAGATAAACTGCAACTGTGCATATATACATTGTGCAAACAGTATATGACTGCAATAACTGCTCTGATACTGAATAACATGGTTACTATAGGTAAGTATTCACCCTTGCTGGCAAATATATCTGACTGATATTATTGCTCTTAATCCACAGCAGACTGATTCATTTACATGTTTTGCAAAACAATTTAACAAAATTCACTTATTGCTGCAAAATTATCCTAAGTTGACAGCCAATCCTTAAAGGGGACCTGTCACCTCAGAAATAATTCCAAATGTATTTCTACCATGTTAGTTGAGCAAAAAAAACATCACTTACACTATATAAAATTGAAAAATCTTGTTTCCTTTAGTTTTGGAATTACACTATTATAACAAGCAGGCAGGCGCCATTTTGTGGATACTGTTATTATGACAAGCTTTGCATCATGCTAAAATCTGCTTTATTTGATAGTATGATCAGAGGCCCATACTCAGGCACTGCCTACACAATTAGATGGTGAGGAGGGAGGGGGGAAGTGAGAATTGCAGTGACATCTAGGTAGTGCTGAATGGGAAGTTAGTGCTGAATGGAAAGTTAAAGTTATTGTCTGCTCCTCCTCCATGCCTAAAGGCCCCCATACACGGGTCGATTTTTCTGTCAAACGACCGATTCCCGAACGATCCGATACTATTGTTAAGTTATCGTATAGTTGATGGTGTGCGAATGATCGTCGGCCCACTAATCGACCCGACATTATCGTCCCCAAAATCGATCGGCCAGGTTAAAAAATTTTAGTCGTTTAACAATAAAATCTGCCAGTTGGTGTGAGTGTCAGACATTTGTCTTCGAACGATTGTTCTCTGCGCATGTCATTATTGCCAGCAGCGGAAGTCAACGAACATAAATAAATAAATACCGCTTCCGCCACGACATTGGATCGCACGTAGATGTACGATCGTACGTATTTTACGATAATGATACGATGAAATCTTTTGCAAATTATCGTTGCCCGTGGATGGCATATCGTATGGAAACCCGATCGCCATACGATCGTTTGTCGATATAATCGTTCGTCGCACAACGAGTGAAATCGCCTAGGCAATATATGATTGACAGCTGGGATTTTTAAATGCCTTTATAATGGGTATGGATGTGTTAATTAAAAAAGGAATTTGGTTTTCATGTTTAATTTGAAATAGGCATTTATTATACAGCTTTTTATGTCTGGGTGACAGGTCCCCTTTAAGGTTTCCACTAGTGATGGGCAAAATAATTCGGCAGGCATGAATTTGCGGCAAATGGTTTTTGTTGCGTGCGTTGGGCAGTACAACTTTCATACTTATTTTGTACTATTGTACAGATTTATTAGGGCTTATTACTTATGCAAGTGCAGTTTGCAAAGTGCAGTTTTAAATGCAAATTACCATTTTTTTTACCTACAATGCAGTGTTTTCCAGCTACTCCAACTTAAAAATCTTGATCAGCTTGTAAGTGACTGCTTTTATGGGTGAATGCAAATATTAAGATTGCCAAAGATGCACACGTCAAGAAAATGACATGTGTAACAATTTTTCTTTGACGCACAACATTTTCACCATTTCACAAATCTTTTCAAAGATTTGTGAATTTTTCAGCAAAGTTAAATGGGACAGATTCAGTCAGTCTTAATATTTGCATTAGCACTTACACAGCACCTAATCTGGGAACTGGCACTTATAATGTAGTGTCACCCACTGTGACCTACAGCACTTATATTTGCCTATTTGTGTAAGTTACCCTCCCATATAGATTGTAAGCTCTACGGACAGGGACCTCCATTCCCTTGTGTCTTTGACTCTTAACTTATTGCAACTGTATCTTGTATTTATTGTTATACTTTGAATTTATCTATTATCTTAATAACCCCATTTGTATTAATCTATTCTACTGTACAGCATTGCATACATAAGTAGCACTTTATAAATAAAGATATACATACATACATACATTAAAAGCAGTACAAATATAAACTAGAAAGGGAAGTTTGAGAACAAACTTCATGTTGGGTTGAAAAACGTCACTGAATGAAATCTGATCTGTTGGCTCCACCCACTTTTCCTAACCTTGGACCCACACTTATATAGTAAAAACCACTGTGCAGAGTTTGGAGACCCTGGTTTTAATAGTGTCTGAATGGTAGCAATTAAATTACATCCGATTGGTGGTTGGTGGCTCCGCCCCCTATTTCTAACTGGGAACTGCAGTTACCCAGTGACTAACTCTGCAAAGTTTAGGGGCCCTAGGATTAACAGTTAAAGAACAACAGCAGTTCAAATTTAAACCAAAAAAAAAGTCAATAGGTAAATTGTGATTGGTGGGTGGGCCCACTTTTTTTTTTTAACCTTGAGTTGAAGTCACCCAAGCGTGTGACAAACAGTGGGCACACTGGTATAAATAGTGTGAGAATTACAGCATTTTAAATTTAAACCAATAAAATTCAATGTCAGAGTCAATGGGAAAATGAGGGGGTTCGGTGCGGCACCACAAAAAGACGGGGGGCAGGATCGCTTAGAAAAGCACAAGCAACCTGCACCACTATAGGGTGAAGAAGTTTGGAGAGTTTGTACCCCTAAAACTGTAGGAGGAGTAGCGTTTAGAAAATAGGGGGTGCTAAGAAGAAAAAAAAGCGGAAGAATAAGCTGAAGTCGAAGTATGTTGGGTTTTTCAACCCAACATAATTTTATGTAAATATTCAAGGCAATATTTAGTTCAGTCAGCAGGTGGCAGCAATAATAGATAATAATAATAATAGCAATAATAGTAGCTAATAATAGATCCTTCATAATGGAGTACTCTAGACAAAAGCTTGCCTCCCAACAGGACAGTGCCAGTTTTCTTTCCCTATCCTGGATTCAAAAGTCCTGCAGCACAGACTGCCCCTTCTGAGTGCTTATCACACTATCACAAGATTCTCATCTTGTGATAGTAACCCCCTCACTCCCTATTTTAATTAAGCGCACCAGAGCTACATATGTGCAGTGCTTGGGGTGGGAAATTTATTGAAAGCAAAAACATTACAGGTAAAATATAAACATATCAGGAACAGAAACGCATCCCATTATTAGACAATGAAAATCAGTAAAAGAAATTTAAAAATCAGACAAAAATGTACACGAAAAATTTGAGACTTTTCGTAATGCTACCATCTAACAGAAAATGATCCTGGGTCTCCTCTGTTCCACAGCCCCATGGTCATTCCTTGTCCACTGCATTCAAATAGCTTTCCCTTACCTTAAGTTTCTACTGGAGGGAGAGCCAAGCATTAAAACGACTTGGGGAGGAGGCTGCCACAATGTCATAAAAAACTTAAGGGCCACAATGTGTCATGCTAAGAGGAGGGGTGTTTTAGGGACCACAGTTAATTTCTTTTGAAGTAGAAGTTGTGTCAGAGTGATATTTGCATCCAACTCTGAGTGCAAGTCTGCTGTGTCTATTGACCAAATGTTAGGTTTGCAGGGTGAGTTGTTGGCTGGCTGGTGAGGAATAAGTTAACATGCACTGGCCACGCAGCCAATCAGAGTCAGGCATAGGTTTCTTAAACCCCCTGCGTGCACTCCCCTTTGCCAGTTCAATCAAATCTCTCATACAGCTAGTAGCTTTGCAAACTTTCAGCATTACCTGGGAGCTGAGCTGTGGGTTAGTCACAATAGTTTCAAAACGTTTGCCTACCGTAGCAGCTTTTGTGCTGCCAACGAGTTACAGAATTGTTACTCTGTAAGCCAGCAGCTGCACCCAGGAGCTGTGTGCATTGTTACAATTGTTTCCAAATCAGCCTAGCACCTATCCTGCTGACAAGTAGTCAGACGTGCTACTTTGTTTTGGGTCTCAAGCAAGGGGATCCAGTAATAGTGTAACTTTTGCCTTATAACACCAACCTGCTGTGGGAACCTTGGAGCAACTGCCAGCTCCATGGTGACAATAGCTTTAGGATTCTCTTGTGTCAATAGGTGAAGTTGCGCTTGGGAACATGTTTGTACTCTAGTCTTTTAATGATTTATGCCACTATGTGGTCTTCATTGCATCCATTTTAAAGCACAAATTAACCCCATAATTGCACTTATGTTAAACCCATCAGATGCTGCCCTGGCATTTATACCCTGTGTAACATTCTCAGTGCTGACACAAGAGGGTGCTAGGTTACCATTTATTGACTGCATCCTATTATAATGAGAAAGTTAACTATATACAGAATGCTCGGGACCTAGGGATTTCTGGATAAGGGATCTTTCAGTAACTTGGATCATCATACTTTAAGGCTACTTACATAGTAACATAGTAAGTTAGGCTGAAAAAAGACGTACGTCCATCACGTTTAACCATAATGCCTATATATAACCTGCCTAACTTCTAGTTGATCCAGAGGAAGGCAAAAAACCCCATCTGAAGCCTCACTAATTTGCTGCAGAGGGGGAAAAAATTCCTTCCTGACTCCAAGATGGCAATCGGACCAGTCCCTGGATCAACTTGTACTAAGAGCTATCTCCCATAACCCTGTATTCCCTCACTTACCGAGAAGCCATCTAACCCCTTCTTAAAGCTATATAATGTATCAGCCAGCACAACTGATTCGGGAAGGGAATTGAACAACTTATTATAGGCTTATATATTTATACATAGTTATCATGTCACCTCTTAAGCGCCTCTTCTCCAGTCTAAACAGACCCAACTTGGCCAGTCTTTCTTCATAACGGAGACTTTCCATACCCTTAATCAGCTTAGTTGCCCTTCTCTTGACCCTCTAATTCAATAATGTCCCGTTTGAGCACTGGAGACCAAAATTGAACAGCACATTCTAGATGGGGCCTTACCAGCCCTCTGTAAAGGGGAAGAATAATAACCCTCCTCCCGTGAATCTATACCCCTTTTAATACAGCTCAAAACCTTGTTTGCCCTTGCAGCTGCTGCCTGGCATTGCTTGCTACAGCCAAGTTTATTATCTACAAGGACTCCAGTCATATTAAGGATGTAAGTGGCTTGCATATTTTTACATCCCAAGTGCATGACCTTACATTTATCCACATTAAATCTCATCTGCCATTTAGCTGCCCAGATTGCCAGTTGGTCAAGATCCTGCTGCAAGGATGCCACATCCTGGATGGAATTGACTGGGCTGCAGAGTTTTGTGTCATCTGCAAACACTGATACATTGCTTATAATACCCTCCCCTAAGTCGTTTATGAACAAGTTAAATACAATTGGACCCAGTACAGAACTCTGAGGGACCCCACTGAGAACCTTACTCCAAGCAGAGAATGTACCATTAACCACCACCTTCTGTACCCGATCCTGTAACCAGTTTTCTATCCATGTGCAAACGACTTCACTAAGACCAATAGACCTTAGTTTAGAAAGCAGTCATTTGTGGGGAACGGTATCAAATGCTTTGGCAAAATCCAAATAGATTATATCTAATGCATCCCCACTGTCCAGCTTCTTACTTACCTCATCATAAAAATATAATTAAATTGGTCTGACATGACCTGTCCTTCATAAAGCCATGCTGATTACTGCTCATAATGCCATTCTCCAGTACATAATTTTGTATATGATCCCTTAAGCCTTCAAATAACTTGCCCACCACGGATGTCAAACTTACTATAATTGCCAGGCTGAGATCTTACTCCCTTTTTAAATATAGGAATGACATTCACCTTCTTCCAATCCCTAGGTACCATACCTGATGAGAGAGTCTGAGAATATCAGAAACAAAGGCCACTGTAAATCTGACCCTAGCGCTCTCAGTACCCGGGGGTGTATTTCATCTGGCCCAGGTGCCTTGTTCACATTTATCTTGTGTAACCCTTTAACCACCATATCCTGTGTCAACCACTGCATAGTTGGAGCTGAGGCAACAGTGCAGCTATTGGGTGGGACTTGGCACTCTGGCTCCTCTACTGTATACACAGAAGAAAAGAACTGGTTAAGCACATCTGCCTTTTCTGTATCTGCTGTAACCATATTGTTACTATAACTCAATGGGGCCACACCCTCAACCTGCATCTTTTTACTATTAATATACTTAAACTTTTTGGGGTTAGTCTTGGCCTCTGCCACAATGTGTTCCTCATTTTCTATCTTTACCTTCCGGATTGCTGTTTTACAACACTTGTTACAGTGTTTATATTCATTAAACGCAGCTACTGTCCCCTCTGACTTATATTTCTTAAAAGCTTTCCTTTTTTTTCCCTATTAACTTTTTACCGCAGAGTTAAGCCACATAGGGTGATTCTTAACACTTCTCAATTTATTCCATTAATAAGAAAAAGTAGAACAGTAATGATTAAATATTTTAAATGACAACCATTTCTGCTCTGTGTTTTTAGCAGAAAACATAATGCCCCAATCTATGCCCTGAAGCGCTGCCCTTAAGGAGCTAAAATTTGCCTTCCTAAAATTCAGTGTCTTTCTTGCCCCAGTGTACATTTGTTTTCTGCACCAAACATCAAATAAAATAACATTATGGTCACTGTTACCCAGGGGTTCAACCACTTGCACATTTCTGGGTCATTAGAGAACACTAGATCCAATATAGCATGGTTCCTGGTTGGCTCCTCAACAACCTGTGACATAAAGCTGTCATGCAGCAAGTTTTGAAACTTGTTCCCATTTACTGTCCTGGCAGTACTATGGCTCCAGTCAATATCAGGATAATTAAAATCCCCCATTATCACTTGCCCCAAATTACCAGCCTTTTCTATTTTCAACAGGAGCTGGGCCTCCTCCTCCTCGCTTACATTAGGGGGTCTATAGCATATCCCTACCATTAATTTGGTAGATTTGGCGAGGGCCTCTGTTTCGGGATGGTTTCTCCACCTTAACATGAATAGCCTGTTTAACACCTTGTTCAAACCAGTGGTCTTCTCTGTCCAAATTGTGGACAGTGCTATCTTCAAAGGAGTGTCCCTTGTCTTTTAAGTGTAGAAAGACAGTCTGTAGAGTTTACCCACCTATGCAGAGTATTGTTTGTTTGTCTTTTGATGTTGGATCCTTCAGGTGTACCAGTTCTCAGTAGGTTGCTAGGTTTGAAAAAGACAGGGATGTGATGCATTGTTGAAAACTCTAAGTTCTGACATTCCAGCTACATATGGAATGACTATATTGTGCCAATGCTTTTGGAGTTCCTGTTGAGCATAGTGGCTGTTTTTTTACTCAGGCACTCTAACCTTAAAACTAAATGTAACAACAACAGCCTTGCTAGGGGTTTAGATAAACATAGTAGAAAATACAATGCAGCAGTACTTCCTTATTGCAAAAACTAAAACGGTGATCTGTTTCTTTGACCTAATAAATTAACCTTTTCAGTTTTTGCAAAAAGGAATTGCTGCATGATTGTATTTTCTAATATATAATAGAGGTAGCCAAAGGTCTCTGATCTGAAACCAGCACAAAGACCTGTGGCAATAATAATAATTATTATTATATTATATCCATAAGAAGTGGAGGAGAGAGAGGGAAAAAAAGAATATTCCCCTAGGGATTAATTAAATATTCTTTGTGACACTTAAATAACAGTATACAGTGACATTCAATGTGCCCGTGAGCTGCCTTCCTCCACCTAATCCTATAAGTGAATAATTAGCCAAAGTGAGTTAGCGCTTTCAATGAATCAATAACCTCATGATTTCTTTAAAAAAAAATACCAAATTTTTATTTTCAAGAGTAGAATGAAAATATAAATACATCACTCAGTATTTCACAGTTCACAGTTCACAGTTCATTCATTAAAAAAAACAAAAATCCATACAATAAAAAAAGATTCAGGGTATCTCTATTATAAAAGAGGAACAGTACTCTGGACACGATTTTAACAAAAGTTTATCAAGCAATTCATTAGATGTTAATGATCTGTACAATAAGAAGACTCCGTATAAATACTAATAAATGTATAAAGGCAAAAAAACCTCCAAAAATACAAATTAACTTCATGGAGGGGTATAGCGAGTAGGAACTTATATTTAGACTATGCCAACATAAAAATAAAAGGAACCTAATCTTATTGATGGGGTTCTAATGTTGTAAAAACCGGCTATTAAAAGAGTCGTTAGAAGGCCCCTTCACTTCTCCCCATATAGTAAATAACTGGGGAACTTCAACATAAATGTGGCCCAGGGGTTCCCGGTTCTAATATCTAAAAGAATTTGCCGGTCCACGGAGAAGTCTGAGGGGAACTAACCACTATAAGTTCAATAGTAACTGAGTCCCGTCCGGGAACTTACTTATGTATAGTGAGTAAACATGGTTAAAGGAGACATATTGCATCATACTCATTTTTTGGTAATATATTCCCCTTTTTCTAAAATGTATAGTGCTTCTATAAAAGAAGGTTTTAAAAACATTTTACCTGTTAAAAATGTAATTATACTAAAGCTGCAGAGAGATCCTTTCTCCTCTGCGTCTAAGCTGAAATGAGGACTGGGCGTGTCCTCTCATGCTGCCTCAGGAAGTGATCATACTTCTGAGTGACAGTCAGAAAGTCCCGCCCCCGTATTAGTTTTGCTTCACTGACAGTTAGGACAGGCCTTTTTTCAATGAGAATAACACTAAAGCATGAAAGTTGGATGGCACTCCAGCTGGTAAATAATAACTTTCTTTATAGGAAAGAGGTTTATTCATGGGGGCCTGCTGGAGGGCCCTTTATATCACAGCGGATGGCAATAAATTGTGCATAAAACTCCCTGCAAACTATTAACCTTTTTTTTTACATAAATAAAAGAAGTTTGTCCCCCTGCCTGCATCCCCCTCAGCTGATTGTGTCCTCCTTTCCCTGAGAGCCGTTTCGTCCTTCTCCCCCCCAGAGTCTTTCTGTTTTGCTTCCCTCAAGAGCCTCCTTCTCCCCCTGAGAGCCGCCCTGTCCTGCTTCCCCTGAGAGCCGTTCGTAACTTCTGACAGCTGCCCCTGCGCTTTATCTGAAAGGAGCACAGAGCCGAACGTTCCTTATAAGAAGCACAGGGGCAGCTGTCAGAAGTTACTAACGGCTCTCAGAGGAAGCAGGACAGGGCAGCTCTCAGGGGGAGAAGAGTGGAACGGCTCTCAGGGTGGAGGGGGGGAAGGATGGAATGTCTCTCAGGGGGGAGCAGGGTACGGGACAACGGTGGGCAGGTGGCTGATTGACGGTGCGGATCTATGTGCAAGTACATGCTGATTGCACACGGCCAAACTGACGTCACTAGAAGCACCTCCCTCCCTTCACAGCCCAAGCCCTCAGTAATGAAGCTGTGAGAGCCGGCGGCTCTTTAGCAAACTGTACAGAGTCTTAAACCGGAAGTCCAGGGTAGGAGCATAACAAGAGCAGTTTTTGGCCAGTTTCATGAAAATTTCACTCAAAATGTACCCAAAAAAAAGCCAATTCCTTCTATTTTACATTAAAAAACATCCATTAAAGCACTCTGAAAAATGATGGTATATGTCCCCTTTAAAAGATCCGTGCCACTCCCTTCCACGTGGCTCGACTAACATCGTCTCCAACAAGCCGCTTCCTTTCATTACGGATCCCCACTGTGGTTCACACGCAAAGACAAAACGCCACGTTTACTGCAACGAAAAAAAACGCAATAAGCTTTAATGATACCGTCAAGTGAGCGAATAATAGTTTTTACTAGTTGCTTGTCACCTCCAGGACATTCGTCCTGTCTGAAAAATTAGGGTTTTTTTGTCGCAGCCACTAAATCACAGAGGCCAGAAAAAATATGTTAGATAAATTTTGAAAATATTCATTCTTTTTGTTGTGGCAGCCACTGAAGCACAGAGGACAGAAAAAATATGTGGTGGTGGCAGACCCGCATGCAACCCGTGGCGGTGACACCAACTCCACTGTTGTTGAACCACGCATTCCCTGCTTCCCAGCCATAACCAGATTCACCCAGTGGGCAGTGTAGGTGACATACCTGCCCTGACTATGCTTGGAGGACCATGTGTCAGTAGTCATATGGACCTTTGCCCCAACACTAAATGACAGAGATGCGGTGACTTGGCTCTGCACATGCTGGTACAGGTGTGGTATTCCCTTCTGGGAAAAAAAATTGCGACTGGGTACCTTCCACTGTGGTGTCCCAATTGCTACAAATTTGTGGAAGGCCTCAGAGTCCACCAGCTGGTATGGTAAAAGCTGGCAGGCTAAGAGCACAGACAAGCCACCTGTCAGACGCCGGGCAATAGGGTGACTCGGAGGCATTGGTTTCTTACGCTCAAACATGGCCCTCACAGAAACTTGGCTGGGGCAGATGAGCAAGAACTGGTGGTCAAGGTGGAAGGCGGAGTGGAGGGTGGTTGAGACGGGTCAAGGACAGCAGAGGTAGAGCAGTAAGATGCTGGACCAGAAGGAGGGTGGCTTTGAGTTTGGCTGCTGCCTTTGAGGTGTTGCTCCCATAGTGCTTTGTGTTTGGCATTCATGTGCCTTCGCATAGCAGTTGTACCTATGTGGGTGTTGGGCTTCCCAAGACTCAGTTTCTGACTGCACTCATTGCAAATTACAGCGCTTTTGTCAGAGGCACAAACATTAAAAAAATGCCACACCGCTGAGCCTTTTGATGCGGGCTTTCTAGCGGTAACAGTAGAAGCTGGTGGGTGCGTTGGCTGGCTGACCACAGGTGCCGATTCATGTTGTTGCCCTACTGTTCCCTGCGAGCTGTCCCTGCTTCTTCTAAGTCTTATTCTCCTCCTGCCTCTCTGACTCTCCGTCTCTCCATCTGAACTATCCTCCTCTTGCTCTCTTCTTCTGGACACCCACAAAACATCAATCTCCTCATCATCATTCTCCTCAGATGCATCAATTTCTTCTGACAGCTCACAGAAGGCAGCAGCAGCGGGGACCTCATCACACCTTATGTCCATCTCTGTTGTGTTGCCTGCCTGAGTTATGATATCTGGTGTAACGTCCTCATCTCCTTCATCTTCTTCTGGCAATAATGGTTGCGCATCACTCAACAAACTCATGAGTAAATAACTCCTCTGACTCCAGTGAAGAAGGGGCGGCGGTGGTGGAGGAAGTGGTAGGTGGGTTGTCCATAGCAGAGGAGGATGAGGATGTTGTGGCAAAGTTAGAAACGGTAGAGGATGGGGTGTGCTGTGTAAGCCAGTCAACTACCTCTTCAGCATTTTGGGAGTTCAGGGTAAGTGCCTTCGGAAAACTGGGCAATTTCCTAGGGCCACAGGATATAATAGCAGCACGGCCCCTAGTGTAACGTCTCTGCGTGACGGCCTGCCTTTGCCTGGCATTTTTTTTATTTTTACAAAACAACAACAACTTGGGTGATGTTTCTGGACACGGAATTATTATTGTTATTTAGACAGAATGTGAAAAAGCTCACACAGCTAGGTGGCACTTGGTTGAAGACACCGGGCAACAAGGCCTGCAAGGGCAACGTATACAGTAGTGGATACGGAATATATTATTGCTGGTGGAAAACCGTCACTCAGGTGATGTTTCTGGACACGGAATTATTATTGTTATTTAGACAAATTGTGAAAAAGCTCACACAGCTAGGTGGCACTTGGTTGAAGACACCGAAGACCTGCAAGGACAACGTATACAGTAGTGGATACGGAATATATTATTGCTGGTGGAAAACCGTCACTGATGTTTCTGGACACGGAATTATTATTGTTATTTAGACAAATTGTGAAAAAGCTCACACAGACTGTTCTTAGTGGACAAACAACAACCTAATGAACCCCTTGATCTCTGCCCACTGCAGATTTCTAACAAGTTTACGTACCTGGGCATACAGATAGCCCTTCCGATCTCACAATACCATAACCTCAATATAGAGACCCTTTTCCAGTGGGCGCAACACAAATTTAGAACCTGGGAAGCCTTGCCAGTAGGTCCAGCAGGGAGAATCCAACTAATCAAAATGTTCTTGCTACCAAAGGTTCTCTATGCGCTTTGGCACTCCCCAGCATACATCCCAAAGAAGGTATTCACCCAACTAAATACACTCCTCAGCAGATTTATATGGGGCACTTCCAGGCCCCATCTACGCCTAACCACACTTATGAAACCTAAGGATGGGGGGGACTGGCACTCCCAGATATGTACATCTATTATGTGGCTGCCCAATTAGCACATATCTCTCCTATGGTTCACCCAGACATCTCCCCCCCACTATACCAACTGTGGGCTTTGGTATCTAGTAATCAGGAATCTCCCTGGCCCCCGATACTGACCAAGAAATTACCTAAGAATGTCTCCCCTATACTGGTACTCCAAAACAGAATACTGCGGGCTGGACACAAGTTAGTGAAACTGGAGCAATACCCACCCCAAACCCCCCTTTGGCACAATCTAGAGTTCCCCTTGCTGGCACCACATAACCCCCCCAGAATTTGGTATACGCTCAACCTTATCACAATTGGGGATGTCTGGGCCGACAACCAAGTTATACCCCTTCAACAACTGTGCAACAGCAGGCACCTTCCACCTGCGCAGTGGTTAACGCACTATAAGCTGACAAGGGCCCTCACCCCCCAACCTGCTCGCTCTAGCAACATGGTAGCCAACTCTCCTATTATTGACACCCTGTCAATTCCAGCGCACAAGGGAAAAATCTCAAGCCTGTATAAACAATTATACAAACCACAACATATAGACCCTGAGTTGAAGGTGCGGGATGCTTGGGAGGGTGACTTGGGTGCTCTTCTAGATGATCAGTGGGAATGGATACTAGCCACCCCAAAATTGGTGTCATTCGCATATAGACACAATCTCCTACAACTGTATTTAATTCATAGGGCTTACTATACTGTGCAAAGGCTATATGTTATGAACGTACTCACCTCACCCCTGTGCCTGAGATGCGGTTCAGATGTAGCCACGCTAATACACACCCTATGGGACTGCCCATGCCTAAAACAATACTGGGGCGATATCCTAGGTTGGCTCACAGCTGCCATACCGGGCTGGGGCACAGGCACGGCCAGGAACTGTCTGTTGACAGTCGATTTAAGCGAAAATCTGGACAGCCACACAAAAATGTTTATTCTGAAAGCTCTGTTTCACGCTAGGAGAATACTTACCCTACACTGGAAAGACACTATACCCCCCAAGTCTTCGGAATGGAAAAAAGCCATGGATGACACCGCAGCTCTAGAACGGACAATCCTGGATAAAAGAGGGAAAATACTCACCTTCATACAAACCTGGAGACACTGGACAGACTGCCCTGGCCCCCCAGTCCCCTTCGCCCCGGGTGATCCCCCCTCGCTAGCCATCGCCCCTCAGTAAACCCCCCAAAGATCTTGACCATACAAAACCATCAGGACTTGAAATCTCTTTAGTACCGGCACTCATTTATACAAATGTCTTTTTCCTTGTTTGTTTTGTTTTGACTGTTTACTCCACTGTTCAATAAAGATATTATTGAAAGCAAAAAAAGCTCACACAGCTGGGTGGCACTTGGTTGAAGACACCGGGCAACAAGGCCTGCAAGGGCAATGTATACAGTAGTAGATACGGAATATATTATTGCTGGTGGAAAACCGTCACTCAGGTGATGTTTCTGGACACGGAATTATTATTGTTATTTAGACAAATTGTGAAAAAGCTCACACAGCTAGGTGGCACTTGGTTGAAGACACCGGGCAACAAGGCCTGCAAGGGCAACGTATACAGTAGTGGATACGGAATATATTATTGCTGGTGGAAAAACATCACTCAGGTGATTTTATTGCAATGCAATGTCACTACTATGTGTAACGTGTTTGGTGCACTACTATGAGCAGCACGCCTGTCTCCAACACACAGACGGAGCTGCAGCAGTCAGCAGATGAGATCAGCAGGACAAGCTGCCCACAGCAGCTACATACAGAGCAGTATAAAGTAGATTACTAGCCAGCAAACCTACTTAAACTGTCCCTCAAATCACTGCACAGCTTCTCTCCCTACACTAGCTCCTCAAGCACACACAGGCAGAATGTAAAATGGCTACTGGGCTTCGGTTTATATATGGAAGGGAGTGGTCCAGGGGGGGGTCCAGGAGGGAGAGCTGCCTGATTGACTGCCATGTATCTGCTGGTCTGGGGTGAGAGGTCGAAATTTGGCGCCAGCTAAGGCGAACCCAAATTGCGAACATCGCTGAAAGTTCGCGAACTTGCGAACACCCGATGTTCGCGCGAATTAGTTCGCCGGCGAACAGTTCGCTACATCCCTAATTGTGGCATCTTGATCTATTATTATTTATTCATTTATTTAACACTTACATATTCTTAAGCATTTTTACATTCTTGAGCATTTTTAAGAACTGGAGCAAGCATTGCACCTGGTGTGACAGTATGTTTATGAAATCTGTGCCTTTGTTTTAGAAGCAGTTCCCCCAAATGGCAATCTGGAGGCTGTTAAAAGTTGCCCTACACCAGAACTTGTACATGTACAGAAATGTCCTTACCTGAAATCAAGTTACATGTTAAGATGAGTTGAAAAAAGACCAAAGTCCATCAAGTTCAACCATTCCAAGCAAAACCCACACACACAGACCTAAACAGACCTAGCTACATACTCACATGCATAAACTATATATACCAACATCAATACTCATTGTAGATTTCAGGATTTCAGATGTCATGCTTGTTCAAGAAATCATCCAAAGCATTCTTAAAGGCATTAACAGAATCTGGCTTCACAACATAACTCAGAAGGGCATTCCTCAACCTCACTGCCCTAACTGCCCTCATAGTAAAAAAACAACTACGCTGCTTGCCACAGCAGATCACAACTAAATCAGTGGTGGTAACTAGGGATGCACCAAACCCGTTTTTCCGGTTCAGCCGAACCTCTGAATCCATTGTAAGGGATTCGGACGAATACTAATTAGGATACAAAAGGGTTACATTTCTGTGTGGCGAAAATGTTTCCATTTCCATGTTCACAAGATGATGTTTAACACTTCAAATCCTAATTAGCATATGAATTCAGATTTTGTTTGGCCAGGACCGTGGATTCTGCCAAATCCAAACCCTGACGAAAATGGACGAATGATGGCCGAATACCGAACCAAATCCTGGATTTGGTGCATCCCTAGTGGTAATAAACTGTTGGTGTACAGAAACAATTCCTTTACTGTTTCTAAATAGGGAGATCCTTGCCTTCCTTTTCTCCTTGCCTCACAACATGGAACTGTTTCTGAGCAGAAGCCTATTGTTACTGAGCAGCTCTCTAAATGCCTGAAATAGAATTTGTGCCAAAGACAGGTCTGAAGTTATTCATTGCTCCCAATAACATTAAACTAATGTTTACATAAAACACTGCTGTTAAGTAAATAAATAAATAATATATTATAAATACACAATTTCCCTTCTCTGCACAGTAACATACACTATATGTAAATGTTTTTCCATAGATTAACAGTGCATGGACTGAATATGCGGAGCAGGGAGTTCTTAAGAAATCTACGAAGATAACAGACTTATGCTCCTCTATGGGATAGGGCACAAAGAAATTTAGTAAATGTAATGCATATTCGATTTCACTGGAGAAATCCTGGTAGGTACCTTTGGCTTAGCTACACAAGATAGAGAAAGACAGAATAGTGTCAAGAGCAGGGGGGTGGTCTGTAGTGGTGGGTCTGTGGTGGTGGTGGGTCTGTGGTGGTGGGGGCCCTTGAGGTCACGTTCTCCAGTGGGCCCAGAATACTTAGTTTGACATTGGTCACCTGATACTGGATAAGGAGATGAGATGACACGCTCTCACCTGAATTAAGGAGGAATTGAATGGGGTAACAGTGGACCTTAGCAATGTAATTTAACTAACTCCTACAAACTCACTTTAGGGTAAAGCAGGGGTCAAGCAAGTGAAGAAAGAAGCAAAGTCCTACTTCAGCTAAATAAAGAGGGGTAGGAGTTTGACCCCCAGGGTTTAGTATAGATCTTGGCACTTGGCACTTCAGAAATTGAATTTGCTTCTGAACTGAACTTTTACACCATTCAAAAGTAGATCATCTTTACTGGCTGCCAGATGCTTTTGTTGTACCATGCTGCAAATTTTACAGTTTGCCTTCTGCCAAGGCAAACAGATTTTTCCACATTGCAGTTTTGTGTATCATTTTTTGTTTAAAATGAAAAGTTCAAGTCAACTAAATTAGACTGAATCTTAATAGAACTAATGGTCAGACATTTGGTAGGGGGAAGACAAAATGCTAGAGTGAATGAGGTCTTGCACTTTCATCCCTGATGATATGATTATTTCCCTTTCCAAGTTTTAATTCTTCTCACAGGATGTTCTCTCCTCTACCATCTGTCACTTTCTGTCTGTATCTACTTGTCTGCTAGCCACCAGTACAAACTATCCATAGTGGTTCACCCCTTGGTCAGCCTGCCAACCTGCCTTCCTCCCCTCCTCTGGCTCTCTGGCTATGCTTTACAGCAGTGGCAGTCTTGTAATGGTGGTTATGTCACTGCAGCTTGATTCATTCATAAGCTGTCCTGCTGACTCATGCTTATGCTTTAAAATTCATTTCTTTCCCAGGGCAGCTCCTCCCTCTCACACTATCAGTCCCCAGCTCTATTTAACCAGCCAGTCTGATCACTGCACATGCATAGAAGGTTGAAGTTTTTTTTTAGCAGCAGACATCTGCCTGAATATCAGTTGCCCACTGGATACTTCTTCTGCACTGGTAAGAAAGCAGCATGAGGACTGAATATAGCATAGTACTTACACAGTTCTAATTGCCTAGTGATAAGCCAGTACTGTAACTGTGCT
Source organism: Xenopus tropicalis (assembly GCF_000004195.4). Classification (NCBI taxonomy): domain Eukaryota; kingdom Metazoa; phylum Chordata; class Amphibia; order Anura; family Pipidae; genus Xenopus; species Xenopus tropicalis. The sequence continues at coordinate 47,896,104 of NC_030680.2, forward strand.
CAGAGGAGCAAAAAACAATATATACAAACAAAATTCACATTTAGGGCGGCAGCCTAGGAGTCAACTAGTGGATTTAAAGTAAAACTGGTGAAATAGAAACTGTTTTCAAAAGTGAAACCTTTATATTCTTTTATGTAAACTTGATTCCCACAGTAATATCCAGGGAATACAGGAAGCAGGTAGGGTGCCTTTGTAAAGCTAACAGTTCATTTAATAAAAGGATTAGAACAATAAATTACTGTTCTTTGTTTGTTCTACTGTAAATGGAGCACTGATTGCTCACTGTACTGTACATTTTGTACCACACAGAGTAGAATGGACATCTACTGTTCTATTTGGTTTGTCCTCTCAGGGTATGCAGCAACTGTAGTGTATAGTATTCACTACAGGAAACAGGTAGGATAATCACTTTACAATATACTACAAGTGGCAGGGAGAATGTTCATCCTCACTGAGCTATAGAGCATATACTAAATAGAACAGATAGCATTGCTCATCATGCTGTATAGCAATGATTCCATAATTGTGTGGCTGCCCCCTATGGCGCCCTGGTGCAGGGACTAGGGGTCTAGTTTGAAGGTCTGGTAAAGAAAGTTGGGGGGAGAATGGAATCCCCACTCTGTTAACTTCTGTGTATTTTGGTGTGAACACTTATTTAATATTTTATATAATCTTGGACCTGTTGCTAAAACACTGATATATGTATGTTTTCTATAGTTGTCACTTTGAGCTAATAGGACCATAATGAAATGTTGGACTTCAGAGGGGTGCATGACCATAAAAAAGTATATAAACCATTGCAGTAGATGTGGGTACGTTATAATTTATACCTCACATGTCCTATTATGGGCCAGATTCAATTTGATGAGAAAAGCTTATATCCTGATACAATTGCAGATCTTCCCAAAGAGCCAGATGAAATTCAAGTAGAAAAATGTATCTCACTCTTCATCACATAAAAATTCTGTTGAAATCTATAGAAAAAAATTAAACTGAAGCAGGAGAAATGCTTTCTCTGCTCAAATGTAATCTTGCCTGTAAATTTTCACATGATAAATCATAACATTTTCTCACAGAATGAATTGTGGCCCTACATTGGAATTATATCAGGAAGGCTAAAGTTTATGAGAATAGAAAATCCTAACCAGCAGGCCATATTTTAACAGAAAGAGCGGGCACAAACTGTAGTGCGTACAAAGATAGAAGCAACTACTAAAAGCATGAGGCAAAATGCATGGGTCAGGTGCATAGTAAACAAAATACATGGGGCTTTGTGTCCATTTTTTGCCTACAGAACCTTTGTAAGTAAGAAAATCTATGTTACATATATACAAAAGTAACTGCTGTATTTCCGAGTAAAATACATGCCCCATAACAGTGCATGCATGTTGTTATGAGTTATGTAAGAAAGTTCATGACACTGATATAATGCACAGAAAAAAATGAAAAAATATGTCAAGGAGTAAACCAGGGTAACTGGATTCTTTTCACTTGCAAAAGTTTATAGAAGAGATGAGAATGACTTGTGGGAATGTGAATGTATTCAACCACATCACTGTTCGATGAAATTCTGTGCATTCAATGTATATACCCAAATACTTCTTTATTAGTAATTAGAAATATTTGGTGTGGGTTTAACACAGCTTGATCGCATTCTTCACACCCGGCCCTGCTGTCTTGCTGGTTGTTATACAGTAACAGACAAGCCTTTCCTCTTGTTTTTACTCGGTGTCACACACAACCCAACATTCGTGGCCAGTCAGTAGTACTTTAGTATGATTTGGTAGTCACCAGGAATGCATTAGAATCTGATATCTTCCACACAATACTGCCCTAGATTTTCAGTGATTGAGCATTAAGGAGTGCAGTCATGTGCGCATCTGTCCAGGGACTTTGCAAATGATGGCAAGTGTGTGCTCGGGCCATGTTTTTTTAATAAATCTGTAAACTAAGGGGATCCATACCCAGACTGTGATGGAGAAGCCAACCTGACAGGGAACTAACTCTGACAAGAAGAAGTGTAGGAGTAAAATTGACATAAAGTAGTAGAAGAGCTCTGTCCATTCACTGGTTATTGTAACCTGGTATGTATGTGTGCCTTTGATTAGTGAATCATATGAGCCAAGGGAAAGCCCTTAGTACTTAAAATGGCACTTAAAACGGTACTTGAAAAAATGTGCAATGCCACATATTTCTATAAAAGTAAATTTTTTTTATTAAAAAGGTTTATTTAGACAAGGTAGTTACATAGTAACGTAGTAAGTTGGGTTGAAAAAAGATATACGTCCATCACTTTCAACCATAATGCCTATATATAACCTGCCTAACTACTAGTTGATCCAGAGGAAGGCAAAAAACCCCATCTGAAGCCTCTCTAATTTGCCGCAGAGGGGAAAAAATTCCTTCCTGACTCCAAGATGGCAATCGGACCAGTCCCTGGATCAACTTGTACTAAGAGCTATCTCCCATAACCCTGTATTCCCTCACTTGCTAAGAATCCATCCAGCCCCTTCTTAAAGCTATATAATGTATCAGCCAGCACAACTGATTCGGGGAGGGAATTCCACAACCTCACAAGCTCTCACAGTAAAAAATCCTCTTCTCCAGTGTAAACAGACCCAACTTGGCCAGTTTTTCTTCATAACTGAGACTTTCCATACCCTTTACCAACTTAGTTGCTCTTCTCTGGACCCTCTCTAACTCAATCATGTCCCGTTTGAGCACTGGAGACCAGAACTGGACAGCATATTCTAGATGGGGCCTTACCAGTGCTCTGTAAAGGGGAAGAATAACCCCCTCCTCCCATGAATCTATACCCCTTTTAATACAGCTCAAAACCTTGTTTGCCCTTGCAGCTGTACCCGATCCTGTAGCCAGTTTTCTATCCATGTGCAAATGACTTCACTAAGACCAATAGACCTTAGTTTAGAAAGCAGTCGTTTGTGGGGAACGGTATCAAATGCTTTGCCAAAATCCAAATAGATTATATCTACTGCATCCTCACTGTCCAGCTTCTTACTTACCTCATCATAAAAAGCAATTAAATTGGTCTGACCTGTCCTTCATAAAGCCATGCTGATTACTGCTCATAATAGCATTCTCCAGTACATAATTTTGTATGTGATCCCTTAACAAGCTTTCAAATAACTTGCCCACCACGGATGTCAAACTTACAGGCCTAAAATTGCCGGGCTGAGATCTTACTCCCTTTTTAAATATAGGAATGACATTCGCCTTCTTCCAATCCCTAGGTACCATACCTGATGAAAGCGAGTCTGAGAATATCGGAAACAAGGGCCACTGTAATTCTGACCCTAGCTCTCTCAGTACCCGAGGGTGTATTCCATCTGGCCCAGGTTCCTTGTTTACATTTATCTTGTGTAATCCTTTAAGCACCATAGGCAACAGTGCAGCTATTGGGTGATACTTGGCACTCTGGCTCCTCTACTGTCTACTGTATACACAGAAGAAAAGAACTGGTTAAGCACATCTGCCTTTTCTGTATCCGCTGTAACCATATTGTTACTATAAACTCAATGGAGCCACACCCTCAACCTGCATCTTTTTACTATTAATATACTTAAAAAACTTTTTGGGGTTAGTCTTGGCCTCTGCCACAATGCGCTCCTCATTTTCTATCTTCGCCTTCCGGATTGCTGTTTTACAACACTTGTTATAGTGTTTGTATTCATTAAAGGAGAAGGAAAGTCTAAGTCACTTGGGGGTGCCAAAATGTTAGGCACCCCCAAGTGACTAAAATCGCTTACCTTCTACCCCGGGCTGGAGCCCCTGTACGGAGATAAGAGCACCAGCCCGGGGTAGCAGCGGTCGCTTCCTTCTTCCTTGTTCGCTGCGCGCGCATGCGCAGTAGAGTGAAAAGCCTAACTTTGAACAGAGAAGTCGGCCTAACATTTTGGCACCCCCAAGTGACTTAGACTTTTCATTGTCCTTTAAACGCAGCTACTGTCCCCTCTGACTTATATTTCTTAAAAGCTTCTTTTACATATGGACTGTTTTATGCACCATATATTTATAGAGACTTGCAATGTTTAGGGGTAGTTTCCCATTAAGAGCTATTGTTTAATTGTGGTACCCACAGCCAAGCTACCATGGTTAGTCATAACTAATCTGCAACATACTTTTTTATACAGTTTGCTCTCACAGAATGAAGAAATGTAATTTATTTTTATATGAGTTTTGATATATTTCCTGCCCTAAATTTTTTTCAGCGTGGTCAGTATTCAACAAAATGAAAAGTGTGCTACGGAGCACAAGTTTTGATGTCAATAGGTGTGTCACCATTCATCTGTGTTTCATTATTAACTTCATTATTTAGAAGCAAGGCAAGTAAAGAAATGCTAACCTTTATCTCTGCTGGATATAAACATTACATTTTATTTACTTATTAAAGTTCTCTTACAGCTTTTCAGCTGTAATTGGACTGATGCAGTGTAGTTACCTTAGTGTAGTTACCTTAGTTATCCCCAGTTTCATTACGAAATGTTAACATATCTGGGAACACTGTATATTGTGGTGCGAACACTTATAAACCTGAAAAATAAGTGAGATACATACAGAAAGATAGTAAAGTAAAGGGATTATTTACCTTTCTTATTAAAAACATATGTTGTAGATATCATAAACAAAAATGTTTTTGCATTCTGTACATTAATACATCTGCAGTTCATATCATACATTGTTGTGCTATTTAGCCGCAGCTGAAGACAGGAGATATTATACTGCCTCAGATTTTCTGCCAGGGAATTACTGACTGTTTAGGAATGGTGGTACAAGAAACTTGGCAATATCACTGCAATTAGGTTTTCATGACAAACATTAATGTCTGGGGATGATAACTGGAGAAGAGAATCACTGTAGAGAAGAATCACTGTAACTTATCACTAACACACTAACAGTTTTGCTGTCTTTATACATAATTCATACTTTTCACACAAGCCCTTGTTCTGTTGTTGGTTAGTTAATGTAACTGACTTTATTATTTCCTGAGATAAAAGCAGTGATATATAAAAACAGCAAGATCGGGCAGCAGACTTGAATATCTTCTAAATTTTGTTAGTACAAGGGACAATTCTAAGGCAAACATATTAACATATTTTAGCAAAGTGCTAAGAATAATTATACTGAATAAAACATTATAATAAAACATGCATTAATATGCCTCCCAACTGTCCCGATATTAACGGGACAGTCCCAATTTGTATCATTCAGCCCGCTGTCCCAGATTTTTGCTTAAATGTCCCCCCCTTACTGTGACGTCACGATTAGACTGCTCCGGGACGCACCAAAACTGTGCAATGTGAATGCTGCAGCTGAGATTCCAAAGCCGACTGGATGGATTCGTTGCTGCTGCCCTTCTATGGCCCGCCCCCCCCCGCTGCCACAGTATGTATATTAGTTGCTCTCGACCAAAGCGTTCCTGTTTCCCTCTCCTACCGATTCCTTCCCCCTCCTCCAGGTATAGGATTCACCAAACTAATGCTTTCTAACTGCTTCCCCCTCCATCTCTCTGGTGAGCTCTCTACCTCAGTCTCCTTCATATTATCTCCATACCCAGAGTTACCCTAAACTTTGAGGCCAATGTTACATAGTTACATAGTTAGTTACATAGTTACATAGGGTTGAAAAAAGTCCATTGTCCATCAAGTTCAACCCATCCGAGTAAACCCTGCACACAACCTATACTAACCAATCTATACACTCACATACATAAACTATATATATACAACCAGTAATACTAACTGTAGATATTAGTATCACAATAGTCTTGGATATTCTGCTTGTTCAAAAACTCATCCAGGCCCCTCTCAAAGGCATTAACAGTCTGCCATTACCACATCACTAGGAAGGGCATTCCACAGCCTCACTGCCCTCACCGTGAAAAACCACCTACGCTGCTTCAAATGGAAGCTCCGTTCCTCTAATCTATAGGGGTGACCTCTGGTGCGCTGATTGTTTTTATGGGAAAAAAGAACATCCCCCAACTGCCTATAATCCCCTCTAATGTACTTGTACAGAGTAATCATGTCCCCTCGCAAGCGCCTCTTTTCCAGAGAAAACAACCCCAACCTCGACAGTCTAACCTCATAGCTTAAATCTTCCATCCCCTTTACCAGTTTAGTTGCACGTCTCTGCACTCTCTCCAGCTCATTAATATCCTTCTTAAGGACTGGAGCCCAAAACTGCACTGCATACTCAAGGTGAGGCCTTACCAGGGACCTATAAAGAGGCAAAAATATGTTCTCATCTCTTGAGTCAATGCCCTTTTTTATACAAGACAGCACTTTATTTGCTGTAGTAGCCACAGAATGACACTGCCTGGAATTGGACAACTTGTGATCTACAAAAACCCCTAGATCCTTCTCCATTAAGGATGCCCCCAACACACTACCATTCAGTAGATAGTTTGCATTTATATTATTTCTACCAAATGCATAACTTTGCACTTGTGAACATTGAACCTCATTTTCCAATTTGCTGCCCAGTTTTCCAATTTTGTCAAATCGCTCTGCAAAGCGGCAGCATCCTGCATGGAACTTATAGTTTTGCACAATTTAGTGTCATCAGCAAAAATAGAAACAGTACTCTCTATGCCCACCTCCAGGTCATTAATAAACAAGTTAAAAAGCAAAGGACCAAGGACTGACCCCTGCGGTACTCCACTAACCACACTGGCCCAATTAGAAAATGTTCCATTTACCACCACTCTTTGTACTCTATCCTTCAGCCAGTTCTCTATCCAATTACAAATATTATGTTCTAGGCCAATATTCCTCAATTTGATCATTAACATTCTGTGAGGTACTGTATCAAACGCTTTAGCAAAATCTAAGTAGATGACATCAACTGCCATTCCAGCATCAAGGTTCCTGCTCACCTCCTCATAAAAGGCAACTAAATTAGTCTGGCAAGATCTGTTATGCATAAAACCATGCTGGCACAAACTAGTAGTATTGTGAACTGCAATGTATTCAACTATCCTATCCCTTATTACCCCTTCCAGAAGCTTTCCTACTACTGATGTCAGACTAACAGGCCTATAGTTTTCAGGCTGAGAACGAGATCCATTTTTAAATAACGGCACCACATTAGCAATCCGCCAGTCTCTCGGCACCATGCCAAACCTCAACGAATCCTGAAAAATTATGTGAAGAGGCTTGGCAATCACAGCGCTCAGCTCATTTAATACCCTGGGATGAATCCCACCCGGTCCTGGACCTTTGTTTACCTTTACATGTTCAAGTCTCTTTTGAATTTCCTCCTGAGTGACCCACGCGCCAGTAGCTAAATTACTAGCACTGGGTATATTAAAAGGGAAGCCTTCATTATCTGGCTCCTCAGATGTATAGACAGATGAAAAATAAGAGTTAAAAATTTCTGCTTTTTCCCCGTTCTCATCAACCAACGTACCCCCCGTGATAATAAAGTTCCCACCCTTTCTTGCTTCATTTTTTTACTATTCACATAATTAAAAAATAATTTTGGATTCTTTTTACTCCTAGCTGCAATATCCCTTTCCATCTCTATTTTAGCTTGCCTTTTTTGGATGCTTTATTTGCTTCCTTGTACCTGATGAAAGTTTCCGCTGTCCCAGCTAACTTGAATGCTTTAAAAGCACGTTTTTTATTACCAACCTCGACCCTAACTCTTTTATTCAGCCATAAAGGTTTTGCTTTGCGATGCCTCTCCTTGCTTACAAGGGGGATATACTGTTGTGTATACTTGCAAAGCAATGTTTTAAAGATGTTCCATTTTCCTTCTGTGTCTAACCCCATGAAAAGCCTTTCCCAGTTGACACATTGCAGAGATGCCCTTAAACTGGCAAAGTCTGCACGTCTAAAATTGAGCGTTTTAGTTACTCCCTTATAGAGCTGTCTCTGTAGCATTATCTCAAAGGAGACCATGTTGTGATCACTGTTCCCCAAATGCTCACCCACACAAATGTTAGAGATAAGTTCAGTATTATTAGATATTACCAGGTCCAAAATAGAATCATTCCGAGTAGGTTCTTGAACCACCTGAAATAAAAAGTTGTCATTTAGCATATTTACAAACCTACTAGCTTTTTCTGACCCCATTAATCCAGTCAATGTCCGGCTAATTAAAGTCCCCCATAATAACAACTTGACCCAATTTTGAAGCCTCCTCCATTTGCAAAAGTAGCTGGGACTCATCCCCCTCATCTATACGGGGTGGTTTATAGCAGACACCAATGATCATTTTCTTTGTGACCTTCAGCCCTACTGAAATTTCTACCCAAAGAGATTCAACATTTTCATTGGTAATGTCTTTATTACATGGCTTTAAATCTGACTTTACATAAAGACAAACCCCTCCACCCTTTTTAATCCCTCTGTCCCTCTTAAAAAGCGTATACCCATTTAAATTCACAGCCCAGTCGCATTTTTCATCCCACCAGGTCTCAGTGATACCAATTAAATCATAATTTTCAATACATGCAATAGCCTGCAGCTCCCCTAATTTACCCGACAAGCTACGCGCATTAGCCAGCATGCAGCGGAGATTACTACTTCTTCCTCTGATGCTTACATTAGCTAAAGGACAGTTAGAGCTAAGGTGAAAATTAGTCTGTTTCCCTTGTAACAATGGAAGCTCCTTATCTGATAAACTATATGCCCCCCTCACTCCTCCCCCACAACCCTTTACTGGTCCCACTGCCCCATCTACACTAGCTCTCCCATAAGATTACCAACCCCCCCCTTGTCTAGTTTAAACACTCCTCCAGCCTCTTAACCATTCTCTCCCCTAGCACAGTAGACCCCCTTGATTTATTGAGAAATTCCACAAAAACCCCACTAGCCCCGCCCATCTGTGCCACTTCCTGCTGGCTGAATTCTTTGGATGAGCTGGGGAGCCGGCGGCCCTCCGTACCCTGCATTGTAGGATAGGAACCAATCAGCAGCTAGGCTGACCTGATAGGGAACTGAAGCCTGTCTGTGCTTGTGTGACTGCAGGGCTGTGATTGGCTCTCCCCCTCCTACTGTGCTTCAGGCAGGGACCGTTAGGACACGCCCACTCTTCATTTCAAACTCGGACAGAGAAGTGATAAGATCTATAGGGAGCTCCAATTAAGGGGCCATTGTTACAGATAGGGTTAATGTTTAGCCCAAAGGGAAACCAGCACCGGATATTATTCATAATTGCCTACAGGGTTAGGGGGTTTCCCATTTATCCAATATTTCTCCTTTAATTTTAGAGCCTAGATCCCTGAACTCACTCTTTAAGGTCCCCCACCTACCGTTCATTTTGTCGTTAGTACCGATATGTACCAAGACAGCCGGGTCATGCCCAGCCCCTCCCAATAATGTGTCGACCCGATCAACCACATGCCGAACCCTAGCACCAGGAAGAAAGCAAACTGTCCGGTTGAAGCGATCCGCTCGACAGATTACCCTGTCCACTTTCCTAATGATCGAATCCCCTATAACCACCATCTGTTTAGGCCTAGCTCTGCTCTCCTCCCCACCACTACTAGAGAAACTGGTCTCCCGGCTGTTAGAGAGATCAGCCTCATCTAGAACCGCCAGTCCAGAGTTCACACTCCCATCTTCTTCACATGTTACCCCAACCCCAGTCTTCTTTTGTCATTGGTACAGGATGGGACCCCTTATGGGGGACAAGTGTCATCTATAATACCACCTGCAGGTTCTGTTAGCTACAACTCCCTGCATCCATCAATATCTAAAATACATTCTGCAGCTCCTATTATTTAGCTGCAACTCCCAGCATCCATCATTATCCATAAAACATGCTGTTAAGTGATGGTGGTATTTACAGTTTAGCTACAGCAGGGGGCACATGTTAGACAGTACTGATAAAAGTATTTCTGAAATCATATTGCCTTACACATTTCATTTATACTTAGTCACACTTATACTGTGCACTGAAATGCTTGTGCAACAATGAATGTCATGAAATGCTGGGGGACTCTCACTGTGTCATGAAATGCAGGTTGTTCTGTGTAATGGAATGCTTACAAGTGTAATGGAATGCTTAGGGCCTCAAAATGTCATGAAATGTTAGTCGTGGGGGCTACTGCATTTTGTGTGTCTGATATTGCCATTGTACCATGTAAAAGGGGTGTGTTTTGTGAAATGGGCGTGCCCCATAGTGGATGTGTCCAAAAATTTTGCTGCACTGCATGTGAAAGATCTTTTTGTCCCACTTTGTAATTTTCAAATGTTGGGAGGTATGCATTAACCTTTAACATACCATCATTTTTAAAATCATGGTATGGTAATGCTAGCACTGTAGGTTTTACATTTTCAGTTGCCTATGACTTATCATGTGATTACTGGCATCAAGCAGTGCAGTACAAACAAAGACTGTCCATTGAGTTGTTCTTTGTTCTTTTTAGATTACAGTTTATTAATGGAGAATTCAGCTCAAGTTTAATTTTTAAACATTGACAGTTGCAATTAATGTTAAACCTGCAAAAGTTTGCAATTCATCTTTATATTTTACTTTTTATGGTTATCTCTAAACTAACATGTTATCTGTTTATAATAGTCAAAACCTGAGTTTAACCTTACACTGCCAGGGATTTCATGAGGTTAAGGGAACTATGCAAAAATCAAGCTGCCTAATTGCTAGTATAATGGATCCCAAGCAACCAGAAGCAACCAGAAAACAGCATTAAACAGAAAAGGTGCATGACAACAAAAAGTTAAATAATCCAAAAACCACAAACAGAAGGAAAAGAATTGCAAATTACTGATTACTACTATCTTCAACATAGTAGTACCTAACTGGAAGGTTAACTGGCCCTTTTAATTTACATTACTTTCTTTGTTTGCTTGCTTTTGGTTTGTTTTTGCCAAACTGCATAAATGTATTTGCCCAGTGATGCAACCCATCACTTTCCATACTTGGAAATTTTGGCTTTGGGTGGTTGGTGGCGGTTAAAGTCCCTGGAAGCATTACTACTGATTGTATATATATATATATATATATATTGTATATATATATATCATGTATAAAATATTAGTAGCAGTATGCCAAACATTGTCCCTGCAGTTTGGCAGTATTTGGCTAAAGTGTGCATGCTTGTTTAAAACTTATCTAATATGTATTTTATTCTCTTAACAGCATTTTTGACTTGTGATGGGCTCGGTGCCTGAGATGTCAGTGTTTTCTACAAGTGAGAGTGTTCCTATTCCAGTGGTCATAATAGGTACAAATTTTTCCTTTTATTTATTCTTGGACAATATTTTTAGTGGGGAAAGAGGGTTCCTCTAAGTTGGTGTCTATACACAACATATAGGAACATGCATGCTAGACATGTTCTAAGTACAGCAACTAACAAGGGTATGGGAAATGTATTCAACCATTGCCAATAGACTACAGATATATAAAACATCAAACAGACTAACAGACCAACAGAGACACTTGTTTGGTGATCAGACCTGTCTTATCACATAAGGCCATCTACTGACATTAAATATATGAGACCTTTTGTTTCTCTTTTGTGAGGCACACAATAAGAATGAGTTACTCTATATTTACTCCTGCTACATTTCATTAATGAAACAACTGTTCTATTTCATGACTTTGTGGGATTCCTTATTTCAGGTAAAATGTTTTCTGTCTTAGGTAATGGCCCCTCAGGAATATGTATGTCTTACTTGCTGTCTGGTTATACTCCTTATGTGAAAGAAGGAGCTGTACATCCAAACATACTGCTGCAAGGAAAGCTGGAGGAATGCCCTCAAGTTCCCATTACAGAGCAGGTTTGTATTCACTATGGCCAATAGCCTCAGAGATCCTCAGATCTCAGATTACATAATACTCTAAATGAGACAGAACCAAAAGGTCATACAGAATTAGCCAAAGATAATATAAAGTACAGCATAACATGAGTAGTGGGGTAATCTCAGTTTTGAATAATGTTGCTTTGGTAAACTTTGTAAAGTCATTTTAAATACTATATGATACTGGATGGTTACAAATTCCTCAACCACTAACAGCATTCTTATTATTTTGTTCTCACGTGACATATGAGGGCAAATTACTATTCCACAAATGTCACCAATAAATAATTTATTCAGATTATTGTGAATGTATTTCAGAATGTATTTCCTTGTCCTTAAAGGACAAGGAAAGGTTAATATAAATTAAAAGTAAATCTAAAGGCATTCTTTTTAAAGGGGACCTGTCACCTTAAGAAATAATTACAAATTGTTTTCTATTGTGTTTGTCAAGCAAAATAAACTTTACTTACACCATATAAATTATTTAAATCGTATATTCTTCAGCCTTGGAATTCACAATTGCAGCAAGCAGGCCGGCACCATTTTGTGGACACTGTTATCAAAGCAGGCATTGCATCCTGCCAAAATCTTGTTTCTGTGCCAGTATGGGGGGACCTAATGCCCATATCCATGCACTGGTTACAGAATTACATAGTGCGAAGGGAGGGGGAATGTGAGGAGAGCAGCAACATCTAAGAAGTTCTGAATTGAAAGTGAAAGTAACTCTCTGCCCCACCTCTATGCCTAAGCATAGAGGCGGAGCAGGCAATATATGATTGACAGCTGGGATTTTTAAATGATTTTATAATGGGTATGGATGTGGTAATAAAAAAAATAATTTTGGGTTTCTTGTTTAATTTGAAAAGAGCTTTTATTATACAGCTTTTTATGCCTGGGTGACAGGTCCACTTTAAGTACTTACTGCATATCTAAATTCCCAGATCCCTGCTTGCTTCTCTGAGATATGGTGCTGGCAGCCTACAGCAGTGTGAAGACTACAGTGACATCACTGAAATCTCTCTGTCCTTCCTGTAGCCTTCGTATTCTTTGAGCATGTGTGTAACTTGATCCTGTCTGCTGTTCTGACCTACACATGCCCACCAGCCAATCAGAAGCGGATCTGCCAGAGGGGGGGGGAGAGGGAATGAAACACATGTGCAGTATGAAGCAAGGAGGGAAAGGAAGGGAGAATACCTTTTTAGAGATGGCTGCCTGTTCTAGAAAATGTGAAGTAAGTGTAAATATTTGATTAGGTGAGCCAAAAGTATGGCGTTTTTACTAAACAATAGGAGGACTATTGGGCAGTATGCTTTTTAAATTTTGACTTGCATTCTCAATCTATGCTCTGAATGGCAGTGCTTCAGAGCATAGATTGGGGCATTAGGTTTTCTGCTAAAAACACAGAGCAGAAATGGTTGTCATTTAAAATTATATGAAATCATTACTTTTCCCAATTTATTCCCTTAAGAAGTAAATGTAGAAGCGTTAAGGATCACCCTATGTGGTTTAACTAGGAGGTAAAGAAGTTAATAGTGAAAAAAAGGAAGGCATTTAAAGGAGAATGCAAGTCAAAATTTAAAACGCATACTGCTGAATAGTCCTCCTATTGTTTAGTAAAAATGCTACACTTTTGGCTCACCTAATCAAATATTTACTCAGTCACACTTACTTCACATTTTCTAGAATAGGCAGCCACCTCTAAAAAGGTATTCTCCCTTCCTTTCCCTCCTTGCTTCATACTGCACATGTGTTTCATTCCCCCCCCCCTCCCCTCTGCCAGATCCACTTCTGATTGGCTGGTGGGCATGTGTAGCTCAGAACAGGAGACAGGATCAAGTTACACACATGCTCAGAGAATAGAAAGGCTGCCTACAGGAAGGACAGAGAGATTTCAGTGATGTCACTGTAGTCTTCACACTGCTGTAGGCTGTCAGCACCATATCTCAGAGAAGCAAGCAGGGATCTGGGAATTTAGATATGCAGTAAGTACTTAAAAAGAATGCCTTTAGACTTATTTTTAATTTATATTAACCTTTCATTGTCCTTTAAGAAATACAAGTCAGAGGGGACAGAAGCTGCATTTAACGAATATAAACACTATAACAAGTGTTGTAAATCAGCAATCCAGAAGGCAAAGATAGAAAATAAGGAGCACATTGTGGCAGAGGCTAACCCCAAAAAGTTTTTAAGTATATTGTCATGATCCTGCCACTCTCAGACGCACATGACACCGGGACGGGGAAAAGAAGGGGTGTTACTCAGTCACCTTACACACAGGTAAGACTAACATCAGACACCCCCAAACACACCACCGCCCCAAGTAACTATTCGCTGACACCATCTATCCTTAACAGGGGATAGAAACCTAATCTAAATATCTGCCTGCTCTCCTCAACAGGTATTATTTCCTAATACACAAATGTATCACACGCTCTCTCTCAATGTAGTTAGGGCTAGCTTCTACTAATTCAACTAGCACTCTAGCAGCCAAAGCGTTAAATTACAGTCAAATACTCTCTCCTGCTAGCAGTCAACTAGTTAATTAGCATTTACATAGACAACTTTCTCTCTACACACAGACAAGTAGTTAATACATTTTAGGCCCAAGCATTCATACAAGCTACGTGAGTTTTAGAGCCAAAGGACATAACTTATTACATTTTATATTTAATATTACAAAAGTAACCAGTGCATATAAAAAGATATTACAAAAACAGACATACACATACAAAACAGTAAATAAAATAAAAGGGAATAAAACACAGAGAAACCGTATGTACATTACCAAGTTAGGAGTTTGGAAACCTGGGCACACACCCCCAACAGAATTGGGACCTCAAGTATGAGCTCTAGTTACTGGGTCTTTTGCCCCTTTTATCCCCTGCTGGGACCCTTCCTCATTACCGTATGCATGAGGAGGGAGTGTCCAGGAACTTGTCACTTATGACCCCCTGTAGAGGGCTGCAATTCTCAGGCCAGTTTCCTGTCATATAATATTGGCACTTGCCAGTATCCAATATTATTATGAAAATATGGGTTTGCTTTAAGTCACATGTGGGAGATCAGAATGATACCAAACACGAGGGGTGTCTCATGTTCCAGTCCTCCAGAAACTATCCCTCCAAAATGGTGGGTATAGGCTGTCCCTGTTATTTATTATTTATTATTGGAAAGAATGTGACCTCCTTATAACCAATATGTTATTTATGAGGATGTGAACCCTGAAGCAAAGGAGATATGGATCCCTTTTTATAATTCATATTTTCTCATAGCTATTCCCTCCTACAGTTATAGGTCCACAGCCCACTTTCTTTGATCCACAGATCAAAGAAACCAATTGTCCCAGCTTCCCTGCCCAACTGGTCTGGCTCCGAATTGTCTTCTAACCCAGATAAATTTGTCACCTTTCCGCAGTCCCTTGTTGCATATTTAATTAATTAAGGGTCTCTTGTGGACCCAAAGCCAAATGTTGCCAGGTTTAACCCTGGACATGCCAGAGAAATACTGTTCTGACTTGACATATATTAATAGTAAAAATATGCAAGTTGAGAGCGTAGCCCCATTAAACTATGGTTACAATATGGTTACAACACATATAGAAAAGGCAAATGTGCTAAACTAGTTCTTTACTTTGGTGTATACAGTAGAGGAGCCAATGCTGCAATGCTGCAATGTTGGCTAAACTCAATCTAGTCAGTGGTTGACGCAGGATATGGTGTACTCAAAATTAATCTGAACAAGGCACCAGGGCAAGATGGAATACACCATCGGGTACTGAGAGGTACTGGCCTCTGTTTCTGATATTCTCAGACGCACTTTTATCTGGTATGGTACCTAAGGATTGGAGGAAAGCTAATGTCATTCCTATATTTAAAAAGGGATTACAATCTCAGCCTGGCAATTATAGGCCAGTAAGTTTGACATCCATGGTGGGCAAGTTTTTTGAAGGCTTTTTAAGGGATCACATATATAAATCGCTTTGCAGAGCGATTTGACAAAATTGGAAAACTGGGCAGCAAACTGGAAAATGAGGTTCAATGTTGATAAGTGCAAAATTATGCATTTTGGTAGAAATAATATAAACGCGAACTATCTACTGAATGGTAGTGTGTTAAGGGTTTTTGTTGATAACAAGTTGTCTAATTCCAGGCAGTGTCATTCTGTGGCTACTAAAGCAAATAAAGTGCTGTCTTGTATAAAAAAGGGCATTGACTCAAGGGATGAAAACATAATTTTGCCTCTTTATAGGTCCCTGGTAAGGCCTCACCTTGAGTATGCAGTGCAGTTTTAGGCTCCAGTCCTTAAGAAGGATATTAATGAGCTGGAGAGAGTGCAGAGACGTGCAACTAAACTGGTTAAGGGGATGGAAGATTTAAACTATGAGGTTAGACTGTCGAGGTTGGGGTTGTTTTCTCTGGAAAAGAGGCACTTGCGAGGGGACATGATTACTCTGTACAAGTACATTAGAGGGGATTATAGGCAGATAGAGGATGTTCTTTTTTCCCATAAAAACAATCAACGCACCAGAGGTCACCCCTTTAGATTAGAGGAACGGAGCTTCCATTTGAAGCAGCGTAGGTGGTTTTTCACGGTGAGGGCAGTGAGGTTTTGGAATGCCCTTCCTAGAGATGTGGTAATGGCAGATTCTGTTAATGCCTTTAAGAGGGGCCTGGATGAGTTCTTGAACAATCAGAATATCCAAGGCTATTGTGATACTAATATCTATAGTTAGTGTTGGTGGTTGTATGTGTGTTTTGTGTATGTGGGTGTATGGATTGGTGGGTGTGGGTTGTGTGTGCAGGGTTTACTTGGATGGGTTGAACTTGATGGACTCTTTTTTCTCTTGATGGTCTTTTTTCAACCCTATGTAACTATATGTAACTATATGTAACTATATAAAATTGTGTTTTGGAGAATGGTATTATAAGCAGTAAACAGCATGGTTTTATGAAGGGCAAGTCATGTCTGACCAATTCGATTGCTTTCTATGATGAGGTTAGTAAGAAGCTGGGGTTACAGGTGATGTAATCTATTTGTATTTTGCTAAAGCATTTGATAACTTGCCCCACAAATGACTGCTTTCTAAACTAAGGTTTGTTGGTCTTAGTGAAGTCATTTGTACATTGATAAAAAACTGGGTACAGAGGGTGGTTGTTAATGGTACATTCTCTACTTGGAGTAAGGTTCTCAGTGGGGTCCCTCAGGGTTCTGTATTGGGTCTACTTGTGTTTAACTTGTTCATAAATGACTTAGGGGAGGGTATTATAAGCAATGTATCAGTGTTTGCAGATGACACAAAACTCTGCAGCCCAATCAATTCTATCCAGGATGTGGCATCCTTGCAGTAGGATATTGACAAACTAGCAGGCTAAGTGGCAGATGAGATTTAATGTGAATAAATGTAAGGTCATGCACCTGGGATGTAAAAATATGCAAGCCTTTTATACCCTTAATGTGACTGCACTTGGCAAATCCATAATGGAGAAGGATAATAAACTTGGCTGTAGCAAGCAATGCCAGTCAGCAGCTGAAAGAGCAAACAAGGTTTTGAGCTGTATTAAAAAGGGGCATAGATTCACGGGAGGAGGGGGTTATTCTTCCACTTTACAGAGAGCTGGTAAGGCTCCATCTAGAATATGCCTTCAGTTTTGGTCTCCAGTGCTCAAACAGGACATTATTGAGTTAGAGAGGATACCGAGAAGGGCAACTAAGCTGGTAAAGGGATGGAAAGTCTTAGTTATAACTGGAGGAGGGAGTGATATGATAACTATGTATAAATATATAAGGGGATCATATAATAATCTCTCTAATGCTTTATTTACCAGTAGGTCCTTCCAACTAACACAAGGGCACCCATTCCGATTAGAAGAAAGGAGGTTCCATCTAAATATTTGGATTATTATATTATTATATTAAGGATTTTTTACTGTGAGAGCTGTAATTCTCTGATTCTCTCCTTGAATCAGTCGTACTGGCTGTTACATTAGATAGTTTCAAGAAGGGGTTGGATGGCATTTTAGCAAGTGAGGAAATACAGGGCTATGGGTGATAGCTCTTAGTACAAGTTGATCCAGGGACTGAAATGTGAGACACCCCTTTAATTAATCTTTACATTTCTTAGCGACTAGCAGTGAAGTCATATTGACTAATAAAATTATTTTCAGCCAATGAGACAGCAGCTTAAAATGATACTTTGGTCAATGTCAAATATTTTCTGCTGCCATTATTGCTTTACAACACCAGCCTCTACCATAACATTCTAACAAGGAAAAAAGGAACATTTTGCTTTACTGTGCAATCACCTTGTTACTATGAGGTATGGGATTGCACTTGTTTTACTTAGCAAGAAAAATTTTAAAAGCATTCATTATTTTCTTTCACAGTTCAGTTGCATGCAAAACAGACTTATATTTATTGTGCTGATATACAGAGAAGCTCAAGATCATTTTAGTTTACAGCAATGACACATAAGGGTTGATTCACTAAAGTGCGATAAATTTTATCGCACTTTTTTTGTGTTAAAATAGACGCAACAATTAGCGCGCGATTCACAACAGTATTACCGCGTGCATTAAGTCGCATATCGCATACGTTAAATTTCACGCTACCGCATGTGTTAATTTTAAAGCATGCGTTAATTTGCTCGCAGAAATGAATATGAACGCATGATTCACAAACACTTAGGCGCGCTAAATATCGCATTAGTCTATGCGAAAATTAACACCTACTTCAGGCAGGCGATAATTATAGAAAAGTACAGTTAATGAGTTTTTGGCAATAAAATATGGACTTTGCAGTGTGATTTATTACACGTTATATTTTGACGACTATTCGCCGTTTGTAATCGCGTGATAGGCGCGACTTGCGGCCATTTTGTGTCAGAGCCTGCAGTGATACAGAGAGCCAACATGCCTGGGGTATCAGAGCTCCGACTGGTGGAGAGGTGCTACATCTGCTGCTACCTCCTGCGCGAATCCTATGACTGGCAGCTGCTGGGGATCGTAGGGGTCCATGCAAGGAAGAGGGCAATCCTCCACAGGCTGATGCGGAGGTTGGAAAATCAGTTTGCCCTCTGAATGGACCTCAGACTTCTCCAGCGGATATGGGCGGATATCAAGCGCAGGAGTCCAGATTTAGTGGCTGAAATAGCGGAAGGTAATTATTGTACTTTATTCTGTTTTTAAAGTATACGTTAATTAAATATATATAGATTATTATTAGATATGGTACCCTCAGCAGGACATTGGGGCAGAAAAACAGAATTTACCAAAGCTTGCCAGTATAATTTCCATCTTATCATTACTATCCTTACTTAGTATGGCAGCTTTCTTAGCCTTCCCAAACTTGCAGAGGCTCCCCAGGCACCTGAGGGCCCCGAGCCACCCGAGGCACTCGAGGCCCCCGACCACCCGAGGCCCCCGAGCCACCCGAGGCCCCTTTTGCTCCCCTGGCCGAAGACTGGGAAGAGGCAAGTCCTCCGACCGAAGAAGTGGGGACCCAAACATCACCATCCAGGATTGACCTCACCCTTCGTTCCATACAGGAGGACCTTGCCTCCTTGAAGGCCCAGTTGGCCAGAGTGGAGCAGAAAGTGGACACATTTATGGGCAGCAAGCCCTAAGTTTTTATATTTTTATAGTTTTAAAAATGTTATTATTGTAATAAAAGTTGTTTTATTTTTGTACTTTTGAACTGAGTAATGTCTAATTATTTAGCCTTCATTGATATGGTATTCTATACTTTCATGTAGTTTCTCCTCCACTCTTACATTTAGCAGTAACAGCATTAATATGCTATATGGGTTAAATGTTTGCAAATATTCTGGCAACAATTTTGTCTTTAGGCCATTTTGCTGAATAGTAAAGCTTGCGTTAATTAGTACGTAGCGTATCAAATGTTGTGTTGCCAGAATAATTGCAATATTATATTTGTCCCTGTTTAATAAAGTGCCCATAACATATTTGCCATTTATTCTGTGTCTAAAATGTGCCACTAAATTTAAGCCACTTTAGTAAACGGACCCCTAAGTATTTGGGTAAATATTTCTTAAATGCCCCCCCCCCCTATTTACTGGCCTAATTTGATGTTGTATTACACAGCTTTGATGACATAAGTTGCACACATAATAATAGGCGTGCCATACATACATTACATACAAGTAAAGTAAGTAGGAAAGAAGGCAAAAAGGAAGTAAAGACAGTAAGGAAAATACCACGTTAGCGCGCATGCGAAAAGTAGCGCGCATGCGAAAAGTAGAGTTCATGCGAAAATTAGCGCACACGTTATTTATCGCATGCAGTATCGTGCGTAAATTAGCGCGTGTGCTTTTAGTGAATCGTGCGTTAAATCATGAAAATTTAGACGCAATAAAATTTTTAACGCACGCTATAAATAGCACATGTTTTAACGCACTTTAGTGAATCAGCCCTATATATTTTTGATACATAACATTTTTGCTTCATATATAGAGATTCTTAAACATCTAGAACATTCTTACAGTATGTAACTTATAATCAGTTTAGTGATGCATTTTCCGCTTGATGAAAATATACGCCATACGCTATGTGTGACATCAGCCTTCGAACAGAAAACTTATTTCCTCCTAAATACAGCAGTGCTGTATATACAGTGGCTTGCAAAAGTATTCGGCCCCCTTGAACTTTTCCACATTTTGTCACATTACAGCCACAAACATTAATCAATTTTATTGGAATTCCACATGAAAGACCAATACAAAGTGGTGTACACGTGAGAAGTGAAACGAAAATCATACATGATTCCAAACATTTTTTACAAATAAATAACTGCAAAGTGGGGTGTGGGTAATTATTCAGCCCCCTGAGTCAATACTTTGTAGAACCACCTTTTGCTGCAATTACAGCTGCCAGGCTTTTAGGGTATGTCTCTACCAGCTTTGCACATCTAGAGACTGAAATCCTTGCCCATTCTTCTTTGCAAAACAGCTCCAGCTCAGTCAGATTAGATGGACAGCGTTTGTGAACAGCAGTTTTCAGATCTTGCCACAGATTCTCGATTGGATTTAGATCTGGACTTTGACTGGGCCATTCTAACACATGGATATGTTTTGTTTAAACCATTCCATTGTTGCCCTGGCTCTATGTTTAGGGTCGTTGTCCTGCTGGAAGGTGAACCTCCGCCTCAGTCTCAAGTCTTTTGCAGACTCCAAGAGGTTTTCTTCCAAGATTTCCCTGTATTTGGCTCCATCCATCTTCCCGTCAACTCTGACCAGCTTCCCTGTCCCTGCTGAAGAGAAGCACCCCCAGAGCATGATGCTGCCACCACCATATTTGACAGTGGGGATGGTGTGTTCAGAGTGATGTGAAGTGTTAGTTTTCCGCCACACATAGCGTTTTGCATTTTGGCCTAAAAGTTCCATTTTGGTCTCATCTAACCAGAGAACCTTCTTCCACATGTTTGCTGTGTCCCCCACATGGCTTGTGGCAAACTGCAAACGGGACTTCTTATGGTTTTCTGTGGCAATGGCTTTCTTCTTGCCACTCTTCCATAAAGGCCAACTTTGTGCAGTTCACGACTAATAGTTGTCCTATGGACAGATTCCCCCACCTGAGCTATAGATCTTTGCAGCTCATCCAGAGTCACCATGGGCCTCTTGGCTGCATTTCTGATCAGCGCTCTCCTTGTTCGGCCTGTGAGTTTAGGTGGACGGCCTTGTCTTGGTAGGTTTACAGTTGTGCCATACTCCTTCCATTTCTGAATGATCGCTTGAACAGTGCTCCGTGGGATGTTCAAGGCTTTGGAAATCTTTTTGTAGCCTAAGCCTGCTTTAAATTTCTCAATAACTTTATCCCTGACCTGTCTGGTGTGTTCTTTGGACTTCATGGTGTTGTTGCTCCCAATATTCTCTTAGACAACCTCTGAGGCGGTCACAGAGCAGCTGTATTTGTACTGACATTAGATTACACACAGGTGCACTCTATTTAGTCATTAGCACTCATCAGGCAATGTCTATGGGCAACTAACTGCACTCAGACCAAAGGGGGCTGAATAATTACGCACACCCCACTTTGCAGTTATTTATTTGTAAAAAATGTTTGGAATCATGTATGATTTTCATTCCACTTCCCACGTGTACACCACTTTGTATTGGTCTTTCACGTGGAATTCCAATAAAATTTATTCATGTTTGTGGCTGTAATGTTACAAAATGTGTAAAAGTTCAAGGGGGCCGAATACTTTTGCAAGCCACTGTAGTTCTTTTGAGTTGTAAATGCTTTCTTCTTTACATAAGTGTTTAAGATGCTGTATGTTCTGATAAAGGTTAAAGTCCTTTCCTTAGCTCTCAGCATACAAGGAACATGTGGTTTCTTTATGTGGTTTAAATGCAAGTGCTCCCTGTTTATTGCCCCATAATAAGGATCAGACACAAGACTCAGAGCAAGAGAGCTATTTACTCTATTTACTTAACCAGGGCTCCCTGCCAACCATCCAGACCACTGTATGCAGTGTATGCAGTACCACCAATAACAGCACCAATTATAGGCAGCATTTCATTGACAGTGAGGCACAACTCTTTTTTAATTATTTTTCTGCATGTCCCTCTCTGCACCACAGCAGTAGTCCTGTTTTCTCTAAATTCCTATCAGCTGCACACATTGTAACAGGAACAAAAATTAAAAAGCATAGTGCATTATATGTGTGAGTCGCATTATTTATTTATATTATTTAGCCATCTATTATAATGCACAAGAGGTTTTTGTTTACCTAAAATCATATGTATGATTAGATTCATACATTTGGGTAATATATTGTTTATTAAAAAATTATATTTGCTAATATCAGTGAACAGAAATACATAAAAAGGCCATTTGAAGAAGAGACCTGGTCTAGGAACACACAGAAACCAATAAGATGTTTTCTTCCGAACTAGTAACCAGTAAAAGTTATCTGCTGGTTGGTTGTAAAGATTAGAGCTAGTGTGAAAAATAATAAAAAAACACAAATACAAGGGTATTGTAGAAATGATACCTACAGTATATTGGCTAACAATAAATATACATTGCAAGCTTTCTGATCTCTTAGGCCCCTTTGTCAGGCAAAATACAAATGAAAACTGGAATGGCACAACATATATACTGTTAGATCAAAGAGAAGTGTTCACAAGCAATAAATTAGGATGTTACAGATAGATAAAGATAACTTATGAATATAAAAGTAATTAATGTTTATTAGGGTGGGTTGTAAATAGTCCAGGGGTCTGGATTCAGTCATGTCAGATTGTGTGACATGAAACCTGATCCCCAAGTTATGGCCCTGTCTTAGGGGCCGATTCACAAAAGGTAGTTAACGCATAGTTTTATGTGTTAAAAAGTGTTTGTTACTTAAGTAACGATTCATCAGTAGAAGTAATTTCGCATGCGTTATTACTCATATTACATGCGCAAAGATCTCAATTATCGCAAAGCGTTATGTCCATTGCATTGCGATAATTATCTAATAGAAATAATACTAAGGCATAATTCACAGACATATTTTAAGTATTAAACGCATGAAATCAGTGCTAATCTTAACACCTACTTGGAGTAGGCGTTACTCCAAAAACATTGCGGTTCATGAGCATTTGTGAAGCCAACATGGAGTTTGCAGTCAGATTTTTGTTGGATTGTGAACAAGAGAATCAAGTATGTGATTGTCCTAGAGTGATGCATCCTCAAGTTTTCAGGGAAAAATCAACTATAGAGGGATTATCAGAGGAGGAAATAGTGAGGCACTATAGGTTAAATAGAGCAGCAATCTATAGCCTGTATGAGGTATTGGAGCCTTATCTGCAGCCACTAACACACAGAAGCCATGCTGTTCCTGGCATTGTGAAACTTCTGTGCTCCCTTCATTTTTTCGGGACAGGAAGTTTACAGAAAGTTGGAGGGATATATGGTGGA
Source organism: Xenopus tropicalis (assembly GCF_000004195.4). Classification (NCBI taxonomy): domain Eukaryota; kingdom Metazoa; phylum Chordata; class Amphibia; order Anura; family Pipidae; genus Xenopus; species Xenopus tropicalis. The sequence goes on from NC_030680.2 coordinate 47,919,811, forward strand.
GTGTCACAGCCCACAGTTTCACATTTCAGTTTCAAAGTTCCCTTTTAGAATTAACATCTTCATGTCCTGAAGCCTGTGGTCTTGATTGCAGAAGTGTTGTCCCACTGGTGTATCACACGCTTTGGTCTTGATCTTATATATGTGATGGTTCATCCTTGTGCGTAGTTTTTGCCCTGTTTCTCCAATGTACATTCCTCTTGTAGGAATGTGTCATCACATTAAAAAAACAATTGTTTTTAGCCAGGCTCTTAGGTACAACAGAAATAATGAAAGAAATGAAAGAAAGAAATATCTCCATTGCTTACAGAAAAATTTTGTTAATCAGGGCTACCATCCGCAGGTTATTGATGATCAAATCCACAAAGCAACTCAAAGACACACTCTTGGAATACAAACAAAAAATAGAAATCAATTCTAGTCACCTACAACCCACTGCTGAACATTATAAGAAAAATAGCCAGGGACCTGCAGCCCATTCTCCATACAGATACCAGACTAAAGGAGATTTTCCCTGAACTACCTCTTCTGTCCTATAGACAACCTCCGAGTCTGAGGAAAATGATTGTTAGAAGTGCTCTTGCCCAAACAACTAAAGCAGGTACATTTCCCTGCAACAGCAAAAGATGTGTGACTTGCAAATACATCCTTTGTAAAGATCAAATTTCAATACTGCCAGAATTCTCCTCCTCTCATCCAGGAGAGTTCAGGCCCTTCCCCTGCTAAAGTCCTTATCGTGGCTTCCTATCAAACAAAGAATTTCTTACAAACTTCTTCTCCTAACCTTCAAAGCCCTCCATTCCTCTGCTCCTCACTACATCTCGTCCCTTGTGTCTCCGTATGTTCCCGGCCGACTCCTTCGTTCCTCGCAGAGCAATCGTTTGGTTGCGCCCCCCACTACTACTGCGGTTTCCCGCCTTAAACCTTTCTGCCTGGCTGCCCCCTACATTTGGAATGCCCTCCCTGATTTCCTCCGGAGAGAATCCTCCCCCAGTCTTTTTAAAACTAAGGTTAAAGACTACCTTTTGGAGCACTCGCCCAGCACCTAATCTGGGAACTGGCACTTATATTGTAGTGTCACCCACTGTGACCTACAGCACTTATATTTGCCTATTTGTGTCTGTTAGTTACCCTCCCATATAGATTGTAAGCTCTACGGGGCAGGGACCTCCTTCCTCTTGTGTCCTCGACTCTTAACTTATTGCTGCTGTATTTATCTGTATTTATTATTATACTTTGTATTTATCTATTATCTTATTAACACCCTGTTTGTATTAATGTATTCTACTGTACAGCGCTGCACACATAAGTAGCGCTTTATAAATAAAGATATACATACATACATACATACATACAATACCGAATACACAAAAAGTCTACATCATTCGGGCCTGCTATTCATGTGCTTCCTCCAATGTGGTGTACATGATCATATGTACTAAGTGCCCTACATTGGAAAAACAGGGCAAAAACTACGCACAAGGATGAACTATCACAGACATTAAATCAAGACCAAAGCATGTGATACACCAGTGGGACAACACTTTTGCAGTCAGGACCACAGGCTTCGGAACATGAAGGTGTTAATTCTAAAAGGGAACTTTGGAACTGAACAAGAAAGGAAGATCTATGAATTCAAATGTATGGAGTTATTCAACACATTAAAGGAGAAGGAAAGGCTAATAAAGAGTTAATCTAAAGCTATAGACATACCTTATCTCAATAGTGCCCCTAAGTCTCCCCATATTTCGCCTGTTCAGATGATCAGAAGCCAAACAGGAAGAAAAAACGCTGAGCTGTGTAAAGAAGATTCCCATAATTCCATGCTCCTGCACCCAGACCAAGACCAGCTACTCAGGAAGCGCATGCGCATTTTAGATATACTTTGAGCGCGTCTTACTAGCAAGCTCGTTAGAGTAGGGTAGAGTAGGTTGTGCTTGCATCTAGGGGGAGGGAGAAGATTCACACATGGGCATTTACTTACGCGGCGCCATGTTGGACTAATTTAAATATCCAACATGACAGCCGCAATAGATAATAAAGAGCGCTTACAAACATTGGTGAGTGCTCTGAAAATATTTGCAGAAAAGGTAAAAAAAATGTAGTGATCAGCTACAGGGACATGAGGCCTATGTATGTATGGGGTCGCACTTTTAACCCGTTCCTTCTCCTTTAAGACAGGGCCTTAATTTGGGGTCAGGTTTCATGTCACACTATTTGACCTGACTGAATCCAGACTCCTGGACTATTAACAACCCATCCTAATAAACATTAATTACTTTTATTATATTCACAAGTTATCTCTATCTACTGTAACTTACTAATTTATTGCTCGTGAACACTTCTCTCTGACCTAACAGTATATATGTTGTGCCATTCCAGTTTTCATTTGTATTTTGCCTGACAAATGGGCCTAAAAGCTCCGAAAGCTTGCAACGTATTGTTATTGTCAGCCAATATAGCTATCATTTCTACAATGCTCTTGTATTTGTGTGTTTTTTGTTTTATTACTTTTGACACTGGCTAACACGGTACTACAGTTTTTGTTTTGTGATAGAGCTAATGTGTGTAAAGGTGGCCATACACGCACCGAAACCTCGTTTCGTACGATATTCGGTGCGTGTATGGTATGTCGGCGAGTCGACCGATCGGACCAGTTGGAAAATTTTGATCGGGCGCCATAGAAGGCGCCTGATCAAAATCTCCCTTCAGAGCTGAATCGGCAGAAGGAGGTAGAAATCCTATTGTTTCTACCTCCTTACCTGCCGATTCAGCCATGAATGGTGTGTGGCACATCTGACGATGTTTCGTCAGATCGCCACGTGTATGGCCACCTTAAGTCTGTGATTTTTATTACATTGCCTAGATTCCTCTGTGTTTGCTTATTAAATACTAAACTTAGCTTTCTGTGCATGTGTTTCTTTACAGAGTTATATAAAATGTTGTCTTTTATCTCATTAGGACCTTGAATATCTGTCAGAAGGTATAGCGGGACGGTCAAACAGCCCAGTTGCTCTCCTTTTTGATACACTACTCAGACCTGATACTGATTTCCTAGGAGATGTAGACTCAGTGCTGAGCTGGAAGTTGGAGCACCACAGAGTAATCCGTCACCTGGTGCTGGGAAGAGACCCACCTGGGGGTGCATGGAATGTACGTCATTCTTAGGAACTTTACTTTAACTCTGGACTAACAAAATCAGAAGTAACAAAATAGAGTGTAACACCTTGCTGGTACCTGCTTGGGAAATCTTCCCATAGAGACATGTTCATTAAACTGTATTCGGATTTGCATTACAAATTGCATTAAGCATATTGTGCAGTTTTAGGTTGCATTGTCATATGTGTTTGTGAAATGCCACGTGCCTCCTATTTGGAGGAATCTAAATATTAGGGAACAAATATAGTACAGGCATATTTATGTAAATTTGACAACAAATGGGTAAACATTAAACTTAAACTCAAAGTAAAATATACTGTAATAATTTTGAAATTGTTTTGTATTTGTAATTTTTAACCATATTTTACAACTGGTGTCTGCTAACTGTATGAACCCATTATCACCTCATTAGGGTTAAATAGCTGCACAGTAGCAACAATTTGTTCATTAAATTCAGGCTGCTACTCAAGTACCTCCTACTGAGCTTTTGGTGATCTAGACAGAGCAACAAAAAAAAAACAGCACCATGAATTCTCTGGATTTGATCTTTTGATCTTTAAGGCTGTTCTCTAAGTAGACCTTATCTATTGCAACACGTCTGTCCAACTATATGATTAAATATAACTGCATTTGTTTTTCATTTCACTTCCTAAGTACAGATCAATGGAGAATACTAACTGGCTGTGAGTAAAAGTTGTGTTGTTTATTCTTTAGGCTATTGAGGGATCTATGTTTACGCTTAGCCATAGAGAATGGATGGGACTTCCTGATTTCCCTTTCAAGGACTGGACAAGGATGAAAAGGAGGTGAGTATTAGAAACATCATTAACATGACTCTAAATATGTTTTACTATAATGCTTGTGGTAATGGATGTCAGTAGAAATAGGAGAGAAGATGTTGGGCAATATATTCTTGGAGGGGCATAGTTTTGTTGCTTTCACTCATTATCCCTATAAAGGAAGTCTAATTAATGGCTGGCCTGGCCAGATTGAATATAACTGATCTAAATGAAACCCTTCCAATGAATATTTATGTCTTTACAAAGACTTTACAAAGGCTATTTAAATGCATCATAGTCAACCACATTCATATCCAATGCGTCTTTGTGTAATAATAGATAATTATTTATATAGTAAAAGGGGCACATCATTGCCCTGGAATTCTAAGCCTATCTTCCCCGATATTGTTCTGTCAGAAAACTGTGTCTGCAATTTAGAGAAATGAAGGGCACTCCTGGCTAGAATATCCTTGCCAAAAAATTATATATACAAAAAAACAATAAAGTATCCAGGTGCTAGGGTTTTAGTAATCCCCCCATAAGAGGACTGTACACATCCACAAAACCCCACAAAAACCCTGCACACCAGAAAAAACTTCCCCAGGGAGGTATTTATAATTAAAAAAAACTTCCTCAGGGAGGTAGTTATAATTAAAAAAAACGAGCTCCCTTGACAAAGGCGGTTGAGCCGAAACGTTGGGGTATTCTCTCATGCAGAGTATCTGCCTTCATATCTTGTTTTTAGTTATTACACTGGGGGTATGTATTTATTTGCTTTATGATGGATATACAATGTTTAAAGTTTGATACTTTTTTCTGTATCATGTTTAAATGAATAAAATGTTTTTTTAATTATAAATACCTCCCTGGGGAAGTTTTTTCTGGTGTGCAGGGTTTTTGTGGGGTTTTGAGAAAACTGTGTCTTGCTCATAAGGAATAAGTTTTAAATACTGCAAGTAAACTGCAAAAGTAGCAATTTATTTTACAATTACATTTACAAAACAAGATACTGACAAAGATTGTAGACAATAGCATTTTTATAGGTCAGAAGGGATTTTAGGATGAAATGTCAAACATTCCAGGCTTTGCTAGCAAGAGCAATTATTAACAAGCTACGAATTGTAGAAATGAGATTTCAATAAAAGCTGCCAGCTAAGCAGGAAAAACCACAAAAAAATACAATAAAACTGTGCCAGCTTTCCTAAACTCTTCCTGAAAATTCCGCCAGAGTCTGTCAAACGAATTAGATATTATTTGTAATGTGTTTATGGAAACTGATGTGTTGCCAGTAAAATATGTTCTAGAAATATTGGCAGATACTGGCCATATAGAATCCTACTCTGTTAACAGGACTATCCAACTGTCAAGTTGAGGTGAATAATATGCATTTTATTCCAAGTTCAGCAGAGAACTGGAATACATTTTACTGTTGTTGCTAAAAATATATTAACTTTGCTGAAAATCAAAGTTAATATATCCTAAAAATATTAACTTTGAAATCATTGATCATTAAGATTGACAGATTGATTTGGGGATGCAGATGGAAATGCCAGTACAGTAACCAGGATTACATTACATTGTCATGACAAAAGTGCACATATTGCAAAATGAGCCAGACTAGGACAATGTAATGGAATGATACAATGGGAAGGAAACAGAGTTTTTATTCTCTCAAGATACTTTATTCCATAAAACTATTATTAACTATTACAGTCAGGAAGTAAAAAAAAATGTAGGGTTAGTCTTTGTTTGATCTGGTGTTTTTAAATTATGTTCTACTTCTAAATCTATCACTTAATCAGATGATTCTCTTTTGTTTCAGGAATGTTAGAAATGATAGGTCCACTGCAGGTGACATTCTAAATTATTACCAATATTATGTGAAAAAGAAGAATCTTGAGGCCAATTTCCTCTCCGGAACTGTTGTTACCTCTGTGGAAGGCATTGACGAAGGAGCTCAAAATCCCTTTGAAAAAGACATTTTACATAGAGAAACTGAGCACAGTGCACACAAAGGAAAACTCTTCCGAGTAAGTGGGTTTTTAAAAGATGGCTGTGGTTCCAAGCAGACATTCTCATTATATGCAGAGAATGTTGTTCTTGCAACAGGAACATATGATAACCCTTCCTGGTTGGGGGTCCAGGGAGAAGACCTTCCATTTGTATTCCACCAGATCTCTGCTTTAGAGGAGGCTATTAAAATGCATCATATTCAACCACGTTCAGACCCAGTGCTAATCATAGGTGCAGGGCTCACTGCAGCAGATGCTGTTCTCCTAGCACATCACTACAATCTACCTGTGATCCATGCCTTCCGTAGACGTGTCAGCGATCCAGCACTTATCTTCAACCAGCTGCCACAGGTCATGTACCCAGAATACCACAAAGTACATCAGATGATGAAAGAGCAGTCTGTTTTTGAAGGAGGACCCTATGCAGGTTACATAAGTCTCCCTGAACATCACATTGTAAGCTTCCATTGTGACAAAAAATGCACTTTTCGTGACAAGCAAGGACAGAGAAAAGTGCTTAGTATATCAATGGTCCTCATTCTAATTGGTTCCAACCCCAACTTGTGTTTCCTACCAACAAATGGAACCTACCTAGCCATGGATACGGCACAGCCAGTTAATTCCAAGAGTAATCCCATGGATATTGACCCATTCACCTATGAGTGTATCCAGGAGAAGGGACTTTATGCTTTGGGCCCTCTTGCTGGTGACTATTTTGTACGCTTTGTGCAAGGAGGAGCTTTAGCAGCTGCTAGGTCACTGTTAAAATCTAACAAAAGGCCTCCCTAATCCATGAAGACTGTTTTATGCTTTATCTATAAGGAGTGCAACATGGAGTGGAAATTCCAGTGCAGAATGTATTCTTTCTTTTATTATCATTGTTGGCCGAACCAAGTTACTGGGGAAATTCTACAGCACAGGACAGTAACCCCCTCAACACTGCATCATCATTCCATCTTAGGGCCAGAGTTTCTGTCACTAAATTACATTTTTAGGTTGTTTATATCTGCAAGATGAGAGAATAAGTTGTTGTTTACAAAACCTAATAATTTATTGTTAATACTTGTCTGCTGTAAAAAAAGTAAATTGATTTTTTTAAGTGTAAGTGAATGTTACAGATGTGTCCTTATATTTTAAAGTTTAAAAACACATAGGTCTTTTTAACCCTTTTACTGCCAGCCATTTTGGTCAAAGCGGAACTTGTATTGCCAGACAGTTTTTGAACATTTTGCACTGTTTCACTTTAGGGGCCTTTCCTCGGGGGGACTTTTAGTTTACCAAGGAAAACAATATATCGTTTTTTTCAGAACAACCTAAGCTTTCAAAATATGGTAGAATTTTTGTGTAATTCCAATTCTGTAACAAGATATAGGCTTCTAAATGTCTAAAAATGCAAAAAAAATCAAATTTTCCATAATATAATCACACATACTAGAAACAAAAATTATTTTATGCACGAATATACAACTGATTTGGAAAGTCCCATGTCTCCTGAACGTGCCAATACCAAATATATATAGTTTTATGGAGATTTCTCACTTGTATAGGTCAAAAACTCCCAGCAGTACACTACCAAATTCCCAAAGCACTGCTCCAAAAAAACTGCATACTTTGGATTTCAAGGCCAAAATTCCACTAACAGAAGGTTTATCCCAGAAAATTGTACATTTTTGGAAAGAACTGATTCTGGGGAATACAGAATAGGCACAACTGTCTGTCTACTCCAAACTATCAAGTCGCAATGCTTTCCTAAAGTTATTGGTTTTTATCAAAATTTGTGATTTTTTTTAAAAATCGCTTCAAAGCTTCTAGTCTATAGTATCTTATCTCCTACAGGTCATAAAGTAACCAAATAAAACACCCTAAATATGAATGCCTGGGGTCCACTGAACAGTTTGATGCCCAATATGTATAGGTTTACCTAAGTATGTGGCATGTAGGGGCCCCAATGTGAACATACCCCATATGAACTGTCATTTCTGTCATTTCAGCTTCTGCAAAATCAACACATTTACATCATTATATGTGGGATGAAGCTAGTAAAAAGTACGCTCACCCCAGAAAGTCATATATTTTTGGAAAGTACACATTCCCCCGAATCTAAAATGGGTACCCATGTCTTTCTACTCCAAAGTACCAAGCCGCACAGCTTTTCTAAAGTTAGCAATTTTGATGACATTTCCAAAAATCCCCTCAAAGCTTCCACTTTGAAGCATCTTATCTCCCACATAGCATTAGGTACCAAGATAAAACACCCTGAATTTGAACGCCAGGGGTCCACTGAACAGTTTGATGCCCAATATGTATAGGTTTACCTAAGTATGTGGCATGTAGGGGCCCCAATGTGAACATACCCCCATATGAACTGTCATTTCTGTCATTTCAGCTCCTGCAAAATCAACACATTTACATTATTATATGTGGGATAAAGCTACAAAAAAGTACGCTCACCCCAGAAAGTCATATATTTTTGGAAAGTACACATTCCCCCGAATCTAAAATGGGTACCCATGTCTTTCTACTCCAAAGTACCAAGCCGCACAGCTTTTCTAAAGTTAGCAATTTTGATGACATTTCCAAAAATCCCCTCAAAGCTTCCATTTTGAAGCATCTTATCTCCCACATAGCATTAGGTACCAAGATAAAACACCCTGAATTTGAACACCAGGGGTCCACTGAACAGTTTGATGCCCAATATGTATAGGTTTACCCAAGTATGTGGCATGTAGGGGCCCGAATGTGAACATACCCCCATATATACTGTCATTTCTGTCATTTCAGCTTCTGCAAAATCAACACATTTACATCATTATATGTGGGATAAAGCTAGTAAAAAGGATGCTCACCCCAGAAAGTCATATATTTTTGGAAAGTACACATTCCCCCGAATCTAAAATGGGTACCTATGTCTTTCTACTCCAAAGTACCAAGCCGCACAGCTTTTCTAAAGTTAGCAATTTTGATGACATTTCCAAAAATCCCCTCAAAGCTTCCACTTTGAAGCATCTTATCTCCCACATAGCATTAGGTACCAAGATAAAACACCCTGAATTTGAACGCCAGGGGTCCACTGAACAGTTTGATGCCCAATATGTATAGGTTTACCTAAGTATGTGGCATGTAGGGGCCCCAATGTGAACATACCCCCATATGAACTGTCATTTCTGTCATTTCAGCTCCTGCAAAATCAACACATTTACATAATTATATGTGGGATAAAGCTACAAAAAAGTACGCTCACCCCAGAAAGTCATATATTTTTGGAAAGTACACATTCCCCCGAATCTAAAATGGGTACCCATGTCTTTCTACTCCAAAGTACCAAGCCGCACAGCTTTTCTAAAGTTAGCAATTTTGATGACATTTCCAAAAATCCCCTCAAAGCTTCCACTTTGAAGCATCTTATCTCCCACATAGCATTAGGTACCAAGATAAAACACCCTGAATTTGAACACCAGGGGTCCACTGAACAGTTTGATGCCCAATATGTATAGGTTTACCCAAGTATGTGGCATGTAGGGGCCCGAATGTGAACATACCCCCATATATACTGTCATTTCTGTCATTTCAGCTCCTGCAAAATCAACACATTTACATCATTATATGTGAGATAAAGCTACAAAAAAGTACGCTCACCCCAGAAAGCCATATATTTTTGGAAAGTACACATTCCCCCGAATCTAAAATGGGTACCCATGTCTTTCTACTCCAAAGTACCAAGCCGCACAGCTTTTCTAAAGTTAGCAATTTTGATGACATTTCCAAAAATCCCCTCAAAGCTTCCATTTTGAAGCATCTTATCTCCCACATAGCATTAGGTACCAAGATAAAACACCCTGAATTTGAACGCCAGGGGTCCACTGAACAGTTTGATGCCCAATATGTATATGTTTACCTAAGTATGTGGCATGTAGGGGCCCCAATGTGAACATACCCCCATATATACTGTCATTTCTGTCATTTCAGCTCCTGCAAAATCAACACATTTACATCATTATATGTGGGATAAAGCTACAAAAAAGTATGCTCACCCCAGAAAGTCATATATTTTTGGAAAGTACACATTCCCCCGAATCTAAAATGGGTACCCATGTCTTTCTACTCCAAAGTACCAAGCCGCACAGCTTTTCTAAAGTTAGCAATTTTGATGACATTTCCAAAAATCCCCTCAAAGCTTCCACTTTGAAGCATCTTATCTCCCACATAGCATTAGGTACCAAGATAAAACACCCTGAATTTGAACACCAGGGGTCCACTGAACAGTTTGATGCCCAATATGTATAGGTTTACCCAAGTATGTGGCATGTAGGGGCCCGAATGTGAACATACCCCCATATATACTGTCATTTCTGTCATTTCAGCTCCTGCAAAATCAACACATTTACATCATTATATGTGAGATAAAGCTACAAAAAAGTACGCTCACCCCAGAAAGCCATATATTTTTGGAAAGTACACATTCCCCCGAATCTAAAATGGGTACCCATGTCTTTCTACTCCAAAGTACCAAGCCGCACAGCTTTTCTAAAGTTAGCAATTTTGATGACATTTCCAAAAATCCCCTCAAAGCTTCCATTTTGAAGCATCTTATCTCCCACATAGCATTAGGTACCAAGATAAAACACCCTGAATTTGAACGCCAGGGGTCCACTGAACAGTTTGATGCCCAATATGTATAGGTTTACCTAAGTATGTGGCATGTAGGGGCCCCAATGTGAACATACCCCCATATATACTGTCATTTCTGTCATTTCAGCTCATGCAAAATCAACACATTTACATCATTATATGTGGGATAAAGCTACAAAAAAGTACGCTCACCCCAGAAAGTCATATATTTTTGGAAAGTACACATTCCCCCGAATCTAAAATGGGTACCCATGTCTTTCTACTCCAAAGTACCAAGCCGCACAGCTTTTCTAAAGTTAGCAATTTTGATGACATTTCCAAAAATCCCCTCAAAGCTTCCACTTTGCAGCATCTTATCTCCCACATAGTGTTAGGTACCAAGATAAAACACCCTAAATATGAACGCCAGGGGTCCACTGAACAGTTTGATGCCCAATATGTATAGGTTTACCTAAGTATGTGGCATGTAGGGGCCCTAATGGGAACATACCCCCATATGATCTATCATTTCAGCTCCTGCAAAATCAACACATTTACATCCTTTATGTGGGATAATGCTACAAAAAAAGTACATTCACCCCAGAAAGCCATATATTTTTGGAAAATACACATCCCCCCGAATCTATAATGGGTAAATATTTCTTATTGCTACAAAGTACCAAGCTGTAAAGCTTTCCTAAGTTTGCAGATTTATATGACATTTTCGAAAATCGCATAAAAATGTTGCAATTTGCCGCATTTATCTCTCACAATTTCTTGATAAAGATCAGATAAAGACAAATCACCCCAAAAAGGAACACCAGAGGTCTACTGAACAGTTTGATGCCCAATATGCATAGATATACCAAAGTCTGCGGTATGTACTGAACCCTAAATGAAAATAGCGCATAAGGATTTCTCGCCTGCCAGCTCAGCTTTTGCACACAGAGCCCCCTGTCAGTGTATTATGTGCCAAAACTTCCCCTAACTATACAGATCCCCCACAAAACCATATATTTTTGGAAAGTACACATTCTGACAAATCCAACAAGGGTAAAGAGTCCTTTCTACACCAAAGTACCAAGCCGCAAAGCTTTCCTAAAGTTATCGCTTTTTATGACATTTCAGAAAATCGCCTAAAAATGTTGCAATTTGCCGCATTTATCTCACACAATTTCTTGCGTACAAAGGCAAGTCACCCCAAATAGGAACACCAGAGGCCTACTGAACAGTTTGATGCCCAATATGCATAGATATACCAAAGTCTGCGGTATGTACTGAACCCTAAATGAAAATAGCGCATAAGGATTTCTCGCCTGCCAGCTCAGCTTTTGCACACAGAGCCCCCTGTCAGTGTATTATGTGCCAAAACTTCCCCTAACTATACAGATCCCCCACAAAACCATATATTTTTGGAAAGTACACATTCTGACAAATCCAACAAGGGTAAAGAGTCCTTTCTACACCAAAGTACCAATCTGCAGAGCTTTCCTAAAGTTATTGGTTTTTATGACATTTCAGAAAATTGCCTAAAAATGTTGCAATTTGTCACATTTATCTCACACAATTTCTTGCGTACAAAGGCAAATCACCCCCAATAGGAACACCAGAGGCCTACCGAACAGTTTGATGCCCAATATGCATAGATATACCAAAGTCTGCGGTATGTACTGAACCCTAAATGAAAATAGCGCATAAGGATTTCTTGCCTGCCAGCTCAGCTTTTGCACACAGAGCCCCCTGTCAGTGTATTATGTGCCAAAACTTCCCCTAACTATACAGATCCCCCACAAAACCATATATTTTTGGAAAGTACACATTCTGACAAATCCAACAAGGGTAAAGAGTCCTTTCTACACCAAAGTACCAATCTGCAGAGCTTTCCTAAAGTTATTGGTTTTTATGACATTTCAGAAAATTGCCTAAAAATGTTGCAATTTGTCGCATTTATCTCACACAATTTCTTGCGTACAAAGGCAAGTCACCCCAAATAGGAACACCAGAGGCCTACTGAACAGTTTGATGCCCAATATGCATAGATATACCAAAGTCTGCAGTATGTACTGAACCCTAAATGAAAATAGCGCATAAGGATTTCTCGCCTGCCAGCTCAGCTTTTGCACACAGAGCCCCCTGTCAGTGTATTATGTGCCAAAACTTCCCCTAACTATACAGAGACCCCCACAAAACCATATATTTTTGGAAAGTACACATTCTGACAAATCCAACAAGGGTAAAGAGTCCTTTCTACACCAAAGTACCAAGCCGCAAAGCTTTCCTAAAGTTATCGGTTTTTATGAGATTTCAGAAAATCGCCTAAAAATGTTGCAATTTGCCGCATTTATCTCACACAATTTCTTGCGTACAAAGGCAAGTCACCCCAAATAGGAACACCAGAGGTCTACTGAACAGATTGATGCCCAATATGCATAGATATACCAAAGTCTGCGGTATGTACTGAACCCAAAATGAAAATAGCGCATAAGGATTTCTCGCCTGCCAGCTCAGCTTTTGCACACAGAGCCCCCTGTCAGTGTATTATGTGCAGTAACCCCCCCTAACTATACAGTGACCCCCAGAAAACCATATATTTTTGGAAAGTACACATTCTGATGAATTCAAAATAGGTAAAGTTATTTTTGTACACCAAAGTTACACCTGGCAAAGCTACGCTAAAAACAGATCAGGAACACTTATATAGGGATAAAATGTGATAAAACCACAAAAATTGTGCAAATCAGTGAAACAACAAAATAAGTTACATGACAGTGTAATTAGTGGCCAGAATATCTGATCCAATAGTTACGCTGTCAAAATAAACAGTTTTTAGGTAAAAGAAAATAAAAACAAAGTGGTAAAATGAAAAAAAAAAAAAAAAAAAAGCAAAACAAAAAAAAACCAAAGTGTTTGTGTATACATGTGTGTACATGTGTAAAAGTTGTGTGATAGTGTGTAAGTGTGTATATGAGTGTAAATAAGTGTATAAAAGTGTGAAAAATGAAAAAAAAAAAAAAATAAATAAAAAATAAAAAAATGCTAAAATGTGTGCTGTAAGTGTGTGTAAATGTATGTAAGTGTGTATAAATGTATGTAAATGTGTGTATAAGTGTGTAAAAGTGTGTAAATGCAATAAAAAAAAAAAGTCCTTACCTGTTCCTGAAGACCGATCGCCTCCTTCCTCATTTGGGCCGGCGCTGGGGGAGAGGGAGGAAGCAGGAAGCAGCAGATGCTGCTTCCTGGAGGGTCCTGCGAGCGATCGGCTCGCAGGACCCTGATGACAGCCCCCCTGGCACATTGCCCAGGGGGGCTGTCATTGTTAGAAGCCCTCTGCAGCGGCGGCACATGCCGCCGCTGCAGAGGGCAGCGCTTAAACGCCAACGACGTATGAGACACGTCGTTGGCGTTTAAGCCCTTTTACTGCCATCACGTATGCCATACGTGCTTGGCAGTAAAAGAGTTAAACAGTGGCTTGACATAAATGCATAAAAACATTTTAATAAAATTTTACCATTTTATAAACAAAGATATAAAACATAATGCTGATGTTGTTTATGTCTACTGTTGACTATGACAACTCCTCATTCAGTCCTGTTTACCTAGTTGTTCAGTGACTTATTTTAGCATATTAAATTGGTGTTCCTAGGGTTGCCCTCTTTGTGCGCCGTCAATAGTGGCCTTTAGGATGGTAAGTTACAATACTTGGGGTTTGGTGACAGGGTGGGAAAATGGGCCAGAATGATGGGAAAACAAGGGGCTGTGCAGGAAATGGGTGGGGAAGAGGCAGGCTTCTAGTTAAATGGGGGGGGGGCGATCGCCACAGAGAGAGTCAGGGAAGGAAGGGATCCATAGGAAATGTTGCTGCCCTTACAAATTTATATCTAATAATGGCAGTGGCCCTAGCTGACAATTTGCAGGTTAGGTTGGTTAAATATCAGCTGGGTGGCAACCCTAGGTTTTGCTCTTTATTTGCAAGATGGCCATATGCCCAATGATCCCCAAATATCACTATGATGATAAACTAGTGGATCTTTGCCACTATGAAGAATTAAATTGTCTATGTGTTGGTTAAATTAGGTATGTTCAAGCATCCTGCCCTAGGGCAGTGGGGATTTATATTATTGAAAAAAATATCTTTAAATCTGATAACAATAACAAATGATAATTTGACAGTTACTATGGAGATTTACACAAAGCGGAAGATTTACCTGAAGAGGTATAAGAAATATTTCTGATTGGTTATAGTATTAAATTTCATTCTTATGTATCTGAATCACTTAAAGTGGTTGTTTACCTTTGAGTTAACTTGTAGGGGCTGATTTACTAAGACATGATTTCGAATCCGAATTGGAAAAATTCCGATTGGAAACAAACATTTTGCGACTTTTTCGTATTTTTTGCGATTTTTTCGGCGCCTTTACGACTTTTTGGAAATTATCGCAAATTTTTCATTACCAATACGATTTGCGCGAAAAAACGCGAATTTTTCGTAGCCATTCCGAAAGTAACGCAAAATCTGGCGATTTTTTCGTATCGTTAAAACTTGCGCGAAAAGTTGCGCCTTTTTCGTAGCGTTAAAACTTAAAGGGCCTGATTCACTAAAGTAAAGTGCGATAAAAATTATCGCACTTTACTTTAGTAAAAAACGCAAAATAATTTGCGCGCGATTCACCATAGAATTATCGCGTGCGAAAAATCGCCATTTTCGCATGGTTATTTCTCGCACAAGTTTTAGCGCATGCGTTAATTTCCGCACTGAAAATACGATCGCATGATTCACTATATCTTTTGCGCGCTAAATATCGCATTCGGCTATGCGAAAATTAACACCTACTACAGGCAGGCGAAAAATTATAGAAAAGTACAGTAAATGATTTTTTTGCAATAAAATATGGACTTACAGTGTTATTTATTCAAGTATGTGTTTTTTTACTCAATTTTACTAAAGTCTTGGCATGTATGGAATTTCGCTACTAATATACAGTACTATAGCGGTGAATATGTTGTCGCCAAAATATACTGTACTGTAGCGGCGAATATTTTTTTAGCGCAAAATACATTACTATGTATATTTTGGCGATATTTTTTTTCCGCGATTTTGTAATCTTGCGAATTGCGGACATTTTGTGGCGATTTTGTAATCTCGTGACATGTGCGACTTGGGGCCATTTTGTGTCATTCAGCCAAACTGAGAGGATCATGCCTGGGGTTTCTGACTTGCTACCAGGGGAGAGGCGCTATATAATCAGCGTGCTCCTGCGTGCAGGATATGACCACCCACCTCCGGGGGACTTAGGGGTCCACGAGAGGAAGAGGGCAATCCTGGCCGAGCTAAGAGAGGGTTTGCTCGGCAGGTTTGCCCTTGATGTGGGCCCCCACCATCCCCGGCGGCTGTGGTCCGACCTTAAGCGCAGGAGCCCAGAACTGGTCGCTGAAATTGCGGAAGGTAATTATTGTACTTTATTATGCTTTTACAGTATACGTTCAGTAAAAGATTTAGCAAGTAATTTGAACTAAAGGTACAAATGTAAGAAATGTCAGGGATGATGAAAGTAACATAGTAACATAGTAAGTTGGGTTGAAAAAAGACATACGTCCATCACGTCCAACCATAATGCCAGTGAGGAACTGAAACGTTGCTCACAATAAACCT
This sequence comes from Xenopus tropicalis, assembly GCF_000004195.4. Taxonomy (NCBI): domain Eukaryota; kingdom Metazoa; phylum Chordata; class Amphibia; order Anura; family Pipidae; genus Xenopus; species Xenopus tropicalis. Next base: position 47,936,016 of record NC_030680.2, read on the forward strand.
CTGAATATTATTTCACATCTTTGTAACTCCTTGTCAAAATCCTGTGTGTGCTGTCACCCCATGCCTGTCTAGATTTTGTTTTGCCACAGGCACCCAGGTGTTATTGTTCCTTATGGTGTGCAGCTTCCCAGCACTTCCTATTGTATATATATATATACACATCTATTTTCAAATACATATGCATAAATAAGTTTAAAGCAGGGGGGAAGCAGCAGGGAGCGGCCCATAGTGTGAGTCATTTGGGGGAAGGGCCACAAATGTTTTAGGGGGCCCTGGCTAACAATGTCTGTGTGTCCTTTGTATTGATGTGAGGGTTCACAGGGGGAGGGGCCATTGGGGGCGTGGGAGGAGGGGGGCCCAAAAAATGTTGTTGTGAGGGGCCCCGTTATTTATGATGGTGTATGAATGTATATATATATAATATATTACACAAAATAACATCTTGCAATATTATTTTACAGAACTTCAGCTGGCGCCTCCTCCCCAGGCCCAACCCCAGGCCCTCCAGCCTCTACCGGCCCCCGAGGCCCGACCTGCGGCCCCCGAGGCCCGACAAATGGCCCCCGAGGCCCAACCTGCAGCCCCCGAGGCCCGACCTGAGGCCCCCGAGGCCCAACCTGCAGCCCCCGAGGCCCGACCTGCGGCCCCCGAGGCCCGACAAATGGCCCCCGAGGCCCAACCTGCAGCCCCCGAGGCCCGACCTGAGGCCCCCGAGGCCCGACAAATGGCCCCCGAGGCCCGACCTGCAGCCCCCGAGGCCCGACCTGCGGCCCCCGAGGCCCGACCTGCAGCCCCCGAGGCCCGACCTGCGGCCCCCGAGGCCCGACCTGAGACCCCCGAGGCCCGACCTGAGGCCCCCGAGGCCCGACCTGCGGCCCCCGAGGCCCGACAAATGGCCCCCGAGGCCCGACCTGCAGCCCCCGAGGCCCCAGGGTCCCCCGAGGACCCAGCAGACTGGCAGGCCCCCGAGGCCCCAGGGTCCCCCGAGGCCCCAGACACTCCCCCCCTTGATTTCTCCCCCAGTTTCCCCCCACTTTCCCCCCCCCGCCCTTGAGTTCTCCCCCCAGGCCCAACACTCTCCCCAGGCCAAGCGCTGGGCACCAGGTTCTCCTGCTGATGAGGGTACATCACGCCAGACCGAAGATGTGGGGACCCAAACAACACCTGGGAGGACTGACCCCACACTTTGGTCAATGCAGGAGGGCCTGGAAACTCTGAAGGCCCAGGTGGCCGAGCTGCAGAAGGACATGAGGGAACTCAAGGGCAGCAAGCCCTAAGTTTTTCCCCCCCCCTTTTTTTTATTTTAAATAAAAGTTTTTAGTTTTATACATTTGAACTGAGTAATGTGTCATTATTTATCCTTCCTTGATATGGTATTCTATACTTTCATGTAGTTTCCCCTACACTCTTACATTTATCAGTAACAGCATCAATATGCTATATGGGTTAAATGTTTGCAAATATTCTGGCATCAATTTGCCTTTAGCCCATTTTGCTGAATAGTAAAACTTGCGCTAATTAGTACGTAGCGTATTTTCTGGCGAGTGGGATAACTGCCAATCCAATATTTTGTTGCCAGAATAATTGCAATTTAATAAAGTGCCCATAACATATTTGCCATTTATTCTGTGTGTAAAATCTCCCACTTAATTTAAGCCACTTTAGCAAACAGACCCCTAAGTATTTGGCTAAATATTCTTAAATGCCCCCCCCCCCCCATTTTATTATCTCTAGCACTTTTTTTTTTTTCTTACTTAGATTTTTATAATTTTTGGGGGGGTTTTTTGCAAATAAACTTTTATACAGAACCTCTCTAGCACTCTGTGCTCTCCCAGGGCAAAATATCGCAACTTTCTTGCGCAAGTTTTAACGCTACGAAAAATCGCAACTTTTTGCGCAAGTTTTAACGCTACGAAAAATCGCAACTTTTTGCGCAAGTTTTAACGCTACGAAAAAAATCGCAACTTTTTGCGCAAGTTTTAACGCTACGAAAAAATCGCCAGATTTTGCGCAACTTTCGGAGTGGCTACGAAAAACTCGCGTTTTTTCGCAAAAATCGTATTAGTAACGAAAAAGTCGCGTCAATTTTCCGAAAAAAATCGCAAAATACCGATCATTACGAAAAAAACGCAATCGGACGCATTCGGCCCGTTCGTGAGTAAGTAAATGGGCCCCTTAGTATGATGTAGGGAATAATATTCTTAGACAATTTGCAATTGGTCTTCATTTTTTATTATTTATAGTTTTTTTATTATTTCATTTTTTCTTCAGCAGCTCTCCAGTTTGGAGTTTCAGCAGCTATTTGGTTGCTAGGGTCCAAATTATCTTAGCAACCAGGGAGTCATTTGAATGAGAGACTGCTATATGGATAGGAGAGGACATAAACATAAAGATAAGTAATAAAAAGCAAAAAAATATTTTTACCCTCACAGAGCAATAGTTTTTAGGCTGTCGGGGTCAGAACTGGCCAGAATCATAGAACAAAGCATCCTGCCGAAAGGCAGTTCTAGCTGCATGATATCTTATTAATGTAATTCATTTTAAAATTTAAATAATGTAATGTAAATAATTTATGAAATATGTGTAAATATTATAACCTTTGTCAAACTGTTTACATTTTTATTTTTTTTACTTGTAACAGTTCATATTTTTGATTTTTTAAATAATTACACCTATATTTTCCATGCAATTTGATTTCTACTTGATCTAATATTAAATATTTAGTTAGACACATTTTTGCAAAAGAAGACTTTTCCCACACAGTCAGTATTTCCACATGGCTTTTTTAACCTGGGTTCTGCAAGGGAGTGCAAAACTTTATATAGTTATGGAGGTTACAAATACTTGTGTGACACAGCAGCAATTCTGCTTTAAAGGAGAAGGAAAGGCATTTTGGCATTTTACTGCCAACAGATTTGCCACATTAGTGCCACCTAGAACAATATATTTATTCTGCAGAAACCATTACATTACCTGAGTAAACAGCTTTAGAAGCTTTCTCTGTTTGCTTAAGATAGCAGCTGCCATTTTAGGTTGCTTCCTTCCTGCAGCTCTAGCAGTTATAGCTGAGATCATACATTCCTAAGGGAGGGGGGAAGGGAGTTAGGATGTTTTTGAGAGAGAAAATCAGAAACTGGAACTGGAACATCATGTTTACAAAAAAAGGGACACAAAATCCTGTGTTTCTTTTGATAGAGGACTGTAGCATAGTATCACAAAAAATACGAAAAAGTCGCAAAATGCTCGTTTTCAAATCGGAATTTTTCCAATTCGGTTCAGATTCGTGTCTTAGTAAATGTGCCCCTTACAGTAGTAAGGGGCACATTTACTAAGACACGAATCTGAACCGAATTGGAAAAATTCCGATTTGAAAACGAGCATTTTGCGACTTTTTCGTATTTTTTGTGATTTTTTCAGCGTCTTTACGACTTTTCGGAAATTGTCGCGACTTTTTCGTTACCAATACGATTTGCGCGAAAAAACGCGAGTTTTTCGTAGCCATTCCGAAAGTTGCGCAAAATCTGGCGGTTTTTTCGTAGCGTTAAAACTTGCCCGAAAAGTTGCGATTTTTTCGTAGCGTTAAAACTTAAAAGGTGCGACGTTTCACGCAAGTTTTAACGCTACGAAAAAATCACCAGATTTTGCGCAACTTTCGGAATGGCTATGAAAAACTCGCGTTTTTTCGCACAAATCGTATTAGTAACGAAAAAGTCGCGACAATTTTCCAAAAAAATCGCAAAATACCGATCATTACGAAAAAAACGCAATCGGACGCATTCGGCCAGTTCGTGGGTTAGTAAATGTGCCCCTAAGTGTTCATGGCTGTATTTACATAGACATTTCTGATGAAGCTTACTTAGTTTTTACCTTTCCTTCTCCTTTAAAAGATAGGGGGTCTATAAGTTGCATTTTAATGATTAGGAGCATGAAATTCAGAACACAAAGCTCTATCTGAAGCAGATGTTTATAGCATGGTTACATAAAGGGGATTTTGGGAGCACTCCAAGGCAAAGTAAAACTGCCTTCTTGCACTTTGGGTGCAGAGCACAGTGGCAGTGCTGGAAGGACTTGCATAATTTTGCACATTCTAAAGCTCTTTCCCTTTAGGGAGGATGGGGGTACTGTTGTGCTGGGCCCTGTGAAATTTTTATCTGAATACGGCCTGGCCGCATCGTGAAAGTAACGCAAATTGTGTAATTTACGCATAAAGTTGCAAAGATTATGCAATTTAGGTAACTTCCACAAAAACTTCCTAGAAACTTACGTAACTTGCATAGCATAGCAATGCAGAGAAGTTTGATAGGGGCAGGCAGGGAAAACCTACACTGACCACCAATCTATTTAAAAAGGGACACTAAAGCCTAAAAAGAATATAGCTATAAATGTTTAGCTATGTGTTTTGAGCTCTTGTACCAGCCCAACATCCCCAAAGCTCTATAGAAATAAAGATGCCACAGTAGTGCTCCATCTTTTGCCTTACCAACATGCTCTTGGCTGTTGTCAATGACCTGAGGTTAGGGATTGACTTTCCCTGCCTGCTTACTCTAGTCTCTGCCTGTTCACAAGTCCTGGTCTTGCACTTTGAGAGATTGGACCTAGACTTTAGCTAAATCCTTATTGTGTGACTTTTCTTTCCACCTTGTAATGGTTCTGTTATATTCTGGACTAAGTATTATAAAAGAGGTTCACAGCAGCTGGTAGTGGAACAAGCTTTACTTAGAACAAAGCATGGCTGAACTGCCAACAAGTTGGGAGGAAGGAAAGGATAGACAGGCAATGCTAGGGGGAAACAATTATCAGCAGAACCAGATGACACATATCAGTTTTTACATGTAACAGCGTCATCTAGTGATCCTACATTAACAGCCAATACACAACACCCCTCCCGTCCTAGATAACATAATCCTCTAGGTACCAGGGCTTTTGAATGGCCCTTCTGGGCCGCTCCAGCGGGACACTGATAACCTCCCTCTCCTTGTAAATTGGCCTCAGAATTTATGGGTACCCTCTCAGGTACCATCTGCTGTCTGTTCATTTGCAGGAATTTCTTCCTCTGGGAAAGCTAGAGGAGTTAAGTCACTTTGCAATCCAGACTGACCATGGTTACCCTCAGTGTTAGGACAAGCATTGTCCCCTAGTCTGCTTCACAGCTGATCAATATGTCTTCGAATAACACAGCCATCCGCAGTCTTAACTTTGTATGAGACAGGGCCCATGGCTTCAACAATGACTGCTGGTATCCATTTTGGTCCCAGTGCATAATTTCTGGCATACACACTATTACCTGCTTCAAACATCTTCACTATGGAGGTCTGTGTATTCTTATGGAATTAATCTTCCTGTTTATTTTGTAAATCTGAAGCCAAGTCGGGATGCAGTCTGTCCAAACAGGTTTTAAGACGTCAGTTCATCAAAAGTTCTGCAGGACTGCAGCCAGTGCTAGTGGAAGAGTTATATGCTGCTGCTGCAACAGAAATTTTGCCAGTCTATAATTCCAGTCACCCTCAATTATCCTTTTTAATGCATCCTTTGTAATCTGGGCCATTCGCTTAGCTTGCCCATTTGAAGATAGATGGAATGGTGCTGTTATAACATGACGAATATGATTACTTTTCATAAATGCTCTAAAGTCTGCAGCTGTAAACTGTGCTCCATTATCTGATACAATTGTGTCTGGGAGTCCATGTGTGGCAAACAACTTCCGCAACACTTGAATGACTGCATGGGTGGTTGCAGATGCAACTGGACCAACTTTCAACTATTTGGAAAAGGAATCCACCACAAGGAAGAATGTTTGACCTTGAAATGGCCCTACAAAATCTATATGTAGCCGAGACCATGGGCTCTGAGTCACCTACCATGGATGAACCCCGGCCTTAGCAGGGGCATGGCAAGTGGATTGGCAAGGAACACAACTTTTTACCCATTTTTCAATGCACTCATCTATTTTAGGCCATCAGACATAACTTCTTCCAAGGGCTTTCATATTTACAATGCCTGGGTGACTCATGCAGGCCTTTGAGAACATGGGTTTGCCCAGCTTTGGGAATTACCACTCTATTTCCCCACAAAAGGCACCCTTTGTATGCAGAGAGTTCATGCTGGCATTTCTCAAAAGGTGTAAACTCTTCTTTTAAACTATTTTTTGGCCACCCCCCCCCCCCCATACCCAGTTCAACACTCGAAACAATACTGGGTCAGTAGCTGTCATGCGAGCAATATCTGATGCCTGTAGAGGGGGACTAGGTAAGGACTCTAGCATGAGGACCTCGGAGAAGGCTGGTACTTGAAAATCAGGCATGTTTAAAAGCAAACGGCTTAACGCATCTGCATTACTTGTGTCTTTTCCTGGGGCGGTACTGCAACTCATAGTCATAAGCATATAGCAATAAACATCATCTTAGCATGCATTGAGAAATTATCCTTTGCAGCAGGCCCATTATTCTTTAAAAGTCCCAACAATGGCTTATGGTCAGTAATAATAGCAAAACTTCTGCCATATAAGTACTCGTGGAATTTTTTTACACCTGCCACAATGGCTATAGCTTCCTTATCAATCTGAGCATAATTCCTTTCTGTGGTACTTATGGTCCGTGAATAGAATGCAATGGGAGCCTCACTACCACCACTTACAGTATGACTTAAAACCGCTCCTATTTCATAGGGAGAAGCATCACATGTAAGGGTAAGAGGTTTATGCAAATCATAATGTACTAGCACACTGTCTGATGATAAAAGTCTCTTGGCATCACTGAATCCCTGCTCTTCAAGGTAGCATTTTTATCCAGTAGTCTATGCAGTGGTTTAGCCACAGTAGCTTTGTCTTTCAAAAAGGAATGGTAGAAAATTAATAGGCCAAGAAATGCTTGCAGCTCCTGTTTATTTTTGGGAACCGGAGCTTCATGAATGGCTTTCACTTTTGTATCTGTTGGATGTATTCCATGTGCGTCAACTTTGTATCCAAGGACCTCAACAGTTGGTAACCCAAAAACACATTTTTCTTTCTTAAGTTTTAATCCAGCATCTGAAAATCGCTTTAATACTGCTCTTACCCTTTCAGTTAATGATTCTACAGAGTCTGCTCCAATGAGGACATCATCAAAATATGGCACCACCCCTGGCAGGCTGGAAAGGATGTCATCCATCAATTTCTGGAACATGCCTGGTGCAATGCAAACGCCAAACTGCAATCTAGGAGCTTTAAATGCTCCTTTGTGTGTGATAATTGTTTGTGCATCAGCAGCTGCATCATCCACCGGCAACTGCTGGTATGCTGGTGCTAAATCAAGTTTGGCAAATAACTTCCCCTTAGCCAAGGTGTTGAGAATTTGATTGACAGCAGGAATTTGATATGGATGTTCTTGTAATGCCTTGTTTATTGTGCATTTATAGTTAGCACATATCCTCACTTCTCCATTTGGCTTCAGTACAGGCACTATTCGGGTGGCCCAAGTTGGGTGGGTTACTGGAATTAGTGCTCCTTGTTGCACTAAGCAATCTATTTCCGCATCTATTTTTGAACAGAGAGCAAATTACAGGCCGTGGCTTTATGCGTATTGAGACAACTTTGGGATCCAGCAGGAATGATATTGGTGAGCCCTTAAATTTACCCAGGCCTTCCTCAAATACACTGCTAAAGTAATTTACTCCGCGTAATTTACTCTGGTTAACTGAATTCCCAGGGGCTCAAACCACTCTACTCCTAATAAACTTGCTCTTTGTCCTTTAGTAATGATGAGGCAAAGTTTTTTCATAGTGGACTTTAACAAAACACGCGCCCACAACATCCACAGGCTTTTTATTGTAATCAACAAGTCTAACGTCACATGGTAAAATAGGTGGGCAATTACTGGACCATAATGTATGGAAGGTTTTCTCTGAAATTAAGGAACAGCCTGTAACTACCTCCATTCTACACTTAGATGCTTGTAGTATTACATCAGTGTATTTCTTTTCGTGCATTGGCTGATTTTCAACACTATTTATAATTTCAGAGACATAGATACCTTTTTCTGCCTCCTTCTCAGTGGTGTCATTTTGTATTTTCACTATATGGGTTGCATTCCCATCATAGGCGGATTTTCAATAAGGCTAGGGTAGGCTAAACCTCCCCAAACTTGCTTGGCACATTAAAAACAAAACAAAAAAACCCTCACTCCGTCTCTGCACTGTCCTGGAAATCTTCTGTTTCTGCAAGCTCCGGTTCTGCTGTGCTCCGATTGGATTTTTCTTCTTGTGGATTCTCCAGTCAGAGCACAGCTTTTTTGACAGATAGTAAAATTGACAATGCACAGATGCAGTCAGGGCTCGGGAGATATTACAAACTGAAGGCAGTGCAGAAATGAAGACTGAAAAGAGAGAATCTGCAGGCTGTAAACTTTACCTGAGAACCAACTCTCAACTTTTGCTGCAGTTTTCATCCCTCTCCCACAGGTACAATACACAGGCACTATACACGGGTACTATACACGGGTACTATACGTGGGTACTATACACGGGCACTATACACAGGTACTATACACGGGCACTATACACGGGCACTATACACGGGTACTATACACGGGCACTATACACAGGTACTATACACAGGCACTATACTGTTCTAAAGGCTGAATCCCTAGCTGACATTAAATTGTTTTTTGCCTGACCTGACATCTATAATAATATATAAGCTATCCCCTACCCTAAGATGGAGTGTAAGTTAACTCTTTCCCCCTGAAAAATCTCATTGTGCTGTTACATATTTGTTGTTGTTTTTTGCACTTACTAATTTTTGTCATTGTTTTGTTCATTTCTAGTTAGTTACAGTGGGGCCAATGTTGTGTATCAGTGCCAGTGTAATAGTGCCAGGGCCTGAATATCTGCCATCTGTACCCACTGCTTCTCACTGTATATAATGTGCTGGTTTCGTAAATACAGACTGCGTCTCACTGTATATAATGTGCTGGTTTCGTAAATACAGACTGCGTCTCGCTGTATATAATGTGCTGGTTTCGAAAATACAGACTGCGTCTCACTGTATATAATGTGCTGGTTTTGTAAATACAGACTGCGTCTCGCTGTATATAATGTGCTGGTTTCGAAAATACAGACTGCGTCTCACTGTATATAATGTGCTGGTTTTGTAAATACAGACTGCGTCTCACTGTATATAATGTGCTGGTTTTGTAAATACAGACTGCGTCTCACTTTATATAATGTGCTGGTTTTGTAAATACAGACTGCGTCTCGCTGTATATAATGTGCTGGTTTTGTAAATACAGACTGCGTCTCGCTGTATATAATGTGCTGGTTTCGAAAATACAGACTGCGTCTCACTGTATATAATGTGCTGGTTTTGTAAATACAGACTGCGTCTCACTGTATATAATGTGCTGGTTTTGTAAATACAGACTGCGTCTCACTTTATATAATGTGCTGGTTTTGTAAATACAGACTGCGTCTCACTGTATATAATGTGCCTGGGGTGTCAGTACCCACTGCCTTTCTTGCTATAAAACTAACGTGAACACATCTAAAATCACTTTTAAGTGAACTTTTAGCATGTTATAAAATGGCCTATTCCTAGCAACTTTGCAACTGGTCTTCCTAATTAATTTTTTAATTAAATAATTTGCCTTTCTCTTCTGCCTCTTTCTATATTTCAAATGGGGGCCAAAAATTATTGCTCTGTGAGGCTACAATTTTATTATTATCATCATTTTTTATAACTTATTTTTCCATGTAGGCCCCTTAACTATTCATATTCCCATCTCTTGTTTAAAGGAACAGTAACACCAAAAAATTCAAGTGTATAAAAGAAATTACAATATAATGTACTGCTGCCCTGCATTGGTACAACTGGTGTGTTTGCCTCAGAAACACTACTATAGTTTATATAAAGAATGCAGCTGTGTAGCCATAGGGGCAGCCATTCAAAGGAGAAAAGGTACAGGTACTTAGCAGATAACAGATAAAACACTATTGTATTCTACAGAGCTTATACGTTATCTGCTATGTAACCTGTGCCTTTTCTCCTTTTTTCCAGCTTGAATGGCTGCCCCCGGGGCTACACACCAGGTTATTATATATAAAGTATAGTAGAGTTACTGTAGCAAACACACAACTTTTACCAGTGCAGGGCACCAGTACATTATATTTCATTTACTTTAAAACTCTTTAAGACCCTAGCAACCAGATAGCTGCAAATTACCAAGTGGAGAGCTGCTGAACAAAAAGCTAAATAACAGAAAAACCATTAAAAATAAAAGTGAATTTAAAGGTGAACCCCCTTAAGCTAACTGATCACAAACACAAATGTTTGCAGATCCCCTCACAGAATACTTTTACATCATAAGCATTTCAGGGTAAAAAAAAAAGCACTCCCACCAGCACTTTTGTACAGAATCCTTGGAAGTCAGTGGGAAAGGCAAGAGGTAGTTGGGAGGTTCATTTTTTACACCAGCAGCGAATCCACTAAGTCTCACATTAGCTTTAGGTCAGTCTATGTATGGCCCATATTTAGCCTCCCCAAACAAAAAAGTCACCCTCCGCCTATGATTCCCTGGCTTGCTTGGGTCTCTGTAGATTATCAGCTTGGCGGCAGACTCTCTGTATGTGGCCACAACGCTTGCATTTGTGACACACAGCATTTTGCAAGCGACAGTTGCCACGCAGGTGACCTCCCCCACAACTATGGCACATTACTTTAGCTGGATCTGATACTTGTGCTAATGCAGGATGTAGTTTAACATCGGATTTGCTATACACTTGATGCAGCCCTGGTGCAATAACTGAACTTGGTGAGGCCTGTATTTCCTTGGAATGCACAGATGCAGCCTCATAAGCAAGTGCTTCCTCCTGGGCCAAAGCAAAGGTTAGGTTGTGCTGTGCTAGCAGCCTTCTTTGCAGTGCTGCATCCCTGACCCCACACACAATACGGTCACTTAGCAAGGATTCCAAGCTGCTGCCAAAATTACAACTTTCTGCCAATCTGTGCAGCTCTGCTATATAGGCAGCAATACTCTCATCTGGCTGCTGGCTGCGACTGTTAAAGTGGAACCTCTTAACAGTCTCAGATATGGTGGGTGCAAAATTATTTTTAAGTTGCTTAATAATTTCCTAAAATGAGCAGTCACTGGCTTTAGTTGGGGATACCAGAGAGCACACAATCTCATAAGTCTTTGAGCCTATGACACTCAGCAGCACTGCACGTCTCTGCATAGGGTTTGTCACATTATTTGCTTTTAGAAAGAAATGCAATCTCTCTGCATAGGAATCCCAGGAAGATGGCCTGGCAATGTCAAACTTTTCTATGTGGCCCAGCGACACCATTATGGAGCAATAAGGCCTCAAGGTTTCTCTTTACTCACTGACTGGATGACACATATCAGTTTTTACATGTAACAGCGCTTTCTAATGATCATACATTAACAGTCAATACACAACAGGTTCCCAATGCTGAGCCGTGTTAGTGTTTGCTCCCTCATATAATCTAGGGTTCAGTTGCAGAATGAATATATATAGGCAGAGCAGAGCCATACACAAGATATGTAAGATTGTGATTTCCTATTATCGTCTTTGAGTCAGAATATCAAACCTTGAAGGCCACTCTGCTTATACAAAACAGTCAATCTGAGAATAAATTTTCCCATTGCAAAAGGTTTTCTTGCAGGTAATATATTTATTTTATATGCACCTTATGATCTGCCCAATGTACAGGGCATTACTAGCTTTAGTTGTGGGTATAAAAACCATCAGACCAATAACTTCTTTCAAAGTGTTTATGAATCCAGCTGCATTGGAGTTTCTGTGCATTAAACATGGGGAAAGGCCAAAGTAAGTAGGTGTATAGGCAGAATAACACAATATGTACAGGGGAACCTCTGCACAAACGCTATGTTCCTTTCCAGACATTTTTTTGCATATGCAAAGTGACTGACACTGAGTTCAGAGTTTGTGCTCTCAGTTTTATAAATAGGCTGTGTAGGAAACCACCAGTCTGCTCAGCAAACCTTTGCTTTGAACAGTGTTTTGGTTGTGCTATAACTCTCAGCTTAACCTAAATGTCAAAGTAAATTGATTGTAGAATGATAGGATTCAGATACTTTTTTTTGTTTAGAAAATGCAACAGTTATCTTCTAAGCTGATTTTTTGGGTGATGAAGCCCGTTATCCAGAATGCTCGGGACCTGAGGTTTTCTGGATAAAGGGTCTGTCATGCCAGCAGTATTGCCCTGGCATTGTAAAGGGTTAAAGGAGAAGGAAAGGCTAATAAAGAGTAAATCTCAAAATGCAGGCTTACCTTCAGTTGTCTCAATAGTGCCCTTAAGTCTCCCCATATATCTCCAGTTCAGATGATCAGAAGCAAAACAGGAAAAAAAAACGCTGAGCTGGGTAGAAAGATTCCCATAATGCATCGCTCTTTTCCAAGACTTGGAGACTTACTATTGAAGGTGGCGCATGCGCACAAGCGTCTGGTTATGAGACGCTATTTGCTATTAGAAGCAGCAGCTGGGGCCATTACAGGACGCAGCTGGCAGGTGCAGGGGCGGAAAGGCAAGCAAGGAGAGGAGCGGGGACGAGAGGACGCAGGTACAGGGAGGGGGAGAGGTGAGCAGGGGTAAGGAACGGTGTCGGCTGGCAGGTGCTGGGGCGGAGATGCGAGCGGGGACGAAAGGATGCAGGTGCAGAGAGGGGGACAGGTGAGCAGGGGTGAGGAACGGTGTCGGCTGACAGGTGCTGGGGCGGAGAGGCAAGCGAGGAGAGGAGCAGGGATGAGAGGACGCAGGGAGGGGAGGGGAGAGGAGCGGTGAGGAACGGTGACAGCTGACAGGTGCTGGGGGGGGAGAGGCAAGCGGGGAGGCTAGTGGAGCGCCATCTTATCAGTGTTTAAAACATGGCGGCGCAGACAAGGAGAAATACTGTGTACTTCGGGAGGACCGTACTGGGCAAAGGAGCATTTTTAGAAGAAATTATTTCAGTGTTCAGGTGGGGCAGGGGCCCTCTATTACATACTAAAAAATTAGTAAAACCCTTTCCTTCTCCTTTAAACCTGGCAACATTTTGCTTTGTGTCAACAAAAGTCCCTTAATTAATTAAATATACAACAAGGGACTGTGGAAGGTGACAAATTCATCTGGGCTATCAGACAATTTGGAGCCAGCCATTTGGGGCAGGGAAACTTGGGGCCGTTGGTTTCTTTGATCTGTTGATCAAAGAAAGACAATTGTGGACCCAAGAACAGCAGGAGGGAGCAGCTAGGAGAAAATATGGATTATAGAAAGGGGTCCATATCTCCTTTGCTTTAGGGTTCACATCCTCATAAATCACATATTGGTTATGAGGAGGTCCCATGCTTCCTAATGACACCAAACAGGGACAGCCTATACCCACCAGTTAGGAGGGATAGTTTCTGTGGGACTAGAACATAAGACACCCCTCATGTTTGGTATCATTCTGATCGGCCACATATGGGTTAAAGCAAGCCCATATTTTCATAATAATATTTGGTATTGGCAAATGCCAATATTATATGACAGTAACTAGCCTGAGAATTGCAAGCTCTCTACATGGGGTCCCAAGGGACAAGTCCCTGGACACTCCCTCCTCATGCATACGGTAATTAGGAAGGGTCCCAGCGGGGGATAAAAAGGGAAACAGACCCAGGTACTCTTTAGCTCATATTTTGAGGTTCCAGTTCTGTTGGAGTGTGGGCTGAGGTTTTCAAACTCTTACCTCAAGGAGGACACTTGGAAATTCCTTACTCGGTAACGTACATAGGGTTTCTCTGTGTTTTATTCTCTTTTATTTTATTTACTGTTTGTAGGTGTATGTCTCTTTCTGTAAAATCTTTTTAAAATGTTTTTTTGGGGTGACACGGGACGGCTACACATATAAATACATTAGGTAGGTTTACATCCTTGTAACATTTTTTTGGTGCCCGTTTCTATTTCCTTGTGTGCACACGGCACTGGTGCCTTTCTGAGACTATATAAACTTGAAAAAACCCCAATGCAGGTATGCAAGCTCCTAAAATGTTGTGCCCCTGAGGAAGTCCAGACTTGGACAAAACACGTTGGGCTGAATACTCTGTGACACATTGTAATGAGTGTATTACAATGATACAATTGTTATTTTTCTAAGAGTGCACCCTTCTCTCTGCTTTTGTTTATAGACTTGATTGGATTTGACCTCCCATCAAAGTGGTAGCACCTCTGTTGATACCTACATTATGGGACCTTGATTACTGTTTTGCTGAAGGACATAGTCCAATATCCTAGAATTATCAAACGCTGAGACTTGCTTTTATAAACTTTCCTTTTTCTTTTCTTCTTCTTTCTTTTTTTTTCTGCCTGTCTTTGAGCACCCCCTGCTTCTAATATAGATTTTTTTAATTACTAATCAGTCTTGCTTATCAGCTTCTATGGTAGATTTTACTGTGGACAACATAAATCATTACTTAATCATTACTTAGGCTTCTCAACCTCTGGGCTTCTGCAGTAAGTACAGAATGTTTATGTTCAGTATATAAAATACAGCATTTCTAATGAAAGGAAAATTTCCACCAATGGACTGACTTATTACCACCAATGGGCTAACTTATTAGTAGTAATTAACTAATGTATTAACTATTTATACGAACCACTAATTATAGAGTCAACTCCTTGAGGGGAAACTTTGGGTGACTTCAGAAAATAAAGTGCCACATATTTTTATTTATTGCCTGCGGGAGAGCATTTCGGGGAGATTAGTCATCCGTGGTAGCAAAGATTTAACCATGGGTGACTTATTTACCCATGTACAAGGGGAAGTTGATCACATGATTGACATTTTCAAGGGGAAGTTACCAAACAAAATTTTTTTGTAAATCTGCCCCTTAGGATTGCCCTAAGGGGCAGTCCTAAGGGTCTGATTGGCCCCTTGAAATCAGAAAGCAATTTTCCCCATCCAAGGCAAACTGGAGAGGCTTCATATATAAATATTTTCATATTTTACTGGATTCACTAGACAGGCTCACTTTAAAAACCTTAGAAACCTCTTTAAACTTTACTTACTATGCTACTATATTTCATAATTTAACAATTTTTTTAACTGAAAAATTCTCTTTCTAAATAAAAAATATATATGCATATATAATCTGCATTGGAATAACATACCCCTGTAGTTAAATATAACTATGCCAACAATTTAGTTCATCACTACTTGATACGCTAATTTGTTTATATACTGTAAGTGTTGTATGAAAATCTAAATCAGTAGTGTTCAGAATCAATGCTATTTTTTTTCAATGCTACTTTTATTATTTTTATTATGGAACCAGGCCACCAGGTAATTATTTGTCTGTGGTAGAGATCAAATTCTTATGAAGAAAGTAATTATTTATTTTAATTAATTGGATCTATCCATGTTCTTCTAAATGCTGTGTGGTCAAGGGGAATAAGGCATGGGCTCCATATAGAAGATTAAAGAAAAAAATAAAGCAAAAAGTAATTGTTATGGTGCTCGCCATACCCTAGTAGATCAAGTCCCTCACAATAACACAAAAGCTTGTTTGAGGAAACTAGCACAGTAAGGAGTAGCCAGTGGCCAGTACTGGGCAGTTGTTACACTAAGGTGTGTTTTGCCTGGGGGATATTAGCCTTTCTAATTCTTCTTGGTGAAGCACATAACTGCTTTGGCTCCCTAGCCGTGACTATCCTTCACCTCTGGGGTGTACTATGACAGGACACTAGTTACTTGCTAACATTCATGTGATTCCTGTTACACAGGGCCATATTTATACAACCCGGATTCCAAAAAATTGTGAATAAAAACTGAATGCAATGATGTGGAGGTGCCAACTTCTAATATTTTATTCAGAATAGAACATAAATCACGGAACAAAAGTTTAAACTGAGAAAATGTACCATTTTAAGGGAAAAATATGTTGATTCAGAATTTCATGGTGTCAACAAATCCCAAAAAAGTTGGGACAAGGCCATTTTCACCACTGTGTGGCATCTCCCCTTCTTCTTACAACACTCAACAGACGTCTGGGGACCGAGGAGACCAGTTTCTCAAGTTTAGGAATAGGAATGCTCTCCCATTCTTGTCTAATACAGGCCTCTAACTGTTCAATCGTCTTGGGCCTTCTTTGTCGCACCTTCCTCTTTATGATGCGCCAAATGTTCTCTATAGGTGAAAGATCTGGACTGCAGACTGGCCATTTCAGTACCCGGATCCTACGCAGCCATGATGTTGTGATTGATGCAGAATGTGGTCTGGCATTATCATGTTGAAAAATGCAGGGTCTTCCCTGAAAGAGATGATGTCTGGATGGGAGCATATGTTGTTCTAGAACCTGAATATATTTTTCTGCATTGATGCTGCCTTTCCAGACATGCAAGCTGCCCATGCCACACGCACTCATGCAACCCCATACCATCAGAGATGCAGGCTTCTGAACTGAGCGTTGATAACAACTTGGGTTGGGTAAGTATATGTCCAAACAGAAGATTAAATTGCTTGCAGCTTCATTACTTTCACCCCCTCTGATTAGGCTTGTTAATACAAAACAGGTTCTATGAGAAAGTGCATAAAAAAAAAATCCATATATATATAAGACAAAAAAGTGTCAGCACTCACAGGATTTAAAATATTTGAAAAAATATAAATTTTATTACAAAATATGAAAAAGCAAAATTACAGACCTCAACGTTTCAGTCCCCCACAGGGACTTTCGTCAGGAGGCAGAGAAAAGACTGTCTTTTCTCTGCCTCCTGACGAAAGTCCCTGTGGGGGACTGAAACATTGAGGTCTGTAATGTTCCTTTTTCATATTTTGTAATAAAATGTATCTTTTTTCAAATATTTTAAATCCTGTGAGTGCTGACACTTTTTTGTCTTATTGTACTATATTTGCTCTTGCACCCAGGTATAATCATTGTTAGTGGTGTGCACCAACTGGCTGTATATATATATATATATATATGTGTGTGTGTGTGTGTGTGTATTAGTGTAGTATGTTCAACTGATAATAACATCGCAAAGTTTAAATAGTTGTAAAAGTTACACTAGACATATAATCTTTCCACATGAAGTAAGAAGTATGTGAATCCTCCACCAGTCATAAGGTAAGCATATCTACTGACCAGACACACAGAGGTAAATGCCAAATAAAAAAACGTGGGCGACAAGAAAAGACATAAACTACAAAAAAATTGTGCGACAAATGCGTTTTGTGAATTTTTTGCTGTTTCACGTATTTCATGGCAAAGTGAAACAAGAAAGATTCGCTCATCACTAGCAGGCATCTATATATGGGGTTCATACCACCAGGCTATGCAATAAATAAATTATCTAACCCTGCCTCATTTAAATCATGCTAGTTTCTTAAAAAAAAGGCTAAGTTACTAAGCGCTCGCTGCAGGTACCCCTGGCTGGTGTGGTTTTCTCCTAACGGGGGCACCAGCTCAGGGTAAAAAGTAAGCGATTAAAGTCACTTGTGGGTGCCTAACATTTTGGCACCCCCAAGTGACTTAGCCTTTCCTTCTCCTTTAAACAACATCCTTTGCCCCATACACATACTTCATGTGCTACTGCCACTATAAAAATAAATGCTTATTATGCAGCTGATTGTAGCAGATTTACCAAACAAATAAGAGACAGGAACAAGTGTCTAGCTCTCAAACTACGACTGATGTTTCTACGAACACAGAGTTAGCCTGGCCACAGCTCCTTCAATATACGTTGGTGCACCTATTTTCCTCTTGCATTGTGTTCCTAGCTTTTGCAATAGTTGACAGAATGGCAGCAATCAGTCACATACTTTGGCTGCTGTGAACTGCCCCGATGTTGTATAGCATTTCAAAGTAGTGTCTAAGGATGGGGGTATGTTTAAAATCTAGCAGGCCGATGAACTGAAAATACTTGGGGCACATTCATCAAATCACAAGTTCGAATCCTGAAATGGGTAAAATTCGGTTTGGATATGATAATTTCTGATGATGGCAAATATCCCGAAAATGCTTACGGAAAAATCGGAATAGTCGTGATAATATCGTATTGGCGCTCCAAAAGTCACAAAATTTTCGTATCGAACGATCGTAAACAGCGGGAAAACCTTTCCAACTTTGATCCTTCTGTGCATGATTTTGTAAGCCTCCTATAGGAATCAATGGCACTCTGCAGCTCCAACCTGGCCTAAGGAAAGTCACGATAACGAAGCTTGAATGAATCCGAAATTTTCGTACTTGGCACAACAATACAATTTTGTCGCACAAATTTTGACGCAAAGCACAAAAAAAGTTGCTAAAGGTACGAAATTGTCACAGAAAATACGCTCAGTACGAAAAAGTTGCATTCGGAGCATTCGTACATTAATAAATGTCCCCCCTAGTCTTAGTGCCTTCAGAAGGAATGCCATTTTTTTTAGGTTTCTGAAGTTTATTTGGCAGCTTCCCAAACCTTAATGAAAATCCACCTATGCACAGAAGAGGCACGTGTAAGGGCCTGTGCATGGGCAGAAGTGAAGTATATAAGAGCCTATGTGTAGACAGAAGTGATACGTGTAGGGACCCATCTGAAAGACAAAAGCAAGATTTGTAAAAGCCTATGTGAAGATGAAGATGACGTGTGAGGATCACATAAGGGCAAAAGTAACACATAACAGAAAAATGAAGCCAACAGGAATATACTACTGGGGTTTAAAAAAAGGTGCACATGAGGAAACAATGTATGTAATTCATTAACATAAATTAGTTTTTAAGGGTAAATACGTTTAAAAATACCATACAAAGTAATCACTAACAATAATAAGAATATCTAAAAATTAGTGAGAAACGAAAAACTGTAGTTCCATGTTAGCCAGTGTCAAAAATAATAAAAACTAATACCCATATTGGCTAACAATAGAAATACATGGCAAGCTTTCGGAGCTCTAAGGCCCCTTCGTCAGGTAAAATACAAATACCTTTGCATTTGTGTTTTTTTTATAATTTTTAAATATTAGTGGAATGAAGAGAAACATATCAATAACCAAGTATGATCAAGTTATAGATTGATATATAAGAGGGAAGTGATTAGGTAACAAACATATCTAAAATCCATAATTATGTATTATCCAACTATAAGGGGGAAGAGAAAAAAAATAAAAATATTTTTTTTTTTTTTCGTTTTCTTTCTCTTTTTGATCCTTGAACTCCAATAAGTTTCCATTCTGCCTCAATTTGGTGACCCGTTTGCAATTTTTCAGGCTGGAGGGTATTGGGTCAAGACCTATGAAGCTTAACCGTGTGGGATCACAACTATGGGCCATCTTAAAATGTTGAGGTATTCTAGGATTCCTTTTTGCAGCCCTGATGTTACACAGATGCTCAGCTATCCGTGTACCCACTGCTCTGATATTCTTACCCACAAACTTCTTACAGGGGCAGATGATCAAAAAAATCACATAGATAGAATGACAATTAATGAAAACATCAGCCTCAGGCAAACCCTCCATCCTGAAGATATCAGTCCTGCTACAGATATCCCAAAGTCTTTGTTTGTCCCCACAGCACAATATCACACTATAGGAGTGCTTGCATTGCATCAGACTGTACAAGGGCTGGAATCCTAACATCAAGATGCCAATGGACAAGCTTAGTATCAGCCTACAAGCTGATCCTTGAGCTAAACATCTTTATTATCAAGTGACAGTGTAACATTCCTTTCTCTATAATAAACTCTTCTTTTATTAGCTATCTATGAAATGACCTATGGGATGATCTATTGAGATTCAGATGAAAAAGAAACAAACACGATAATTTATGAAAATGCAAAGCACTAAAATTTGCATACTTGCATGCTATTCACAAATGCTATTCACAAACTGCAAAGTTGTGGGTGCCATTATGCATGGAAGTGAAGGAAAATGGTATAAACACCAGTCTTTACCAGCCAGTAATTCAAGGGTTCCCTTAGCAAGCTGCATCTATGCAACTGGCTTAGGCCCAGTAAGCTGGATGCCATTATTGACTCTCTTTGCACACAAATGCTGTACTGTGTACTGATTAACTAAATGCATGCACATTGTTTAGCACACACCTACAATGAAGCTAGAATTCTGGGACAAGCATGGCAATTCGGGTCAGAATATTGCATTTGAATAGAAGTTTGAGGAATATGCCCTCTAGTGTTTAAGGTAAAGTATGTAATTGGGTTGAATATATTTTTTAAAATTGCTTTAAAAAGTTTGAAAAGTTTTAATGCTTTTATCCAAAATGCACACTAGTATAATCCAGAGTTACCTTAAGTATTGTTTACTAAAGGACAAAATGATAAGGTCACAGTTAGATAGTCTTGCATCTATCTCTAATGAAAAGGAGATTGTTGCATTCCATACAGCCCCTGTGCACACTAGGCATGGTTTGTTTGCTGCAATGTGCAGCTGATGGAAATTTACTGGTGTCAAATAATTCTGGATTTCAAGTCAGCTTGTTGTTGCTTGGGTCACCAAACCATTGCTTTTCAAGCTGACAGTTTCATCTTACTAAAATGAGTCATTAATCATCTCTAAGTTCCATCTCCTTAATTGGTTTGGAAGGGAATGCAAAAACAATTAGAAAAGGAAAAAAGAAAAAAACATGTCATCAGAAAAATATTAACTATGACTGCTTGATGTTTTCTATAACTTGGAATTGATTTTAAGTTAATAAATCTTCTGATAGTAAGGATAACTCAGAGGAACCATTATGATATATCAGCATGTTATTTTACCTAAAGTAATCAGGGGAAATGTGCTTGGTATGCAAAAAGGGAAGATCAACAGTTCTGAAATGTCCCATGTCATGTTGGAGCAGTAAGGCTCAGCATATAACGGGTTAAGTTTTCAATTTAGAAAGTCTGCTTGGAATCCACATTTGAAGGAAACCCCTCATGGTAGGGGGTAATTCACAAATATGTTCCCTAAATGACACTGAAGTCAGACTGTCTGGCTAGGTGTGAAGAGCCAGAATGAATCAGCAAGATTAACCAAATTATCATACCTGTGCTACAGTGGGCAGTCTATCTTTTCTTAGCAGATTCTTAGCTAATATTTCTTTAGGTCCATAAAATAAATATCTTCAACTAAAGATAAAAATCATGGCGCCCAGTCATTAGCTTGTAGCTAGAGCTCCCCACAGACTCCAAACACTCCCATGTTATGATGATCCATCTCGGGATTATCCAATATTCTGATAAAACCAGAATAATATGGGTTAGGCCTGGTGTGTTTGGTGTCTATGAAAAGAGAATTCTATTTCCCACATAATGCACATGGTTCTATAATTCTGGTGAATACCCATAAGTATTTGAGGCTAGCTGGAAAATAAAATGTCACCAGAACAGCCAGTTACCAAATGGTGACCCGCCCTCACCTTTCTCATTGGGCGGGGTCGTGGCCTACCTTGTGGCCTGTATATCAATGGCTCAGACAACTGGGATGTGCCAAGTCCCACCCAATAGCTGCACTGTTGCCTCAGCTCCAACTACACAGTGGTTGGCACAGGATATGGTGCTTAAAGGGTTACACACGATAAATGTAAACAAGGCACCGGGGCCAGATGGAATACACCCTCGGGTACTGAGAGAGCTAGGGGCAGAATTACAGTGGCCTCTGTTTCTGATATTCTCAGACTCGCTTTCATCAGGTATGGTAACTAGGGATTGGAAGAAGGCGAATGTCATTCCTATATTTAAAAAGGGAGTAAGATCTCAGCCTGGCAATTATAGGCCTGTAAGTTTGACATCCGTGGTGGGCAAGTTATTTGAAAGCTTGTTAAGGGATCACATACAAAATTATGTACTGGAGAATGCCATTATGAGCAGTAATCAGCATGGCTTTATGAAGGACAGGTCATGTCAGACCAATTTAATTGCTTTTTATGATGAGGTAAGTAAGAAGTTGGACAGTGGGGGTGCAGTTGATATAATCTATTTGGATTTTGCCAAAGCATTTGATACTGTTCCCCACAAACGACTGCTTTCTAAGCTAAGGTCTATTGGTCTTAGTGAAGTCATTTGCACATGGATAGAAAACTGGCTACAGGATCGGGTACAGAGGGTGGTTGTTAATGGTACATTCTCTACTTGGAGTAAGGTTCTCAGTGGGGTCCCTCAGGGTTCTGTACTGGGTCCACTTTTGTTTAATTTTTTCATAAATGACCTAGGGGAGGGTATTATGAGTAATGTATCAGTGTTTGCAGATGACACAAAACTCTGCAGACCAGTCAATTCTATCCAGGATGTGACATCCTTGCAGCAGGATCTTGACCAACTGGCAATCTGGGCAGCTAAGTGGCAGATGAGATTTAATGTGGATAAATGTAAGGTCATGCACCTGGGATGTAAAAATATGCAAGCCCCGTATACCCTTAATGGGACTGCACTAGGCAAATCCATAATGGAGAAGGACCTTGGAGTCCTTGTAGATAATAAACTTGGCTGTAGCAAGCAATGCCAGGCAGCAGCTACAAGGGCAAACAAGGTTTTGAGCTGTATTAAAAGGGGTATAGATTCACGGGAGGAGGGGGTTATTCTTCCCCTTTACAGAGCGCTGGTAAGGCCCCATCTAGAATATGCTGTTCAGTTCTGGTCTCCAGTGCTCAAACGGGACATTATTGAGTTAGAGAGGGTCCAGAGAAGGGCAACTAAGTTGGTAAAGGGTATGGAAAGTCTCAGTTATGAAGAAAGACTGGCCAAGTTGGGTCTGTTTACACTGGAGAAGAGGCGCTTAAGAGGTGACATGATAACTATGTATAAATATATAAAGGGATCATGTAATAACCTCTCTAATGTTTTATTTACCAGTAGGTCCTTCCAACGGACACGAGGGCACCCACTCCGTTTAGAAGAAGGGAGGTTCCATTTAAATATTCGGAAAGGATTTTTTACTGTGAGAGCTGTGAAGTTGTGGAATTCCCTCCCAGAATCAGTTGTACTGCCTGATACATTATATAGCTTTAAGAAGGGGCTGGATGGATTCTTAGCAAGTGAGGGAATACAGGGTTATGGGAGATAGCTTTTAGTACAAGTTGATCCAGGGACTGGTCCGATTGCCATCTTGGAGTCAGGAAGGAATTTTTTCCCCTCTGCGGCAAATTAGAGAGGCTTCAGATGGGGTTTTTTGCCTTCCTCTGGATCAACTAGTAGTTAGGCAGGTTATATATAGGCATTATGGTTGAACGTGATGGACGTATGTCTTTTTTCAACCCAACTTACTATGTTACTATGATATGCCTTTGGGGACCGATCTGCTCGGGAGGTATATGTTGCTATTTCTCTGCCTTTTGGCTAAGATCAAGTGTAGTATCTGTTCTTATCAGGTCAGATCTACTGAAGCAGGCTGAAGTCTGAAGATCTGAAGCTGAGGAAGAGAATCATCGCATTGATCAACCGACGGAGAATCATTGGAAGGACTGGCTTCAGAGACCGACTTCGACTTCAGGCTGCACTTCAGGAAGTACTTCATCTGGAAGCGATCAACTGAGATTCAGACCTTCGGGAAAGAAGTCTCCGGCTAACAACAACCGACAAGAGGAAAAGAAGAAACTCGGAGTTCTTACTTCGCTCAGAGCTGTACACACTTAGGATTTTTTCTTAAAAACCCCTCTCTCTCTCTTCTTCTTCTCTTCTCTTCTTACTCCCTCCCCTTTCCTCTCTTGCTCTCTCTCTCTCATTCTTTTTCCCTCCCTGGGGCCATTGCACTGCTCTAAAGGACGACCCTTGGGGTCATTTGCATAACCCCGCCCACTCTCTCTCTCTCTCTCTCTCTCTCTCTCTTCTTTTTCAAAACTATCTCCCCTTTTTCTCCCCCTTTTCCCCTCTCTTTTCCTTTCCAGACCCTTGGAACAGGAAGAGATGGCTCCTACAACAGCTGCCAGCAGAGGGAAGAACTCAGAGAAGAATAAGGAAAAGTCTCCACAGGTTCCAGGAACGCACCACCCAAAACTGGAACCGAAACCCCAGCCCAACTTATGTGGATTGGCTACTCATGTCTACAGAGACTGCCCCCAGAGATCAAGAACCTATGCGTCTGTGGCCCAGGCCACAGCCCCAGCCAAGAACAATGCAACACCTGAGGCCCCAGCCAAAGCCAAAAACAAGGTAACACCTGCAGCCCCAGCCAAATCCCAAAACAATGGGAACAAGGGGAACAAAGGTAAGCCCCGCACTGCTGCCCCAGCACCCACTCCAGCCCCCACCTTCACACCTCCCTCTCCCCCTGCAGCCCCACTAACCTCCCCTCCAGGGGCTGCAGGTTTCTCCCTGGAGAATTTTCCCCCCCTCAACCACCCCTCCCATCCTCTCCCTTCTTCCCCAGCCCTCTGCAAAAAAAGAACTAGGGAAGCAGAGGAAAGCCCAGCGGCAGAACAGCAGGAGAAGAAGAAGGCCGTCACCGACCTGGACGGCACATTGTCAGAGGAGGGAAAGGAGGTGGAGGCAGTGCGCACCACAGAGATAGAAACAGAGGACATGGAACTGCTCCTAGAAGAGCTCGAGTAGATCCCAGTGGAGCCTGTAGATGTCAACAGGGTCCTGCAACTGGAAGAAGCCCTGCTGCTGCAGTTGGAATCTCCGGAGGAGAGTCCCCCCCCCCCCCCGACAACGTAAGAGGAGACCCGCCCGACCGGAGTGGTAATGTAAAATGACTAACGGTTTTCTTTTTATCTCCTAACTAATGGGGTCTTTTAACTTATTCACCATTAATGTAAGGAGTATTAAGGACCAGATGAGAAGACAGACCATCTTTGCATTTCTTGATAGCCAGAATTGTGATATGTACATGTTGCAGGAATGTGCCTTTCCTTTCTCCAGGTCATACAAACACCTCATGCGTCAGTGGACCCATGGTCCCTCCTACTGGTCTGGGGGTAATAGCTGTAAGTCTGCAGGGGTCGCCATTCTGATCAGGGGGAGCCTCTTCACTGTTGATTCTGTACTTGAGCTAGTCTGCGGCCGGTTACTGGTCGTGGACGGTTCCTGGGCAGGGGAGCCTGTTAGGCTTATCAACGTGTATGCCTCCCCTGAGAAGGGTGAGCATTTGGAACTACTCAAGACCCTGCGGGCCCAGCTAGCAACCACTCGGGCGGTAGTTTTTGGCGGAGTACGGGCGCAGCACCAGCAACGGTGCCAAACTGGATGTCACCTCCAAACTGCTTAAGACCTCCAGCGGTGTGGCTGGGATGTGAGAAAGGATCTGGAGGAGACCAAAGAGGGCCTGAAAGGGCACTCTGCGGAGGAATCCAGGCGCATAATCTTCCGCTCCAAGGTGGAGCATCTCGAGAAGGGGGAAAAGTGCAACTCTTTCTTCTTCCGAAAGCTTCCGAAAGCTCCACTCCGGCCACACACCCCTGACAGAGCTCCGCGACGAGACCGGCACCCTGAAGTCAGGTAAGGAGGGAGTGATGGAAGTGGTCACCAACTACTACAGCTCCCTCTACAAGGAAAAAGACATGGATGAAACATGAATGAGAGGTTCCTGTCAGGTATCACTAACCTTATTGATCCTGCAGGTCTTTCAGCCACCAATGCCCTCTTGGCCTTGGAGGAGTTGCACTCTGCTGCCAAATCCTTTAGGCGAGACAGGACCCCGGGCAGTGACGGTCTCCCAGCGGAGCTCTATGTAGCGCTGTGGGACCTCATTGGTCCGGACCTGCTCGAGCTGTACAAGGAGATGGCCGTGGAGGGCAGGATGCCCCAGTCGCTGAGGGAAGGAATGATCACGATCTTGTATAAGCAGAAAGGGGAGAGATGCGACCTTAAAAATTGGCGGCCCATCTCTCTTCTGAATGTGGACTACAAGATCCTCGCCAAGGTACTAGTCATTGGACAGATCGTCCATCGGGTGTCCCACATCTTTATGAACAAGGTCCTGCGTAGGTTTGGGCTGGGTGAAATGTTTTGTTCTTATGTCAGTCTAATGTACTGTGATATTTTCAGTTTGGTGCTGGTCAACGGCTGGAAAACTGACCCCATCCCTGTCCTCTCTGGGGTCAGACAAAGCTGCCCTCTTTCACCTCTTCTTTTTGTTTGTTGCATAGAGCTTGATCCCAGATCAAGTGTTCGCTGTACATGGACAACGTGACCGTCTTCTGCGCTGACCAGCCATCAGTGAGAGCACTCGTCCAGACCTGCGAGGACTTCAGCAAAGCTTCAGGAGCCAAAGTCAACTGCGGGAAGTCAGAGACCCTCCTCCTCTGGACTGGAACCTCCTCTGTCAGACAAAAGATTGGCCTCTGGAGCCTCAGAGACCTCACCATTGAAGGGAAGACACTGGTGCTGCGGAGATACTTCCAGTCCTGCAGTACATGGCCCAAGCATGGCCACCTCTGGCTACGGTCTGCAGGGCCCATCACAAGGGCAGTCTTCAACTTCATCTGGGGCTCCAAGATGGACAGAGTAAAGCGGTCAGTTATGTACAAGGCCCCCTGCAAAGGTGGAAAAGGAGTTCCAGACATCCCCAACCTGCTGAGGAGTTTCTTCGTATGTAACTGCATCCGCCAGATGATCATGGGCAAAGAAAAGGACTCTGTTGGCAGCTCCATGTCCCGCTTTTTTCTTCTTCCACTTTGGCGTTCGCTGGGGTGGGACAAGTGGGACAGCTCCTACCCTTACAACTGGAACACCCCTTGGTTTTACCTGGATGTTACAAAGTTTGTGAGGGAACACCAACTGGAGGAAGTCAAGCCCGACTTGTGGAAACCAAAGACAATTCACAAGTTGATCAGAGCCAAAGACGCGATGGAGTCTATTCCAGGGCTCCCAGCGGACACAGTTAAGGTTGTTTGGGGGAATGTTTCTTCAGACAGTCTGTCCAACAAGCACAAGGACATGTCGTGGATGGCTATTCGGGGGGGGCTTCCCCTCAGAACCTTCATGCATGCCCGTAACCTGTGCAGGTACCGGCATTGCCCACGGTGCATCATTTATGAGGAAACATCTTTGCACACTTTTTGGGATTGCCAATTTGCCCAGGTTCTGCTTGATGCCCTGGAACATGAACTCAAAGACTGTGTGCCCAGAAATCTCCTTACGCACCATGCGGTGCTCTACGGGCTTTTCCAGGGCACCCACACGGAAGGGGCAATTCAGGAAGCCTGGCGCCTTATAAACTGTTTTAAGGACGTTTTGTGGTATTTCACGAACTGCCTCATTCTGAGGAGAGAGAGGATGACAATCCAAGACTGCCACAGACTGGTTCACAGTCTGTTCCGGGACTACAACATCCGGGACAGCCTTGAGGAAGAAGAGGACTGAAAACCCCTCTCCTTCTCCCCATCCCTCCCTTGTTGTCTAAGTTTAAGTGGAAAATAAAGCTTTGGGCATTTCAAACTCCACATCCCTCCCCCATCTCCCACCCCCCCATCCACTCCCCCCTACCTCCATTGCTTTATTATGAAAGTATATTGTGCAGTATTATGCAAAAGTGATG
This sequence comes from Xenopus tropicalis, assembly GCF_000004195.4. Taxonomy (NCBI): domain Eukaryota; kingdom Metazoa; phylum Chordata; class Amphibia; order Anura; family Pipidae; genus Xenopus; species Xenopus tropicalis. The sequence continues at coordinate 47,963,429 of NC_030680.2, forward strand.
AATGATTGAGAAAATGTTTGTTTTTTGTATATTTATATTATATATATATTATAAAGTATATTTTTCAATAAAAATATGCTGCTATTTCTCTGTCCCCCTGGAAACAGGAATTACATAGGATCATTCTATTGGTGATGTATGTAGGTTTCTACCTTTTTTATCACTTTTTATTTTATAACTGTTTTATAACTTGTATGTCATTTTGTAACATTCACTGTTTTTATATAATATATGCACTGTCCACTTTGGATTATTAAATATAAAATGTAATAAGTTTTCCTTTGTGCTCTAAATGAACCTTTATGCCTTACGCAGAGAGTGTATGTTAACTGTGTTTTAACCCCTTGCTAGTTATAAGGAAAGTGTGTCTACTTAACCCTTTGTTTGCTTGCGGGAAAGTTGTGTGTTGTCTGTAGACGAACTTGCATTGTCTGCTAGAGTGCTTAGCTAGGAATTCTAGGGTGATTTTCCTCTGTGAAGCATCAGTGTGCAATAGAACATCTAGACTTAGGTGCTTGTGGCCTTTAAACGCGGTGGTGGCAGTTATTAAGTTTATGTGGGTTGGGGCTGTTTGGGGTTTGACTGCATGAGTTGGCGAGAAACTGCGTAGTTGATGTGTTAACCCTTACAGCCGCCCGCCTGGTCACGTACGTCTGTGGTGGCGTTTGTGACAAGTGGTGGCTAAGAGCAGTGGGATATTTTTGTTTTTAGAGCATTAGTGCTTGGTTTATCTAATTAAACCTTACACTAAAGCACTGCATCCTTGCGAGGATAACCAGTCCTCAAAGATAAAACTCAGTGCATATTTTATTTTTTAAAGACATACAAAAGCAAACAGTTTTTCCCCTTCCCCGTTTTTCTTTTCTATCTCTTATTTTTAGTGTTGGGCAATATGGCAACATTTTACAAAAGACAGAGCAAGGAAGTCCTTATTGATCTGTGTGAGCAGAGAGGTATTGATACATCTGCTAGGTCCAAGGAGTCATTGATTTGAGCCTTGCTGGAAAGTGATCAGGAGCATCATAACTCTACACCAGAGGACTGTGCGACTCAAGTTTGCCAAGCAATGGACTCTGCTCCTCACAACGTGCAGGATGACGGGATATCTTCCCTGAAAAAGGTTTTGGAGCTATTGGGCTCAGATGATCCTCAACTGCATCTCCAGCTGATCCTCCAATTTCAACAGGCTGAAGCAGCAGAGAGGGAAGCAGCAGAGAGGGCAGCAGCAGAAGCAGAGAGGTAGCTCCAACTGGAGCTGGCAAAGCTGAAGCAGCAGACAGTACCCCCACAGTCCAGTGAGCTTTTTCTTTACCGCCCTCTGCTAAGTTTCCTGTCATGGATAAGGACAGTGACTTGGATACCTTTTTGCAAAGTTTTGAAACTGCAGACAGTATCAATTGCCCCGGGAGCAGTGGGCAAGGCATTTAACACCTGGTTTAAAAGGCAAAGCTCTAGATGCCTTTGTGGAACTTCCACCAGAGCTAGATGATGACTATGATGAACTAAAGAAAGCTCTTATAAAAAAATATAATCTCACGCCAGAGGTATATTGGTGGAAATTTAGGGCACTGCATAAAGAACCCAAGGACAGTTACTCTGATGTAGTCAGCAACCTCAGAACTACCTTTCGTCAGTGGATTAAGGGGCTGTCCATTAACAAATTTGCTGAACTAGAAGATCTGATGGTGAAGGACCAGTTCCTACACATCTGCCCTGCCCGGTGGTGGCAGTTATTAAGTTTAGGCGGGTTGGGGATGTTTGGGGTTTGATTGCATGAGTTAGCGAGAAACTGTGTAGTTGATGTGTTAACCCTTACAGCCGCCCGCCTGGTCATGTACATCTGTCGTGACACCCCTACCAGAATAAATTGTTTATTAAATCTTCCACATACTGTATGTATTGGATCTGTGTCATTAGAATCATGAAGCTATTAAAATAAAATACTGTAGGAACTTATATGAAAACTAAATATATGGAGACTTCTTTTAGCCAGTGAAGTTATAATTGCTGACTTTAGACCCCTGGCCCCTGCTCCTCTTTGCTGCAAAATGCACTATTCTAGTGATCTCTCGTTGCTAGTATGAACTGTTGCATGCAAAGCAGAGTAAAATTGGAACTTTGACACTAACATGCTAGGTAAAAAAAGTACAATAAACCTTTTTTTCAGTAAAGTTGGCCGGATCAATCACATCACCTCCATTGTACTTTACTTATGTATTGCTTAGCCTTGGAGTGCTCAAACGACCCTTTTTGTGTACTAAAGACCAATCCCTTTAATGGATCTCTCCCTAATAAAAACTATACTTTTAAAGCATGATTTTATGAGGGACAGATTATGACAATTAATTTAAATAATTTTTTATGATAATTAAAGAAGGAACTTGGACAGTGAGGTTGCAGTTGAAGTGATCTTTTTGGATTTTGTCATACACGTAATTGTTACATATAGACACAGTCATATTTACTGGTAGGTAATGCTGCTTAGAAGAGCACTATACCAATGCAGAGCTACATTGTTCACAGCATTGGAAATGGTTTTTTATATTTTATTGAGATTTGTGTATGAAACAATAATACACATTAGGAACAAATTAAACCTGATTTAAATATTTGCATTTGGTGTTTATGTACATTTGTTACCTATATGATAGGAAATGTAAATCATTAAATTTCACTACAGCACAGTTTATCTACAGCTTTAGAAAATATTTCAGATAATAAATAAAAGACATTTTCTTTCAGCATGTGTAAATAGACTGTAACCTGAGTTTATGGATCAAAGGTGAGAACATGAGACGACTGGAAAATTCCATCCATGCCTCCCTTGGTATTTTTTTTACTCCTTTCGGTATTTGCATAATGTACAAGAGGGAATCGTTTTAGTTCACATACAAAGCAACAAAGTTTTAAACTAGTGCCTTCAACTTCGAAATGCATGAAGTTTAAACCTTTTACTTAAGAGAGTTTGTAGAAGAAAATTGTGTTCACTTAAATTAGAAAGAAAGGTAAAAACTAAGTAAGCTTTATCAGAAAGGTCTATGTAAATACAGCCATAAGCACTCATAGAAACGCTGCTCTGACTTCTCTGAAAAAAAGATTAGTTGTGTCTGTAATGCCAGAGACATGCAGCTTTCTGTTCTCTGCTCTTTCCTGCTCCCCCCTCTCTCAAGAATGCTAAGAACTCACTCCCCCCCCCTTAGAAATGTGGATCTGAGCCAATCAGCAGGAAGCTGACTCATAGGGGGAGATTTACTAATCCACGAATCCGAATCCTGAAAGGGAAAAATTCGGATTGAAACGAAAATTCCGCCGTCTTTTCATCGCCGTCATGACTTTTTCGTATTTTGCGCGACTATTTCGTTGCCGTCACGATTTTTTTCGCGACGGCGACAAAAAGTCGTGGAAAATATACGAAAAAGTTGTGATGGCGACGAAAAAGTCGCGGAACATACAAAAAAGTTGTGACGGCGACGAAAAAGTTGCAAAAATACCGATCATTACAAAAAACACGCCTTCGGACTGTTCGTGGATTAGTAAATCTACCCCATAGTCTTACTAACTGAGCATGTTCACTTGGTCTGCACGTCTGTGAGGAGTGAGGCATTATGGGAACTTTCTTTACACAGCTTAGCGTTTTTTCTTCCTGTTTGGCTTCAGATCCTCTGAACAGGTGAAATATGGGGAGACTTAAGGGCACTATTGAGACAACTGAAGGTATGCCTGCAGCTTGAGATTAACTCTTTACTAGCCTTTCCTTCTCCTTTAACACAGGGATATCGCTTGAGGCAGATTCCTAAAAAAATCTGCCCTTAGGCTAGTGCCAGACAGGGTTGATTCCTGGCCTGTGGAAAAAGGCAGGCCAAGAATCTGCCCCTACACTGGCACCAGCCTGCTACATTGCTTGCACTCAGGAACATTGTGTCTGTCCAGTTGTAGGCAATCACAGTAGATATCTGCAAAAATATGTGAGACTTAACATTTCCAGCCAATATCTGGAGACAATGCTTCCGGGTGCAGGAAAAGTAGCAGGTTGGTGCCAGCGTAGGGGCTGATTCTCGGCCTGCATTTGCCACAGGCTGAGAATCAGCCCCGTGAGGGACTAGCCTTATGAAATGCTGCCTCTAAAACCAAACTATTTTTTTAAGGAGACTGTTTTAAACATGATGCACTACAGATATGCAACCAGGAGCAGACAAGGTAGCAGGCTGGTGCCAGTGTAGGGGCTGATTCTCGTCTGCAGAAAATCAGTCCCCTCTGAACACTAAAAGAGTTCAGCTATGTATTTGCCAACTCACTTTACTTATCGTATATACTCGAAAAAAGTCACCCTTGGATTATACTCAAATCACACAAAAGTCTGACCTGCACAAGCAGCTGTTCGCTTGCCTGCTTCTCTCCTGGGACCCCCTGCCAGCGATTCCAATTCCCGCTCCTGCCAACCCCACCAGGCTACTTATTAGTGCGCTCTTCTGCGCGCCTAGGCAGAAGTGACGTTGTGCGTCCCTGCAGGTTAGGACATAAGGCTGCAGGCAAGGCAGGGAAGTACCGGTAAGCATATATGGAAGAAGCACAAACACTGATTAGCGCGCAACAGAAAAAAATAGTTTGTGCTTGCCGATCAGTGTCACCATAGCAACCGCAGACATAGTGGGGCCAATGTTTGCCAGCGCTCCTGCTCGCAATAGACAAAGCATGCTCACAAATTTTATTTTCTGCGCATGCGCCTATTAGTAATGCTATGTAATGCACATGCTCCTGGTCTTGGTCTTGGATACGGAGTGTTGCATTATAGGAATTTCTTTTTGCTTTACCCTGCATTTTGTTGGAAACAGAGTTTTTAAAACTCGTAAATGGATGCAAAGTTGTGCAAATTAGGAGCTCTACAAAGGAGGATGAAGTTGTCTCTTTCCATGGACCTATATTTACTTTTACACTTTTCTTGTACTTTAATCCAGGCCCTGCAGTTTGATTGCAGTTAAACTCATGTGTGTTTAACTTTAATCAATCAATAATTACCTATAATTAGTAACTAAGTACAGTATTTACTGGTATTAGCAATACTGATCAGGTATATCCATGTCACGTGATCAGCATTGCTAATACAGAAAAATACTGTTAATTATTATTAATTAATTTGACATTGAAAACATATACCGTATATACTCGAGTATAAGCCGAGTTTTTCAGCACACAAAATGTGCTGAAAAAAGCAACCTCGACTTATACTCGAGTACTCAACTAATACAGACCCCCTCCAAGTGATTGCCGCTGCCCCCGCCAACAGGACAGGCTACCCACACCACCTCTAAAGCCCCCCCACACACGTGCAGCAGGGAAGTTAGAAGAGTTGCATGTTATACCGGCACTCGCTTTCGTCAGTCTTCAGAAGGAGAAGGAAAGTGAAATAGTATATTTGTTTAAAGCATCAGCCCCCCTCCTGAACCGCAGCATTAACAACTCCCCAGCTGCAGCTGGATCGGTGCACCATTCATCTGAAGAATCTCCCGTGTTCGATCTTTGGCAGCACCATTTTAAAAAATTTTATGTCACTTCCTCCTTGCGCCTGCTCCTAATGCGCATGCGCCGGCTTTGTGACCTTGGTGATGTAAGTGCTACTGGCACGCTTATCTGTTACTGCCCTGCACATGCAGATTGCTGGCGGAGAAGGTGAAGTTCACTTTGTTTATTTCAGAAATGGCCATAGCACTTTGCGCATAGCATTTTGCCCATAGCATTTTGCCCATAGCACTGATTTCAGGAGACACTAAAGACATTTCCATTTCCACCTTAAGAGAACACTTCTGCCATCAGAACTGGTTACAAGGCATTATTTATGAAATTATATGTTTAATAAATGATATTTATTTTAATTCTGTTTTATACTTGTTTTGTGGCTGGGAATGTGGGACTGTGGTATGGCTGGTGTATGTGGGATACACAGGAGCATTCCGATTGGACAGTAGAATGAAGTGGGCAGGGCTAATGGGGGTCAAGCATTTCTTCAGGGACTGCAGATCTTGAAAGGAAAAAAGAAAACGGACCTCTCTGCTGTGCAGTGCGCATGTCTTTGTCCGGGACAATCTCTGTTCAGTGAGACAGGAAGCTGCAGGGGCTAGGAGCAGGTACTGCATTTACTGACAAGACTTTTCCGTGTCAGAGCCAGATTAAGCAAAAGAATGGTGAGTTTAGGAAATATGTTTAGGACTGTATTAAGGCTAACTTATTGAGCTCATGTTGTTTTTGTTGTCCTTTAAATACCGGCACTCGCATTCGCCAGTCTTCAGCTAAATACCAGCACTCGCGTTCTCTCTGCCTATGCCAGCTTCCACAGCAGCTCGGTGCTGTGATTGGAACTGCTGAGTATCCTTCTGTAATGTGCGCTCTTCTGCGCGCTGCAGCGGCGCGTGGGGCAGAAGTGACATCACGCACCCATTCATTTACTCATGGCCTCTACTTCCAAGGTACTTGCCATACATATATTGCTATATACAGTAAATATATTATAACGGTTCCCATTTTATATTAGATGCCTATAGATCCTAATTATAGCTAATCATAATTGATTGAAGTTAAACACATATCATGTGTGTTTAACTTTAATCAATCAATAATTACCTATAATTAGTACCTAACTACAGTATTTCCTATAATAAGCAATGCTGATCAGGTATTTCCATATCATGTGATCAGCATTGCTAATACAGGCGAATAGTGTAAATTATTATTTATTATGGTAATTTAAAGTTACAGTACACATACAGTACCGGTATATATCAGGCTCCTGTCAGACGTCTTTAATCGTATCGCATTATGTCTGTTGCTGATCTAGAACTGTTTCAAAGTCTTTTTTTTTATCCTGTTAGAAATAGATACCAGTACCACTAATCCTGGACCAAAACAAAAACGCAGGTCATACGAAGCTGGTTTTAAACTCAAGGTTGTGTCAAGAGCAGAAGAAAGCAATAACAGTATTGCAAGTAGGGAATTTTGTGTTGACGAAAAACAAGTGAGGGAGTGGCGGAAAATGAAGGCTGGCTTGGAAAACATTCCAAAGACTAAAAAAGCTCGACGTGGTTTAATGACTTCTTATGGGGCTCTAGAGAATGAATTGCATGAATGGGTTCTGGCGTGTCATCAAAATGGTTACTGTGTAACACGCATGAGAATTTGCTTAAATGCCCTTCAAATGTCTAAGGATGACAAATATAAAGAACCAGGCATTAAAAAATTTGTTGCGTCAGCAGGATGGTGTACCCGCTTCATGAATAGGTTTGACCTATGTTTGCGACAAAGAACAAAGATTTCACAGAAGTTGCCTCGAGACCTTGAAGAAAAAGTGATGTCATTCCAATCATTCATCATAAAACAAAGAAGGATTCATAATTATGACCTGGGAGATATTGGGAATATGGATGAAACCCCTATAACTTTTGATTTTCCAAGCAACAGAACTGTGGCAAGTTTGGGAGACAAAACTATTTTCCTCAGAACCACAGGAAATGAAAAAAACCACTTCACAGTTGTTCTGTCATGTTTGGCTAACGGAACTAAGCTGTGGCCTATCGTTATTTTTAAAAGAAAGACCTTGCTAAAAAAGGTCAAATTCCCACCACGAATTACAGTGCGCCCACATATTAAAGGCTGGATGGATGAAGACGGAACAAAAAAATGGCTGGAAGAAATTTGGAACGGACGACCAGGAGTAGCCTTAAAGAAGAAACCATCATTGCTAGTTTGGGATATGTTCAGAGCCCACACATGTGATGACATAAAAAAAATGGCAAATTCTTCTCAAGTTACTTTGGCCATTATTACATCTGTGTTGCCGCCCCTGGATGTGTCTTTAAATAAAACTTTCAAAGACCGTGTGCGAAAGAAGTGGCATGAATGGATGTCATCTGGTCAAGCCTGACTGACAAAAGTTGGAAATCTAATGAAGCCCGACATAGAGTTAATAGCAAAGTGGGTTCGAGATGCATGGGAAGACATTCCAGAGGACATGGTGCAACGCACCTTCAAGAAATGTGGCATCAGTAATGCTATGGATGGCAGTGAAGACAGCACTTTGTATGAGAATGACAGCAGTGATGGTGATGACTGCAGACTCAGTGATGACAATGTCTATGCTGATAACCTCACACCAGCTGAAGCTGAAGCTCTCTTTGGACATACAGATGATGAAGAGGAATCCAGTTTTTAATGATTTTAACTCTTTGTGTTTTAACTTGGTTGCTGATCTAAGGGGGTAGTACTCTTAAGGTTTCATTGTTGATACCATATTGTTTTTGTTGACGCTCTTCTCCACTTACAGAGCTAGTTAAACTGTTTTTCTTTGAAATAAATATGTAAAAACATATACCCAACTGATGTATGTATGTATGTATAACTTTATTTATAAAGCGCTACTTATGTACACAGCGCTGTACAGTAGAATACATTAATATAAACAGGGATATTAAAATAGATAAATACAAAGTATTACAATAAGCACAAATAAATACAAGATACAGTTGCAATAAGTTAAGAGTCAAAAACACAAGAGGATGGAGGCCTCAATTAATGTGATTTTATTGGTATTTATTTTGATTATTGAAACTTAGCAGTAGCGGCTGCATTTCCCTAGGCTTATACTCGAGTCAATAAGATTTTCCAGTTTTCTTAGGTAAAATTTGCTACCTCAGCTTATATTCGAATCGGCTTATACTCGAGTATATATGGTAGTATAGTAAATAATATACAGTATATGATCACACTCCGTCAGGCTCCTGTCAGACGTCTTTAATCGTATCGCATTATGTCTGTTGCTGATCTAGAACTGTTTCAAAGTCTTTTTTTTTATCCTGTTAGAAATAGATACCAGTACCACTAATCCTGGACCAAAACAAAAACGCAGGTCATACGAAGCTGGTTTTAAACTCAAGGTTGTGTCAAGAGCAGAAGAAAGCAATAACAGTATTGCAAGTAGGGAATTTTGTGTTGACGAAAAACAAGTGAGGGAGTGGCGGAAAATGAAGGCTGGCTTGGAAAACATTCCAAAGACTAAAAAAGCTCGACGTGGTTTAATGACTTCTTATGGGGCTCTAGAGAATGAATTGCATGAATGGGTTCTGGCGTGTCATCAAAATGGTTACTGTGTAACACGCATGAGAATTTGCTTAAATGCCCTTCAAATGTCTAAGGATGACAAATATAAAGAACCAGGCATTAAAAAATTTGTTGCGTCAGCAGGATGGTGTACCCGCTTCATGAATAGGTTTGACCTATGTTTGCGACAAAGAACAAAGATTTCACAGAAGTTGCCTCGAGACCTTGAAGAAAAAGTGATGTCATTCCAATCATTCATCATAAAACAAAGAAGGATTCATAATTATGACCTGGGAGATATTGGGAATATGGATGAAACCCCTATAACTTTTGATTTTCCAAGCAACAGAACTGTGGCAAGTTTGGGAGACAAAACTATTTTCCTCAGAACCACAGGAAATGAAAAAAACCACTTCACAGTTGTTCTGTCATGTTTGGCTAACGGAACTAAGCTGTGGCCTATCGTTATTTTTAAAAGAAAGACCTTGCTAAAAAAGGTCAAATTCCCACCACGAATTACAGTGCGCCCACATATTAAAGGCTGGATGGATGAAGACGGAACAAAAAAATGGCTGGAAGAAATTTGGAACGGACGACCAGGAGTAGCCTTAAAGAAGAAACCATCATTGCTAGTTTGGGATATGTTCAGAGCCCACACATGTGATGACATAAAAAAAATGGCAAATTCTTCTCAAGTTACTTTGGCCATTATTACATCTGTGTTGCCGCCCCTGGATGTGTCTTTAAATAAAACTTTCAAAGACCGTGTGCGAAAGAAGTGGCATGAATGGATGTCATCTGGTCAAGCCTGACTGACAAAAGTTGGAAATCTAATGAAGCCCGACATAGAGTTAATAGCAAAGTGGGTTCGAGATGCATGGGAAGACATTCCAGAGGACATGGTGCAACGCACCTTCAAGAAATGTGGCATCAGTAATGCTATGGATGGCAGTGAAGACAGCACTTTGTATGAGAATGACAGCAGTGATGGTGATGACTGCAGACTCAGTGATGACAATGTCTATGCTGATAACCTCACACCAGCTGAAGCTGAAGCTCTCTTTGGACATACAGATGATGAAGAGGAATCCAGTTTTTAATGATTTTAACTCTTTGTGTTTTAACTTGGTTGCTGATCTAAGGGGGTAGTACTCTTAAGGTTTCATTGTTGATACCATATTGTTTTTGTTGACGCTCTTCTCCACTTACAGAGCTAGTTAAACTGTTTTTCTTTGAAATAAATATGTAAAAACATATACCCAACTGATGTATGTATGTATGTATAACTTTATTTATAAAGCGCTACTTATGTACACAGCGCTGTACAGTAGAATACATTAATATAAACAGGGATATTAAAATAGATAAATACAAAGTATTACAATAAGCACAAATAAATACAAGATACAGTTGCAATAAGTTAAGAGTCAAAAACACAAGAGGATGGAGGCCTCAATTAATGTGATTTTATTGGTATTTATTTTGATTATTGAAACTTAGCAGTAGCGGCTGCATTTCCCTAGGCTTATACTCGAGTCAATAAGATTTTCCAGTTTTCTTAGGTAAAATTTGCTACCTCAGCTTATATTCGAATCGGCTTATACTCGAGTATATATGGTAGTATAGTAAATAATATACAGTATATGATCAACCTCAATTATAGTAATTTTATTTATATTTATTTTGATTATTGAAACTTATCAATAGCTGCTGCATTTCCCACCCTAGGCTTATACTCAAGTCAATAAGGTTTTTACGTTTTCTTAGATAAAATTAGGTACCTCAGCTTATATTCAGATCGGCTTATACTCGAGCATATACAGTAATCTTAGCTTTTGCTAAAGCATTCAATGCAGTACTATACAGAAGGTTGTTAAAGATTAAATCAAGAAATATTGATCTGGAACATAATATTTGTACCTGGACAGAGAGTGGGTCTGAGGGATAAATTGCAAACAAAGATGGTAGATGGAGCATTTTTTAATAGACTAATGTTACTAGTGGAGTACCACAAGGGTCTCTTCATGGTCCTTTGCTTTTTAACTTGTTTATAAAAGACTTTGAGATTGGCATTGTAAGTACTGTCTCTATTTTTTCTGATAATACTAAATTGTGAGAAGTTGGCATCAAAAGAGGTTAATAGTTGATAAATGCAAGGTTATGTACTTGGTAAAAATGACATACACTAAATAGTAGTGTGTTGGGGCCCTCTTTTGTTGAGAAGGATTTGAAGAGTTTTGAGGATAACAGACTGCAATTCTAGGCAGTGTGAGTTTATGTCTTCTAAAGTAAATAAAATACAGACTTGCATGAAAAAAGGCCTTTTTTGGCGATTTTCAGAAATGTCATAAAAACTGCTAAAGCTTTACCATTTGGTAATTTGGTGTAGGAGGACTTCTTTATAATATTGGGTATGTCACAATTTGTACTCTCCAAAAATATATGGTTTTCTGTGGGTCTTGGTACAGTTAGTGGTTCTTATGATTTATCTTTGTATGTAAGAAATTGTGCAAGATAAATGAGGCAACAAAAAAAAACCAAAAAAACATTTTTAAGCGATTTTCAGAAATATAAAAACCACTAACTTTAGCAAGGCTTTGCAGTTTAGTAGTTTGGTGTAAAAAGATGTCTTTATTCATGATGTATACATCAATATATGTTTTTTTACAAAAATATATGGTTTTTCTGTATAGTGATCAGGTCAGGCAGGGTGCGGTGTGTGCAAAAGCCAAAATATTCATACACACTATTTTTGTTTTAGGATCCTTACAGGCCCCTTACTTTGGTCTATAACCATAGGCGGATTTTCATTAAGGCTTGGGAAGGCTAAGCCTCCCCAAACCTGTGTCCCCAAAATAAAAGCCCCTTCACAAAATTAAAAAAAAAAAAAAATCCTCTGAGTGATGTTGTGCCTACTTTATGTTGTGGGTGGGGGGGCGCTGCAGTTTAGTGTCTCTAAAGCTAGAACAACAACCTGTTAGTTTGCTAGTGACTCCGGTGTTTGATGACATCATCACAGGATTTCGGACTGCAAATCTCATGAGATTTCAGAATAGGAAAGCATAACCAGAGGCGATCTGCTAGTCAGGCACTACTACACAGCACAAGTACAAGTGCAACTCATCCAAAGAAATTGTTGTACTGCTGGTGCTGGTGATCTGGGCTCCCAGACACAGCAGGTGCTGATTCTTAAGCTGCTTGTTGTCTGGTATGTAGCTCTTATATTTAATATTTAAATATCATATTAAATACATCTGTGCTGCACAGCTTTGTGACCTTTGGGTTACATGATATAATGTGCTTAAAAAACAAATACCAGGGGCCCCTATATAAAATAGTGCAGCAGTAGACAGTGTACCTGCTGGGAGTTCCTGTTAAAAGTCTAGAGGTCCTGGTTACATTCAGTAGCATTTAGGCTAAACCAGTATAAAGAGCTAGCAGCAGGCAATATGTCTGAAGCTCTTATTTAAGCTGCCAAAGGTGCTTGCATTGGGGGGTCCCTGCAATGATTGGGATGAAATAGGAGGCAGTTTGTGTTAGAGTGCCTAGTGTAAATGGTATACAGCAGAAGTCAGTCAGTGTCTAGCCCAGGGGTGCCCGAGGTAGATCGTGGTGGAATGACATCCCGCTACTTCATTTTCTCCCCCAGCATACTTTTGAGTGGGCTGCTCAAGCCGTCCATCTCTGTAGTTTCATCCCAGTTAAGAAGATTGTCCCCACCGGGCCGCTGTATATATTTGTTTCTACTTTATATATGTTTCTGTGTGCAGACTACAAAGTGGGCCATGAAGAAGGGGAGTAAAAGCTACTACAGTCCTTTCACATTAAACTTAAAGTTGGCACTTGAATAATGTTATGTGGGCATTAAATGTGAATTTGGCACTACATTTATATATTACTGTGTGTATTTGTTAAACATTGATTGATACTTTTTCTTGCTTATTGCACCAAATATTTGTCACACTATTTTAACTGTGGTAGATCTCATGACGGAGGCCAGGTGGCAAAGTCTGGGCACCCCTGGTCTAGCCCCTTTTTGAAAGGAGGTAGCATCAGGCAGTGTGCTGCAGCATGAACACATGAAAGAGTAACTGGTTCTAAATCTTTTAAAGAAACAGTTCAGTGTAAAAATAAAAGTGGTGTATATACATAGGATGGAGCAAACTGATGCCCGACATACTGTCCAGGATGCAACTACCTCCTTTGCAGCTGTCTAACATGTTACCAGTCAGTAACCAATCAGTGACTGCGTCTCACTGCATATAACGTGCTGGTTTTGTATCTAAAGACTGTGTCTCGCTGTATATAATGTGCTGGTTTTGTATATAAAGACTGTGTCTCACTGTATATAATGTGCTGGTTTTGTATATAAAGACTGCGTCTCACTGTATATAATGTGCTGGTTTTGTATATAAAGACTGCGTCTCGCTGCATATAATGTGCTGGTTTTGTATATAAAGACCTCGTCTCACTGTATATAATGTGCTGGTTTTGTATATAAAGACCTTGTCTCACTGTATATAACGTGCATGGGATGTCAGTACCTGCTGCCTCTCTCTCTATAAAGCTAACTTAAACACATCTAAAGGTGAGGTTCACTTTTAAGTTAACTTGTAGTATGTTATAGAATGGCCTATTCCTAGCAACTTTGCAATTGGTCTTCCTAGTTAATTTTTTATAGTTTTTGAATAATTTGCCTTTTGCTTCTGCCTCTTTCCAGCTTTCAAATGAGGGTCACTGACCAAAAAGTATTGCTCTGTGAAGCTACAGTTTTATTTTTCCATGCAGGCCCCTTAACTATTCATTTTCCCATCTCTTGTTTAAACCACTACCTGGTTGCTAGGGTAAATAAGACCCTAGCAACCAGATAGCTGCTGAAATACCAAATGGAGAGCTGCTGAACAATAAGCTAAATAACTGAAAAACCATTAAAAATAAAAGAGGACCTATTGCAACTTGTCTCAGAATATCAGTGTCTACATCATATTAAAAGTTAATTTAAAGGTGAACTACCACTTGAAGCTAACTGATCACAAACACAAATGTATAGAGGACCCCTAACAGAAGTGCACGTATAAATGCTTTTACATCCTAAGCATTTTAGGGTTAAAAAAAACCCCCCCGCACTTTTGCACAGTATCCCTGGGAGTCAGTGGGAACGGCAAGAGGTAGTTGGGAGGTTAATTTTTTACACCAGCAGTGAATCCACTAAGTCTCACATTAGCTTTAGGTCAGTCTGTGTATGGGCCATCTTTAGCCCCCCCAAACAAAAAAGTCACCCTCCGCCTATGTCTATAACTTTTTAGGCAGTTTTCAGAAATGTCATAAAAACCACTTACTGCACCAAAGCTTGGCAAATTGGTGGTATGGAGTAGAAAGAAACATTTAAACGTCAATCAAAATGTGTACTTTCCAAAAAGTCAGGGGTCAACATACATTTTTGCAGCTGAACCCTCTTAACCCTTTAGCTGCCAACAACGTACGGCATACGTCCTTGCAGAAAAAGGGTTTATCTGCCAACAATCTACGCTATATGTTGTTTGGCAGATAGAGATTCTTATTTGTATCAATGACAGCTCCCTGGACAACGAGCCAGGGGGCTTGCCATGTCGTTCCTGCAATGCAATCATTGCAGGTACGACCTCCAAGCAGTAGACGCGATGGCATCCTTGTCCTGCTTCCTCCTTTCCCCCCCCAGCACCACCGCCCACTCCCTTCCTCCTGAGGACTGCAGCATAGAGGACCAGGCAAGCAATCCCTGCTTCAGAACAGGTAACATACCTCCCAACATTTTGAAAATGGAAAGAGGGACAAAAATAAATAGTTTTTTTAATTTAAATTTGTATCTTTTTTAGCTTCAGTGCAGGAGATCTTCTTTCAGTAAGAATCCGGGACTGCAAGTTGAGCTGTCAGTTGGGAGGTATGAGGTAAGTGTGATTTTTTTTGCATTTACACACGCTTTTACACACACTTACACACACTTACATACATTTACATACATTTACATGCATTTACACACACAATTTTGCAGTTTTTTTTATTTTGCACACTTTAGCATACTTATATACACACTTACAAACAACTTTTACATGTGTTTACTAATTTGCACAATTTTTGTGGTTTTATTGCATTTTTTATCCCTGTATTGTTCCTGATCTGTTTTTAGCATTGCTTTGTCGATTGACAATCTTGAGAGAAGTCTCTTGCTTACTGAACAAGAGCTAGCGGGGTCAGATAGTTTGGGGGGAGGGGAGCAGCGAAAGGATGATAAGGCAGTAAGCTGGGTGACAGTTAGACAATCTAGTGTGGGGAAAAGGAAGAGAGAGGCTGCACCAGGGTTTGCGCATCTCAACAGATTTACCAGATTGTGTGAAGAAGATGGGAGTGTGAACTCTGGGGTTTGGGTTCCTAGAGCACTGGGCTGACTTTTCTTTGGGGTACAATCTATACAGCCGTGATGGATTGCACCTCAATGGAAGGGAGTCTGCTGTGCTAGGGGAGAGAATGGTTAAGAGGCTGGAGGAGTGTTTAAACTAGACATGGGGGGGGTGAGCTAGAGTTTTAAGGGAAAGCTAGTGTAGACGGGGCAGTGGGACTAGAAAAGGGTTGTGGGGGAGGAGTGTGGGGGGCATATCAGATAAGGAGCTTTCATTGTTACAAGGGAAACAGACTAGTTTTCACCTTAGCTCTAACTCTCCGTTAGCTAATGTAACCATCAGAGGGAGAACTAATAATCTCCGCTGCATACTGGCTAATGCGCAAAGCTTGTCGGGTAAATTAGGGGAGCTGCAGGCTATTGCATGTATTAAAAATTATGATTTAATTGGTATCACTGAGACCTGGTGGGATGAAATATGCGACTGGGCTGTGAATTTAAATGGTTATACACTTTTTAGGAGGGACAGAGAGATTAAAAAGGGTGGAGGGGTTTGTCTTTATGTAAAGTCAGATTTAAAGCCATGTAATATAGACATTACTAATGAAAACGTTGAATCTCTTTGGGTAGAAATTTCAGTAGGGCTGAAGGTCACAAAGAAAATGATCATTGGTGTATGCTATAAACCACCCCGTATAGATGAGGAGGATGAGACCCAGCTACTGTTGCAAATGGAGGAGGCTTAACAACTGGGTCAAGTTGTTATTATGGGGGACTTTAATTATCCGGACATTGACTGGAGTAATGGGGTGGCTAAGTCAGAAAAACCTAGTAGGTTTGTAAATATGCTAAATGACAACTTTTTTTTTCAGGCGGTTCAAGAACCTACTAGGAATGACTCTATTTTGGACCTGGTAATAACTAATAACACTGAACTCATCTCTAACATTTGTTTGGGTGAGCATTTGGGGAGCAGTGATCACAACATGGTCTCCTTTGAGTTAATGCTGCAGAGACAGCTCTATAAAGGATTAACTAAAACACTTGATTTTAGACGTGCAGACTTTGCCAGTATAAGGGCATCTCTGCAATGTGTCAACTGGGAAAGGCTTTTCATAGGCTTAGACACAGAATGAAAATGGAACATCTTTAAAACATTGCTTTGCAGGTATACACAACAGTATATTCCCCTTATAAGAAAGGAGAGGCATCGCAAAGCAAAACCTTTATGGCTGAATAAAAGTGTTAGTGTCGAGGTTGGTAAGAAAAAAAGTGCTTTTAAAGCACTGGGACAGCAGAAACTTTCATCAGGTACAAGGAATGCAAAAAAGCTATCAGGCAAGCTAAAATAGAGATGGAAAGGGATATTGCAGCTAGGAGTAAAAAGAATCCAAAATTATTTTGTAATTATGTGAATAGTAAAAAAAATAAGCAAGTAGGGGTGGGAACCTTACTATCACGGTGGGGTAAGTTGGTTGAGGAGAATGGGGAAAATTTTGAACTCTTATTTTTAATCTGTCTATACATCTAAGGAGCCAGCTAATGAAGGCTTCCCTTTCAATATGCCCAGTTCTAGTAATTTAGCTACTGACGCATGGGTCACTCAGGAGGAAATTCAAAAGAGACTTCAGGTCCAGGACAGGATTCATCCCAAGGTATTAAATGAGTGGAGCGCTGTGATTGCCAAGCCTCTTCACTTTATTTTTCAGGATTCGTTGAGGTCTGCCATGGTGCCGAGAGACTGGCGAATTGCTAATGTGGTGCTGTTATTTAAAAAGGTATCCCGTTCTCAGCCTGAAAACTATAGGCCTGCTAGTCTGACATCAGTAGTAGGAAAGATTTTTGAAGGGGTAATAAGGGATAGGGTACTTATTACATTGCAGTTTACAATACTATAAGTTTGTGCCAGCATGGTTTTATGCGTAACGCATTTAGTCGCCTTTTATGAGGAGGTGAGCAGAACCTTGATGCTGGAATGGCAGTTGATGTCATCTACTTGGACTTTGCTAAAGCATTTGATACTGTACCTCACAGAAGGTTAATTATCAAATTGAGAAATATTGGCCTAGAACATAATATTTGTAATTGAATAGAGAACTGGCTGAAGGATAGATTACAAAGAGTGGTGGTAAATGGAACATTTTCTAATTGGATCAGTGTGGTTAGGGGAGTACCGCAGGGGTCAGTCCTTGGTCCTTTGCTTTTTAACTTGTTTATTAATGATCTGGAGGTTTGCATAGAGAGTACTGTATCTATTTTTGCGGATGACACTAAATTGTGCAAAACTCTATAAGTTCCATGCAGGATGCTGCCACTTTGCAGAGCAAATTGACAAAATTGGAAAACTGGGCAGCAAACTGGAAAATGAAGTTCAATGTTGACAAGTGCAAAGTTATGCACTTTGGTAGAAATAATATAAACGCGAACTATCTACTGAATGGTAGTGTGTTGGGGTATCCTTAATGGAGAAGGATCTAGGGGTTTTTGTAGATAACAAATTGTCTAATTCAAGGCAGTGTCATTCGGTGGCTACTAAAGCAAATAAAGTTCTGTCTTGTCTAAAAAAGGGCATTGACTCAAGGGATGAAAACATAATTTTGCCTCTTTATAGGTCCCTGGTAAGGCCTCACCTTGAGTATGCGGTACAGTTTTGGGCTCTAGTCCTTAAGAAGGGTATTAATGAGTTGGAGAGAGTGCAGAGATGTGCAACTAAACTGGTAAAGGGGATGGAAGATTTAAGCTATGAGGTTAAACTTGTCGAGGCTGAGTTTGTTTTTTCTGGAAAAGTGGCGCTTGCGAGGGGACATGATTACTCTGTACAAGTACATTAGAGGGGATTATAGGCAGATGGGGGTGTTCTTTTTTCCCATAAAAACGATCAACGCACCAGAGGTCACCCCTTAAGATTAGAGGAACGGAGTTTCCATTTGAAGCAGCGTAGGTGGTTTTTCACGGTGAGAGCAGTGAGGTTGTGGAATGCCCTTCCTAGTGATGTGGTAATGGCAGATTCTGTTAATGCCTTTAAGAGGGGCCTGGATAAGTTTTTGAACAAGCAGAATATCCAAGGCTATTGTGATACTAATATCTACAGTTAGTATTAGTTGTTGTATATATAGATTATGTATGTGAGTGTATAGATTGGTAGGTGTGGGTTGTGTGTGCTGGGTTTACTTGGATGGGTTGAACTTGATGGACTCTGGTCTTTTTTCAACCCTATGTAACTATGTAACTATGAATTCATCAGAATGTGTGCTTTAAAGGACAATGAAAGGTTAATATAAATTAAAACTAAGTGTAAAGGCATTCTTTTTAAGTACTTACTGCATATCTAAATTCCCAGATCCCTGCTTGCTTCTCTGAGATATGGTGCTGGCAGCCTACAGCAGTGTGAAGACTGTAGCAATATGTATGGGGATAAACAACGGTGTTGGGGGCAGACATATTGCACACAGGATTTGAATACAAGGGCTGTATAATTAATTTACACATTCTTGGTAGTTCCTGACTACTTCAAAGTATTATCAGAGACTCCAAGTCAAGTAGTAGACGTTTATCTGTAATTTTATGACCCAGATACTAGTTTTACCTACTTCAAAGAATCACTTCTAATCAAATGCAAAATAAGTTAGGACTATACAGGATGCTTATCTTGGTATCTATTATTCCTAACTTATATGCTAATGTTCAAGGTGATCTAACAGCAGGAGACCCCGAGAAACAATCTGTAGGAGGGGTCTTTTGTATTTCAAAGTGGAATTGTTTATACAGTTGTTATTGGTAAAGAAACATCTAAAGAAATTAGTTGGTTAGATTAAGATACATGTTTAAACTTGTTGTGAGCCAATCAGAACCATTCCCCATTTTGGTCAATGGGATAGAAACAGTATAACCAGGGAGCTGGATTGATGATTTCTATGAGTTAGGTTAGGGAGAAGTCCTGAAGGCTGATCCCTATAGAACAGATCCTGTGGGCATATTTAAAAGGAACTCTGTATCATTTGCTGTCTCTGGGCTGGATAATCGAAATAAATTAGCTTCATCTCTGGAAAAGAACCGTGGTTGTTTCCTTTTACCTGGTTGTGGTAAATCTTGGAATATCCAGTATATTTGTAATATACTACATCTACACTATACACAACAAAGACTACAGTGACATCACTGAAATCTCTCTGTCCTTCCTGTAGGCTGCCAGCGGCAGCCTTCCTATTCTCTGAGCATGTGTGTAACTTGATCCTATATCCTGTTCTGAGCTACACATGCCCACCAGCCAATCAGAAGCGGATCTGGCAGAGGGGAGGGGGGGAGGGAATGAAACACATGTGCAGTATGAAGCAAGGAGGGAAAGGAAATATATGGTTTTCAGGGTTTTTCCTGCTGAGTTGGCAGACGAGAAATCCATATGCACTATTTTCATTTTGGGGTCAGTATATACCACAGACTTTGGTATATCTATGCATGTTGGGCATTAAACTGTTCAGTAGACCTTAGATGTTCCTATTTGGGGTGATTTGCCTTTATCTGCAAGAAATTGTAAGATAAATAACGCCAAGAACATCGCTTCTTAATTATGACAAGTGTCCTTTTAGTGAATCGAGCGAAAAATAAGAAGTGATAAGATTTTTAACGCATGCTATAAATAGCACTCCTTATTTCAGACTTTAGTGAATCGGGCCCATAGTGTTTATATTCATTAAATGCAGCTATTGTCCCCTCTGACTTATAACAAGTGTTGTAAAACAGCAATCCGGAAGGCAAAGATAGAAAATGAGGAGCGCATTGCGGCAGAGGCCAAGACTAACCCCAAAAAGTTTTTAAAGTATATTAAAGTATATAAAAGTATATTAATAGTAAAAAGATGCAGGTTGAGGGCGTGGCCCCATTGAGTTATAGTAACAATATGGTTACAGCGGATACAGAAAAGGCAGATGTGCTTAACCAGTTCTTTTCTTCTGTGTATACAGTAGAGGAGCCAGAGTGCCAAGTCCCACCCAATAGCTGCACTGTTGCCTCAGCTCCAACTACACAGTGGTTGACACAGGATATGGTGCTTAAAGGGTTACACAAGATAAATGTAAACAAGGCACCGGGGCCAGATGGAATACACCCTCAGGTACTGAGAGAGCTAGGGGCAGAATTACAGTGGCCCTTGTTTCTGATATTCTCAGACTCGCTTTAGTCAGGTATGGTACCTAGGGATTGGAAGAAGGTGAATGTCATTCCTATATTTAAAAAGGGAGTAAGATCTCAGCCTGGCAATTATAGGCCTGTAAGTTTGACATCCGTGGTGGGCAAGTTATTTGAAAGCTTGTTAAAGGATCACATACAAAATTATGTACTGGAGAATGCCATTATGAGCAGTAATCAGCATGGCTTTATGAAGGACAGGTCATGTCAGACCAATTTAATTGCTTTTTATGATGAGGTAAGTAAGAAGCTGGACAGTGGGGATGCAGTAGACCATTCCCTGCAAATGACTGCTTTCTAAACTAAGGTCTATTGGTCTTAGTGAAGTCATTTGCACATGGATAGAAAACTGGCTACAGGATCAGGTACAGAGGGTGGTTGTTAATGGTACATTCTCTACTTGGAATAAGGTTCTCAGTGGGGTCCCTCAGGGTTCTGTACTGGGTCCACTTTTGTTTAATTTGTTCATAAATGACTTGGGGGAGGGTATTATAAGTAATGTATCAGTGTATGCAGATGACACAAAACTCTGCAGACCAGTCAATTCTATCCAGGATGTGGCATCCTTGCAGCAGGATCTTGACCAACTGGCAATCTGGGCGGCTAAGTGGCAGATGAGATTTAATGTGGATAAATGTAAGGTCATGCACCTGGGATGTAAAAATATGCAAGCCACTTATACCCTTAATGGGACTGCACTAGGCAAATCCATAATGGAGAAGGACCTTGGAGTCCTTGTAGATAATAAACTTGGCTGTAGCAAGCAATGCCAGGCAGCAGCTGCAAGGGCAAACAAGGTTTTGAGCTGTATTAAAAGTGGGAATAGATTCACGGGAGGAGGGGGTTACTCTTCCCCTTTACAGAGTGCTGGTAAGGCCCCATCTAGAATATGCTGTCCAGTTCTGGTCTCCAGTGCTCAAATGAGACTTTATAGAGTTAGAGAGGATCCAGAGAAGGGCAACTAAGTTGGTAAAGGGTATGGAAAGTCTCAGTTATGGCAAAAGACTGGCCAAGTTGGGTCTGTTTACACTGGAGAAGAGGCACTTAAGAGGTGACATGATAGCTATGTATAAATATATAAGGGGATCATATAATAACCTTTCTAATGTTTTATTTACCAGTAGGTCCTTCCAATGGACACAAGGGCACCCACTCCGTTTAGAAGAAGGGAGGTTCTGTTTAAATATTCGAAAAAGGATTTTTTACTGTGAGAGCTTTGAAGTTCTGGAATTCCCTCCCCAAATCAGTTGTGCTGGCTGATACATTATATAGCTTTAAGAAGGGGCTGGATGGATTCTTAGCAAGTGAGGGAATACAGGGTTATGGGAGATAGCTCTCAGTACAAGTGAGGGAATACAGAGTTATGGGAGATAGCTCTTAGTACAAGTTGATCCAGGGACTGGTCCGATTGCCATCTTGGAGTCAGGAAGGAATTTTTTCCCCTCTGCGGCAAATTAGAGAGGCTTCAGATTGAGTTTTTTGCCTTCCTCTGGATCAACTAGTAGTTAGGCAGGTTATATATAGGCATTATGGTTGAACGTGATGGACGTATGTCTTTTTTCAACCCATCTTACTATGTTACTATGTATGTTAATATAAATGCGGCAAATTGCAACATTTTTATGCGATCTTCTGAAATGTCATGAAAATCGTCAAACTTAGGAAAGCTTTGCGGCTAGGTACTTTGGAGTAAAAAGAAATGTGTACCCATTATGGATTTAGGGGAATGTGTACTTTCCAAAAATATATGGCTTTCTGGGGTGAGTGTACTTTTTTGTAGCATTATCCCACATAAAGTATGTAATTGTGCTGATTTTGCCGGAGCTGAAATGACATGACAAGGGACTGAACTTTGCGGTGGCCCCATGGTATGTCCCAGTGGTAGAATTCATCACAGCCACAGAATTATCCATCCACAACAATAAGATACCAGTGGATGAGGCTGAAACATCCGGTTGAAAGTATCAGCAGCCCTAGCTAATGCTAAAGCTCCCCCTTCTAACCTAAGTTTGCAAGAGAGGAGGGCTCTGACATCACTTGCCAAGGACTCAAGTGTCACTATCCTGCCAGGAGATAAAGGAAGGTGTATAGAGGTACTGAATACATCAGACTACCATGCCAAAGTGTCCACACTGCTCAATGATTCAGACACATATGAACATCTTAAGAGAGATCCAACAAGCAACTACAAGAAGAAGGTTATAGACTGCTTGCAGCACCTTGAGAAGGAAAAGGTCATCAGTTCAGCGTTGTACCATCGCCTTTACCCAGGTGAAGCCACTCCATGCCTATATGGACTCCCAAAAATACACAAAGAAGGAGCCCCTTTGAGGCCAATTGCCAGCAGCATTAACTCTGAGACTTATAACATTGATAAATACATGGCCAACATCTTAGCCCTCTTCGTTGGAAACACAATACACCACATTCAGAACTCCAAGTGCAGGAGTTAAAGCTGGAGATCGATGATACAATGGTGTCTTATGATGTAACATCTCGGTTTACATGCATACCCACTACCGAGGCAAGAGAGGAGGGCTCTGACATCACTTGCCAAGGACTCAAGTGTCACTATCCTGCCAGCAGATAAAGGAAGGTGTATAGAGGTACTGAATACATCAGACTACCATGCCAAAGTGTCCACACTGCTCAACGATTCAGACACATATGAACAACTTAAGAGAGATCCAAAACAAGTTTGTTCTTTACTGGACCTATGTCTCAATACCACTTACTTCAAGCACAAGGAAGTTTTCTATAGTCAAAAACATGGCTGTGCCATGGGTTGTCCTGTGTCTCCAATTGTAGCAAACCTTTACATGGAAGAAGTGGAAAAGAAAGCCCTGGACACCTTCAAGGGAACAACACCAAGTCATTGGTTCAGATATGTGGATGACACCTGGGTCAAAATTAAAGCATGCGAGGTTCCAGCCTTCACCAAACACATAAACTCGGTGGACAAAAACATCACGTTCACAAGGGAAGATGTGAAAGAGAGCAAACTGGCTTTTTTGGACTGTGCTATAGTTATCAAAGGGGGGGGGGGTGGATATTGAAGTATACAGGAAACCCACCCACACAGACCAGTACTTGCTGATTGATTCCCACCACCCTTTGGAACATAAACTGGGTGTCATTAGGACTCATCACCAGGCTGAAACTCTTGCATCCAATCCAGAGGCTAAGGAGAAAGAATATAAACATCTAAAAGGAACTCTGAAAACTTGTGGGTACCCAGACTGGGCCTTTATCAAAACCAAATCAAAAGACCAGCAAAAAGACCAGACCAACAAACAGAAGGGAGGAACACAGCAGGTGAAGCAACATAGTCATCCCCTATGTTGATGGAATTTTAGAAAAACTTCAACAAACATCGCATTCTTGTGTTTTTCAAACCCAGCAACACTCTGAGACAAAGGCTGGTACACCCTAAAGACCCTACACCAAAGCACAAGAAAAGTAATGTGGTCTATGCTGTCCAGTGTAGTGAAGAGTGCTCCTCAGGACAAGACAAAGCAGTCTATCTACACCTCAAAGAAAAAGGTCACTCTTTTGAGGACAGTAACGTGCATATTTTGGACCAAGAGGACAGATGGTTGGTTTGAAAGAGGTATGAAAGGGGCCATTTATGCCAGCCTGGAAAAACCATCCCTGAACATAGGAGGGGGCCTGTCATCAACATACAATGCCGCTTTGACATCCTTACCCCAGCGGTTTCACAACAGTTCACACTTCCAGTCATGTACTGTGAAGGATTAACACCTTCATCAATGAGTGTCATGTTAGGCCCAGCAGTAAGGGGTTAAGTTTTCTATTTAGAAGTCTGCTTGGAATCCACACAGTAGGGGTTAATTCACAAATATCCCCTAAAATGACACTGAAGTCGGGCTGGCTGGCGAGGTGTGAAGAGCCAGAATTAAACAACAAGGGTAACCAAATTATCACAGTGGGGGTGCTACAGTGGGGGGTCTGTCTCTTCTTAGCAGATTCTTAGCTAATATTTCTCTGGGCCCATAAAATAAATACCTTTTACTAAAGATAAAAATCATGGCGCCCAGTCATTAGCTTGTAGCTAGAGCTCCCCACAGACTCCAAACACTCCCGTGTTATGATGATCCCTTGCGGGATTATTTCATATTCTGATAAAACCAGAATAATATGGGTTAGGCCTGATGTGTTTGGTGTCTATGAAAAGGGAATTCCATTTCCCACATAATGCACATGGTTCTATAATTCTGGTGAATACCCATAAGTATTTAAGGATATCTGGAAAATAAAAATGTCAGCAGGACAGCCAGTAACCAAATCTTGACCCGCCCTCACCTTTCTCATTGGATGGGGGCGTGAACTTTGTAAACTGGGGGTGTGAACCTTGTGAACTGTATATCAATATATATATGCCTTTGGGGACGAGCTGCTCGGGAGGTATATGTCGTTATTTCTCTGTCCCCCCGGAAACAGGAATTACATAGGATCATTCAATTGGTGATGTATGTAGGTTTCTGCATTTTTGTCCCTTTTTATTTTTATAACTGTTCTGCAACATGTATGTCTTTTTGTAACATTCACTGTTTTTATATAACAAATGCACTGTCCACTTCGGATTATTAAATATAAAATTTAAAACGTTTTTCTTTGTGCTCTATTGAACCTTTATGCCTTAAGAAGAGTGTGTATGTAAATGTGTTTAACCCCTTGCTAGTTATAAGGAAAGTGTGTCTGCTTAACCTTTTGTTTGCTTGCGGGAAAGTTGTGTGTTGTCTGTAGACTAACTTGCATTGTCTGCTAGAGTGCTTAGCTAGGAGTCTGGGGTGATTTGCCTCTGTGAAGTGTCAGTGTGCAATAGAACCTCTAGATTTGGGTGCTTGCGGCCTTTAAACGCGGTGGTGGCAGTTTGTTAAGTTTAGGCGGGTTGGGGCTGTTTGGGGTTTGATTGCATGAATTAGCGGAAAACTGTGTAGTTGATGTGTTAACCCTTACAGCTGCCCGCCTGTTCACGTGCGTCTGTGGTGGCGTTCGTGACAATGAGAATCATGGTACCATTGTGATTGGGTCATACCTTCTTACACCTGTTCAGGTGTTTTCAACACCTAACTGAACAAGTTCAATGGAACCATTGTGATTGGATGTCTGTGACTGTACTACCATCAAGAGTTTAAATACTGGGGAATTCCCTACCAGTCATTTGAACTGAAGAAGCCACTCAGATGAGTGGTGAAACATTTTCAAGAAAAACTCAGAAAAGTCCAGTTGTTTTAGACTTAATTCTACTAGATACTGACAGAAATGATAGATCATATGGGGGTATGTTCACATTTGGGTACTACATATTGGGCATCAAACTGTTCAGTGGACCCCTGGTATTCAAGTTTAGGGTGTTTTATCTTGGTACCTAATGCTATGTGGGAGATAAGATGCTGCAAGTTGGAAACTTTGAGGGTTTTTTTGGAAATGTCATCACATTGCCAACTTTAAACCCCGTTGACATAGGAATCTATTTGAAATCCCAAGAAGCCAAAATAAAACCACATGACCCCAATGCTATAGAAGAAGAAACTTGTTGTTAATTCTTGTTTTTTCTTGCTGTATTTAACTAAATGTTACTGCAATTGTTTTTTAACCTAACCCTTTCTTCTTTCTTCTCTTCTTCTTGGTGCTTTCCTCTTTTCCTGTGATATTCCAAAAAGCCAAGCGGTGGGCTATTGGGGATTGACGCATCGTGCCGTGTGAGCAGTAAGGCTGAGCGTTTATATATTCAATTTCCCCAGAATCTGTTCTTTCCAGAAACGTATAATTTTCTGGGATAAACCTTCTGTTAGTGGAATGTTTGGCCTTGAAATCTAAAGTAAGCAGCTTTCTGAAGCAGTGCTTTAGAAATTTGGTAATTTGGTAGTGTACTGCTGGGAGTTTTTAACCTTTACAAGTGAGAAATCTTCATAAAACTATATATTTGGTATTGGCATGTTCAGGAGACACGGGACTTTCCACATCAGTTGTATTTTTGTGCATTAAATAATTTTTGTTTCTTGTATGTGTGTTTATATAATGGAAAATATTATTTTTTTCATTTTTTAGACATTTAGAAGTCTATATCTTGTTACAGAATTGGAATTAGACAAAAATACCCTACCATATTTTGAAAGCTTAGGTTGTCCTGAAAAAAATGATATATTGTTTTCCTGGGTAAACTAAAAGTCCCCTTGAGGAAAGGCTCCTAAAGTGAAACAGTGCAAAATGTTCAAAAACTGTCATGACATGTAATTTCATTGAGGTGATTTCATTGAGGTGTTTTTCAGAAGCTTCATCAAAAGTGACAAATTTAGAAAAATTTTGCTGTTTAGTACTTTGGAGTAAAAAGACATAGTTAACCATTTTGAATTCAAGATAATGTGTACTTTCCAAAATATATGGCTTTCTGGGGTTAACCTACTTTTTGTGGCTTTACACCACATAAAATGCAGTGAATGTGTTGATTTTGCAATAGAAGAAATGACAGAAATAATACATCATATGGGATATTTTTATTTTTGACTCCTAACATGCCCCATGCACACAACCTACTAGCAAATGGATGCACTAAAATAGGGCACTAAAGCTATTATCAATACTGCGCTCATCAGAACAACCAAAATTGCAATTCACCCAATATCTAATACTAAATTTTGTGCAAGTTCTGCCACCAACACTGACTGGCAGCTTGCATCCCTGCAACATCTATTGCCATTAAACTATTATAAAGCTATGATCACCACCCCATACAAGAATAATGGTTGGCTTCTGTTACTGGCTCCTTATTGGGTGCTCTTTAGGCTACAGATACTGGCAAATTGTGGAAACAGGACACTAATTTGTCAGACAAAGAAAAAAAGAGCAATGGAGAGAGCAATAACTGGTATTGATTTACATTACAGCTGTAAAGGATCTGTAACCATTTTCATTCTATGAATATGTCCCTGGGGCTCTGCTTTAAAAGGTGAATAGCTGTAACCAGCTTCTTTAAATCAACTAGGGGATGTAAGATTTCCATGATCCAGAAATGCAAAGATGCTATGTCTTAACAGGCTGCTCAGCTGTTTTTTAGTTTAGCTAGTCTGGGAGAGGTTCATTAGTGTCTCAGGTGCCAGCCTGCCAAGCCTGACAAAACTATACTAATTCATTTGATATTATCCTAATTTCACTTACTTCAACTTCACTATATTTACTTACCATATTGTACAAGTACTTCAATTTCACTGTACTTTCCTTAACTTTACTGTACTTACTTTAACTTCACTTACCTCAACTTAAATGTATTTATTTTATACTGTACTGTACAAGTACTTCAACTTCACTGTACTTACCTTAACTTCACTGTATTTACCTCAACTTTACTGTACTTATTTTAATATCCCTGTATTGTACTATACAAGTATTTCAACATCACCTTATTTATTTTAATTGTACTGCACTATACTGCACATGTACTCAATTTCACTGTATTTTACTTTTAACTTCACTAACCATTGTATTATTTTAACTTCACTTGTATATTGTATATATTGCACTGCTGTCCCTTGCATTTCTGATGCTAAATCTCATTTCGTTACCCTGTATTTATACATGTGTAATGACAATAAAGTTGAATCTAATCTAATCTATTTCCATTCTATACAGTACTCATATATTGTGTAGAATTGAATGAACTATTCCAGCTGGAATAAATAATTTACTGGAAAATAATAAATGTGACAATTAATCATTTTAGTGCTCCTTTGCAGCATTATGCCATAAATTGAACCCCAGCTCTTTCTTCTGCGTCCAAAGTACATATTGTATCTTAATGGAAAATTACATTTCCCTTTGTTCCTACACTGATTTTACAGCTCGCGGCTGGACACTTTTGGACTTTGCTTTGTTTATTGTTAATTTAGAAACCTCTCGATTGGGCTCTGGCAGCAGAAAAAACTTTCTGATCAAACAACAATTACTGATCAGCAGAAGATCTACCAGGAACAGAACAGCCACTATTTATGCTTTTTTTTATCCTTTTTTTAAATGCAGCAGAGATGAATAAAAATTTAATATTTTTCTTGCAATAGGAAGGCACTCAAATAGTCCTACAACTTTTACATGAAAAAAACAGGTAGAATAGATCATGACCTACATTAATTGAGTACGTTTTACTTTTCTCTTCATGTTGAGGCCACTTTGAATAAATACACCCCAGTGATCTTCCAGAGTTGCATAGGGGAAATATTGCTTTGTTTACTTTGCTACATTTCTTTCCAGTAATTTGGCAGTAAAGTTTACACTTCAGATTTTTGATCAGCAATATTGAAAGTTTTTATATACATCTTTCCTTACTGAGTATTTGATTATGATTCACTCCAGCTAATCAAGACAAAACTATTGTCCATTGTCCTCACCAAAAAAATGTTGTTGCTTTGCATTTTTCTTCTTAGTTGACGAATTCTAGCAGAGGTACTTGCATGAGATCCAGGTCCTGATCTGCAAAGACAAGTTTTATTTTTTATTTCAGTGAAATGTAAGAAGGAAGTCATCCATCCAGTAAATGCTGATTCAATTAGAAGAATCTCATTCCTTGGAAAGCTATATTGATTACACTCTCAGTAAAGCACTGTAGATAATCTCTGTATTTTTTAGAAATATCCTGATTCTGGTGGGGAAGAAAATATATATGAAAAACCAACTGTTAATATTAATTAACCATATATTGTATAGCACACATATATATTATCTCTATTCTCTGGCCTATTTTTCACCTGCCACTTTGCACATAGGGCAGATTTTAGTTAAGCATGTGACATAGCCCTGAAAGAGAGTTAAAAAGATTCTCTTGTGATTTGTATGGTGTACTTTTTATTTCTAAATTACACTGTTCATATAGCAAATAATTCACTCTACCATTTCACATTTTATTCTTTATTCCAGCAAATGTTTTTTTTAGTTTTAATACTGGTGTCTAGGCAACCCTCTCAATGCATTGTCCCTGATTCGGAGCTTTCAGATGGAGCCAGCACTACACATTAGAACTGCTTTTAGAACTGCTATTGTTTCTTCTGCCCGTGCAACTGGAGGAGTCATGAGCCAGACTTGGATTTTATACTATTGAGTGCTATTCTGTACCTAATACTTCTAGCAATACAGGTGTCAAGTAGCTGCTATCTTGGTACCTTCCCATTGTTCTGCTGATTGACTGGTGGGGAGAAAAGGAACGGGGGTGATATCTCTTCAACTTGCAGCACAGTAGTAAAGAGAGACTGAAATTTATCAGAGCACAAATCACATGGTGGTGGCACCCTGAAAAATGAAGCATATGGCTAGCTCCATGTGAAATTTCAAAATTAAATATTAAAAAATCTGTTTTCACTTTTAAAAAATAGGTTTCAATGCAGGATTCTGCTGGAGAAGCTCTATTAACTGATGTGTTTTGAAAAAAAAAGTGTGTTTTCCCAACACACTATTCCTTTAAAGAAAACCCAACTTAGCAGTAAGTCATACTTTTTACTTTTTTTAATTAGTAGCTTTTTTCCTTGTAAAGTACCATGAAAGGGAATCTATTATGGGCTGATTTTGTGTAAATATGTTTACCACATGAATGTTCATATTTACCATGAATTTAGTAAAAATCAATTCCCTATTCAACATCAAGCTGTATTTTTTATTTTTGTTTTTTAGGTTTTAGTGCGATTACAGAAAGTCCAGCTGAGCAAATATACATGCAAAAAACTATGACTAGGTACTTATAGGGGCTGATTTACTAACCCACGAATCCGACCCGAATTGGAAAAGTTCCGACTTGAAAACGAACATTTTGCGACTTTTTCGTATGTTTTGCGATTTTTTCGGATTCTGTACGAATTTTTCGTTACCAATACGATTTTTGCGTAAAAACGCGAGTTTTTCGTATCCATTACGAAAGTTGCGTAAAAAGTTGCGCATTTTTCGTAGCGTTAAAACTTACGCGAAAAGTTGCGCATTTTTCGCGTAAGTTTTAACGCTACGCAAAATGCGCAACTTTTTACGCAACTTTCGTAATGGATAGGAAAACTCGCGTTTTTACGCAAAAATCGTATTGGATCCGAAAAATTCGTAAAGAATCCGAAAAAATCGCAAAGTACCGATCATTACGAAAAAAACGCAATCGGACTCCATTCAACCCGTTCGTGGGTAAGTAAATCAGCCCCATAGAGTCTCAAAGGTGCATTTTCAGTAAGTATAATGTTTTCAATATAGTGCATAAGTCTCCTGTAATTCTAGGCACATAAGGATCAGTTATCATGCGTCAGCGACAGTAAATCAAATAATAGTAAATATTAAGAAAGAGGTATTAAAAAGAAAGGGAGATAACATGATAGAAAGACAAGGAAATAGAAAATGGATGGAGAACTCCAGAGTACCGTATATACTCGAGTATAAGTCGATCCGAATATAAGCCGAGGTACCTAATTTTACCTAAGAAAACTGGAAAAACGTATTGACCCGAGTATAAGCCTAGGGTGGGAAATGCAGCCGCTACTGCTAAGTTTCAATAATTAAATTATTTAATAAAAGGACACTCACAAGTGCTTACATGACTACCATATTAATAAACACAAGGTGTGGGCTGGAAAATGAGGCGCATCCAACATAAGATAACCACATGCAAGGTTGTACAGGGTAATATCTCATTTAATTTTTGTAGTGTCTAGGTAATGATAGTCCTGCACAGTTTTGCCCTGTTAGGATATGTTGCCGTAATTGTATGTTATGCCATACCTGCTGGAGTAATAATGCTGCAGAATGCTTAACAGCAGTGTGCTACACTTGGGCCACCACAAGTGTAGCAGTTAAGTATTTCTCTCTATAATTACTGCTTCTCCTGCCACACTGCTATAAAATAAGGGCTGCACTGCCAACACATTACTAACGGGGAACTCAGCCCTTGACTTTTACAGAGTGTTGCTTGGCTTTGTCAGTATTCAGCTCCACCTCACCCCAGGTGGGCTATCATTAAACAAATTCCGTTAGATAAAAACACAACAATATCCTGTGGGTCAGATGATGGGAAATGAGAGAGACCCAGTAGCCAGTCCCAGAGGAACCACCTTTAAAATGCCATTCCTACTTGGTCCTCAGCATCAAATCATGGCAGAACATATACCGTATATACTCGAGTATACACACAGCCAAATCTGCCCTCCCTGATCAGCAGTGACTGGGAAAAGTTTACCGTGCCATAGACCAGCTCCTGGAAACTCCAAACGAACTGCCTTGGCAGATCACTTACATCGCACCCCCTACCTACCCCTACAGGCCCGTGCGACATGAAATGTAACAGCATGCATTTTTGTGCCAGAATTTGTCCCATCTGTACAATAACAGGTCAATGGTGTGCCTTTCAGTGCACAGTGATAATATTCTGAGACCATTTGCACTTTTTATTTTTTGTGGTTTTTTTTTTAATTCTTTCCCTTTTTGGTTTAGCAGCTCTCCAGTTAGGAATTTTAGCGGCTATCTGGTTGCTAGGGTTCAAATTATCTTAGCAACCAGAAAGTGGTTTGAATGAGAGGCTGGAATATGAATAGGATAGGGCTTGGTTAGACAGATAAGTAATATAAAGTAATGATAACAATAAAGTTGGAAGCTCACAGAGCAATATTTTTTTTAGCTGCCGGGGTCAGTGACCCTTATTTTAAAGCTGGATAAAGTCAGAAGAAGAAGGCAAATAACCCAAAAACTACAGAAAATAAATCATAACATATTAGAAAGTTTAGGGCACTTGGTTGCATGGGTGTTGTTAAGTTCCATGGACAGGGGGCCAAATATTTACCACAACCCCCCATTCACTTTTAGTGTGACCATGCACACTGGCTCTTTCATGTGGTTGCCATTAAAAGGGAATGCTGGGTGATTTGGGAGAATTTGTCCCCCAATCCTGGGCCACTGTCACGGTCAGCACCCTAAACCAGAACTGATGCCAAGTTCCCTGGTCTCGGCTCGGCTTCACCAGTATTGTGACCGCCTTTGGCTTCGGGAGGAGCCCTCAGCTACTCGGATGCCACCTGGACTTAAAGGAACAGTAACACCACAAAATGAAAGTTTATAAAAGTAACTAAAATATAATGTGCTGTTGCCCTGCACTGGTAAAAGTTGTGTGTTTACTTCAGAAAGTCTACTATAATTTATATAAATATGCTGCTGTGTAGCCATGGGGGCAGCCATTCAAAGGAGAAAAGGCACAGGCACATAGCAGATAACAGATAAAACACTATTGTATTCTACAGAACTTATCTGTTATCTGCTGTGTAACCTGTGCCTTTTCTCCTTTTTTCCAGCTTGAATGGCTGCCTCCGTGGCTACACAGCAGCTTATTATATAAATTATAGTAGTGTTACTGTAGCACACACCAGTTTTACCAGTGCAGGGCAACAGTGCATTATATTTTTATTACTTTAAAGCTCTTTCATTTTTTGGTGTTACTGTTCCTTTAACGAGGGGAACAAGGCGAGGAGTTCTGGCAATCAAAGGGGCACGACTGTAGATAGACAGGCTGGGTTGAGGCAGGCGGAAAAACAGGGATCGTCAGACAGGCAAGGGTCAACCAGATAGTCAAACAGCGGGGTTAGGCAAAATCGGAGTCAAAAGTACAAGCCGGAGTCAGGTTGCGGATTTCATAAAAGTCAGGAGCAGGCCGGGTCAAAACAGGAAAAACACTAGCAGGAATGCAGGAACAAAACGCACAAGGCTCAGGAAGGCACCAGGAATCAAATCCTATCACAGGCAATGAAAAATGGCAAAAGATCCCTTTAAATGCTTTTGAATTTTGCGACATTGCGCGCTGACGTCATCACGCCAGCGTGCATCACTGGACCCCCAGGCTTCTCAGGAAACCTAGAATGGAATTGCTTCCTGAGGCGATCAGCCTTGATGTCATCAACTGAGACCCAAGAGTTCTCCTCAGGACCGAAGCCTTTCCACCTGGTGAGATATTGTAACTTACCTCTCACCAGGCGAGAGTCGAGGAACTCCTGGATCTCGTACTCAGGCTGACCTTCAACCAACACCGGGGGAGGAACAGACAGACAACGAGTATTAGAAGCAGGTTTTAGAAGAGAAACGTGAAAAGTATTAGCAATCTTGAAATTAGGAGGTAACTGAAGACGGACAGAAGATGGATTAACTATTGCAATGATGCGATATGGACCAATGAACCTGGGACCCAGTTTGGGAGAGGGAACCTTCAACTTAATATTTTTGGTTGATAACCACACCAAATCCCCCACCTTGTACTGGGGAGCCTCCCTACGGGATTTGTCAGTGGCTTTCTTCTGGGCTAGGGAAGCAGCAGACAAGGAGTCATGGACTATTGACCAGATTTCAGAAAATTTTAAGACAGAGGAATTGGCAGAGGGTACAGGGGAGTTAGAGTCAGAAAATGAAAATGCTTTGGGGTGCAAGCCATAAACGACAAAGAAAGGAGACC
Organism: Xenopus tropicalis; assembly: GCF_000004195.4. Classification (NCBI taxonomy): domain Eukaryota; kingdom Metazoa; phylum Chordata; class Amphibia; order Anura; family Pipidae; genus Xenopus; species Xenopus tropicalis. Next base: position 47,997,538 of record NC_030680.2, read on the forward strand.
TCCCTGAGGAGGAATGGGTAGCATTATTGTACGCAAATTCTGCCCAGGGAAGCAGTTCAGACCAAGTGGACTGGTTATCGGATACATAGCATCTGAGATACTGCTCCAGGGACTAATTCACCCTTTCAGTTTGACCGTTAGTTTGGGGTGATAGGCAGAGGAAAAAGACAATTCCGTACCAACCAAAGAACAGAAAGCACGCCAAAATTTAGAAACAAACTGAACCCCACTGTCAGAAACAATATTTTCAGGAAACCCATGAAACTTAAAAATATGCGTAATAAATAAATCAGCCAGGACCTTAGCAGAAGGGAGATGTGGAAGAGGAATAAAATGAGCCATCTTACTGAACCTATCGACCACCACCCAAATCACTGTCTTACCCTGAGAAGGAGGCAATTCCACAATAAAATCCATAGAAATGTGAGACCACAGTTTCACTGGGATGGGTAAGGGATTTAAGAGACCCTGGGACAAATGATGAGATGACTTAGAACGTTGGCAGACTGCACAGGAGTTGACAAAAGTTTTAGCGTCCTGTTTAAAGGAAGGCCACCAAACATGACGTGATTGGCATTGCTGAAACTTGGTTGAATGAGTCTCATGACTGGGCTGTTAATATTGGGGGGTATACATTGTTTCGGAGGGACAGGGGCAATAGAAAAGGAGGAGTGTGTCTGTTCATTAAGCAGGAATTAAAAGCAAATATTAAGGAGGAAGTGATGGGGGTAACAGAGGGAGCTGAATCCTTATGGGTTGAGCTTCTCACAGATAGTAAAGAATCTACCAAACTAATTATAGGGGTATGCTATAGACCCCCTAATGTAAGCGAAGAGGAGGAGGCCCAGCTCCTGTTGCAAATAGAAAAGGCTGCTAGTTTGCGGCAAGTGATAATAATGGGGGATTTTAATTACCCTGATATTGACTGGGGCAATAGTACTGCCAGGACAGTAAATGGGAACAAGTTTATAAACTTGCTGCATGACAACTTTATGTCACAGGTTGTTGAGGAGCCAACCAGGAACCATGCTATACTAGATCTAGTGTTCTCTAATGACCCAGAACGTATAGCAAATGTGCAAGTGGTTGAACCCCTGGGTAATAGTGACCATAATGTTATTTCATTTGATGTTTGGTGCAGGAAACAAATTTACATGGGGGCAACAAAGACACTGAATTTTAGGAAGGCAAATTTTAGCTCCTTAAGGGCAGTGCTTCAGGACATAGATTGGGGCATTATGTTTTCTGATAAAAACATAGAGCAGAAATGGTTGTCATTTAAAATGATATTAAATCATTACTGTTCTCAATTCATTCCATTAATAAGAAAAAGTAGAAGTGTTAAGAATCACCCTATGTGGCTTAACTCTGAGGTAAAGAAGTTAATAGGGAAAAAAAGGAAAGCTTTTAAGAAATATAAGTCAGAGGGGACAGTAGCTGCGTTCAATGAATATAAACACTATAACAAGTGTTGTAAAACAGCAATCCGGAACGCAAAGATAGAAAATGAGGAGCGCATTGCGGCCGAGGCCAAGACTAACCCCAAAAAGTTTTTTAAGTATATTAATAGTAAAAAGATGTAGGTTGAGGGTGTGGCCCCATTGAGTTATAAAAACAATATGGTTACAGCGGATACAGAAAAGGCAGATGTGCTTAACCAGTTCTTTTCTTCTGTGTATACAGTAGAGGCGCCAGTGGGCCAAGTCCCACCCAATAGCTGCACTGTTGCCTCAGCTCCAACTACACAGTGGCTGGCACAGGATATGGTGCTTAAAGGGTTACACACAATAAATGTAAACAAGGCACCTGGGCCAGATGGAATACACCCTCGGGTACTGAGAGAGCTAGGGGCAGAATTGCAGTGGCCCTTGTTTCTGATATTCTCAGACTCTCTTTCATCAGGTATGGTATCTAGGGATTGGAAGAAAGCGAATGTCATTCCCATATTTAAAAAGGGAGTAAGAGCTCAGCCTGGCAATTATAGGCCTGTAAGTTTGACATCCGTGGTGGGCAAGTTATTTGAAGGCTTGTTAAGGGATCACATTCAAAATTATGTAGTGGAGAATGCCATTATGAGCAGTAATCAGCATGGCTTTATGAAGGACAGGTCATGTCAGACCAATTTAATTGCTTTTTATGATGAGGTAAGTAAGAAGCTGGACAGTGGGGATGCAGTAGATATAATCTATTTGGATTTTGCCAAAGCATTTGATACCGTTCCCCACAAATGACTGCTTTCTGAGCTAAGGTCTATTGGTCTTAGTGAAGTCATTTGCACATGGATAGAAAACTGGCTACAGGATCGGGTACAGAGGGTGGTTGTTAATGGTACATTCTCTACTTGGAATAAGGTCCTCAGTGGGGTCCCTCAGGGTTCTGTACTGGGTCCACTTTTGTTTAATTTGTTCATAAATGACTTAGGGGAGGGTATTATGAGTAATGTATCAGTGTATGCAGATGACACAAAACTCTGCAGACCAGTCAATTCTATCCAGGATGTGACATCCCTGCAGCAGGATCTTGACCAACTGGCAATCTGGGCAGCTAAGTGGCAGATGAGATTTAATGTGGATAAATGTAAGGTCATGCACCTGGGATGTAAAAATATGCAAGCCCCGTATAACCTTAATGGGAGTGCACTAGGCAAATCCATAATGGAGAAGGACCTTGGAGTCCTTGTAGATAATAAACTTGGCTGTAGCAAGCAATGCCAGGCAGCAGCTGCAAGGGCAAACAAGGTTTTGAGCTGTATTAAAAGGGGTATAGATTCACGGGAGGAGGGGGTTATTCTTCCCCTTTACAGAGCGCTGGTAAGGCCCCATCTAGAATATGCTGTTCAGTTTTGGTCTCCAGTGCTCAAACGGGACATTATTGAATTAGAGAGGGTCCAGAGAAGGGCAACTAAGCTGGTAAAGGGTATGGAAAGTCTCAGTTATGAAGAAAGACTGGCCAAGTTGGGTCTGTTTACACTGGAGAAGAGACGCTTAAGAGGTGACATGATAACTATGTATAAATATATAAAGGGATCATATAATGTTTTATTTACCAGTAGGTCCTTCCAACGGACACGAGGGCACCCACTTCGTTTAGAAGAAGGGAGGTTCCATTTAAATATTCGGAAAGGTTTTTTTACTGTGAGAGCTGTGAAGTTGTGGAATTCCCTCCCCGAATCAGTCGTGCTGGCTGATACATTATATAACTTTAAGAAGGGGCTGGATGGATTCTTAGCAAGTGAGGGAATACAGGGTTATGGGAGATAGCTCTTAGTACTAGTTGATCCAGGGACTGGTCCGATTGCCATGTTCCTTGGAGTCAGGAAGGATTTTTTTCCCCTCTGCGGCAAATTAGAGAGGCTTCAGATGGGGTTTTTTTGCCTTCCTCTGGATCAACTAGTAGTTAGGCAGGTTATATGTAGGCATTATGGTTAAACTTGATGGACATATGTCTTTTTTCAACCCAACTTACTATGTTACTATGTTACTATGACGGGACAATAAAGAAACAGTCTTTGCAATACCTGGATGGCCTGCTACTTTAGAATCATGAACCTCTCTTAATACTTGTTCCCTAAGTTCTTTAGGAACAAACCATTTACCTGATGGGGTTTCAACAGGGGCAGAAGATTGTAAAGGAGACAATAAGGAAGAGAGATCGGATTCCAAGGTTGCAACAATAATCTCCCTGGGAATGATGGGAGTACATTCACTAGGGTCGGAGGAAACAGAATTGAAACTCCTAGAGAGTGCATCTGCCTTGATATTTTTTGAACCAGGCCTAAAAGTTAGAACAAAATTGAACCTTGGAAAGAATAAAGCCCACCTGGCTTGTCTTGGGTTCAAGCGCTTAGCGGACTCAATATAAAGTAAATTCTTATGGTCAGTATAGACCGTCACCGGATGCTTAGCACCCTCTAGAAGATGGCGCCATTCCTCAAAGGCCAATTTGACAGCCAACAACTCCCTGTTCCCTATATCGTAATTTACCTCTGCGGGTAAAAACTTTTTAGAAAAAAAGGCACAATTTGTTGGTGATCGGGTGTCTTTGAGAAAGAACTGCCCCAGCTCCCACCTCAGAGGCATCTACTTCCACAATGAAAGGGAGTGCAGAATCGGGGTATTTAAGGAAAGAGGCAGAACTGAACTCTCTTTTGAGGGTTTCAAAAGCTTGTACAGCCTCAGGAGACCACACACTGGGATCAGCACCCTTCTTAGTTAGATTCGTGATGGGGGCTACAATAAGGGAAAAATTCTTAATAAATTGACGATAATAATTGGCGAAACCAAGAAACCTTTGTACTGCACGTAATGAAAGGTGTTGTGCCCAATCCTGGACAGCTTTTACCTTACCAGGGTCCATTTCTAGACCTTTACTGGTAATAATAAACCCCAAAAACTGGACCGAAGGGACCTCAAAGGTACATTTTTCTAGTTTTGCATACAGGTTATTCTCCCTTAGCCTCTTTAAGACTTCACAAACATGGTTACGATGTTCATTGAGATTAGACGAAAAAATAAGAATATCGTCAAGGTAGACTACTACAAATATCCCCAGTAAATCACGGAAAATGTCATTGACAAATTCCTGAAAAACTGCTGGGGCGTTACAGAGCCCAAAGGGCATTACTAAATATTCATAGTGACCGTCTCTCGTGTTAAAAGCAGTTTTCCACTCATCCCCTTCTCTAATACGAATGAGATTGTATGCCCCTCTAAGATCAAGTTTGGTATAGACTTAAGCACCCCTGACCTGGTCGAACAACTCGGAAATTAGAGGAAGGGGGTAGCGGTTTTTAACTGTAACCTTATTTAAACCTCTGTAGTTTATACAAGGGCGAAGACTACCATCCTTCTTAGCCACAAAGAAAAAGCCTGCACCTGCAGGAGAACTAGAGGGCCGGATGAAACCCCTTTTGAGGTTTTCCTGGATATATTCCGTCATAGACTGAGATTCGGGTAAGGAAAGAGGATATGTGCGACCACGAGGAAGAGGGGCGCCTGGAACCAGATCAATGGGACAATCATACTGTCTGTGCGGAGGTAAGGTCTCGGCAGCTTTTTTGGAAAAAACATCAGCAAAAGCTGAATAGGCTGCAGGTAAACCCTCTAGTGAGGTGGTCGCAATAACAGAAGGAATTCAAACACCCCTACAATTATTACCCCATTGAGTAACCTCCCCTGTAACCCAATTAATCAGGGGGTTGTGAGCCTGGAGCCAGGGCAACCCCAAAATGAGAGGAGAAGAGGCACCTTCAATGAGAAATAGGGTTATCTCTTCACTATGAAATTCGTTTACACATAAAGATAAGAAGATGGTTTTCTTATTTACCACCCCAGAACCTAGAGGCCTCTTGTCTACCGCTAAAATTCTCATGGGGACATCCAGAGGGACTACAGGAATGCAATGACTGGCTGCAAACGTGGCATCCAAAAAGTTACCCTCTGCCCCAGAATCCACAAAAGCGGATAAGTTTATAGAGCCCGAAGGCCAGGTCAGTTTGACTGGTAACTGAACCTTAGAGGCAAATTGGGGAGAGGATACGCCTGCACCCAAATGAAGCTCCCCCTCTTCATTTAGGCTGGGGCGTTTCCCGGCCTCTTAGTGCAGTGTTTGAGAAAATGACCCTTATCCCCACAATATATACATAGCCCAAAGGTCCATCTGTGACTCCTCTCCTCAGGGGAAAGATGAAATAAACCAAGTTGCATAGGCTCGTCCTGAGATGGAGACACAGAGGAGAAAGACGACTTAACATTGGACCCGAAATCAGATTTCACATGAGTAACCCCAGCGTAATTAGTATGACCCCTTTCATTCCTTCTTTCCCTCTGTCGCCTATCAATCTGGATGGCTAGGGACATGATGTCATCCAGACTAGAAGGCAAGGGGTAATTTACCAGGCTATCCTTAATAGAGTCGGATAACCCAATTCGGAACTGACTGCGCAGGGCTGCATCGTTCCACCCAGTCTCTACTGCCCACTGGCGGAATTCAGTGCAATACACCTCCGCATCCCGTCTCCCTTGGCGCAATTTACGAATCACCGAATTGGCAGAAGATGTGCGATCCGGGTCATCGTAAAGATTTACCATGGAATGAAAAAATAAATCAAGGGAGAAACGGGCAGGATCAGAGGTGGGCAGTCTAAGGGCCCAAACCTGGGGATCCCCCAAAAGAAGGGTCATTACAAATCTTACTTTCTCCTCACCAGTTGGAAATGATTGTGGGAAAAAGCTAAGATAAAGTTTACATGCCTCTTTGAAGACAAAAAACTTAGTCCTATCCCCAGAAAATTTTTCTGGAAAAGCAATTTTACATAGTTACATAGTTACATAGGGTTGAAAAAAGACCAGTGTCCATCAAGTTCAACCCATCCAAGTAAACCCAGCACACCTAACCCACACCTACCAATCTATACACTCACATACATAAACTATAAATACAACCACTAGTACTAACTGTAGATATTAGTATAACAATAGCCTTGGATATTCTGATTGATCAAGAACTCATCCAGGCCCCTCTTAAAGGCATTAACAGAATCTGCCATTACCACATCCCTAGGAAGGGCATTCCATAACCTCACTGCCCTCACCGTGAAAAACCACCTACGCTGCTTTAAATGGAAGCTCCTTTCCTCTAATCTAAAGGGGTGACCTCTGGTGCGTTGATTGTTTTTATGGGAAAAAAGAACATCCCCCAACTGCCTATAATCCCCTCTAATGTACTTGTACAGAGTAATCATGTCCCCTCGCAAGCGCCTCTTTTCCAGAGAAAACAACCCCAACCTCGACAGTCTCACCTCATAGTTTAAATCTTCCATCCCCTTAACCAGTTTAGTTGCACGTCTCTGCACTTTCTCCAGCTCATTAATATCCTTCTTAAGGACTGGAGCCCAAAACTGCACCGCATACTCAAGGTGAGGCCTTACCAGGGACCTATAAAGGGGCAAAATTATGTTCTCATCCCTTGAGTCAATGCCCTTTTTTATACAAGACAGCACTTTATTTGCTTTAGTAGCCACAGAATGACACTGCCTGGCATTAGACAACTTGTTATCAACAAAAACCCCTAGATCCTTCTCCATTAAGGAAACCCCCAACACACTACCATTCAGTAGATAGTTTGCGTTTATATTATTTCTACCAAAGTGCATAACTTTGCACTTATCAACATTGAACCTCATTTTCCAGTTTGCTGCCCAGTTATCTAATTTTGTCAAATCGCTCAGCAAAGCGGCAGCATCCTGCATGGAACTTATAGTTTTGCACAATTTAGTGTCATCAGCAAAAATAGAAACAGTACTCTCTATGCCCACCTCCAGGTCATTAATAAACAAGTTAAAAAGCAAAGGACCAAGGACTGACCCCTGCGGTACTCCACTAACCACACTGGTCCAATTAGAAAATGTTCCATTTACAACCACTCTTTGTAATCTATCCTTCAGCCAGTTCTCTATCCAATTACAAATATTATGTTCTAGGCCAATATTCCTTAATTTGATCATTAACCTTCTGTGAGGTACTGTATCAAACGCTTTAGCAAAGTCCAAGTAGATGACATCAACTGCCATTCCAGCATCAAGGTTCCTGCTCACCTCCTCATAAAAGGCGACTAAATTAGTCTGGCAAGATCTGTTACGCATAAAACCATGCTGGCACAAACTAATAGTATTGTGAACTGCAATGTATTCAAGTACCCTATCCCTTATTACCCCTTCCAAAAGTTTTCCTACTACTGATGTCAGACTAACAGGCCTATAGTTTACAGGCTGAGAACGGGATCCCTTTTTAAATAACGGCACCACATTAGCAATCCGCCAGTCTCTTGGCACCATGCCAGACCGCAATGAATCCTGAAAAATTAAGTGAAGAGGTTTGGCAATCACAGCGCTCAGCTCATTTAATACCCTGGGATGAATCCCATCCGGCCCTGGACCTTTGTTTACCTTTACGTGTTCAAGTCTCTTTTGAATTTCCTCCCGAGTGACCCATGCGCCAGTAGCTAAATTACTAGAACTGGGCATATTACAAGGGAAACCTTCATTATCTGGCTCCTCAGATGTATAGACAGATGAAAAATAAGAGTTCAAAATTTCAGCTTTTTCCCCGTTCTCATCAACCAACTTACCCCCCCGTGATAATAAAGTTCCCACCCCTTCTTGCTTCATTTTTTTACTATTCACATAATTAAAAAATAATTTAGGATTCTTTTTACTCCTAGCAGCAATATCCCTTTCCATTTCTATTTTAGCTTGCTTGATAGCTTTTTTGCATGCTTTATTTGCTTCCTTGTACCTGATGAAAGTTTCTGCTGTCCCAGCTAACTTGAATGCCCTACAAGCACGTTTTTTCTTACCAACCTCGACAATAACACTTTTATTCAGCCATAATGGTTTTGCTTTGCGATGCCTCTCCTTGCTTACAAGGGGGATATACTGTTGTGTATACCTACAAAGCAATGTTTTAAAGATGTTCCATTTTCCCTCTGTGTCTAACCCCATGAAAAGCCTTTCCCAGTTGACACATTGCAGAGATGCCCTTATACTGGCAAAGTCTGCACGTCTAAAATTGAGCATATTAGTTACTCCCTTATAGCGCTGTCTCTGCAGCATTATCTCAAAGGAGACCATGTTGTGATCACTGTTCCCCAAATGCTCTTGGGGTGTGTTACCCCACATAGCAAAAGAGCCTACAGGAGGGGAAGGACTAGGCATAGACTGCTGCAGCGGAACTTGCAGAGTCTCCAGCTGGCGGGTTAGACTGTGGAAACCCTGCAGGAGATAATTTTGTTTTTGCTCCTGGTCCTCCAAGTGCTGTAGTAGGGTAGTAAGAAGCGCTTCAGTAGCAGATGGAGCGGGCTTAACGTGATCTTGGTCCTCCATGGCCCGTGATAATGTCACGGTCGGCACCCTAAACCAGAACTGATGCCAAGTTCCCTGGTCTCGGCTCGGCTTCACCAGTATTGTGACCGCCTTTGGCTTCGGGAGGAGCCCTCAGCTACTCGGATGCCACCTGGACTTAACGAAGGGAACAAGGCGAGGAGTTCTGGCAAGCAAAGGGGCACGACTGTAGATAAAGTCAGTTAGGCCGAAGATCACGGTACAAATAGGATAAAACAAGTTCATCGTCAGGCAGGCTGGGTCGAGGCAGACGGAAAAACAGGGATCGTCAGACAGGCAAGGGTCAACCAGATAGTCAAACAGCGGGGTTAGGTAAAATCGGAGTCAAAAGTACAAGCCAGAGTCAGGTTGCGGATTTCAGAAAAGTCAGGAGTAGGCCGGGTCAAAACAGGAAAAACACTAGCAGGAATGCAGGAACAAAACGCACAAGGCTCAGTAAGGCACCAGGAATCAAATCCTATCACGGGCATTGAAAAATGGCAAAAGGTCCTTTTAAATGTTTTTGAATTTCGTGCCATTGCCCGCTGACGTCATCACGCCAGCGCGCATGTGCTTAACAATGCGGACGTGCGCGCGGGCGCGCACTTAGGAAGGAGCCGGCGCATGCGGGGGGGCCGCGCGCCGTGTGCCCATGGTTCATGCCAGGGCCATCCTAGGCAGTGCGATGTAAGTTTGGAGTTTCCAGGAGGACAAGTAATGACTCAAGTATAAGCCGAGGATTCATTTTTTAGCACATTTTGAGTGCTGGAAAACTCGGCTTATACTCGAGAATATACGGTAATCCTGTCCTGACAAGTCATATGGCATGGAACATAGGATATGCTTAAAGCTGTAGTGATGGGAGTTTACATAGCTTAACATCAGCCTGGTGAATTCAAAATAGTTAAGTAAGTAACAATGATGAGTCATTGGGAGTATGCACCAGTTATTGGGAGCGCCACAAGGACCCTCCCCTCACCCGGCCGATTAATCGCAAAGGAGTACTTTTCAAGTCTTTAAGTAGCTAGAGTCAGAATAAACCTTACAAGTCTCTTGTCTCACAGCTGACAAAACCAGTCCCTTGTGTCCAATAAAGCCATTTAAATACATATCTAAGATTCTGACACAAAATTATAGTTCAACACCTCAAATCTATGGATCTCAGCCACCTTATATAGCCAGTCTCTTACTGAAGGACCTTCAGTCTTTCTCCATTTAATCCGGATGAGTGTCCAACATTACTGGAAACAAAGAGTTTCTATAGGCTTTGAACGAGATAGGGGTATCTGCGATCTCTATATCAGTAACTGCTTTAAAGCAGAAAGAAAGGTAAAAACTATGTAAGCTTTATCAGAAAGGTCTATGTAAATACAGCCATGAGCATTCACAGAAATGCTGCACTGAGTTCTCTTTCAAAAGAAACATGATTTCTTGTCTCTTTGTTTTCCTGTGCCAGAGTCTGCACAGCTCTCTCCTCAATTCCCTCTCCTGCTCCCCCCTCCCTCAAAAATGCTAAGAACTCTTCCCCCCCCCCTTAGGAATGTGTGATATAAGCCAATGAGCAGAAAGCTCCCTCATAGTCTTACAAACTCTGCATGTACACCGGTCTTGGTCTTGGTGCAGGAGCATGGCATTATGGGAATTTTCTTTACAGAGCTCAGCGTTTTTTTTTCCTTCTGATCATCTGAATGGGAGAAATATGGTGAGACTTAAGGGCACTATTGAGAGAAATGAAGGTATGCCTGCAGTTTGAAATTAAATCTATTAGCCTTTCCTTCTCCTCCTGCAGACCAGAAGGGAGTTAAAACTGGACCACTCTGTGTGTAAGGGTACCTGAATGCATCTCACACCTGTAGTTGAGTTCTTGCACATTGGGAGGATGAGTATGTCATTTGTATCATTTTGGACCATTGAGTTTAATTTATGGTAGTGTCAAGATCTTTTTCCCATTTCTCTCTTAAGTTCAGACATTAAAAACAAAAAGGCGTTTGTCATGCCAGGCATCATATGGCCCTGACATGGCAAAGGGTTAACCTCTAGCCCCATCTGGTCTCCTGCAGAGACCCTTAATTAAATATGCAGCAGAGGGAGCAGACTATCCATATCCAGCCATTTGGTGGGCGGGAAACCTGGGGCTATTGCTTTCTTTGATCTGTGATCAAAGAGGCCAGCTAGGGACCTAGAGCAGCAGGGGGGGTGCAGCTATCAGAAAATATGAATTATAGAAATGGATCCATATCTCCGCTGCTTTAGGGTCCACATCCTCATAACTCACATAGGATTTATGAGGAGGCCCCAGGCTTCCCAATGATACCAAACAGGGACTGCCTATACCCCTCTCTGAAGAGGGATGGGTTCTGGGGGACTGGGACATGAGACACCCCCCATGTTTGGTATCATTTTGATCGCCCCCATATGGGTTAAGACAAGCCCCTATTGTCATAATAATACAGGTATGGGATCCCTTATCCAGAAACCCGTTATCCAGAAAGCTCCGAATTACGGAAAGCCCGTCTCCCATAGACTCCATTTTAATCAAATAATTCAGAATTTTAAAACTGATTTCCTTTTTCTCTGTAATAATAAAACAGTACCTTGTAATTGATCCCAACTAAGATATAATTAATCCTTATTGGATGTAAAACAATCCTATTGGGTTTAATTAATTTAAGGTATGGAGATCCAAATTACGGAAAGACCCCTTATCCGGAATACCGTTGGTCCCGAGCATTCTGGATAATGGGTCCTATACCTGTATTGGGTACTGGCAAGTACCAATATTATATGACCAGAAACGGGCAGGAGAAGTACAGCTCTATACAGGGGAGGTCCTGTGACACACCCCTGGGCACTCCCTCCTCATGAATACAGTAATGAGGGAGGGTCCCAGCAGTAGGATAAAAAATGGCACAGACCCAGGTGCCAGTTAACTCATATTTGGGGCATCCATGTTCTTTTGGATTGTGAGTTCACTGTTCCTAAACTCTGGCCTCAGGAGGGCACAAGATCCCGGTAACGTTTCTCTGTGTTTTTATCCCCTTTTATTTTATTTACTGTTTGTACATGTCTCTTTTGTAATATCTGTTTAGTGCACTGTTTACCCTTGTAATATTAAATATAAAATTTAATAAGTTCTGTCCTTCGGCTCTATATCAATTCCCATGTACCTTGTATGACTCTAGAGTTGTACTAACTGCTTGGCTGTGTGGATGCTAATTAGCTAGTGGACTGTCAGTAGGACAGTGTGTATGTAAATTAACCGTGATTGCTGGTGTGTGTGTGGAAGTAGTAGAACTATCCCTCACTGCAGTAGGAAAGTTTGTGTATGAAATATTTGGGTAACTAGGTTTCTATCGCCTGTTAATGATAGATGGTGGCAGTGAATAGTTGTATTTGGGGCGGTGGTTTGTTTGGGGGTGCTTGATGTTAGTCTAACCTGTGTGAAAGGTGACTGCGTGTAACCCCTTGTTCCCCGTCCCGGTGTCAGGCGCGTCTGTGAGTGGCGTTTCCCTGACAATTGGTGGCGCAGCGGTGGCATATTGTTTAATTTGTTAATAGAGCATTAGTGCTTGGATTAAGTGTTTAACCCTTGCACTAAGGGACTGTAAATCCTTGAGAGGAATATACAGTCCTGAAGGACAAAACACAGTGCATACTTTTTTCTTAAAAAGACATACCTGCAAACAATTCCCTTCCCTTCTTGTTTTCTTTCCTATCTTTTATTTTGGCAAGTGTCCCCTGAGATGGCATCCTACAGGAAGCAGAGCAAGGAACAGCTGGCCAGGCTCTGCGAGCAGAGAGGGATTGCCGTGGCAGATCAGACCAAGGATTGGCTGATTGCGACCCTGATCGAGAGTGACCAGGAGTCCAGTACTGCCCAGGAGGGCCAAATTATGGACATTGCCATTGGGCAGTACCATGCGGAGGAGGGCAGCTGCGACAGTTCCCAGAGTGGTGCAGGGTCATCCCTACACCTGGCCTTGCAACAGCTGGGCTCATCTGTCCCTAATCTACGGCTGCATCTTATTTTGCAACACCAGCAGGCGGAGGCCACAGCAGCAGCAGCCGAGCGCCAGGCCGCAGCAGCAGCAGCAGACCGGGAGGCAGCGGAACGCCAGGCAGAGAGGCAATTTCAGCTGGAGATGGCACGGCTCCAAAGAGGTACTGCCTCACCTCCTAGCAGTGAGTCCAGGTAGACAAACAGTTTTAAACCCCGTCTGGAGAATTTTCCGGTAATGGAAAAGGATGGGGATTTGGACACTTTTCTGCGGGGGTTTAAAAAAACCTGCAGGCAATATCAATGCTGCAAGAAGTTCCAGAGTATAGAGCATGTAGCCAATGACAGCTACTCTGATGTGGTGGGTAGGCTGAGGATCACCTTCCATCAGTGGGTTCAGGGGTGCAGTGTTTCCACTTTTGCTGAGTTAGGGGACCTGATGATACTGGGCCAGTTCCTCTGTATCTGTCCAGTGGATATACAGCAGTTTGTCCTAGACCGGGAACCCAAAACAGCAGTTCAGGCCGCACAACTCGCAGACGCGTATACTGCCAGCAGGTTGCCATACCGGAAGGGACCATTTCTACAGCGGTCCCCAAGCAGGAAGGAGCATCACCCAGGGGGTGCAGCACAGCATGCCCAACCCGGTGAAAAGTCATCGTTTGGGGTATCTAGTGCCCACGTAGAGCGTGGAACTACCCCCCGCTGTTTTTCCTGCCACCAGGTGGGTCATGTGCGGGCTGACTGCCCATTAAGGAAGGAACCAACCGCACCTGTGCAGCCAGTGATTATGTTAGTGTCTGGTAAGATGGAGAAGCTGTCTCATCATATGCAGCCTGTAACTGTGGGGGGCAAAGTGACTCAGGGCCTAAGAGACTCGGGGTCCAATTTCTCTCTGGTGCGTCCAGAGATTATCAACACTGGGGACCTTATTCCTGGGAAGACATTGTCTGTAAAGGGGGTGGGTGGGGACCACCCAAAAGTGCCTGTGGCCCAGGTGTACTTGGATTGGGGTGTGGGGAGAGGTCTAAGGGAAGTGGGAGTGTCCAATGAGATTCCTGTCGATGTATTGTTGGGGAATGATTTGGGGAATATGCTCTCTGCTTTTGTGCCCAATGACCAGGTCTCACTAGGTCCAGCCGCCCTGGAGTGTGACAACTCACCTCAATCAGTAACTGCCACCGGTAAGGTACGGGGAGATAGCTGGGAGAGGGGGCTGGAAGACAGGAGAGAGTGTCAAACAGTACCTGACCCAGCAGTGTCCCAAAGTGGGGGTAAAGAGGGAGAGGGGGAGGAGAGGTTTCCCCTAGGGGTCCCCCTGGCGCAGACAGGTAGGTTACCTGCTGTGAGGGATACCCAGCATGGGATCCCTGATCCGGTACCCAAACTGCCTGGGGTCTTGAGTGGGGGTCAGCAGATAGGCCAATCTCAGGAGTCAGTGCAGGAGTGTGGGGGACGGGTGGTTAGGACTCAGAGTAGGGTCCTGGTGGATAGTGCCACTCAGACTGGGGTTATGGATGGTAGCTGGGAGCCAGGTATGGCTCCAGTGTCTGAACCAGTGCTGGGAGGGGGGCGGTTTGTCAGAGTCCAGGAGGGATTGCTTGACGGTACCAGTTGCCCCTAAGGCAGCTGCTGAACAGAGGGTGTGCCCAGAGGGGCAGGGCATGTGGGTAGATCCCAGTGGTTCATGTCAGTCTGGGACTGGGCAGGTCAGTACAGACCAAGTGGGCATAGACTGGGTGGAAGGTGGCCAAACAGTGTCCGAGTTCAGGCTCAGGAAATGGGGGACTAGGGACCGGCAAGAGGGCCCCACAGGTGCTAAGGTAACTACAGGGACAGAAAAGAACCAGTTGGGAGCAAGAGACCAGGTGCCTACGGGAGGCAGTTACGGCTTGTGGCCTAATACACACACATTACCTTGCCTAAGAAGTTTTGTAGTTCCTATCAAACATTATTTTGGAAATTTGCCTTATGGTCACTATGGCCTCAACTACATAGTTACATAGTTACATAGGGTTGAAAAAAGACCATTGTCCATCAAGTTCAACCCATCCGAGTAAACCCAGCACACAACCTATACTAACCAATCTATACACTCACATACATAAACTATATATACAACCAGTAATACTAACTGTAGATATTAGTATCACAATAGCCTTGGGTATTCTGCTTGTTCAAAAACTCATCCAGGCCCCTCTTATAGGCATTAACAGAATCTGCCATTACCACATCACTAGGAAGGGCATTCCACAGCCTCACTGCCCTCACCGTGAAAAACCTCCTACGCTGCTTCAAATGGAAGCTCTGTTCCTCTAATCTATAGGGGTGACCTCTGGTGCGCTGATTGTTTTTATGGGAAAAAAGAACATCCCCCAACTGCCTATAATCCCCTCTAATGTACTTGTACAGAGTAATCATGTCCCCTAGCAAGCGCCTCTTTTCCAGAGAAAACAACCCCAGTCAGGGATCAGTCTCAAAGGTCAAGCACTGTTACACCAGAACAGGCAGGAGGAGACAACGCAGCATGAGATCCACTACTGCATATGCCTGTTTCATCCTAACACATGACATTGGCTAGTGATCAGTGATGGGCCAATCTCTCCTATATTGCTTCGCTGGAAAAAAAAAACATTTTTATGGCCAATTTCCTCCAAATGCATTAAAGTCAATAGACATTTTTACTTATTCCAAATGCATTAAAGTCAATGGCCATTTTTATTTTCTTGGCTATTTTTTTGTCTCAGCAACATTTTTTTCTTGGTGACTTTTTTTGCAAAAAAATTTGTCAATGGCAAAATTAAGAATTTTGCTGTAAATCCATGCCTAGCGAAAAAATTTGCTCATCACTACAGGTGATACACCAGGTGAAACACCTTCTGATTGGTATTTGAAGGTATTAGTGAAAGTTGGCATCTTCCTTCTCAAGTATGATACTAAAGCCCCGCTGATCAGGTATCTCCATGACCCACGCATCACCCTACACTTTCTCACACCTCACTCACCAATAAAAAGTGTGTGACGATATCATTGTTGGAAATGATAATGGCCACAGCTTTATTTAATAATAATACAAACAGTGCAATAATTGAACACAATACAAATTAGTAAACATGTATAATCATAACAATACATTATTATATAACACTAAGTGCAAAAACCATTACTATGCCCAAAACACTGATCCCGAGACCCTTGCCAGTCTGCCCTTCCACAACCAACCTCAGCCGTGCTATCCTCCAGCCGCCCAATCCCTGGCTCAGAGGAAACCTGCTGCCAAATCCAGGACCTATCCGGTCCCCTTTTCTACTTATGTTAGTACTCATGTTAGTACCCACCCAGCGCTTTATAGCACACCATTTGTATTCCTTCCACCAATGGTCACCCACCTTAGGGGTTAAACCATCCATTATATCTGATCTGGCATACTGGAACAAGCTTCTCCCCCCGGGCAGACTGACAAGGACCCGCCATAGTATGTAGAGCTGGACACCTTCAGCTCTGCATACACCGCTACGACTTCCAGGCCAGTGTAATGGCCTCCTGTAAGTTAAAGTTAAACAAATCCAACCCTATGTCGTTAAGGTGAACCCCCCCTTTGCCTGCACGTAGTTCAAAACTGCTCTATTTGTTTTAATTCTAGCCCTGTTGACAGCCTTATGAGAGTGTGCCCCCTTCACTGGGCCCTGGGAATGATGTCTGACCATATTAGGACAACCCCTTCAAACAGTGATTGTAATCTAAGGCAATCTCAATGGACGTCCATTAAAAGTATACCCCACCCCCAGACCTGTTATGGCTTACCAGCTCCGATATCCAGAAGGCCCCGAAGAAGGCCCTTGAGAAGGCCAACTTGAACAATAACTGTTTAAAGGGTGAGTTAGCCAACTCCCCTAGTTGGTCAAATAGACCCGTCAAAATGTCAAAAGTAATGGGCCCCTTTTCTATCTCTATTGATGGCACCCTCATCAACCCTGTCGATTCGGCACGTTGTTTGGGGGTGATCTTTGACTCCAGTCTCTCCTTTTCTAACCACATTAACTCCACTGTCAAAACCTGTCACTTTTTCCTACGCAATATTGCCAAAATCCGTCCCTTTCTCTCTACTGCAACAGCTAGGCTGCTCATGCATGCTCTCATTCTGTCACGACTTGACTACTGCAACCTGCTATTAACCGGCCTCCCTAACTCCCATCTTTCCCCCCTACAGTCTATTTTAAATATTGCTGCCAGAATTCTCCTCCTCTCATCCAGGAGAGTTCAGGCCTTTCCCCTGCTAAAGTCCTTATCGTGGCTTCCTATTAAACAAAGAATATCTTACAAACTCCTTCTCTTAACCTTCAAAGCCCTCCATGCCTCTGCTCCTCACTACATCTCTTCCCTTGTGTCTCCGTACGTTCCTGGCCGACTCCTTCGTTCCTCGCAGAGCAATCGCTTAGTTGCGCCCCCCACTACTACTGCAGTTTCCCGCCTTAAACCCTTCTGCCTTGCTGCCCCTTACATTTGGAATGCCCTCCCTGATTTTCTCCGGAGAGAATCCTCCCCCAGTCTTTTTAAAACCAAACTAAAAGACTACCTTTTGGAGCACTCAGCCAGCACCTGATCTGGGAAATAGTACTTATATTGTACCGTCACCCACTGTGACCTACAGCACTTATATTTGCCTATTTGTATCTGTAAGTTACCCTCCCATATAGATTGTAAGCTCTACGGGGCAGGTACCTCCATCCTCTTGTGTCTTTGACTCTTAACTTATTGCAACTGTAACTGTATCTTGTATTTATTTGTATTTATTGTTTTACTTTGTATTTATCCATTATCTTATTAACCCCCTGTTTGTATTAATGTATTCTACTGTACAGTGCTGCGTACATAAGTAGCACTTTATAAATAAAATTATACATACATGTGTCTATGAAGATTTTCATTCATCCAGGTCATGGTATATCTAGTATAAATAAATTTAAAGCAACTGGACTTGTTTAGTAATCATTGAAGACGTTTCACTACTCATCCGAGCAGCTTCTTCAGTTCAACTGACTGGTATGCACAGTTGTGCTAAACACAACTGACTATCACTGCAAAATGACCTCGCTACTCAGTGATAGCAATACATATGAACCTTTAAGGAGAGACCCAAGCAGCAGTTACAAGAAAAAGGTGATAGATTGCCTACAACAACTTGAAAAGGAGGAAGCCATTGATCGAGCTTTATACCACCGCCTGTACCCCAGAGAAGCTACACCATGCTTATATGGACTCCCCAAGATACATAAAGATGGAGCACCACTCAGGCCTATTGTCAGCAGCATCAATTCAGTGACTTACAGCATTGCAAAATACTTGGCCAACATCTTAGCCCCATTGGTAGGTAAAACAGTGCATCATATCCAAAATGCCAAAGAGTTTGTCACCAAGATTCAAGGAGTCAAACTAGAGGCAGAAGAAACTATGGTATCATATGATGTCACTTCACTGTTCACATGTATACCTACCACAGAGGCTACTGAGACTGTAAGAAATCGACTGCAGAAAGATGACACCCTCAGCAGCAGAACGAAACTCAGTCCCAACCAAGTATGTTTATTGTTAGATTTGTGCCTGAACACCACATACTTCAAATACAAGGACCAATTTTACAGGCAAAAACATGGCTGTGCAATGGGTTCACCAGTTTCTCCCATTGTAGCAAACTTGTATATGGAAGAAGTGGAAAGGAAGGCCCTACTCACATTCAATGGAACTACACCAAGTCACTGGTTCAGGTATGTAGATGACACGTGGGTTAAAATCAGATCCAACGAAGTGGCGGCCTTTTCAGAACACATTAACTCAGTGGACAACAACATCAAGTTCACAAGGGAGGATGTCCATGAGAACAAACTTGCTTTTTTGGACTGTTTGATATCCATTCAAGAGGGGGGTATCTTGAAAACAGAAGTATACAGGAAACCCACTCACACGGATCAATATCTGTTGTTCGATTCCCACCATCCGCTGGAACACAAACTGGGTGTCATTAGAACTCTACACCACAGGGCGGAAAGTGTAACAACTGATACAGAGTCCAAGGACAAGGAATGTAAACATCTCAGAGGAGCACTGAAAGCTTGTGGCTACCCAGACTGGGCCTTTGTCAAAACAAGAGCAACTAAGCCCAACAGGAACACCAAAAGGAATAACCGTCCTGAGGCAGAGAGAAGGCACAATATAGTCATCCCCTATGTAGCAGGAGTGTCGGAGAAACTCAGGAGAATTTTCAACAAACACCACATCCCTGTGTTTTTCAAACCTAGCAACACACTGAGACAAAAACTTGTACACCCAAAGCATCCAACACCAAAGGAAAAACAAAGCAATGTTGTATACGCAGTCCAGTGTAGCGAGGAGTGCACAGACCTTTACATTGGTGAGACAAAGCAACTGCTCTCCAAGCGAATGGCTCAGCATAGGAGGGCGAACACTACAGGCCAGGACTCTGCTGTCTTTCTACACCTAAAAGACAAGGGACACTCCTTTGAAAATAGCAATGTCCAAATTTTGGACAAAGAAGACCGCTGGTTTGAAAGAGGTGTAAAAGAGGCCATTCATGTCAAAGTGGAGAAACCATCCCTTAACAGAGGCGGGGGACTTCGACACCATCTGTCTGCTACATACAATGCTGTTCTAATATCTGTACCCCGGCAGTTTCAGAACTCTTCACACATCCATTCATGCAACTCTAACAAGTAACACCTGTTTGAAGAGTTGCATGATACTTGGGTAATCCTTTCAAAGTAACTCCACAGCATTCACACCTCTGTGAGTTTCAGATGTCACCTTCCTGAAGAGTTACATAGTGCCATTGTGATTGGATTAGTGGAAGAGTATATATGCTGAGGACTTCCCATACCAGTCAGTTGAACTGAAGAAGCTGCTCGGATGAGTAGTGAAACGTCTTCAATGATTACTAAACAAGTCCAGTTGCTTTAAATTTATTTATACTAGATATACATACATGCATACATCTGTGGTATGTGGTCTTCTTCCCCTTTTTGAAACCTTTTACTTGATTGCAAAAACCTTGGTGAAATCCGTCCAACCCTGGAATTTAAACAGAAATGCTAGTGCTGCTAGTTTTTTCTCCACTATACTGATTGACACATTTTCCCTAAAATGCCTGGACAGCTGCCATGCTAATAGCCCTAATTTGTCTGAGCTCGTCTCAGTTCAAATTAGAACAAGAGATGGTAGGAACAATTCCTTCCATACTCTGTTATAGGTGTTCCTGGTGTTTGGTGCCACTGACCGCAACCCATTGGCAGGCTCCTAACCACGTAGTAGTGCCCCTCGAAGTAGCAGCCCAGCAAGTGTAGTGACTCTGGGTGCACTGGCACTAGCCGGAAGGCTGATTCTATGTCCGCCTTAGCCATCAGTGCCCTGGTCCTGCCCTGCCCACTAGGTTCGTCAAATGAAGTGTATGATACCCGTACCAGCTCCCTATCAATCTCATCATTAACTTTGGGGTGAGATAGATGGTGGATTAGCCAGAATTTGCCGGCTTCCTTTTTGAGCATTAGTCCCAGAGGAGATGTTCTGAGGTTGTGCAATGGTGGGTCCTTAAAGGGGCCCGCCATCTGTCCCAGGCTCACCTCTTTCTGCAGTTTTTCCAAGACCAGTCCGGGATTTGCATTAGCTGACATTAAATTCTTATGGTGGTCCCCATGTGTCCCCTTCATACCCAGAATCCTAAACCCCTCCCGGAACCCCTTTATTAACAGGTCAGCTTTATCCTTGGCCAGGTATTCATTTAGCCAAGGATGCATCGCCTCTAGCCTCACTGGCATCAGGCCCTTTTCCAAACCCCTCTCTGGAATTTCCTGCTGCCCCCTTTCACTGGTGGGTACTGCCTGGGTGCTCACTGTTGAGCCCAACAGGGCCCCATCCTGTGGCCCCTCATGGCCACAGGATGGGCCCTGTGATGGGGGAGGCCCGTATCCAGGCAAACCCGTGTGTGCCCGGGGCTTTCCCCATTAGTGGAGCGCCTGCTGTGTGTCTCTCCTGCTTCCCCCTCTCGGCCCCCACTCCCTCCGTGTGGCCCAGGCGCCATTTCCTGCCCGGCGCTTGTGTTTCCTCCTCCTCCCACCTGGCTCTCATTACCTGCTCAACCTCGGAGCCGCGTGGACATCCCGGACACGCTCCTCCTCCTCGGCGAAGCGATGTCCATGTGGTCCTCGCTGGCTGCACCGGAACCTCTGCTTCTGTGCCGCATCCCGGATCTCGCACACCGTGGTCTGCCTGATGGGGTGGTCGAGTCCGGTGACGCTTCAGGGGACTGCTGGGCACAGGTCTGGTTCACCTGGGGGCTTGCTGTGTTCCTGCGCTCCTACTGGTAGAGGGCTGCGCACTTGGGGACGCGGGCCTCCTTCTGCGCGCTGGGGGGGATGGGCTCAGCCTGCTGGGTGGCCTGGATCTCCGGGGTCTTCTCATGTGGGGTTGGCGGGGGTTGGTCATCCTGGCTGGGTTGTAGCTGTCGGAACCAGTCATCTGCCCATTTCTCTGTTTCTGCCCTGATGCGGGCTATCATCTCTTGTCACGCTGGCTGACATCTCCTCTACCTTTTCTCTGTTGCTTGCACTCAAAATGGTGGATAGCCAGCCCTAATTATCCTCCTATATACCCTTCTCCGCTCCACCTTTTGGCACTCCCCCTTTTATTTAAAATTACTGTAACACTATTTTGGCTTTGATTAGGCAAACCCAGGCTAGTAGCGTAGTGTAGCGCATGTGTTACATGCGACCCTTAATTCTTAGGCGGGGCCTCTGCTATGTAGGAGAAACTGAATAGGAGCTGAGGGTGTAGTTGAACTACAACTTGCTGAGGGTTGTGTGGTGCGGATGGTATAAATGGATGCCAGAGAGGTTCTTATGGTGAAACTATGATACAGATTTATTGTCCAAGACAAAGAAGTTGCAATCAGGGTAATCAATATACTCACAAGCACAAGCAGTAAGATGGTACAACAGAAATACACTCTGATGCAGAAGAGAGGTTATGCACCTTTTTATCCCACCTCTTGGTAGAGTCTGGGCCGGGATACACACCTGTCAACCAGTACCCCTTGGGAGGTAGTCCAAGCAGTAGGAACTCATTCAGGTTGATAACTCAACCTCCGGGTGAGGAGGATCAGGGGTTATCCTGCCTGTCACTATCTCTACTCCGTGGCCCTCCACTGAGGCAATATTGCCAGATAGGAGAACTACTCCTGGATCTAATCACTCCTTTGGTGGGGCTAATGGCTGCCCTTTCTAGCTAGAGCTGACTATGCTCACTTTCCTAGAAAGTGCTTTTAATAAATCTGATGTGCTTGCTTGTCCTCGTTCACGGGGCCCTGTCCCCGACTTTCACCAGAGGTATAAGGTCCTCTAGGGTACAATGGCTTCTGGGGCCTACAGTCTGCTCCCAGGCACAGATGGATCTCTGCTTGGGACACAGCATGCAGCCAAAAGTGCTAGACACTATATCAGTCTGCAAGGGGAGTGGTCAACCTGTATGAACCTATAAGGGATACAGTTACTTAACTGAACCTGAAGTAGAAGGGCTTTGCCCAATAACAATTAAGGTGTGAAGAGGTAGGGTATAAAGCCATAGAGAGCTTAACCCTATGGGTCCCTACATTCACCTGGGGGAAAATTCCATTCCGTCCCGGCAATGGTAAATAGAAAAATAAATACACCTTCAAGCCTATTCAATAGTGCAATCAAATAGTGCAAAATAAAGACAGTACCATCATATCTTTTTCTGGTATTCTCTCCTGAGGCATACCCGGTACAATGGATAGCTGTAAAAGGAAAATTTTTAAGGCACAGAAAATTTTAACTGCTTCGTTACTAGTTACTTGTTTCTATAGATTCTGTAGATTGTAAGCTCTTTTGGGCAGGGCCCTCTTCACCTCTTGTATCGGTTATTGATTGCTTTATATGTTACTCTGTATGTCCAATGTATGAAACCCACTTATTGTACAGCGCTGCGGAATATGTTGGCACTTTATAAATAAATGTTAATAATAATAATAAACCATTTACATACATGAGTGTCACAGTGGATCACTCAGGCACCTTACTTAAAGAGATCTTGAAATACCACCTGGACCTTGTAACAGGGGTATTACAGGCACAATACTTAGAGAAACCTTGAGTCACCTCCCAGAGCCATAAACAGGGGTGCTCAGGCACACACTTACATGGGATTATCCTGCCTTCATTCAGGTGTCCCAGGCACTTGCTTGGCTGTAAAGAAAGTTAGTGGGTTCATGTTACTGTGGAAACATTCCCCATCCATCAACTTTATTAAGTCCATGCCTTCCCACCCTAACCCAGTGTTCGTGACTACCCTGCACGCACTCCGTAGGTGTGGATAAGGCAATGGGTCCTACCCTAGGGCAGGTTGACGTAGAAGTTGGAGTGAGGGGCCCAGCAGTCTTTCTGTAACCCAACTATATACAAACTTTACAGTCTCTCCTTGGTAGATGAGAGTTCCAAACTTGAAAAACAAAGTCCATCTCTGTGGACATAGAAACTGAAGGGGGTCACACCCTATATGGCAGCAGTACCGGCAGTCCTCAGGGAATGTACCCAAAATGGTGGGTGACTCCTTTAAACAGGTTAGGGACCACACCCACCTCCCACCCGGGGGAAAATCCCATCTGTGAGGGAGTCCAAACTGGAATGGGATTTTTCACAAGTCAGTGCAGATTCCACTCAAATTTGGCCTTTGTGGCCTCATAAGATACATAAGGGCTGATTCACTAAAGTGCGATAAATTTTATCGCACGTTTTTTGCGTTAAATAAGACGCGACAATTAGCGTGCAATTCACTACAGCATTACCGCATGCGGTAAGTCGCGCATCGCATGCGCTAATTCATGCGCGTTAATTTTATCGCAATGCGGTAATTAGCGAATGCAAAGAATACGAATGAATGATTCACAAACAGTAGGCGCGCTAAATATCGCATTGGTCTATGCGAACATTAACACCTACTTCAGGCAGGCGATAATTATAGAAAAGTACAGTTAATGAGCTTTTGGCAATAAAGTATGGAGTTAGCAGTGTTATAGTGTTATTTATTCAAGTATGTGTCTTTTTACCAAATTTTACTAAAGTCTTGGCATGTATGGATTTTCGCTACTATAGCAGTAAATATTTATTCACCATAATATGCAGTACTGTAGCGGTAAATATTTATTCGCCATAATATGCAGTACTGTAGTGGTAAATATTTAGTCACCATAATATGCAGTTCTGTAGCGGTAAATATTTAGTCGCCATAATATGTTTTCCAAGTAATGATTCACAAAAGTACCTAAAGCGTTAAATGCGTTAATTAGTGCGCAAATATGTGCGTATTTTAGCACCTGATTGGGGGGAGGTGTTGGGCAGAGCACATTTTCCCATTCCTGTGTAATGCGGCCACGGCTCTTCCGGGAGAGGGCCACGTTGGAGGGGCTTAGGCGAGGATGAAGTGGTCAGGCGGTACAGGCTCAATAAGGCAGCAATCACCAGCCTGTACAAGCTGCTTGAGCCTGTGCTTGAACCACGGACTCGCCGAGATGCTGGCTACCCGTGCTGTCGGTGGCTCATAATACCAATTCACAGGCCGCGTTCACGGGCAGATCGTGCTTTTAATCAAGCACATGTGAGAATGAGGTCTGTGATTGAGAGGACGTTTGGGGTCCTCAAAAGCCGGTTCCGCTGCCTCGATAAGTCAGGAGGCAGCCTCATGTACAGCCCCACCAAAGTTGCCAACATCATCGGTGCGTGTGCTGTACTGCACAATCTGGCGAACCGGCACGGCTTACCAGGTTTTCAATTTTTTAAGTTTTATTGTCATATACAAATAACAATGAAGCATCATTACTGTAATGAATTTTTTTTGACCCGTGTTCCTCCCAACTTTACAGGTGAGATGGCCGATGACCTTGAGGACCCCATCCATCCACCAGATCCTGTCCAACGTGCGGATGCCCGAGGGAGTCAAGTCCGGGGATGTTACAAATTACTTTTCCTGTAAGTACCTATAATCTTTAATCCCATACACAAGAAATACCAAACAACTTTTCCCAAAACCAAAGTTTTATTGTTGAGGGAACAGTTCACAAATAAATGTTTTAAGCAGGTTATTACACCACCCGCAACACAAAAAGAAAAAAAAAGAAAACTTGGCAAAAAACATATGCCTAAGAAAAGATAAGTTCCACAAATCCCTAATGTGTCACATTTATTTTCTTTTGCGAAGCTGCCTAGTTGAGCCTGCAGGAGGGGGAGCTGCACTAGTAGAGCTTGTTGGCTCTGTTGGCTTTTATGCCTGTTGCTGGAGTAGAACATTTTGTTGTGCCAACAGATCCACTTTCTGCCTTTTAAGTTCTACCTGCTCCTCTTGCAGGCTCAACATGGCAGCCTCATGCTGTGTTTTCCTGGCCTCGCTGGCCTGATGGAGACTGACCATCTCCTGCTGAAGGCTTAGCATTGCCGCCTCATGTGCGGCCTTGCGTGCCTGACCTGCAATTGTAGGCGTTAGTGGCCACACACAAGTCGGTATGCATGGCCATGGTATACCTTGGCCAACATTCCGGTCTGTATCGAAGGTGCCGGAGACACCTCGCACGCTCTCCCGGTGTAGGAACGGCAGCAGCAGCTCCTCATAACGGGTGAAATGCACCCTCTTTGCAGGGCCACCTCCAGTTCCTGATCTAAAGAAAATATAGAAATGGTTTTATTGTGTTGTCTCCAATAAGCAAGCCATAACAACACAGTCACTTTTTGTTACTCATTGTTGCCCCAATCAATTCCCTTTACTTTCAAGTGTAACAATACTAAGGCATGCTCTAACACAAAAACCCTACTAAAATGCTGCAAGTTGCTGCTAAGTGGCCTCACTAACTCCCTTATACTCTCTCTGTGTTAACCAATGCTTAAACAGTAATCCTCCTTCATAAAGGACAGTACAGGGCATTAAGGGGTCTGTTTACTAAAGTGCATTTAAATTGTCTAAGAGTCTAGTGTATGAACAGTTGCTAACTTTAAAGCCATCAAAGTTGAATATTTGTTAGCAAGAATAGTGGCAAAGTTTCTTTTGTCGCCATAATATTTGCCACTATAGAGGTGAATATTTAGTCGCCATAATATTTGCCACTATAGCGGTGAATATTTTATCGCCAATACAATATTATGTAAAATGGCGACAAATCGCGCAAATACAATACTATGTAAACTTTGCGATTTTTTTGTTGCGACTTTGTAATCTCGCGACTTGTGGCCATTTTGTTGTTACTTTGTAATCGTGACATGCGCGACTTGCGGCCATTTTGTGTCATTGAGCCTGCTGTCACACTGAGACACACATCATGCCTGGGGTCTCTGAACTGCTAACGGAGGAGAGGCGCTATATTATAGAGTTCATCCTGCGCTCAGGGTATGACAGACTGCCGCTGGGGCCCATAGGGGTCCATGAGAGGAAGAGGGCTATCCTGCGCGACATAATAGATGGGTTGCGCAGGGGCTTTCATCTTCAAATGGACCTCCGCCTGCTCCAGCGCATATGGTCGGACCTGAAGCCTCCAATAATGATTATTTACATCTTAGTTGGGATCAATTGCAAGGTGCTGTTTAATTACTACAGTTTTAAAATTCTGAATTACTTGATTAAAATGGAGTCTATGGGAGACGGGCTTTCCGTAATTTGGAGCTTTCTGGATAATGGGTTTCCGGATAAGGGATCCCATACCTGTGTATATATATATATATATATATATATATATATATATACACATTTTCAAATACATATGCATAAGTAAGTTTGAAGCAGGGGGGAAGCAGCAGGGAGCGGCCCATAGTATGAGTCATTTGGGGGAAGGGCCACGAATGTTTTAGGGGGCCCTGGCTAACAATGTCTGTGTGTCCTTTGTATTGATGTGAGGGTTCACAGGGGGAGGGGCCAGTGGGGGCATGGGAGGAGGGGGGCCCAAAAAATGTTGTTGTGAGGTGCCCTGTTATTTAGGATGGTGGCCCTCTGTGTATGAATGTATATATATATATATATGTATTATAGATTGAAATAACATCGTGCAATACTATCTCACAGAACTCCATATCGATGTGGCGCCTCTTCTCCCTCCAGAGGTCCAACCCCAGGCACACCAGGCTCCTGTGGCCCCCGAGGCCCACCAGGCTCCAGAGGCCCCCGAGGCCCCAGCACCCGCCCAGGCCCCAGCACCCAATGAGGCCCCAGCACTACCAGAGGCCCCAGCGGCCCCAGAGGCAGAAGCATACCCCCCAACTGTCCCGCTTTTCGCGGGACAGTCCCGGTTTTCACAGCGCGTCCCGCTGTCCCGGATTGTTCAGTGAATGTCCCGCATTACGGAAATGCAGAACATTCATTAAACTATCCAGGCCAGCGGGACGCGCTGGCTACAGCGGAGCGCTCCGGCTCCTTCTTCTTGGGCTCCCGCTCCTTATTCGGCTCCTCGTATGGCAGCGACAGGTCCTTTTATAAGGTTGCGCCCGTGCGTACGTGTGACGTCACACGTACGCACGGGCGCAACCTTATAAAAGGACCTGTCGCCGCCTTACGAGGAGCCGAGTAAGGAGCAGGAGCCCAAGAAGTCTATGGGGGCCGCAATGGGGGCCGCTATGTATGAGGTACTCACTATGGGGGCAATTGGGGGGGTACTGTGTATGGGGGGCACTGTATGGGGGGACACTGTGTAAGGAGGGCTACTGTGTATGGGGGGCACTGTGTATGGGGGGCTGTGTATGGAGGGCTACTGTGTATGGGGGGGCACTGTGTAAGGAGGGCTACTGTGTATGGGGGGCTCTGTGTATGGGGGGCTCTGTGTAAGGAGGGCTACTGTGTATAGGGGGCACTGTGTATGGGGGGCACTGTGTATGGGGGGCACTGTGTATGGGGGAGTACTGTGTATGGGGGGCACTGTATGGGGGGACACTGTAAGGAGGGCTACTGTGTATTGGGGGCACTGTATGGGGGGGCACTGTGTAAGGAGGGCTACTGTGTATGGGGGCACTGTGTATGGGGGGCACTGTGTAAGGAGGGCTACTGTGTATGGGGGCACTGTGTATGGGGGCACTTTCTATGGGGGCATTGTGTATGGAGGGTACTTTCTATGGGGTGCTGTCTATTGGGCCATCGTGGGCACTATTTTAACTATTTTAAAAATGGGGTGTGGCAATTGGGGCATGGCCACAAAGTGGGCGTGACCAAAAAATTTTTCAAGTCTTTTTGTCCCTCTCTTCATTTTTCAAATGTTGGGAGGTATGCAGAAGAGGCCCCGAGGCCCCAGAGTCCCCAAAGTCCCCCGAGGCCCCGGACACTCCCCCCATGATTCCTCCCCCAATTTCCAACCAGTTTCCCCTCAGGCCCTTGAGTTCTCCCCCCAGGCCACGGACTCACCCCAGGCCAAGTGCTGGGCACCAGGTTCTCCTGCCGACGAGGGACCATCACGCCAGACCGGAGATGTGGGGACCCAAACAACACCTGGGTGGACTGACCCCACACTCCGGTCAATGCAGGAGGACCTGGATACCATCAAGGCCGAGTTGGCCCAGCTCCGGGGGGACATGGCCGAGCTGCGGAGGGACATAGAGAACTCAAGGGCAGCAAGCCCTAAGTTTTTTTTTTTTACTTTTTTAAAGAATTTTAGACTTAAAATTAAAGTTGATATTTTTCTACTTTTAAACTGGTTAATGTCTAATTATTTTGCCTTCCTTGATATGGTATTCTATACTTTCATGTAGTTTCTCCTACACTCTTACATTTATCAGTAACAGCATGAATATGCTATATGGTTTAAATTTTTGCAAATATTCTGCCAACAATTTTGTCTTTAGCCCATTTTGCTGAATAGTAAAGCTTGCGTTAATTAGTACGTAGCGTATTTTCTGGCAAGTGTGATAACTGCCAATCAAATGTTTTGATGACAGAATAATTGCAATATTATATTTGTTCCCATTTAATAAAGTGCCCATAACATATTTGCCATTTATTCTGTGTCTAAAATCTCCCACTTAATTTAAGCCACTTTAGTAAACGCACCCCTAAATATTTGGCTAAATATTCTTAAATGCCTCCCCCATTTAATGGGCTAATTTGATGTTGTACTCCACAGCTTTGAGGACATAAGTTGCACACATAATAATAGGCATACCATACATACAAGTAAAGTAAGTAGGAAAGAAGGCAAAAAGGAAGGAAAGACAGTAAGCCAAAAGGAAAAGCCAGTTGAGTAGAAAAGCAGATGAGCAAGTGTTAAATAGAAAGCTGAATGTCATGGGGGCGTGGCTGAACGCCAACTAAGATGGACGCTTAGCTTGGGAGCTGCGACACAGCTCAACCTAATCGTGAGGATTAGACACATCAGACATGGGGAAACATGGTTAAAACAGAGACCCCCAGAGGGAAGAACCAAAGGGGAACAGACTTACTGAATCACAGAAGTTTCTAAAGAAGTTTCTAACGCCAGCGGAACAGGACAGTGACGCACACGAGGGTAGCCCAGAGACAGGCAAACCAGACAGCACAGATGCAGACTCGGAATGTGAGTCTATCAATGCAGATCAAGGTACTCTTTCCTATTTAAAAACTTTGCCCACAAAACAAGACTTCCTAGACTTAGCGACACAAATCAAAACGACGCTAAAGGAGGAAGTGGGGGACCTAAAAGCCGAGATCACGGCCTTGAACTCTAGGACGGCCGACATAGAACACAGAGCCGAATCAGTTGAAAGCACACTAGAATCTTTACTGACGGTCACAGAAACACAAAACAAAGCAATACAATTACTTACCCGCAGAGTCGAAGACCTCGATAACCGAGGCCGACGGTGTAATTTAAGAATAAGAGGCCTTCCTGAGTCGATAGACCAGCTGCTTCTGAAACAAACAGTGCAAGCAATATTTAATGACATATTGGGCCAACAGCCTACTAACGACCTGCATATCGAGAGAATACATAGAGCACTAAGGCCAAGAGGTCTCCCCACTGAAAAACCAAGAGACGTTATATGCTGTCTGCTAAGTTATACAAAAAAGGAAGAGATACTGACCAAAGCATGCCAACTAAAAGTAGTTAAACACGGAAACACAGAAATTGCTATTCTACAAGACCTGTCCTGGTATACCCTCCAGCAAAGAAAGCTCCTGAAACCACTGACAGATATGCTTAAAGAGAGAAAAATCCTTTTCCCCGGGGATATCCATTCTCCATACAAGCGACTATAGAAGGGAAAATGCTTACCCTAAGAACCCCAGAAGATATACACCCATTCCTACAAGCCTGCAAAACAGAAAACTTGGATTTAACCGAATGGGTTAAATTTGTCCAACTTCCCAAACCCACCCCTCTTCAATGTAAAGAACCCTGGATGGAGGCAACAACACCCAAATCCAAGAGGAGAAAGATGAAACTAACGCCGGAAAAAATACTTCCCCAGGATAAAACAAAGGATACAGGATGAAACTCAAAGGTTTTGACAAAAGGAAAATACAAACATATCCTCACGAACCTAAAAACTTAAGTTTAACAATTGCCTGCTGAGCTGAAGCCAAATCTGGTATGGCACATCCACCCCCCCAACATATGGGCAAGACAAATGATTTGTCAAAGGAAAAATGCCTCAAAGCACAAAGCCCAACTACTGAAAGGTTACAAAATATGTTTTTACTAATAATAATATGGTTTAAACTAATAAAACAGTTTATGGTTGTTTGTTCTATACAAGTTGATTTTTGCTATGAATGCTGTCTTACTAAGGTAAAATTATACTGTCTGAAATGTACTAGGTATAAAGGTAAATGCTATAGATGTATACAAATGTGCTCACCTTACCTTAACAATGGATAACACTGTTAAAGTAATTTTTTTGAATGTCAACGGTCTCAACATCCCTGAGAAAAGAAAACAAATAGTAAATGTAATGAGGAAGGGAAAGGGAGATATAATTTTATTGCAAGAAACACACTTCAAAAATACTCCACAACCAATGCATAAACTGGGTACCTTCTCACAATGGTACTATAGTAATAATTCTGATCAGAAGACTAAGGGAGTAGCAATAGCAATACGTAAAAATCTAAACTTCCAACTAGAAAAAACCCTAAGTGACCCCAATGGCAGATATTTATTCATTAAAGGACATTTATACCATACACCCTGCACTATAGGTAGTGTTTATTTCCCAAATAAAAACCAAGTCCCCTTCCTGAGTAAACTTGAGAAAAAAATTACTGAATTTACAAATGGGATATGCATCATAGGGGGCGATTTCAACTTTCCCATAGATCCACTCAATGACACCTCTAAAGGTAGCTCCATACTCCCATTCTCCAAATTAAAAATAGCTAACAAAACCCTGCAATCACTGAGATTGATTGATACTTGGAGATTTCACAACCCAACTACAAAACAATACACGCACTATTCCAGCACACAAAATAGCTATGCCTGGATAGACTACATATTTGTCACACAACACCACCTACACTGGCTAAAAGAAGCCAGTATAGACAACATATTATGGTCCGACCATGCAGCCGTACACATAAAATTAAAAATTCCCAACAAAACCTCTCCTACCTGGCAATGGAGACTTAATGAAAGCTTACTGGAAGACCCAGAATGCCATAAAGAAATTATAGATACGATCAAGGAATACAAACAAAACACACAAACAGACGGAACTTCCCAACTTACAAAATGGCAAGCACTGAAATGTGTTATAAGAGGGATCTTGATCAAACATGGAACACGAATAAAAAAGGAGAGACAAAAAAAGATAACACAGTTAATAGAGGAAATAGGGAAGCTAGAGATCCAACACCAACAGACCTTAACACTAGAGACCTATAAACTACTTACGGAAAAAAGGAGAGAATTAAAACAGTTATCCAATGGGGCTATCAAATATGCAATGACTAGACTTAGACAAAAATACTATGAATACGGAAATAAAACAGGTAAATTGCTAGCCAGAGCATTAAGACAGAAACAACAAGATACATATATACACAAAGGGAAAAATGAAAAAGGCACTATGCAACTAATACCCAACAGAATTGCAGAGGCCTTCAGACACTATTACAAAAACCTCTACAATATCCCCCAACATACTAACCAAACCAAATTAGAATACAGAATACAAACATACCTCACTAAGAATGCACTACCCAGGATAGAGAAACATATACTAAAAGAATTAGACTCCCCTTTTCAACTTGGCGAGGTCATAGAAGCAATTAAAAACTTAAAACCTCAGAAAGCACCAGGCCCAGATGGATATTCGGGGAAATTCTATAAAAATTTATCAGACCACCTGGCCCCTATGCTCACAAACTGCTTTAATGAGATAGGACCCGAAAAACCTTTAAATGAGGAATTTCTATTAGCATATATCTCAGTCATACCCAAACCAGGGAAAGACCTAACCAATTGTAGCAGCTATAGGCCCATCTCCCTACTCAACCTAGATCTTAAATTATACACAAAAATACTAGCTGCCAGACTTAACCCAATACTACCAGAATGGATACACAGAGACCAAACAGGATTCGTCAGGGGCAGGGAAGGTAAAGAGAACACAATGAAAATACTAAATATGATGTGCTGGGCGAAAGACCACCGAACACCTTCTCTGCTACTCTCTACAGACGCAGAGAAGGCTTTCGATAGAGTTCATTGGACCTTTCTAAAAAAGGTCCTTGAAAACACTGGAATGGGAACACTGTTTATAAATAAAATTATGGCACTCTACACAAAGCCACAGGCCCAGATCAAAATCAATGGTATACTCTCAGAACCATTCACAATACGAAATGGCACCAGACAAGGGTGCCCACTCTCACCACTCCTCTATGTCCTTTGCATGGAACATTTACTGGTAGCACTAAGACAAAACCCAGATGTAACAGGACTTACTATACAAGGGGAAATGTTCAAAGCAGCAGCATTTGCTGATGATCTACTTCTTTTCCTAACAAAACCACATATTTCCCTACCAGTAGCAATGAAAGAACTTAAAGAATATGGAGACCTATCAAACTATAAAATTAACATGACCAAATCAGAGTCACTACCAGTTGTACTACCAGAAAAACTATTTAACCAGCTAAAAAATAACTTCAAATTCCAATGGCAAACAGAGAAAATACAATATTTGGGGGTAAATATACCGACGGATCTACAAAAAATTTATGACTATAACCATAAACCACTACTATCTAATCTAAAACTGGGACCACAACCACTTTACTTGGACAGGACGCATCAACATTATTAAAATGTCGATTCTCCCCAAAATACTCTATTTATTCCAAACACTGCCGGTCACCCTGCCAAAATCCTTTTTTCACCAAGTAGAGCAAACAATATCACAGTTCATATGGGCAAAGAAAAAAGCACGACTTAAAAAAGCGATCCTATACAAACCGAAAGAGAAAGGAGGCCTAGGACTACCAGACCTCTTCTCCTACTACCAAGCAAGTATTGTATCCAAACTAGTAGAACATACCTATACGGCAAATGACAAACAATGGATAAAAATAGAAAACCACTGGGCAGGCCATCCTCTAGCAAACATAGTCTGGAATAAAGAGAAAAAGAAGGAACTACATATAGGCCAAAACTCACAAATCCGAGCACTGACCGACACATGGAAAAGTCTCAATAAAGAACATAACCTCATCCCCTTCCCATCTCCAATACTTCCACTTGGAAACAACCTAGATTTTCCCCCAGGAATCATTGATAAAGGCATGAACAATGCGTTTGGAATACAAAACCTACAGCTACAACATGTTTTAGCAACAGCCACAGAACAATCAGCAATAATGACCAACAACAACATCTGGACTAAAAAAGACACATGGAGATACCTACAAATAAATAACTTCCTCAAGGAGTTGCACGACCTACAACAACCTCCCAGACCTCTGACAGACCTTGAGCACCTCTGTAACAGGAATACAAGCCCTAAACACCTAATCTCAACTATCTACAAAATCATTACTCAAAGTAAATATGCCAACTTACCTCATTTTACTCGCACATGGTCCCAGGAACTCCAGATCAACTTGGATGAAGAAAAATGGGAAAAAAATTTCAGAATCACAGCTAAATGCTCCATAAGTAACAAATTCCAAGAAAATTTATACAAGATCCTGTCATACTGGTACAGAACCCCAACACAACTCTACAAAATGTGTTTGACACAAAATGAAAAATGCTGGAGGTGCAACGGTGAGAGTGGGACAATTTCCCACATCTGGTGCACATGTCCAAAAATGAAAATCTTTTGGGAACAGGTTGAACATATATGTAGTGAAATCCTTGGTTGCCAGGTAAAACTCTCCCCACAATTAATATTATTATTCCATACAGACAAACTGGAAAAGACGTTTAAAAAGAGTTTACTAATGCAACTAATATTAGCTGCTAAAATTCTGATTCCTAGAAAATGGAGAACCGAAACCCCCCCTACTATAGAGGAATGGTTAACAAACGTAAACGAAATTTACCTCATGGAGGAAATTACATCCTCCCTATCGCCCACACCACAAGTTGATACTTGAATGTTCCAATGTATACAAATCTTGCAGAATAGACCTAAATGAAGGAATGTATAACTCAAATGTGCCAAATCACTAAGGACAATCTGTATAAAGCGATTCATTATTTTGTTCATCAATAAAGATTTGAATACAAAAAAAAAAAGAAAGCTGAATGTAAGATATTTACCTGTATCTGGAGTCCTCTGCCAGCTTTTTTTTCAAGAACCTCTTGATGTCCTGGTACCTTTTTGCAGTTTTGGACATTGTCCCGCCAGGCCTTGGTTTTTATGGCAGTGGATGTCTTGCTGGCATATTTGCCAATGACCCTGTCATAAACTGGCACAAGCCCCTCCACCAGCGCCTCATTCTCAAACTCCGTAAATTTTATGTTACGGAGCCTGCCCTCCTGCTGTTGCCTCTTCCTTTTGGCAGATGAGGTGGGGGGAAGCTCCTCACTTTCGCTGGCTTCCTCAGGGTGGTACTCCTTGTCAGTAGCCTCAGAAAGATCAGGGCTCCCCAAGTAAAGGGGCCCCTCTGCATCACTGTCAGAGTTAGGTGAAATAGTTGTAGGAAGGTGTTGACGCTTCCTTTTAGCAGCCTCCATGATTTTTGGTGAAAAAAAACTCTCTCTCAAGCTCTCTGTCTCTTTCAACACTTATGTGCTCTCCCTGTTCAAATGCAGCAAATGGTGCCAGTTTTATGCTGCCGCATGCTCATAGTCGCGACAATTAGCGCACATCTGTGTTAATTAGCATGCAGTCGAAAAGTAGCACACGTGCGTTAAGTAGCGCGTGAAAAGTAGCTCATGCAACAAGTAGCGCATGCGAAAAGTAGCGCACACGTTATTTACCGCACATACTGTTTTCGCGTCTAAAATATCGCATGCTCTACCGCATGTAAATTATCGCAAGTGTGCTTATAGTGAATCGTGCGAAAAGTCGCGAAAATTTAGATGCGATAAAATTTTTAGCGCACGCTATAAATAGCGCAAGTTAAAATGCACTTTAGTGAATCAGCCCTATAGTATGCCAGATGAGGCTTATCAATCTTGCCTCCACTGGGGAGGTCAGACAGCAAGGCGAAGTTCCGGTCTTCCTGGTATTTTCCGCACGACCGCACCCGGTGTTTAAGGATGGTCCGGCCGAACCACCACTCCCGGGCATTGTTGGAAAGGTAATCCACATCCTGATGGCGTCATCGTGAATTAGATGACAACAGGCCTCCAAACCCGATTTTCTCCCGCCGGGTCAGCTCGCCATAGATCCATTCGTCGAGGTGCTTTTCCACCTCGTTATATTCCCACTCAGTGGCGTAAGGCATATAGAATTGCCACAGTTCGTAGACTTTGCTGTTAATTAGTCTCTGGACTCTCGAAACAGCCCTGTACTTTTCAGGGTCTGCGTGGCCCGGAGCCACCCAGCATGTTTCATCCTTACTGAAACTATATGGGGGAGTGTCCGGCATTTCAATAGCAGAGCTAGGCTTTCCCTGAGGTGCCCGCGGTGGAGCAGTTTCATCCTTTCTCTGAGGGATATTCTCTATAGGATGCCCAAACTCCATGGCACCCCAATTCGGTTTAGGGTACCGCAGTGCAGGATACCCAGTTGGTGGGGTTTCCTCCCAGAGAAGAACCACCACTGGCCCCCTCTGGATTCATAGAATGGGCCCTCCCTTTGCAGGTAGACTGGCCAAGCAATTGGAGCTGCTCCTCTGTCTGTGAAACTGTCTGTAACTACCAAAGAACTCCCAGCAGGCCTTGCAATGTGGCCCGCGCCGCGCTGTCATCACTGCACGCCGCTGCGTTCCATCACAATGACGCACGGTGACATAGGAGGCTTGTGATCTCGCCGGCCGTACTTGCTATCTATTACGCATGCGCATAGAATCTATGCGCATGCGTAATAGATAGCAAGTACGGCCGGCTATGCCATAGATAACAAGTCACGCGAGATTCAGGAGGCGTGACCTATAGTCCGGCATCCGATGTGGTTGTGCGGGTGGCTCCTTCTCTCTTATGCCGGCGGCAACAGGCCTTTTTATAAGGTTGCGCCCGTGTGTATGACGTCACACGTCAGCGACGAGGCGCTGCCTTATAGTAGTGCCTGTTGCCGCGGCATAAGAGAGAAGGAGGCGCCGACATCACTGGTCTGTTGGGGGTACTTTCTGTGGGGGCAATTGGGGGCACTGTGCGGGCTGGCTACTGTCTATGGGGGGTACTGTGTATGAGGCAATTGGGGGTACTGTTTATGGGGGCAATTGGGGGTACTTCGTATGGGGGCATTGTGTGTGGGGGCTACTGTCTATGGGGGGTACTGTGTATGAGGCAATTGGGGGTACTGTTTATGGGGGCTACTGTCTATGGGGGGTACTGTGTATGAGGCAATTGGGGGTACTGTTTATGGGGGCAATTGGGGGTACTTCGTATGGGGGCACTGTGTGTGGGGGCTACTGTCTATGGGGGTACTGTATATGAGGCAATTGGGGGAACTGTGTGTGGGGGCTACTGTCTATGGAGGGTACTGTTTATGGGGGCAATTGGGGGCACTGTTTATGGGGGCAATTGGGGGTACTTTCTATGGGGGCACTGTGTGTGGGGTCTACTGTCTATGGGGGGGTACTGTGTTCAGTAAACCATTCGGCCCGCGATTTAGGCTGAATTTTATATTTTGGCCCCTTCTCTGATTGAGTTCGACACCCCTGGTCTAGATAATTAGTACTGAGCGCAGCTATTCGTGTTCGGTCGCAGCCTCGATCCGACTTCTTTTGCAGCTCAATTGGTAGCCCACAGCCGTGGGGTACTCACAGTGTCTCTGCACTCCTCCCCCTGCGTCGCCAACCAGGCCGCAACCACTGGTGCTGGGTAGTGCAAAGGTTTCAGTCCCCACTGCAGCCGCAGTATAAGGCAGGTTGCTGATGTGAGGTAGCGTACAGCAGATGATTTAAGTTCTGGCAGCCGCGTAAACACCCAATGCGTAGGCTCAGGATGCAGGAGGTCACACACACGTGTCCACTCTGTTAGACACCACAGCTTAAGATGGGTGCCAATGACGCAACCTCCGACCAACGCCTGTGCAAATCTTGTAAATAGCCCGTAGAACCCTCAAGACCCGATCCCACGGCCAATTACTTGTTAGTTTTTACGATCAGGCCTGCGGCACCTTTTGCCTATTGCGTCCGGCAGTGCCTGTCAGGAAAATTTAAAGTGACACGCACACAGTAACTCAGTCCCTCAAGGCAATGACTCCGGAATTTTAAAATGGATTCAAAGCACGTTGGGCACCAAATGTAACACTATTTTGGCTTAGATTAGGCAAACCCAGGCTAGTAGCGTAGTGTAGATCATGTGTTGCATGCGACCCTTAATTCTTAGGTGGGGCCTCCACTATGTGGGAGAAACTGAATAGGAGCTGAGGGTGTAGTTGAACTACAACTTGCTGAGGTTGTGTGGTGCGGATGGTATAAATGGACGCCAGAGAGGTTCTTATGGTGAAACTATGATACAGATTTATTGTCCAAGACAAAGCAGTTGCAATCAGGGTAATCATATACTCACAAGCACAAGCAGTAAGATGGTACAATTGAAATACGCTCTGATGCAGAAGAGAGGGTATGCACCTTTTTCTCCCACCTCTTGGTAGAGTCTGGGCCGGGATACACACCTGTCAACCAGTACCCCTTGGGAGGTAGTCCAAGCAGTAGGAACTCATTCAGGTTGATAACCTCTAGTGGATGAGTCCTCCGAGTGAGTAGGATCAGGGGTTATCCTGCCTGTCACTATCTCTACTCCGTGGCCCTGCACTGAGGCAACATTGCCGGATAGGAGAAATACTCCTGGATCTAATCACTCCTTTGGTGGGGCTAATGGCTGCTCTTTCTGACCAGAGCTGACTACGTTCACTTCTCCTAGAGAGTGCTATTAAATAAATCTGCTGTGCTTGCTTATCCTCGTTCACGGGGCCCTGTCCCCGACTTTCACTAGAGGTATATTGTCCTCTAAGGTACAATGGCTTCTGGGGCCTACAGTCTGCTCCCAGGCTCAGATGGAGCTCTGCTTGGGACACAGCATGCAGCCAAAAGAGGAAGCCACTCCTCCTTGCTAGACTCTATATCAGTCTGCAAGGGGAGTGGTCAACCTGTATGAACCTATAAGGGATACAGTTACTTAACTGAACCTGAGTAGAAGGGCTTTGCCCAATAACAATTAAGAGGAGCTTAACCCTATGGGTCCCTACACTACACTCCGCTGTGATGCTGTGCAGGGTCATGCAGCCCCTTCTCTGACTCTGCTGCTCCAGGGTCACATTATTAATACAATATAGAAAAATAAAATCTAGTGATTTTTTTTATAAAATGTCCCTATTTTTATTTTGGCAATAGGGTTAGAAAAGGGGAACATTTATACAAGTGAACTTTCCTTGTAGATTGAAATAAATCTAAACCTAGAGGGTAATGTGACCCTAGTACTAGCATGAAAAAAATATGCAGTTATTCAATAGTAATGATCAAGGGAGCTATTCAATAATAAAATCTGCCTAAGAGGTTAAATTGTAAGTTGGCTAGCTAGGGGGTTGCTAGGCTTCCTGTAAAGCTTGTTGATTGTACATCCTCAGTATATGGGAACTTGCTGCATTCGTTTGCATCTGCAGTTATCTAAAGCTTTTAACATTACTACTGCATTTCCCAACTGTGGCTAATAGCACCACTTAATCAATCAGCTGTTTCTTACAAAGAAGGAGCAAGAAAGCAAAACTAATTGCTATAAAAGAATTCATTTTAGTACACTGCAAGGGACCATCCCATTTGATCACCCTCAACAAAATGTAAACTATTTTAGAAAGTCTTGCATATAAAACTCTTTGAAGTACAGGTATGGGATCCCTTATTCGGAAACCCATTATCCAGAAAGCTCCGAATTACAGAAAGCTTTTCTCCCATAAAACAGTACAATGTAATTGATCCCAACTAAGATATAAATAATCCTTTTTGGGTGCAAAACAATCCTATTAGGTTTAATTAATGGTTTATTGATTTTTTTAGTAGACTTAAGGTATGAAAATCCAAATTACAGAAAGACCCCTTATCTGGAATACCCTTGGTCGTGAGCATTCTGGATAAGGGGTCCTAAACCTGTACAGATGACGACCCTTTCACCATTCATATACTTGTGAGTGGAACAAAGAAGACGGAATTACTTATCAGCAGGCTTTCATTTCTAAATTTTCTGCAATGTGCTCCAGGACATTTCATTTACAAGTTAATTGGTAAAATAACTACTAAAACTAATTTTACTTGACACAATAGAACTCCGTTTATGTGAAAGCAATTTCTCTTAATGCCAGATTGTAGGCCAGAAAGGAAAGTACACACGTCTAAAAACGATATGAGAACCAAGACAATTTGTCCTCTTTAAATTGCTTTGTGGCAATGCTGCTCAACTGAACAAGAAATTCAAATTACAGATAAACATTAATGAAAATGAATAACTGCTGGTACTGCTTAATGTAAGAGCAATTTTTTGTTTTGAGAAGTTTTAAGTAGAATACATTATTTAGCAAATGAATATTTAGAGGTATTTCTACAAAATAGATGAATCAGCTTTGGCAACTCTTTTAGTGTCATTTCTTAGATAAAACAGCAGCTTTCAAGTAACATTGATTGTTTAGAATAACAATGCAGAGCACAGTGAAGGAGAGGATATATAACCCTATTTCTAAATATAAGGGAAAGTCTAACACACAAAATTATCAAATAAAAAAACCTAAAGGCATTAAGGATCTGGGGCCAAGTTTGGCCTTCAAACGAATTTTTATGGTCCTAAATGTGATCAAGGAATCCATATTTTTTCATGACTTAATTATATTGATATAACCAGTTCTACAAACATGTTGTATATTAGATAGCTATCCTTATATCACATAAAACCTAATATATAGCGTAATAACCATATGACATAAATAATTAAAAGATAATTATTTATGTCATATGGTTATTACGCTATATATTAGGTTTTATGTGATATAAGGTTGTTTTATGACATGATCACTTTATTTATGTTTATTTAATGAGTTTGTCATATTCTATATGCACTGATATAGGCCAAGCATTGGCCCGTTTGAATTTCTGCACACGTAACAGCATTGGCTAATTACATAATGGTTTGGAAATGGGGATTGGGCACCTTTTTCACTCTGTTTAGATTACAAGGGTATTTATATGTGAGATGATACACCGTTGTTTTATCCTTGATAAAGGTCCTAATGAGGACCGAAACGTTAGTTTTTAAACAATGAGTTTTCAATAAAAAATTTTTTTTGAATTTTAAGGGTGTGCCGGCCATGGATTATTTCATGCTAAATACTCAGATTTTGGCTGTGCACCCCACAGAATACTAAAAGCCTTGGAGTGCAGACACCATCAGGACTGATATATATATATATATATATATTGTACCGAAGGGTCCGCACTCCCATACATGACTCACATTGTCAAAAGGTGCGGGTGCTGCATATGGTTATAACTCATATCCATTCGTTGTAATTATGCGCACTCCAGCTTTCTTCAATTCTTTATTAGTAAATTACTGCATAATTAAAAACATCAACGTTTCGGTCCTGGTCTAGGACCTTGTTCACATTGTCAACCCCATTATCGGGCTAAGAAGATCCCAAGGGGGTTCCGTATATGGAATGTACCCACAATTTGGAGATCAAATCCGGAATTTTGCAAACAGTGGACTGGCATGTTGAATCGGTGTTCCCTCGATCTGATGGTGTTAGTAATTGAGGAGGTTGCGGTTGAGCTGACTAAAGCCCGGAAAAATCTCCTTTTATTTGAGCAGGAACACCAGGATCTGTTATCGTCGGAGTCCTCCCAAGATTCGTTATCAGCAAGTACCTTGCAGGTTGATAATTATAAACGCGATCTATTGTGTTTTAAACGTGAGAAAATGCGACGGGTGAATGAAGACTACTCGTCACGTAATGTTTATCGGTGGCTAAGTGGAGAGAGAGCTTATTTTGCTAAGACCCCAAGGAGATGGCTACGAGAAAGGCGGGCCTATGTACGGCCACTTAATACAGATGACACCAGTTCCGGGGAGTCGGATCCAGATGAGGGAATGTCGGGCACCCAAAGGGTGAGTAATACTAATTCTACTGACTTGAGTTCACAGACTGATTTTTTAGAGAAAGAAAGGGTAACGGCACGGCCCCCATTACCCCCTTCAGACCCAGGCGCAAAAGGTATCCAACGCAACAGGGGCAGAAGGGGCAGACCACGCCGACGATGACAACTCCGGTCTTTAATTTATCTGCTCGTACATTGTCTGGAGCTGAGTTGTCCTTATTTACAGAAAGGCCTTACCTTAGTGCCTACATTGGGGTTTGACAAATTCCAATGGAATATTGATGTATTCAGATTTATTAGGACACTGAACTTGAAAGAGCATTGGAACTGTGGCGACAAATGCGGAATTAAGGGGTGATGTGTTGAAATTAAAGAGCCGATTCTGCCCCCCGACACAAAATGCTGCCATTAAACTTTTCAAAAATGCAACTGAGAAAGATGTTGCTTCAGGTGGGGTGCGCAAGCAAAATCAGAGGAATAATTTGTCTTGATGAAAGATTGGCAATTGACACTTTACGGAATGACACTTTTTTGATTATCCGCCCTGCGGACAAGGGGGGTGGGATTGTTTTGCTGAATTACACTGATTATAAAAAATAAATTTTGAGTCAACTCGCAGATGAGAAAGTATATAAGAAACTTGATGGGGATCCGGTATGGGGATTTAAGACCATCATTGATAAGCTGTTGATAGCGGCATTGAATAATAAGTGGATTTCGCAGACTTTATTTGAGTATCTGACATTAACCCATCTGAGATGCCCAGTGTTATATATGCTCCCTAAAATACATAAAAGTTTGACTACACCACCGGGAAGGCCAATTGTTTCAGCAAGAGAGAGTTTGCTTCACCCATTGGGTATTTATTTAGACCAAATCCTGCAGCCGGTCGTGCAGTCTACTTTTTAGTATTTGCGAGATACTCCCCATTTTTTAAGCTGTATTTGCAATCTCACTCTCCCATAGGATGCTGAGGTGCTGTTGGCAATGGTGGATATAGTAAGTTTGTATACTAGCATCCCGCATTGTGAAGGTCTAGTGGCCGTTCGAATGTCACATGAGAGCTATGGAGATTATACTGGACCACCTATACAATTTATTTTGGATTTACTTGAATTGTGCCTCAAATTGAATTATTTTAGTTTTGAGTCGCAGTATTATCAGCAGTTGACGGGAACGTTGATGGGGGCGTCGATGGTGCCTGCATATGCAAATTTATTCATGCATCAGTTTGAGAGCAAATACATCTTACCTAAATATGGCCATAAGATGTTATTATATAAGCGTTTTATTGATGATACCTGTACTATCTGGTTAGGCAACAGAGCTGAGTTCCAAGTGATGCTAGAGGAGCTAAATTTGTGTACAGATGAAATTCACTGCATCTTGTAACAATGAGGTACTGTTTTTAGATTTACATTTAAAGATAGTTGGTATGGGGATTGAATATTCATTATACAGAAAAACTACTGATCGTTATTCATTGTTACATGCCACTAGTGCCCATTCACCTGCCCTCAAACGTTCACTTCCGGTATCACAGTTCTGCAGGGTCCTGCGTAATAATTCTACCCCAGTAACATGTGAACAGCAATTGGCAGAGATGCGAGTTCGATTTCTGCAACAAGGTTATGATGAAAGAGCATTACAAATTGCCCTGCAGAAAGCAAAGGATGCGATAAAGGGCAAGCGAGATGAAAAGAAAAAAACTAATTTGATTTTTTCCACTCAGTACAGTGGTGCCACTCAATGTTTGGGTAAAGTTTTGCGAGCCAAAACTTATTAAGTTATTAAGGCAGATGAGTCATTGGGGAAGCTTTGCCCGAATCCTCCGATTGTCGAGTATCATAGGAGTAAGAGCCTTAGGGACATTTTGGTGGTCAGTGACCCTGTGAGGAGTTATATGCCCAAGACAGGTTCTGCAACATGGCTGAAGAATACCAAACAGGGGTGCTTTAGATGCCCTACTTGTATGTCGTGCCGGTTTATGACACCGGGAGGTAGTTTTACCCATCCACATACGGGGCAGCGTTTCAACATTAGGCATCACATCACTTGTACCACGACCCATGTAATATATTTAATTATGTGCCCATGCGGGCTTTCCTACGTTGGTAAGACTGATCTTATATTGCGCCTCCGTATGAATGCGCATAGATCAGCCATTAATACAGTACTGTATGAGTTTGAGAAGAGAGGCATAGGCTCTCTTGCTTGACTTAGAAAGATGCAGAGACTGATGTATTTGATGGAGGAAGGTGCAGAGGCTGATGTCATGAGTCTATCATTTACTAATTAGGTTACCAGACATGAAAAATCTTGGACAGTTCTAGAAAACCATCTGTGATGCTGGACCAGTTAGGTCCCAAAAAGTCCATATAAAGGGTTAAGTTTTCAATTTAGAAAGTCCGCGTGGAATCCACATTTGAAGGAAACCCCTCACGGTAGGGGTTAATTCACAAATACCCCCTAAATGACACTGAAGTCAGATTTTCTGGCTAGGTGTGAAGAGCCAGAATGAA
Source organism: Xenopus tropicalis (assembly GCF_000004195.4). NCBI lineage: Eukaryota > Metazoa > Chordata > Amphibia > Anura > Pipidae > Xenopus > Xenopus tropicalis. The sequence goes on from NC_030680.2 coordinate 48,041,657, forward strand.
TCAACAAGGGTAACCAAATTATCATACCTGTGCTACAGTGGGCAGTCTATCTTTTCTTAGCAGATTCTTAGCTAATATTTCTTTAGGCCCATAAAATAAATATCTTTTACTAAAGATAAAAATCATGGCGCCCAGTCATTAGCTTGTAGCTAGAGCTCCCCACAGACTCCAAACACTCCTGTGTTATGATGATCCATCTCGGGATTATCTCATATTCTGATAAAACCAGAATAATATGGGTTAGGCCTGGTGTTTGGTGTCTATGAAAAGAGAATTCTATTTCCCACATAATGCAAATGGTTCTTTAATTCTGGTGAATACCCATAAGCATTTGAGGCTAGCTGGAAAATTAAATGTCACCAGAACAGCCAGTTAGCAAATGGTGACCCGCCCTCACCTTTCTCATTAGACTCTCTTGTGGCCTGTATATCAATGGCCCAGACAACCGGGAACATATATGCCTTTGGGGACCGAGCTGCTCGGGAGGTATATGTCGCTATTTCTCTGTTCCCCCGGAAACAGGAATTACATAGGATCATTCTATTGGTGATGTATGTAGGTTTCTGCGTTTTTATCCCTTTTTATTTTATAACTGTTTTGTAACTTGTATGTCATTTTGTAACATTCACTGTTTTTATATAATATAAAATTTAATACGTTTTTCTTTGTCCTCTAAATGAACCTTTATGCCTTAAAGGAGAAGGAAAGGCTACCAAAGAGTTAATCTCAAGCTTGCAGGCTTACCTTCAGTTGTCTCAATAGTGCCCTTAAGTCTCCCCAAATTGCATTCGTTCAGATAATCAGAAACCAAACAGGAAAAAAAAATGCTGAGCCGGTTAAAGAGGATTCCCATAATGCATCGCTCATACAAGGACATGATGACCAGGGCTGCACATGCGCAAACGACCCTATGCAGCACAAGCAGGCGCCCCCCTTCAGCCCCCGCTCCCTGTTCCTCCAGACTGAAGAAACTCTGTCTCCCCGCGCGCGCTCCCCTTCAGCATAAGCAGGCGCGCTCCGGTTGTCATGGCTGTCTGCTTGTGCTGAAGGGGAGCGCGCACGGGGAGACAGAGTTTCTCCAGTCTGCGCAGTAGCGGGGATGCAGCAAGCAGGTGCGGGGATGGGAGGGGAGCGGTGGAGGGGGGGTTGGCGTGACTGTGCCGGTTGGTGTCTGTGCAGGAGCGTGGAGCGAGGAGAGGGGAGCGGGGTCCGGGGTGGGGGGAAGGCAGCGTGGGATCACAAAGACACAGCCTGCAAGTGCTTCAGGAGGGGGGGGGGGTGATGACAGACACAGCCTGGCATGTGCAGTAAAAAGTAGTGAGGTAAAGGAAGTGGGCATCCCTATTAAAGATGGCGGCGCTGTTCACTGAAAAGAGTCTGTAGTAGTGTGCTTAATTGATTTTGACTTTCCTTGTCCTTTAAGAGGAGTGTGTATGTTAAATGTGTTTTAACCCCTTGCTAGTTATAAGGAAAGTGTGTCTACTTAACCCTTTGTTTGCTTGCGGGGAAGTTGTGTGTTGTCTGTAGACTAACTTGCATTGTCTGCTAGAGTGCTTAGCTAGGAAGTCTAGGGTGATTTGCCTCTGTGAAGTGTCAGTGTGCAATTGAACATCTAGACTTAGGTGCTTGCAGCTTTTAAACGCGGTGGTGGCAGATATTAAGTTTAGGTGGTTTACGGCTTGTTTGGGGTTTGATGCACGAGTTAGCAAGAAACTGTGTAGTTGATGTGTTAACCTGATCACGTACATCTGTGGTGGCATTCGTGACACCATCTATCTATGAAGATAAAATGAGAAGTAACATATTGCTCTAATTCGATGACATTTGACATATAGCGGAGCAGGTTGCTTGTGCTTTTCTAAGCAATCCAGGCACAAGAGCAATGCATGATATTTAATTCATATTTAAATTGTATAATATTGTGTAGCAAATCAAATGATTGTTTTGTGTTGTTTAAGTTCTTGTCTTTGTAACATCTGTTTGGCTAAATTAAAATAATGGATGTCTTAGTAAAAAGATTGCTCTGGGGAGATTGTTAAGTGTATGCAAGGCTCTCCAGATCCATGGCCTAAGGCACAAGCTTATGTGACCAGGGCAATTTAGGAAAAGTGCATGTCTAAATCAAAAGGGAAAAGTGCTCTGGTTTTTGCTGCCTGCTGGATAGCAGAACAGTATAAGACTCTGGTTGTGCAGAAAGAGAATTTGGAAGAAAAGATTCTTCATTTGAATGATGTGGTGGATCCTCTGAAATTTTCTGTTGAAAATGCTGCTGCTATGGCCATTAGCAACCAGCAAACAATGGCAGAAAACAAGAAGGTATGCAAGGAGAATGAGCAGCTCAAACAGAGGCTGAGGGATGAAGAGGGCACCATTAAAAATGTGGTTGCAATCTCCAGCAAAGTAGGGGCTGATCATTCAAAATGTATATCAGAGGTTAGAAAGTTAAAGGCTTAGTTGTGTATCAGCTGTTAATGGACAGAATAATACTAATAAGGGTAGAGATCTGCTTGCTAATGGTATAAAAGAAAGCAGTAGGAAATGTGAAACTGCAACTGAAGGTAATGTGGCTAGTTTAGAATGTACTAGTCATGCTAGGCCTTCTAAATTGAAAGGACTGTTATACAGAAACAGAATAGTACAGAAAAACAGATCTCTAAACCTCTGCATCCAAGAAAACAGCCTGACAATGAGAGGTTAACTCCATTAAGGCTTCTCACCCTGCAAAACAGACTTTTAACAATACAGTTAAAAAAAATATACAGAAAAGAAACTGTTTAGGTGTTCCAAAATTTGGGCACATAGCAAGCTACTGTACCATAAAAAACTATTATTGGAATAATAATAATTGGTACAATGAAAATTGGAATTCCTCTAGGTGGGTATTTCAAAAGAAAAGTAGGCATGGGAATGCTTGGATCCCATACCATGTACTTAAAGGAGAAGGAAAGGCTAAGTCACTTGGGGGTGCCAAAATGTTAAGCAACCCCAAGTGACTTAAATCACTTATCTTGTACCCCGGGCTGGTGCCCCTGTTAGGAGAGAATCGCACCAGCCCGGGGTAGCTGCGAGCGATTCCTTCTTCCTGTCTCGCGGCTTGCGCATGCACAGTAGAGTGAAAAGCCGAACTTTAACAAGAAAGTCGGCTTTTCACTCTACTGTGCATGCGTCAGCGCAGGGATTTCACCGGCAGAAGAAAGAGGAAGTAGGAAGCGCTCGCTCCAGGGCCCCGGGCTGGTGCAGTTTTCTCCTAACAGGGGCACCAGCCCGGGGGACAAGGTAAGCAATTGAAGTCACTTGGAGGTGCCCAACATTTTGACACCCCCAAGTGACTTAGCCTTTCCTTCTCCTTTAAACCTCTCGATATTCATTCTGAGTTTGTGTCTTACAGGTAACAGGACTGCAGTGCCACAAAAGGAAATGTTTCTATGTCTCTTCCCTTTGAAATGTTATAGAGGGCCTTACCTATTTGTTTTTATTTTTATACTTAAGGAGAAAACTCTAAATTGATATAATACAGTCAGGTTAAACAAATTCAAAAGTATTTTTGTGCTTAGTAGTTAGCATGACCTGCACTGTGGAGTTTATAGAAGAGTAAAAAGCACTGAGGCACATTTTGAGTTTTAAATTTTTTTTGTATATTTTTGCCTTAGTGATATTTTTTTCTTTTACTCTTTGCAATTGCCTGAATATTTTTGTGACATTTTTACATAGACTGCATGCTGCTTGATTGCTTCCATATATGTTATGTGTTTAAACCAGTATTTTTCTTTTAAGTTTTTTTTTCTCTCAAAGTTTGTCTTTAAATGTTGTTTGTATGTGGAGTTTGATGTGTGTGAGCTCTCAAGGTGGGGTGTTTTAACTTGGTAACAGCAAAAGAGCTTAATGAACCAGCACTGGGAAAGCAGAGAGCCAAAATTAAATAGCCCTTGACACAGGCCCAGATTTGTGGTGACGGCACAAAGGCCCAGGCCTAGGCCGGCAAAGATTTAGCGGCACCGAAGTTTTGCTCATATACCGAGCATTGAGGACCTCTCCCCACTGCTCCGTATGAACGTAAACCTAATGCTCACACAGGGCGGGGGGACTGTGGCTCAGCCAGGAAGAGCAGTGGCTTGTAAGCACCGGGCTCCTGGTTCTAAACTAGGTAGTTTCTGACACTACCAACGACAACCACCCACTGTATGAACCTTCAGCCAGTTTTTTTTATAAGAACATAAATGCGTATACCACACTGTATTAAAAGGCAGAATCAAAGTTAATCACACTAGATTAGATGAACAGGAAGATGTAATGAAAACTGATTTTAAATCAAATTTAAAAAATTTAAACAAACATATGAAGCGTAACTAGGCCATTGCAATTAAAAATAGTTGTACTTTAGGAACAACTAAAGTTTATCTTTTATTTCTCCTAAAGAAACAAATATCATTATAAATGTTCAAACTGCATATTCTCTTGCTTAAAGGAGAAGGAAAGCCATTTGGCATTTCACTGCCCATAGATTTGCCACATTAGTGCCACCTAGAATGCTATATTTATTCTGCAGAAAGCATTACCATACCTGAGTAAAGAACCATAGAAGCTTTCTCTGTTTGTTTAAGACACCAACTGCCATTTTAAGTAGCTTCCTGCTACAGCTCTAGCCCTTATAGCTCAGATTCCTAAGGGAAGGGGGAGTGAGTTTTATGAATTCTTATGGGTGGGGGGAACAGGAGAGAGGAGAGAACTGCACAGACTCTGGCCCCAAGAATGAAGGATTTTTCTGAGAGAGGAAGTCAGATATCCTAATAACATGAAATCAAATATGAAAACAGGCAGGCACTCCGGATTATTAGTTGCAAAAAGTAGAAAAATGCAGCCAGTAGAGAATAATTAAGTTAAAAAAGTATAAATTTTATTTTATCCATATGTAAAAGCAAATAGCCTTACGCGTTTCATACCATGGGGTACTTAATCATAGGCTGGAAACATTAAGCACAATACACAATATTTAAAGGCAAATTAACCAATGAAGTAAACTTTACAATCAACCAATCAGACTAAAGGGTCATATGGCTAGGGAAGGTGGATAAAAAGTCACTAATTCACATAAGGATATATTGAACATTGTATACAATAAATTGGTGTATAACCATAAAAAGGCTAGATTTTGGTAATTATACATAACAAGTAACATCATAGTCATAGTTGAGACCGTGTGGTTGTCGAGTTTTAAGGAAGAAAATCCATTTAGTTTCTTTTCTAATTAAAACTGAAGAGATATCGCCCCCTCTGGGGCTAGAGATTGCTCTGTCTATCCCTGTAACTTGTAAAAATGATAGGGATCTATTGGAGCATTCAGAGAAATGTTTCGCAACAGTAGTATGACTGTTGACATTGGTAATATTCAGCACGTGTTCCCTTATCCTGTCTTTTAGCTTTCTGCCGGTTTGACCAACATATTGTTTCGTGCACTTAGTGCAGGTAAGGAGATATATAACGTTTCTAGTGTTGCAATTGATGAAATGTTTTATCTGATATTTTTTCATAGTCATAGAAGAAGTGAATGAATCCGTTTTTTGTAAATAGTTGCAAGTGATGCATTGTCTAGATCCACACTTATAACACCCTTTAGTAGATAACCATGTGGTTTTGGGTTTATTAGTGTGGATTAAACTTGGTGACAATAGATTGCTCAAAGTTTCAGTTTTTCGAGTGACATACTTATGTCCTTTGCTAAGTATTTGTCTCAGAATGGGATCTGTTTTTAAGATGGTTAAATTATTGTTGATAATTTTTTCTATCATTTTTTGTTGGGGACTATAAGTCAAAATACATGTCAAGGGTTCATTATCCTTCTTTTTGGCATAATTTTTATGTTTAGATATTTTTTGATTGTACACATGATATCTGTCGAAAAGGCTGGATCTGTCTACAGATGCAGCCCGCTCGAAAGCTTTGATGATATTGTTCTTAGGGTACCCCCTATCATTAGATAGGGGGTACCCTAAGAACAATATCATCAAAGCTTTCGAGCAGGCTGCATTAGACTATTAAGTCTATGGTATAGATCGGTGGATTTAGACACAAATTCTGAATCTTCAGAACAGACACGTCTGATGCGTAAAAATTGGCTGTATGGAATATTACGGATAGAATGCCTCGGATGACAAGAAGTAGCTTCTAACAGCGTGTTGGCTGAACAATCTTTTCGAAAAATTGTGCTGGTGACTGATTGGTTGAATGTGCTCAAAGTGATGTCCAGAAAATTAATACTAGTGTGATGTATTTCAGAAGTGAACTGTAAATTATAATTATTGGTGTTAATGTGTTGAATGAAATGACTAAATTGTTCTTCTATGCCAGACCAGATCATTATGATATCGTCAATGTAGCGTCCATAATATTGAATGTGAGCAGAAAAAGAATTATTATCATTATAAATGTGTAAATCCTCCCACCAACCTAGGAATAAGTTCGCATAGGAAGGTGCGAATTTGGCACCCATGGCCGTGCCTCTACACTGTAAGTAGTACTTGTTATCAAAATAAAAATAATTGTGTGTAAGGAGAAAATGTATAGATTGTAGTAAAAAAGTGATGAAGTTTGGTTCATATGTGCTATATTGGTGAAGGTGATATTCAATGGCCTGTAGGCCAAGAGCATGGGGAATACATGAATATAAAGAAGTGACGTCAATTGAGGCCCATTTTAAATCAGTAGAACTCCACTGGTATTTATTGAGTGTGTATAATAAGTGACCACTGTCTTTAAGGTAGCTAGGGAGTCTTAGAACCGAAGGCTGTAAAAAGTGATCTATGAATTCACAAAGGTTTTCACCTAGGGAGTTTATACCTGCTATAATCGGCCGGCCTAATGGTGGTCTCTCTTTTTTATGTATTTTGGGTAAATGATAAAAAATGGCCGATTTAGGTGTGTCATTTTTGATGAAAGCAATGAGTTTTTCATCTATAATGTTGAAATTCAGAGCCTCTTGTAGCAATATGTCAAGCTCTAACTTATATGCATATGTAGGATTTCTATCTAAATGTAAGTATGTGTCCTTATCTGCAAGTTGTCTATGTGCCTCAGAAACATAATCTGATTTATTGAGTATGACGATCTGACCTCCCTTGTCTGCTCGTCGGATAACTATGTCATGGTCATTTTTCAAGGTCTCAAGTGCTCTTTTTTCTTTTTTAGTGAGGTTACTACTAGTACATGAATCTCTAACAGTCTCGTATAGATAAGATAGTTCTGTTTCTATATTCTTCTGAAACATGTTGATAATATTATCTCTAAGATATGTAGGATAAAGGGTAGATTTAGATTTAAATTTGTACAATGACTCAGGGAGACTGGCTCCAACTCTGCCCGAATCAGGGTCAGTTTCCCTACTCAACTGTTCAAGTTGAAGGAGCATATTCATATCTTTGAAATTAGATATGTGAGACTGTAAGAGAGCAGGAGTAACTGAATTGTTCTCTTTATCTCCCTTTTCAAATGAAGTAATGTTATCATTATAGAAATGTTTTTTCAGCAAAAGTTTTCGTACAAATCTGTTAACATCTGTAATTGTGTTAAATAGATCAAAGTTTTTTACAGGACAAAAAGTTAAACCTTTTTCCAGAATGTTCAATTCATCAGAGGTAAAAGTTCTTGTTGACAGGTTCAGTATCTTTTCATCTTTCTGTCTCGTAGGCGGTATCTTGGTCGACTGTTGAATTCCTCTTCCTCTCCTGACTCGCTTGAGTGATGATTCGTTTTTCTCTTCCACTTGGACCAGAGACCTTGTTCGTTTTTTGTCGAGTAAGTCGTCTTTTGTCGGGTATTTTCGTCAGAGCTGTAGTCTTTGGAACGTGTGTCTTTATTTCTCTGCAAAGAAAGAGGAGAGGAGGAGCAGCCACCAGAATCCGACTCGCCATTGCTATCAAAATTATCAAATTCTGTACTAGAAAAGCTAACATTTCTATCTCTAGATTTTTTAGGATAGATTTGTGAGCAACATCTGTATGTTTATACTTCTTAGAAAAAAACCTATTTTTCCTAATGTTTGTTTGGGACCAATTGTAAATAAAATTTGTATCATAATCTTTCTTGTCTCTCTGGAATTTACGTGTTTTATTATCAATTATGTCTTTCTCAAGTTTATCAATTTTGTTGGTCATGATGTCAAGAAACTTAGGGTAATCAGCATGCTCAGTTAGAGCAGCATGTTCATCTTTATAGTGAGTAATCTCGGTTTTTAGGTGTTCATATATATGACGTTTATTGTCAACTAAAAGATTCATTAATCTAAGTGAACATTCAGAAAGTATAGTATTCCATTGTTCCATAAAATCAGAGTCCGATGCTAAAGAAGTGGGAAATTTTTTAATTCTAAGACCTCTAGGGATCATATGTAAATATGTATTTTTCAAAAGTAGCTATTTCCCACCAAGACCGCAACTCTTTTATAGACAGTGTTTCTAATGTATTAAAGTATTCACGCAGAGTTGGAGAAATTTAAAAAATTTCCCACTTCTTTAGCATCGGACTCTGATTTTATGGAACAATGGAATACTATACTTTCTGAATGTTCACTTAGATTAATGAATCTTTTAGTTGACAATAAACGTCATATATATGAACACCTAAAAACCGAGATTACTCACTATAAAGATGAACATGCTGCTCTAACTGAGCATGCTGATTACCCTAAGTTTCTTGACATCATGACCAACAAAATTGATAAACTTGAGAAAGACATAATTGATAATAAAACACGTAAATTCCAGAGAGACAAGAAAGATTATGATACAAATTTTATTTACAATTGGTCCCAAACAAACATTAGGAAAAATAGGTTTTTTTCTAAGAAGTATAAACATACAGATGTTGCTCACAAATCTATCCTAAAAAATCTAGAGATAGAAATGTTAGCTTTTCTAGTACAGAATTTGATAATTTTGATAGCAATGGCGAGTCGGATTCTGGTGGCTGCTCCTCCTCTCCTCTTTCTTTGCAGAGAAATAAAGACACACGTTCCAAAGACTACAGCTCTGACGAAAATACCCGACAAAAGACGACTTACTCGACAAAAAACGAACAAGGTCTCTGGTCCAAGTGGAAGAGAAAAACGAATCATCACTCAAGCGAGTCAGGAGAGGAAGAGGAATTCAACAGTCGACCAAGATACCGCCTACGAGACAGAAAGATGAAAAGATACTGAACCTGTCAACAAGAACTTTTACCTCTGATGAATTGAACATTCTGGAAAAAGGTTTAACTTTTTGTCCTGTAAAAAACTTTGATCTATTTAACACAATTACAGATGTTAACAGATTTGTACGAAAACTTTTGCTGAAAAAACATTTCTATAATGATAACATTACTTCATTTGAAAAGGGAGATAAAGAGAACAATTCAGTTACTCCTGCTCTCTTACAGTCTCACATATCTAATTTCAAAGATATATATATGCTCCTTCAACTTGAACAGTTGAGTAGGGAAACTGACCCTGATTCGGGCAGAGTTGGAGCCAGTCTCCCTGAGTCATTGTACAAATTTAAATCTAAATCTACCTTTTATCCTACATATCTTAGAGATAATATTATCAACATGTTTCAGAAGAATATAGAAACAGAACTATCTTATCTATACGAGACTGTTAGAGATTCATGTACTAGTAGTAACCTCACTAAAAAAGAAAAAAGAGCACTTGAGACCTTGAAAAATGACCATGACATAGTTATCCGACGAGCAGACAAGGGAGGTCAGATCGTCATACTCAATAAATCAGATTATGTTTCTGAGGCACATAGACAACTTGCAGATAAGGACACATACTTACATTTAGATAGAAATCCTACATATGCATATAAGTTAGAGCTTGACATATTGCTACAAGAGGCTCTGAATTTCAACATTATAGATGAAAAACTCATTGCTTTCATCAAAAATGACACACCTAAATCGGCCATTTTTTATCATTTACCCAAAATACATAAAAAAGAGAGACCACCATTAGGCCGGCCGATTATAGCAGGTATAGACTCCCTAGGTGAAAACCTTTGTGAATTCATAGATCACTTTTTACAGCCTTCGGTTCTAAGACTCCCTAGCTACCTTAAAGGCAGTGGTCACTTATTATACACACTCAATAAATACCAGTGGAGTTCTACTGATTTAAAATGGGCCTCAATTGACGTCACTTCTTTATATTCATGTATTCCCCATGCTCTTGGCCTACAGGCCATTGAATATCACCTTCACCAATATAGCACATATGAACCAAACTTCATCACTTTTTTACTACAATCTATACATTTTCTCCTTACACACAATTATTTTTATTTTGATAACAAGTACTACTTACAGTGTAGAGGCACGGCCATGGGTGCCAAATTCGCACCTTCCTATGCGAACTTATTCCTAGGTTGGTGGGAGGATTTACACATTTATAATGATAATAATTCTTTTTCTGCTCACATTCAATATTATGGACGCTACATTGACGATATCATAATGATCTGGTCTGGCACAGAAGAACAATTTAGTCATTTCATTCAACACATTAACACCAATAATTATAATTTACAGTTCACTTCTGAAATACATCACACTAGTATTCATTTTCTGGACATCACTTTGAGCACATTCAACCAATCAGTCACCAGCACAATTTTTCGAAAAGATTGTTCAGCCAACACGCTGTTAGAAGCTACTTCTTGTCATCCGAGGCATTCTATCCGTAATATTCCATAAAGCCAATTTTTACGCATCAGATGTGTCTCTTCTGAAGATTCAGAATTTGTGTCTAAATCCACCGATCTATACCATAGACTATTAGATAGGGGGTACCCTAAGAACAATATCATCAAAGCTTTCGAGCGGGCTGCATCTGTAGACAGATCCAGCCTTTTCGACAGATATCATGTGTACAATCAAAAAATATCTAAACATAAAAATTATGCCAAAAAGAAGGATAATGAACCCTTGACATGTATTTTGACTTATAGTCCCCAACAAAAAATGATAGAAAAAATTATCAACAATAATTTAACCATCTTAAAAACAGATCCCATTCTGAGACAAATACTTAGCAAAGGACATAAGTATGTCACTCGAAAAACTGAAACTTTGAGCAATCTATTGTCACCAAGTTTAATCCACACTAATAAACCCAAAACCACATGGTTATCTACTAAAGGGTGTTATAAGTGTGGATCTAGACAATGCATCACTTGCAACTATTTACAAAAAACGGATTCATTCACTTCTTCTATGACTATGAAAAAATATCAGATAAAACATTTCATCAATTGCAACACTAGAAACGTTATATATCTCCTTACCTGCACTAAGTGCACGAAACAATATGTTGGTCAAACCGGCAGAAAGCTAAAAGACAGGATAAGGGAACACGTGCTGAATATTACCAATGTCAACAGTCATACTACTGTTGCGAAACATTTCTCTGAATGCTCCAATAGATCCCTATCATTTTTACAAGTTACAGGGATAGACAGAGCAATCTCTAGCCCCAGAGGGGGCGATATCTCTTCAGTTTTAATTAGAAAAGAAACTAAATGGATTTTCTTCCTTAAAACTCGACAACCACACGGTCTCAACTATGACTATGATGTTACTTGTTATGTATAATTACCAAAATCTAGCCTTTTTATGGTTATACACCAATTTATTGTATACAATGTTCAATATATCTCTATGAAGATTCTCATTCATCCAGGTCATGATATACAGTATCTAGTAGAATTAAGTCTAAAACAACTGGACTTTTCTGAGTTTTTTTTCTTGAAAACGTTTCACCACTCATCCGAGTGGCTTCTTCAGTTCAAATGACTGGTAGGGAATTCCCCGGTATTTAAACTCTTGATGGTAGTAGAGTCACAGACATCCAATCACAATGGTTCCATTGAACTTGTTCAGTTAGTCAAACCTAACTGAACAAGTTCAATGGAACCATTGTGATTGGATGTCTGTGACTCTACTACCATCAAGAGTTTAAATACCGGGGAATTCCCTACCAGTCATTTGAACTGAAGAAGCCACTCGGATGAGTGGTGAAACGTTTTCAAGAAAAACTCAGAAAAGTCCAGTTGTTTTAGACTTAATTCTACTAGATACTGTATATCATGACCTGGATGAATGAGAATCTTCATAGACATATTGCTACTCAATTTGGGGAGAATACCCTAAAATTGGTACGGGAATATGAGAGGACGGCCAGAAAACTTGCGGATTACAGAAACCATCTTCGTTTTAACCTACGATGCCGATATCAGGGAATCACACCATGCAGCCTACGTCTGGGTTCTTCGGTTAAAGGTCACAGGGCCAAGGTGATCCTTCAGAAAGCCCAGAAACAACTGTTAAATGAACGGGTGAGGCAGACTAACTTCTCAATTGAGGTCCTGGTTCATAAATTTGATAATGCAAAACAGAGACTGACAGCAAAACTACCGGTGCTGACGTTGCAAAGAGTGGTTGAATTCACAGAGCGGGCGCAACTTGCACAACATGCCAAGGGCAAGGAGAGGCAAATAAACAAATTCACCAGTTTATTATCACGTACCAACAACACCCAGCGAACAGACAAATCAACAGGGAGGAAGGAAGATGAAAACAAGACATGCCAGAACATCAAGGATCTGTGGGTAAAGAATTTATCAGACAGGGAACTCACAGAACCAGAGAAGGATGTCTTAGCCAAGGGACTGAACTTTGCAGTGGCCCCACGGTATGTACCAGTGGTAGACTTCATCACAGCCACAGAATCATCCATCCACAACAATAAGATACCAGTGGATGAGGCTGAAAACATCCGGTTAAAAGTATCAGCAGCCCTAGCTAATGCTAAAGCTCCCCCTTCCAATCTAAGTCTGCAAGAGAGGAGGGCTCTGACATCACTTGCCAAGGACTCAAGTGTCACCATCCTGCCAGCAGATAAAGGAAGGTGTACAGTGGTACTGAATACATCAGACTACCATGCCAAAGTGTCCACACTGCTCAACGATTCAGACACATATGAGCAACTCAAGAGAGATCCAACAAGCAACTACAAGAAGAAGGTTATAGACTGCTTGCAGCACCTTGAGAAGGAAAAGGTCATCAGTCCAGCTTTGTATCGTCGCCTTTACCCAGGCGAAGCCACTCCATGCCTATATGGACTCCCAAAAATACACAAAGAAGGAGCCCCTTTGAGGCCAATTGTCAGCAGCATTAACTGTGTGACTTATAACATTGCTAAATACGTGGCCAACATCTTAGCCCCCTTAGTTGGAAACACAGTACACCACATTCAGAACTCCATGGACTTTGTCAAAAAAGTGAAGGAGTTAAAGCTGGAGATCGATGATACAATGGTGTCCTATGACGTAACATCTCTGTTCACATGCATACCCACTGCCGAGGCAATTGATACAGTGAGGAAACGGCTGAAACAAGACACCACCCTCAGCAGCAGAACAAAGCTGACCCCAGAACAAGTTTGTTCCTTACTGGACCTATGTCTCAATACCACTTACTTCAAGCACAAGGACGTTTTCTATAGACAAAAACATGGCTGTGCCATGGGTTCGCCTGTGTCTCCAATTGTAGCGAACCTTTACATGGAAGAAGTGGAAAAGAAAGCCCTGGACACCTTCAAGGGAACAACACCAAGTCATTGGTTCAGATATGTGGATGACACCTGGGTCAAAATTAAAGAACGCGAGGTTCCAGCCTTCACCAAACACATAAACTCGGTGGACAAAAACATCACGTTCACAAGGGAAGATGTGAAAGACAGCAAACTGGCTTTTTTGGACTGTGCTATAGTTATCAAAGAGGGGAGGGACCTGGATATTGAAGTATACAGGAAACCCACCCACACAGACCAGTACTTGCTGTTTGATTCCCACCACCCTTTGGAACATAAACTGGGTGTAATTAGGACTCTACATCATCGGGCTGAAACTGTGGCATCCAATGCAGAGGCCAAGGAGAAAGAATATAAACATCTAAAAGGAGCTCTGAAAACTTGTGGGTACCCAGACTGGGCCTTCATCAAAACCAAATCAAAGACCAACAGAAAGACCAGACCTACAAACAGAAGGGAGGAACACAGCAGGCGAAACAACATAGTCATTCCATATGTTGCTGGAACATCAGAAAAACTTAGGAGAATTTTCAACAAACATCGCATTCCTGTGTTTTTCAAACCCAGCAACACCCTGAGACAGAAGCTGGTGCACCCGAAAGACCCAACACCCAAGCACATGAAAAGTAATGTGGTCTATGCTGTCCAGTGTAGTGAAGAGTGCTCAGACTTATACATTGGGGAGACAAAACAACCTCTCTGTAAGAGAATGGCCCAACATAGGCGGGCAAACTCCTCAGGACAAGACTCAGCGGTCTATCTACACCTCAAAGAAAAAGGTCACTCTTTTGAGGACAGTAACGTGCATATTTTGGACCGAGAGGACAGATGGTTTGAAAGAGGTGTGAAAGAGGCCATTTATGCCAACCTGGAAAAACCATCCATGAACAGAGGAGGGGGCCTGAGACACCGCTTGTCACCAACATACAATGGCGCGTTGACATCCTTACCCCGGCAGTTTCACAACAGTTCACACTTCCAGTCATGTACTTTGAAGGATTAACACCTTCATCAATGAGAATCTTGGTACCATTGTGATTGGATCATACCTTCTTACACCTGTCAGTTTCAGCTAACACCTAACTGAACAAGTTCAATGGAACCATTGTGATTGGATGTCTGTGACTCTACTACCATCAAGAGTTTAAATACCGGGGAATTCCCTACCAGTCATTTGAACTGAAGAAGCCACTCGGATGAGTGGTGAAACGTTTTCAAGAAAAACTCAGAAAAGTCCAGTTGTTTTAGACTTAATTCTACTAGATACTGTTCAATATATCCTTATGTGAATTAGTGACTTTTTATCCACCTTCCCTAGCCATATGACCCTTTAGTCTGATTGGTTGATTGTAAAGTTTACTTCATTGGTTAATTTGCCTTTAAATATTGTGTATTGTGCTTAATGTTTCCAGCCTATGATTAAGTACCCCATGGTATGAAACGCGTAAGGCTATTTGCTTTTACATATGGATAAAATAAAATTTATACTTTTTTAACTTAATTATTCTCTACTGGCTGCATTTTTCTACTTTTTGCAACTAATATTTGATATTTGATTTCCTGTGATGACTCCCTGTGCTGAATGGTCTGGGGCATGAGCACCTGGACCCACCGTCACTGTGGGTAAGAGTTATATATATCCACCAAAAAGTGTGATCACATCTTACTACGTTTGGATTGTATCCTAATAACATGTTTACAAAAAAGGAGACAAGAAATCATGTGTTTCTTTTCATAGAGGACTCAGTGCAGCTTTTCTGTGAGTGCTTATGGTTGTATTTACATAGAACCTTCTGATAAAGTTTACTTAGTTTTACCTTTCCTTCTCCTTTAAGATGATAAAGAGTAAAAATACATGTACAAGTACAGTTAACATGTATTGTGTAGATCAGTGCTGTCCAAGTGCGGCCCGCGACCCCCCTCTGTGTGGCCCCCCACCTGTCTAGCTGCTTTGATGGTTTACCCTTGTGTAAGCATTAAATGGTATCAGTACTGAGATTAACTGGCCCCCTGCATGGTCTCACCTCATATTCAGGCTATAATCCCTCTGTATTGTTTAAACATGTAATCCCCTGTACTGTTCACACCTTTTAATCTATGCATTGTTCACCCCCTGCAGTGTTCACACCTCAGGCTGTAATCACCCACATTGTTCGTCTGTTCTCAGACATTGTATGTACTGCCTGGCCTATGCTGCCTGTGTGTAGGCAGCATAGGGTAGGCAGAGTATGGCACATAGGCAGCATAGGGCAGGGAGGGTATTAAACACACAGGCAGCATAGGGCAGGGAGAGTATGGCACACACAGGCAGGGTAGGGCAGAGTGTGGCACACACAGGCAGCATATGGCAGACACAGGCATCATAGGGCAGGCAGAGTATGGCACACACAGGCAGCATATGGCAGACACAGGCATCATAGGGCAGGCAGAGTATGGCACACACAGGTAGCATAGGACAGGCAGAGTGCTGCCTGTGTGTGCCATACTCTTTCTACCCTATGCTGCCTGTGGGAGGTGAACCTGGCAGGGGTTTGTTCTGGGAATTTAAATGGTCCCTAAGGTGTGTAATTATATGCTGGGGGTTGCTGTGCTATCCACAGGGGAGGAGGAGTCATATGGATTTTAGGGTGTTTCTTAATATGACATAATATAATTCTTTCACATATGAATGATGGTTGATATCCCTGCAGTGAGGACCAAGCATTTGGGTTTTTGCTGCACTACCACCATTGTGATAAAATGGGTGTGGTTTGAAGTGGGTGTGGTTTAAAAGGGGGAGTGGTCAAAACTGGCTTCCATTAGCAGCCCTCCACCATGTATGTGCGAGAAATTCCGGCCCTCGGCACCGCAGAAGTTGGACAGCACTGGTGTAGATTGATATGCCATACTTCCTGTATACCTCATACCTGTGAATGATTCATGATGTTTCATTCAGATATGCTGAGTGGTTATAGCTGTGTTGGGATCAGTAAATGTATTGCCTGCAGAAGGAGAAAGAGTTCAAGATGATTCCTTAAAACTGCATTTTAAATGTAATTGCTCTTAGAAATACATAGCGTGGTATTTGAAAATCAAATTATGTAGAATTATGTGCCAGGACATAATCTAACAGTATTTTTATTAAAATGAATCATATCCATGGAGGACAGCAATATGCTAATAAGCAGTTTATTTACCTTTCCACTGTTATTGTTGGCTGTCTTGGGGTTTACACTTAACTGATTCTGTTTTCATCTTGTTTTCCTTTCAGGTACAGTACGTTTTCCAATAAACATAATAAATAATTTCTTATTCCAGCAATTGTTAAATCCTGCTGCCTGCATAGTGCATGTTCAGTACAGTACTGCACAGTATTGTGCAGTGCATGCACAGTTGCATCAAAGTTTGTGAATTGCATGCAGTTGCAATAGGCACAGCGCAATTGCACCAAGAATATTACCCCTTTGCCACCACAATAATGCTGACATTCTGGGGAAAAATGCTGCATTGTGGGGGAAAAAAAACATCACTGCGCTTGTAAGCATATAGTACATGTGCCCTTTCGAATGTGCTTGCATTTTGGTACTTGCAGATCACTAAAAGGATTAAACCATAAAATAGAAAAAAGGGTAGAGGATTATACTATAAAGTCAACATCCAAGACATGGGGGCAGATTCACTATAGGTCGATAACGCTTATTGCATGCTTTTTTGCGTTAAAAAGCATGCGATACATAAATGCAGATTCATCAACATTATTTCACATGCGTTAAAAAGCACATTACCGCAATGCGTTATTTTTAATAGAAAAGAATACTAACGCATGATTCACAAAAGCATTTGAAGCGTTAAACACGCAAAATATTGCGATAATCTGTGCTAATATTAACACCTAATTGGGAGAGGGGGTACTTAACAACATTGTGATTTTTGAGCGTTTGTGAAGACAAGGTGGAGTTTTCACTGGGATTTTTGATGGATTTGGAAGCAGAGGATCACCAAGTACATGAACGTCCTAGAGTGATGCATTATTGAGTTTTCAGGGAAAGGTCCACTCTAGAGGGCTTAACAGAGGAGGAAATAGTGAGACGCTACAGGCTAAATAAAGCAGCAATATACAGCCTGTATGAGGTACTGGAGCCTTACCTGCAGCCATTAAAACGCAGAAGCCATGCTGTTCCTGGCATGGTCAAACTTCTATGCTCCCTGCATTTTTTTTGCCACGGGATGTTTTCAGAAGGTTGGAGGGATCTACGGTGTAGTGTCACAGCCCACATTCTCATGGTGCCTTGGCCAGGTCCTGGATGCCATACGTTCTAAGGTGTGAGTGGCATCCCTAATGTGTTAGGTGCCATAGATCGCACCCACGTGGCTATAAGTCACCCCCAAGACAGGGAGCATGTATTTAGGAACTGCAAAAGTTACCATTCCCTTAATATACAAGTGGTCTGTGATGCTACCATGAACATCAGGAGCATCGTGTCCGGATTTCCAGGCTCCTCACAAGATGCTTACATCCTAAGGCAGTCCGGGCTTTATGAAGGTTTTCAAGCCGGAAAAATGCCTCATTGGTGGCTTTTAGGTAAGTATTTGTGTCATGTCTACCACAACTTGCCCACATTGTCTCCCACTGTCAAACCAGCGCCTGCCTGCAATAAGCATGGTTTGCAATTGCAAAAGGGCCCTCTTTTGACAGTGGGAGAGTCAAAGCAGCTACTTGTAGTGTCGGCTATCAGTCTCACACTGTCACATCTGTTGCAAAAGGGCCGTCTTTTGACAGAGGGAGCCTGGAAGCAGCTTATTTATTTTCAGCATCTTATTACATCTTATTTTATTTCAGGAGATGCTGGCTACCCTTGCTCTAGGTGGCTGATCACCCCCATTCCCAGGCCGCATACAAGGGCTGAATGTGCTTTTAACGAAGCACATATCACAGCGTGGTCTGTGATTGAAAGAACATTAGGGGTTCTTAAAAGCCGCTCCCACTGCCTGGACAAGTCGGGAGGCAGCCTCATGTACAGCCCCACTAAAGTTGCCCAGATAGTTGTAGCCTATGCTGTCCTGCACAATGTAGCTAACCAGCATGGCTTACCTGATTTTTGTGGCTGAGGACCTGGATGACCCCAATTCATCACATACATCCTGTCCAAAGTGCAGATGACAGAGGCAATCAAGTCTGGGCAGAAATCGTTACCAATTACTTTTCCTGTAAGTACCTACAATCTTTAATCACATAAAAAAGAAAAACACAAAACAACTTCTCCAACAAAACTGTTTTTATTTACAGTGGAAAAAACGCTTACAAAAGAAACGCTCCTTTCTTTTATTTCTCACAGCAGTACTGAGTGGCAACTAAGGCTCATGTCGTTTTGAGCAGGTGATTTGCCCCCCCAACACAAATAACAAAAAGAGAAATGTTTGTTTACAAACCACTATAAGCACATAGGACTAATATATATTAACCCTTTCACTGCCAGCCGTTTTGAACAAAGTGCCAATACCAAATATATATAGTTTTATGGCGATTTCACACTTGTATAGGTTAAAAAATCCCAGCAGTACACAACCAAATTTCCAAAGCACTTCTCCAGAAAGCTGCATACTTTAGATTTCAAGGTCAAAAATTCCACTAACAGAATGTTTATCCCAGAAAATTATACATTTTTAGAAAGAACAGATTCTGTGGAATCCAGAATAGATAGAACTGCCTGTCTACTCCAAACTACCAAGTTGCAATGCTTTCCTAAAGTTATTGGTTTTTATCAAAATTTGTGAAATTTCTTAAAAATTGCTTCAAAGCTTCCTGTCTATAGTATCTTATCTCCTCTTATCTCAGGTCATAAAGTAACCAGATAAAACACCCTAAATATGAACGCCAGGGGTCCACTGAACAGTTTGATGCCCAATATGTATAGGTTTACCTAAGTATGTGGCATGTAGGAGCCCCAATGTGAACATACCCCCATATGATCTATCAATAAATAAAATGGCTAAAAATGCAATAAAATGACTAAAAATGCACCAAAATCACAGAAAATGTAATAAAGACATCAAAATAATACACAAAAGGTATTGCACAGTGCGGTTGTTTAATTTGCGCTCATTCTCTGCACTGGGATTAAGCAGCAAGTGCAGAGAACGAGCGGAAGATAAAGAAAATGTAGCTCCTACGTGCTTGGCGTTTAACATCTTTTTATGCCAGCACATAGGAGCTACGTTGTTGGCAGGGAAAGGGTTAATATTATTGCTTAATACCAAATTTGCCCCAGAAAATTAAATAAAACAAAGATTACTTACAAATTGTAAAATGACAGTTTGCTTGCAAATGTACAGTGAAAAAGTATAATGAAATAATTGAAACAAATGTGTCCCTCAGCACATCAAGAAAACATGGCCATTTATTTTTTTTACGCAGCTGTCTAGTTGGAGCAGCAGAAGTGGTTGCTGAACTATCAGCACTATCTTTAGTAGTAGAGTGTGTTGGCATTACTCGACTTGTTTGAACAACTGCTATCAAGTTTTTGTTCATTTCCTGTTGTGCATGAGTCATGTTTTCTAAAAGGGAATTTTGTTTTTCCAACAAATCAATTTTTTGTTGCTGGACCTTCAAGTGTTCCTCATTCAGGTTTAACATAGCTGCCTCGTATGAGGCTTATCGTGCCTGACTGTCATTGTAAGCTTTTGTGGCAACACACAAGTCTAGGTGTGCAATGTGCATTTTTTTCATGAGCGACTTGTTATACTGTATAAGTGACTTGTGGAAACAATCTTTTTCAGCTTCCATTATTTGTGGAGAAGCTGAGATATTGGGGTTTTGGACTTCTGTGTAACTTGTGGTTGTTAGGGAGTTTCTGAGAAAAAAGTGCAACATCACTGAAACATTCACCAGACTGTCATCACCACTAAACATTGGTTGTTCTGTTTCACATCCTGTCGGTGTGGCGAGTGGAGCTGACTTGAGGAGTGTCCAGCCGAGTATCTTTTGCCACCTTTTGGTAAAAAAAAATGTTAATTTCAATGTTTTGAATTATGTTCATGATGCCAGGAAAACTTCATGGACAATAATGTTTATCATTTCTTTTTACAACATTACAAAGTTTATTTTGCAAAAAGTATTTGTGGACATTAATTCATTCCAAATGAGCAAAAAAGGTAAAATGTTTTGCCATACAGAGTGCAAGGGCAAAAACAAGTTAAAATGTTTGACTGGCCAAAAGGACAAGATAAACTGACTGCACCTAACCCAGCAAGACACACTTGTCCAATAACAGACCTATCTTATTAGCAATACACTGCACTTCTGTAATTGAAACACCTGCAATATACATGGACACAATTCACCCTCATGCCATTGCACAAGTCTGACACAAAACACATGTCCTAGAAAATTAGGAAACAATATTACTTGAAATGGTAGAAACTGAGGATTGTCTGCCTTTGCTTCTGACAGCTGGTGGTAAGGATGAATCTGTTTACAAAACATTGTATTCCATTAATTAACCTTCTCTGCAAGAGAAAATACACTTGTTTCTTCTTCGTCCCTTCCATGTCAGTACGCATGGGCAGTATTGCCCCCCCCAACTAGGAGGTAGGACCTATATACCAAAGCCAATCAAAATTAATCCTTACCTATAAGACCATGTGACTTCCTCCTCACCACTGTTATTTTTTGTCCTACTGAACAGGAGGTAGGATCTCCCTCCTCACCATTTTGTGATTTCACAGTTTTGATTTTTCTTTTGTTTTTGTCATTTTATTTATTTTTTACCTCTGTGTATACATAGAGGGATGATTCCCAGGTAATGGAGAAGATTTTACCTGATGCCCCAATAAGTAAAGTAAGCATACTTTCACCTATTGGGAAGAAATGCAGGTGTGGGCATACCCATGGTCCTAGCCTTGTGCTAAAATAGCCCCCCTGCTCTATTCCCATGTATGCACAGTATGCAAACAGGTGCTTAGTGGGAAAGTATACAGGCGTGGGTATTTCCACATTCCTGCCTGTGATCAATTGAGTCTCCTTTTTTCCTATGGTGTTTTGAGCCTTTGAAGACTGATATCAGACTAAAGGGCCATGGGTATGGATATGGGCTAGTGATAACTAAGCCTGAATCTGGTGAGTATGAATCTTCAGTCTCCACTGTGTGTTTGAAATGCTCAGTGCACTGAGAAGCCTGCATACTAATGAGCTAATTATGTCCCTCAGCTGAAGGCTGTCTGGGTTCTTGTGGGAGTTTCCATCCTGCTGACTACTCACTGCTATCTGGTAAGGTGTAAGTGCTTCTTTAGGGCACTTTGCTATTGATCTTTAGTGTTTTTACTGTAAGCCTGAGTCCTCTGTGCAGACACAGCAGGTATGGGTGCAGGTATGTGTGCTCATTTACACCAGGTGCTTCCCAAGACTATTCTAGGAGTTTCACTGCTGTAGCAGTATGGTATCTCCTTTTCTTACAGGGAGTCTGCACCTTATAACCAACCTTTCTCCACGGTTCTGACTGGAGATTGCATTTTGCCTACAAGCCAATTTTATCCTGTAAGGTGTTTGTGTGCTTCTAGGCCTCTTTGCTATTGCTGTTTCATATTACATAGTTACATTGGGTTGAAAAAAGACCAGTGTCCATCAAGTTCAACCCATCCAAGTAAACCCAGCACACCTAACCCACACCTACCAATCTATACACTCACATACATAAACTATAAATACAACCACTAGTACTAACTGTAGATATTAGTATCACAATAGCCTTGGATATTCTGATTGTTCAAGAACTCATCTAGGCCCCTCTTAAAGGCATTAACAGAATCTGCCATTACCACATCACTAGGAAGGGCATTCCACAACCTCCCTGCCCTCACCGTGAAAAACCACCTACGCTGCTTCAAATGGAAGCTCCGTTCCTCTAATCTAAAGGGGTGACCTCTGGTGCGTTGATTGTTTTTATGGGAAAAAAGAACATCCCCCATCTGCCTATAATCCCCTCTAATGTACTTGTACAGAGTAATCATGTCCCCTCGCAAGCGCCTCTTTTCCAGAGAAAACAACCTCAACCTCGACAGTCTCACCTCATAGTTTAAATCTTCCATCCCCTTTACCAGTTTAGTTGCACGTCTCTGCACTCTCTCCAGCTCATTAATATCCTTCTTAAGGACTGGAGCCCAAAACTGCACTGCATACTCAAGGTGAGGCCTTACCAGGGACCTATAAAGGGGCAAAATTATGTTCTCATCCCTTGAGTCAATGCCCTTTTTTATACAAGACAGCACTTTATTTGTTTTAGTAGCCACAGAATGACACTGCCTGGAATTAGACAATTTGTTATCAACAAAAACCCCTAGATCCTTCTCCATTAAGGATACCCCCAACACACTACCATTCAGTAGATAGTTCACGTTTATATTATTCCTACCAAAATGCATAACTTTGCACTTATCAACATTGAACCTCATTTTCCAGTTTGCTGCCCAGTTTTCCAATTTTGTCAAATCGCTCTGCAAAGCGGCAGCATCCTGCATGGAACTTATAGTTTTGCACAATTTTGTGTCATCAGCAAAAATAGAAACAGTACTCTCTATGCCCTCCTCCAGGTCATTAACCCTTTCACTGCCAGCCGTTTTGAACAAAGCGGAACTTCTACTGCCAGTTTTTGAACATTTTGCACTGTTTCACTTTAGGGGCCTTTCCTTGGGGGGAACTTTTAGTTTACCCAGGAAAACAATATATTGTTTTTTTCAGGACAACCTAAGCTTTTAAAATATGGTAGAATTTTTGTGTAATTCCAATTTTGTAACAAGATATAGGCTTCTAAATGTCTAAAAAATGAAAAAAAATTATATTTTCCATAATATAAACACACATACCAGAAATAAAAATTATTTATGCATGAAAATACACCTGATTTGGAAAGTCCCATGTCTCCTGAACGTGCCAATACCAAATATATATAGTTTTATGGAGATTTCTCACATGTATAGGTCAAAAACTCCCAGCAGTACACTACCAAATTTCCAAAGCACTGCTCCAGAAAGCTGCATACTTTAGATTTTAAGGCCAAAAATTCTGCTAACAGAAAGTTTATCCCAGAAAATTTTACATTTTTAGAAAGAAGAGATTCTGGGGAATCCAGAATAGGCACAACTGACTGTCTACTCCAAACTATCAAGTCGCAATGCTTTCCTAAAGTTATTGGTTTTTATCAAAATTTGTGAAATTTTTTTAAAATCGCTTCAAAGCTTCCAGTCTATAGTATCTTAACTCCTAAAGGTCATAAAGTAACCAAATAAAACACCCTAAATATGAATGCCAGGGGTCCACTGAACAGTTTGATGCCCAATATGTATAGGTTTAGCTAAGTATGTGGCATGTAGGGGCCCCAATGTGAACATACACCCATATGTACTGTCATTTCTGTCATTTCAGCTTCTGCAAAATCAACATTTACATCATTACATGTGGGATAATGTTAGTAAAAAGTACATTCACCCCAGAAAGCCATATATTTTTGGAAAGTACACATTCCCCCGAATCTAAAATGGGTACCCATGTCTTTCTACTCCACAGTACCAAGCCATAAAGCTTTCCTAAGTTTGACGATTTTTATGGCATTTCCAAAAATCACCTCAAAACTTCCACTATGCAGCATCTTATTTTCTACAGGTCATTAGGTACCAAGACAAAACACCCTAAATATGAACCCCAGAGGTCTACTGAACAGTTTGATGCCCAATATGTATAGGTTTACCTAAGTATGTGGCATGTAGGGGCCCAAATGTGAACATATACCCATATGTACTGTCATTTCTGTCATTTCAGCTTCTGCAAAATCAACATTTACATCATTACATGTGGGATAAAGCTAGTAAAAAGTACATTCACCCCAGAAAGCCATATATTTTTGGAAAGTACACATTCCCCCGAATCTAAAATGGGTACCCATGTCTTTCTACTCCAAAGTACCAAGCCGCAAAGCTTTCCTAAAGTTGGCAATTTTGATAACATTTCCAAAAATCCACTCAAAGCTTCCAGTTTCCAGAATCTTATCTCCCACATAGCATTAGGTACCAAGATAAAACACCCTAAATATGAACGCCAGGGGCCCACTGAACAGTTTGATGCCCAATATGTATAGGTTAATCTAAGTATGTGGCATGTAGGGGCCCCAATGAGAACATACCCCCATATGAACTATCATTTCTGTAATTTCAGCTTCTGCAAAATCAATACATTTACATCATTATATGTGGGTAATGCTAGTAAAAAGTACATTCACCCCAGAAAGTCATATATTTCTGGAAAGTACACATCCCCCCGAATCTAAAATGGGTACCCATGTCTTTCTACTCCACAGTACCAAGCCATAAAGCTTTCCTAAGTTTGATGATTTTTTTGCCATTTCCAAAAATCACCTCAAAACTATACAGCATCTTATTTTCTACAGGTCATTAGGTACCAAGATAAAACACCCTAAATATGTACCCCAGAGGTCTACTGAACAGTTTGATGCCCACTTACCTAATTCATAAACACATGGCAGTTTTATGAGGGGTAGAAGCTGCAGAAATGTAGGGTGACCCCTAAAATCCCTATATTTTTGGAAAGTACACATTCTGACAAATCCAACAAGGGTAAACAGTCCTTTCTACACCAAAGTACCAATCTGCAAAGCTTTCCTAAAGCTAGCGTTTTTTATGACATTTCAGAAAATCACATAAAAATATTGCAGTTTGCCGCATTTATCTCACACAATTTCTTGCATACAATGGCAAATCACCCCAAATAGGAACACCAGAGGCCTACTGAACAGTTTGATGCCCAATATGCATAGATATACCAAAGTCTGTGGTGTGTACTGAACCCAAAATGAAAATAGCGCATATGGATTTCTCGCCAACTTAGCTTTTGCACACACAGCCCCCTGACAGCGTATTATGTACCGTAACCCCCCTAACTATACAGAGACCCCCAGAAAACCATATATTTTTGGAAAGTACACATTCTGACAAATCCAACAAGGGTAAAGAGTCCTTTCTACAGCAAAGTACCAATCTGCAAAGCTTTCCTAAAGTTAGTAGTTTTTATGACATTTGAGAAAATCGCATAAAAATGTTGCAGTTTGCCGCATTTATCTCACACAATTTCTTGTGTACAAAGGCAACACACCCCAAATAGGAACACCAGAGGCCTACTGAACAGTTTGATGCCCAATATGCATAGATATACCAAAGTCTGCGGTATGTACTGACCCCAAAATGAAAATAGCGCATAGGATTTCTCGCCTGCCAGCTCAGCTTTTGCACACAGAGCCCCCTGACAGCCTATTATATGCAGTAAGACCCCCAAACTACACAGGGACCCCCAGGAAACCATATATTTTTGGAAAGTACACATTCTGACAAATCCAACAAGGGTAAAGAGTCCTTTCTACAGCAAAGTACCAATCTGCAAAGCTTTCCTAAAGTTAGTAGTTTTTATGACATTTGAGAAAATCGCATAAAAATGTTGCAGTTTGCCGCATTTATCTCACACAATTTCTTGCGTACAAAGGCAGCTCACCCCAAATAGGAACACCAGAGGCCTACTGAACAGATTGATGCCCAATATGCATAGATATACCAAAGTCTGCAGTATGTACTGACCCCAAAATGAAAATAGCGCATAGGATTTCTCGCCTGCCAGCTCAGCTTTTGCACACAGAGCCCCTTGACAGCCTATTATATGCAGTAAGACCCCCAAACTACACAGGGACCCCCAGAAAACCATATATTTTTGGAAAGTACACATTCTGATGAATTCAAAATAGGTAAAGTTATTTTTGTACACCAAAGTTACACATGGCAAAGCTACGCTAAAACAGATCAGGAACACTAATATAGGGATTAAAATGTGCAAATCAATGAAACAACAAAATAAGTCACACAACAGCATAATTAGTGGTCAGAATATCTGATCCAATAGTCACGCTGTCAAAATAAACAGTTTTTGGGGGAAATAAAAAAAAAAAAGTAAAATGAAAAAAAAATAAAAAAAATTTAAAAAAGTTTTTGTGAGTTTGTGTATACATGTGCACATGTAAAAGTTGTGTGACAGTGTGTATATGAGTGTATATGAGTGTATATGAGTGTATATGAGTGTATATGAGTGTATATGAGTGTATATGAGTGTATATGAGTGTATATGAGTGTACATAAGTGTGCAAAGTGGAAAAAAAAAAACAAAAAAAAACCATGTGCTTAATTGTGTTGTATGTGTGTATAAATGTATATAAATGTGTAAGTGTGTGTAAAAGTGTGTATAACTAAAAATAAAGTCACACTTACCTGTATGAAGGTCAGATCGGTTCCCTGCTTCTCCTTCCTGCAGTCGCCAAGGAAGCAGGTGGGAGGCGGCTCTGGGGGGGGGGGAAGCAGGAAGCTGTACAAGCAGCCGCCCGTGCAGAGAGACAGATGTGCCCCCAACCCCTTCGGCAATGAGCCAAGGGGGTAGGGGGGGATGGTCCTGCGATGCGATTGTCGCAGGACCATCCTACAAGCAGCAGATGCGATCGCATCGAAGTGCTCAGGCAGAAAGACCGTAGGTACTACGGCGTTGGCAGGAAACTGCTTTTTTTTAAACGATGTAGTACCTACGGTCTTGGCAGGGAAAGGGTTAATAAACAAGTTAAAAAGCAAAGGACCAAGGACTGACCCCTGCGGTACTCCACTAACCACGCTGGTCCAATTAGAAAATGTTCCATTTACCACCACTCTTTGTACTCTATCCTTCAGCCAGTTTTCTATCCAATTACAAATATTATGTTCTAGGCCAATATTCCTTAATTTGATCATTAACCTTCTGTGAGGTACTGTATCAAACGCTTTAGCAAAGTCCAAGTAGATGACATCAACTGCCATTCCATCATCGAGGTTCCTACTCACCTCCTCATAAAAGGCGACTAAATTAGTCTGGCAAGATCTGTTATGCATAAAACCATGCTGGCACAAACTAATAGTATTGTGAACTGCAATGTATTCAAGTACCCTATCCCTTATTACCCCTTCCAAAATTTTTCCTACTACTGATGTCAGACTAACAGGCCTATAGTTTTCAGGCTGAGAACGGGATCCCTTTTTAAATAACGGCACCACATTAGCAATCCGCCAGTCTCTCAGCACCATGCCAGACCTCAATGAATCCTGAAAAATTAAGTGAAGAGGTTTGGCAATCACAGCGCTCAGCTCATTTAATACCCTGGGATGAATCCCATCTGGCCCTGGACCTTTGTTTACCTTTACATGTTCAAGTCTCTTTTGAATTTCCTCCCGAGTGACCCATGCGTCAGTAGCTAAATTACTAGAACTGGGCATATTAAAAGGGAAGCCTTCATTATCTGGCTCCTCAGATGTATAGACAGATGAAAAATAAGAGTTCAAAATTTCAGCTTTTTCCCCGTTCTCATCAACCAACTTACCCCCCCATGATAATAAGGTTCCCACCCTTTCTTGCTTCATTTTTTTACTATTCACATAATTAAAAAATTATTTTGGATTCTTTTTACTCCTAGCTGCAATATCCCTTTCCATTTCTATTTTAGCTTGCCTGATAGCTTTTTTGCATGCTTTATTTGCTTCCTTGTACCTGATGAAAGTTTCTGCTGTCCCAGCTAATTTGAATGCCTTAAAAGCACGTCTTTTCTTACCAACCTTAACACTAACACCTTTATTCAGCCATAAGGGTTTTGCTTTGCGATGCCTCTCCTTGCTTACAAGGGGGATATACTGTTGCGTATACCTGCAAAGCAATGTTTTAAAGATGTTCCATTTTCCTTCTGTGTCTAACCCCATGAAAAGCCTTTCCCAGTTGACACATTGCAGAGCTGCCCTTATACTGGCAAAGTCTGCACGTCTAAAATTGAGCATTTTAGTTACTCCCTTATAGAGCTGTCTCTGCAGCATTATCTCAAAAGAGACCATGTTGTGATCACTGTTCCCCAGATGCTCACCCACACAAATGTTAGAGATGAGTTCATTATTATTAGATATCACCAGGTCCAAAATAGAGTCATTCCTAGTAGGTTCTTGAACCGCCTGAAATAAAAAGTTGTCATTTAGCATATTTACAAACCTACTAGCTTTTTCTGACTTAGCCACCCCATTACTCCAGTCAATGTCCGGATAATTAAAGTCCCCCATAATAACAACTTGACCCAGTTTTGAAGCCTCCTCCATTTGCAACAATAGCTGGGACTCATCCCCCTCATCTATACGGGGTGGTTTATAGCATACACCAATGACCATTTTCTTTGTGACCTTCAGCCCTACTGAAATTTCTACCCAAAGAGATTCGACATTTTCATTGGTAATGTCTTTATTACATGGCTTTAAATCTGACTTTACGTAAAGACAAACCCCTCCACCCTTTTTAATCTCTCTGTCCCTCCTAAAAAGTGTATAACCATTTAAATTCACAGCCCAATCACATTTATCATCCCACCAGGTCTCAGTGATACCTATTAAATCATAATTTTCAATACATGCAATAGCTTGCAGCTCCCCTAATTTACCCGACAAGCTACGTGCATTAGCCAGCATGCAGCGGAGATTACTACTTCTCCCTCTGATGTTTACATTAGCTAAGTTAGAGAGAGTTGGAGCTAAGGCAAATATGAGACTGTTTTCCTTGTAACGGAAGCTCCTTATCTGATAAACTATATGCCCCCCTCACTCCTCCCCCACAACCCTTTGCTAGTCCCCCTTAGCCTTGTTAGCCTTTCTTTGTGAGTTGTGTCTACCATGCAGACTCTGCAGGTGTTGGAGCTCATTATTACACTGGGTACATCCAGACTGGCTGGGAGTTGCACTTCTGTAGCAGTATCTCCTTTTCTCGCAGGGAGTCTGCACCTTATAAGAGAATGAGTGGCAGCAACAGGGAGAATGAGTGGCAGCAACATTGAAGGTATGACACAGTGCACAGCCTGCCGCATGTATGCAGTTGTGGAACAACAGTTCCAAAGTGCATACCTCTGTTATGGATGTGAGCGAGTTGCCACTTTAGAGGCTCGCTGTCAGGCGCAGCCACAGGTGGGTGGCTGGCAGGTAGGAGCTTATATGCCGTGTAATATGGGTACAGGGGGTACTTCACTTGTGGATAGCCAGGAAACAAGTTATGTTGCTGAAACATGATTTATTAATGAAAATAGAGTAATAACAATATGGAAGTCCTTACAACAGGCCAGTGGTCAGAGGCAGGCAGAAGACGAAACAAATCCGTAAAACAGGCAGAGGATCAGGACTGGCAGCAAACAAGGAGGGTCCGGAATAACGGGCAGTGGTCAAAGGCAGGCTGAAGGCAGGGAGAGTCCAATAATCAGGCCGAGGTCAAAACCGGGAGATCAACAGAGGTCGGGAACAGGAGTCGTAGAACAGGGAAAGGTAACGGAGTCAGGCAGGAACAGGGACTGGAACAAGCAGGTAAGGTCACTGGAACATAAAAGGCTCAATGATCAAGCAACCAGGGGTTGCTTGTGACAGGCTTATAAAGCCCGTTAATTGACCGATTGGAACCACCTGGGCTAATTAAGGGAGGAGAAGGAGAATATAAACACAGAAGCAAAGAAGAGGGGTTAACAGAATGTACAGGGCTGGATGCCCAAGGTCTCCAGTGGCTCAGTGCGGTAATGCTGAACCTGCCTAACATAGAGTCCTGAGTTCTGGTACAGGCAGGTCCTGACATTACCCCCCCCTTGAGGATCGACCTCCGGGCGATCCCAGGATCGGGTGGACATCTTTCAAACATCTTCTTTACAAAAATGTTCTTAAGGTTTTCAGTCGAAAAAATGTCCAAAACTTTCAAGTCCACAGAAACCAAAAACAGAAAACCTGCAAAAATAGAAAATACTGGCCCAAAACTACTTTGGAAAATTACATAAAAACACAGAGAAAAACATAAATTAAACCAAAGGAAAAAACTTAGAAAAAGTCCCAAACAAGGTGGATGCCAGAATAGGTGGTTCATTGGAAACAGCGGCCAGAACAGGAGAGTAACCAAGTCCAGGAACCACAGCAAAGGAGACGCCAGGGACTGGAGCCAGAACATAGGAGTGCCTAGGGTTGGGAGCCAGAGCAACAAGTTGCCAGAGCGGGAAGCCAGAATAGAAGTGTCACCAGGGTCAGGAGCCAGAGTGGAGTCGTTGCCAGGGTCAGGAGCCACAGCGGAGTCGTCGCCAGGGTCAGGAGCCACAGCGGAGTCGTCGCCAGGGTCAGGAGCCACAGCGGAGTCGTCGCCAGGGTCAGGAGCCACAGCGGAGTCGTCGCCAGGGTCAGGAGCCACAGCGGAGTCGTCGCCAGGGTCAGGAGCCACAGCGGAGTCGTCGCCAGGGTCAGGGGCCACAGCGGAGTCGTCGCCAGGGTCAGGGGCCACAGCGGAGTCGTCGCCAGGGTCAGGGGCCACAGCGGAGTCGTCGCCAGGGTCAGGGGCCACAGCGGAGTCGTCGCCAGGGTCAGGGGCCACAGCGGAGTCGTCGCCAGGGTCAGGGGCCACAGCGGAGTCATCGCCACACAAAACACCCACTACAGGTGGAGGACCATTATAGACACCCACTACAGGTGTAAGAGAGACGCCCAGGGAAGCAACAAGACCACCAAACACTACAACAGAACTGGCAGAGTCTGGGACACCAGAACTACCAGATCCAGTAGCAGGGATGGCAGGTCCGGAAGCATTTTTGTCCTCAGAGGCTGGTGGCAGAAGTATTGGCACCGAGGCAGGAGCAGGCACGACCGCTGGCACCGAGGCAGGAGCAGGCACCACCGCTGGCACCGAGGCAGGAGCAGGCACAACCGCTGGCACCGAGGCAGGAGCAGGCACAACCGCTGGCACCGAGGCAGGAGCAGGCACAACCGCTGGCACCGAGGCAGGAACTGATGGCTGGAGAACTGGCACCGAGGCAGGAACTGATGGCTGGAGAACTGGCACCGAGGCAGGAACTGATGGCTGGAGAACTGGCACCGAGGCAGGAACTGATGGCTGGAGAACTGGCACCGAGGCAGGAACTGATGGCTGGAGAACTGGCACCGGAGCAGGCACTGGCTGGGTAGCAGACACCGGAGCGGGTACAGGAACCGGAGACTGGACTGCGGGTACAGGAACCGGAGACTGGACTGCGGGTACAGGAACCGGAGACTGGACTGCGGGTACAGGAACCGGTAGGCTAATAGCAGGTGCTAGAGCAGGCAGCAGCAGCTTTCGGGGAGCCGGCACAGGAGCAGACAGCTTTCGGGGAGCCGGCATAGGAGCGGAGGGTTGCAGTTCAGGCACAGAAGCTGAGGGTTGCAGTTCAGGCACAGAAGCTGAGGGTTGCAGTTCAGGCACAGAAGCTGAGGGTTGCAGTTCAGGCACAGAAGCTGAGGGTTGCAGTTCAGGCACAGAAGCTGAGGGTTGCAGTTCAGGCACAGAAGCTGAGGGTTGCAGTTCAGGCACAGAAGCTGAGGGTTGCAGTTCAGGCACAGAAGCTGAGGGTTGCAGTTCAGGCACAGAAGCTGAGGCAGGACAAGGCCGCTGTCTGGGTGCTGGAATAGGACAAGGCCGCTGTTGCTGGGACACTGGCATAGAGGCCGGAGCAGGAGACTGAAGCGCTGGCACAGAGACTGGAGCCGGCAGAGGTGCAGGCACAGAGGCTGGAGCAGGAGACTGAAGTGCTGGCACAGAGGCTGGAGCAGGAGACTGAAGCACTGGCACAGAGGCTGGAGCAGGAGTCTGAAGCACTGGCACAGAGGCTGGAGCAGGAGTCTGAAGCACTGGCACAGAGGCTGGAGCAGGAGTCTGAAGCACTGGCACAGAGGCTGGAGCCAGCAGAGGTGCCTTGGTTATATTAGAAAAACAAACAAATTGAGGTTCAGGCCTAAGATCTTGAGGGGCTGATACAGCAGGAAAAGAAACAGACAGAGGAATAGGAGAGTTCTTGGAGATAGACCGGCCTTTAAACCTAGTGGTAAATGCTGTAGGTATTTCTTCCTCATCTGAGTCCAAATCTTCCCATTCTTTGTCGTCAAAAATATCTTGCCAATCTTCCTCATCAGGTGAATCTTCAGAAAACTCTTCTACCTCAGAAAACTCGCTGAAAGAAGTTGAAGCAGGTGTGCAGTCTTTGGGCCTGGGTGAGTACCTTGGAACCGGAGGAGTGAGTTGGAAAGTTTTGGGTAGTACAGCAGCAGAAGGATTTGAGGTGGAGGAAAATACATTTGAAACTGGCCATAGATCTCCTGTAAATGTTGCTTTTAAAAATGAAAGAAAAGAACAGGGGTCTTCTAAAAAATGTGCGTCTTCATCAATGCAGGTTTCAGCCCACTCTGCGGCCTCACCGCCCAAAAGGAATAGAATAATTAACTTGCTCTTCATATTATCAGGAGCTTCTTTGAAAAATGGCACTGTAGAAAACTTTTTACATAAATCAAGCAAATAATTGAATGAGTCTTTCTCCCCCTCATACCTCTTAATGGAGGAAAGCCAGTCTGCAGAGAGTTGTAGTTCAGCATTACTTTGAACCGCAGAGTTGTTACCAGCAAGCTCCTCTTTATGTGGCTTGATCATTCTGTCAGGCGCAGCCACAGGTGGGTGGCTGGCAGGTAGGAGCTTATATGCCGTGTAATATGGGTACAGGGGGTACTTCACTTGTGGATAGCCAGGAAACAAGTTATGTTGCTGAAACATGATTTATTAATGAAAATAGAGTAATAACAATATGGAAGTCCTTACAACAGGCCAGTGGTCATAGGCAGGCAGAAGACGAAACAAATCCGTAAAACAGGCAGAGGGTCAGGACTGGCAGCAAACAAGGAGGGTCCGGAATAACGGGCAGTGGTCAAAGGCAGGCTGAAGGCAGGGAGAGTCCAATAATCAGGCCGAGGTCAAAACCGGGAGATCAACAGAGGTCGGGAACAGGAGTCGTAGAACAGGGAAAGGTAACGGAGTCAGGCAGGAACAGGGACTGGAACAAGCAGGTAAGGTCACTGGAACATAAAAGGCTCAATGATCAAGCAACCAGGGGTTGCTTGTGACAGGCTTATAAAGCCCGTTAATTGACCGATTGGAACCACCTGGGCTAATTAAGGGAGGAGAAGGAGAATATAAACACAGAAGCAAAGAAGAGGGGTTAACAGAATGTACAGGGCTGGATGCCCAAGGTCTCCAGTGGCTCAGTGCGGTAATGCTGAACCTGCCTAACATAGAGTCCTGAGTTCTGGTACAGGCAGGTCCTGACACTCGCGTTAGAGCTCTAGAGGAACAAGTTGCAACACATGCGTTCTATTGACAATCTTGAAAGAAGTCTCTTGCTAACTGAACAAGAACTAGCGGGGTCAGATAGTATGGGGGGAGGGGAGCAAGGAAAGGATGATAGGGCAGTAAGCTGGGTGACAGTTAGGAAATAGAGTGTGGGGAAAAGAAAAAGGGAGGCTGCTCCAGGGTTTGCGCATCCCAACAGATTTGCCAGATTGTGTGAAGAAGATGGGAGTGTGAACTCTGGACTGGCGGTTCTAGATGAGGCTGATCTCTCTAACAGCCGGGAGACCAGTTTCTCTAGTAGTGGTGGGGAGGAGAGCAGAGCTAGGCCTAAACAGATGGTGGTTATAGGGGATTCGATCATTAGGAAAGTGGACAGGGTAATCTGTCGAGCGGATCGCTTCAACCGGACAGTTTGCTGTCTTCCTGGTGCCAGGGTTTGGCATGTGGTTGATCGGGTCGACACATTATTGGGAGGGGCTGGGCATGACCTGGCTGTCTTGGTACATATCGGTACTAACGACAAAATGAACGGTAGGTGGGGGACCTTAAAGAGTGAGTTCAGGGATCTAGGCTCTAAAATTAAGCAAAGGTCCTCCAATGCCGGTGCCGCGTGCTAGTTTAGGGAGACAGCGGGAGCTTAGGGAGCTAAATGTGTGGCTAAAGTCTTGGTGTAGGAAGGAAGGGTTTGGGTTCCTAGAGCACTGGGCTGACTTTTCTTTGGAGTACAATCTATACAGCCCTGACGGATTGCACCTCAATGGAAGGGGGTCTACTGTGCTAGGGGAGAGAATGGTTAAGAGGCTGGAGGAGTGTTTAAACTAGACAAGGGGGGGTTGGTAAGCTAGATTCTTATGGGAGAGCTAGTGTAGATGGGGCAGTGGGACCAGTAAAGGGTTGTGGGGGAGGAGTGAGGGGGGCATATAGTTTATCAGATAAGGAGCTTCCATTGTTACAAGGGAAACAGACTAATTTTCACCTTAGCTCTAACTGTCCTTTAGCTAATGTAAGCATCAGAAGAAGTAGTAATCTCCGCTGCATGGTGGCTAATGCGCGTAGCTTGTCGGGTAAAATAGGGGAGCTGCAGGCTATTGCATGTATTGAAAATTATGATTTAATTGGTATCACTGAGACCTGGTGGGATGAAAAATGCGACTGGGCTGTGAATTTAAATGGGTATACGCTTTTTAGGAGGGACAGAGGGATTAAAAAGGGTGGAGGGGTTTGTCTTTATGTAAAGTCAGATTTAAAGCCATGTAATAAAGACATTACAAATGAAAACGTTGAATCTCTTTGGGTAGAAATTTCAGTAGGGCTGAAGGTCACAAAGAAAATGATCATTGGTGTATGCTATAAACCACCCCGTATAGATGAGGGGGATGAGTCCCAGCTACTTTTGCAAATGGAGGAGGCTTCAAAATTGGGTCAAGTTGTTATTATGGGGGACTTTAATTATCCGGACATTGACTGGAGTAATGGGGTGGCTAAGTCAGAAAAAGCTAGTAGGTTTGTAAATATGCTAAATGACAACTTTTTATTTCAGGCGGTTCAAGAACCTACTCGTAATGAGTCTATTTTGGACCTGGTAATATCTAATAATACTGAACTTATCTCTAACATTTGTGTGGGTGAGCATTTGGGGAACAGTGATCACAACATGGTCTCCTTTGAGATAATGCTACAGAGACAGCTCTATAAGGGAGTAACTAAAACGCTCAATTTTAGACGTGCAGACTTTGCCAGTATAAGGGCATCTCTGCAATGTGTCAACTGGGAAAGGCTTTTCATGGGGTTAGACACAGAAGGAAAATGGAACATCTTTAAAACATTGCTTTGCAAGTATACACAACAGTATGTTCCCCTTGTAAGCAAGGAGAGGCATCGCAAAGCAAAACCTTTATGGCTGAATAAAAGAGTTAGGGTCGAGGTTGGTAATAAAAAACGTGCTTTTAAAGCATTCAAGTTAGCTGGGACAGCGGAAACTTTCATCAGGTACAAGGAAGCAAATAAAGCATGCAAAAAAGCTATCAGGCAAGCTAAAATAGAGATGGAAAGGGATATTGCAGCTAGGAGTAAAAAGAATCCAAAATTATTTTTTAATTATGTGAATAGTAAAAAAATGAAGCAAGAAGGGGTGGGAACTTTATTATCATGGGGGGGTACGTTGGTTGATGAGAACGGGGAAAAAGCAGAAATTTTTAACTCTTATTTTTCATCTGTCTATACATCTGAGGAGTCAGATAATGAAGGCTTCCCTTTTAATATGCCCAGTTCTAGTAATTTAGCTACTGACGCGTGGGTCACTCAGGAGGAAATTCAAAAGAGACTTGAACATGTAAAGGTAAACAAAGGTCCAGGACCGGATGGGATTCATCCCAGGTTATTAAATGAGCTGAGCGCTGTGATTGCCAAGCCTCTTCACATAATTTTTCAGGATTCGTTGAGGTTTGGCATGGTGCCGAAAGACTGGCGGATTGCTAATGTGGTGCCATTATTTAAAAAGGGATCTCGTTCTCAGCCTGAAAACTATAGGCCTGTTAGTCTGACATCAGTAGTAGGAAAGCTTCTGGAAGGGGTAATAAGGGATAGGATAGTTGAATACATTGCAGTTCACAATACTATTAGTTTGTGCCAGCATGGTTTTATGCGTAACAGATCTTGCCAGACTAATTTACCTTAGTTAT
The DNA here is from genome assembly GCF_000004195.4 of Xenopus tropicalis. Classification (NCBI taxonomy): domain Eukaryota; kingdom Metazoa; phylum Chordata; class Amphibia; order Anura; family Pipidae; genus Xenopus; species Xenopus tropicalis. Next base: position 48,078,192 of record NC_030680.2, read on the forward strand.
GAGGAGGTGAGCAGGAACCTTGATGCTGGAATGGCAGTTGATGTCATCTACTTAGATTTTGCTAAAGCGTTTGATACAGTACCTCACAGAAGGTTAATGATCAAATTGAGGAATATTGGCCTAGAACATAATATTTGTAATTGGATAGAAAACTGGCTGAAGGATAGAGTACAAAGAGTGGTGGTAAATGGAACATTTTCTAATTGGGCCAGTGTGGTTAGTGGAGTACCGCAGGGGTCAGTCCTTGGTCCTTTGCTTTTTAACTTGTTTATTAATGACCTGGAGGTGGGCATAGAGAGTACTGTTTCTATTTTTGCTGATGACACTAAATTGTGCAAAACTATAAGTTCCATGCAGGATGCTGCCGCTTTGCAGAGCGATTTGACAAAATTGGAAAACTGGGCAGCAAACTGGAAAATGAGGTTCAATGTTGATAAGTGCAAAGTTATGCACTTTGGTAGAAATAATATAAACGCAAACTATCTACTGAATGGTAGTGTGTTGGGGGCATCCTTAATGGAGAAGGATCTAGGGGTTTTTGTAGATCACAAGTTGTCCAATTCCAGGCAGTGTCATTCTGTGGCTACTACAGCAAATAAAGTGCTGTCTTGTATAAAAAAGGGCATTGACTCAAGGGATGAGAACATATTTTTGCCTCTTATAGGTCCATGGTAAGGCCTCACCTTGAGTATGCAGTGCAGTTTTGGGCTCCAGTCCTTAAGAAGGATATTAATGAGCTGGAGAAAGTGCAGAGACGTGCAACTAAACTGGTAAAGGGGATGGAAGATTTAAGCTATGTTAGACTGTCGAGGTTGGGGTTGTTTTCTCTGGAAAAGAGGCGCTTGCGAGGGGACATGATTACTCTGTACAAGTACATTAGAGGGGATTATAGGCAGTTGGGGGATGTTCTTTTTTCCCATAAAAACAATCAGCGCACCAGAGGTCACCCCTATAGATTAGAGGAACAGAGCTTCCATTTGAAGCAGCGTAGGTGGTTTTTCACGGTGAGGGCAGTGAGGCTGTGGAATGCCCTTCCTAGTGATGTGGTAATGGCAGACTCTGTTAATGCCTTTAAGAGGGGCCTGGATGAGTTTTTGAACAAGCAGAATATCCAAGGCTATTGTGATACTAATATCTACAGTTAGTATTACTGGTTGTATATATATAGTTTATGTATGTGAGTGTATAGATTGGTTAGTATAGGTTGTGTGCTGGGTTTACTCGGATGGGTTGAACTTGATGGACAATGGTCTTTTTTCAACCCTATGTAACTATGTAACTATGTAACCAACCTTTCTCCATGGTTCTAACTGGAGTTTGCATTTTGCCTACAAGCCAATTTTATCCTGTAAGGTGTTTGTATGCTTCTAGGCCTCCTTGCTATTGCTGTTTCATATCGTTAGCCTTTCTATGTGAGTCTACCATGCAGACTCTGCAGGTATAGGAGCTCATTATTACACCAGGTGTGCCCAGACTGGCTGGGAGTTGCACTGCTGTAGCAGTATGGTGTCTCCTTTTCTCACAGGGAGTCTGCACCTTATAACCAGTCTTTCTCCAGGGTTCTGACTGAAGTTTGCCTTTTACCTACAAGCCAGTGTTATCTTGTTAGGTGCTTGTATGCTTCTTGGGCTCCTTGCTATTGCTATTTCATGTATGTAGAATTCCTTGTGAGTCAAATCTACTGTGCAGACACAGCAGGTATAGCAGCTCTTATTTCATCAGGGGCTTCCTGGTTTAACTGGGGTTTCTGTTGTGGCAGTGTTGTACCATTTTCCTGCTTATATTATTTCTGGCAGGCCCTGGTTTGGTCTTTGGCTTAAAAGGCAGTTTTTTCCTACCAGGTATGAACAGAGTTGTAGTTCAACAACTCCTTTTTCTTGTGTGTTTACAGGTATTTATTTCTGTGTTTGCTAGCATGATAGGAGCCAACATTGGTAAATGTTTGATTGCTATATGGCCTTTGGTCAGCGTGGCCGCTGGTCTTGGTCCCTGTTAGCCAGTTTTTTGCTATGTCTCTTGGCTTGCATGGCTGATGTTCCTTGTTTTGGGCTTTGCCTTGTGTGCCTGTTGACCCTGGCCCTGATTATGGTTTTTGGCTTGCTTGGCCATTGGTTCTGTCTATGGCCTTTACCCCACTTGGCTGCAGTTCCTGCTTATGGCCTCTGGCTCATCGTCTACTGCCTCTGACCCCTGGCATTAGTCTTTTTGCTAAAGCCTTGGCTTGCTTGGCTGCCGGTCCTTGTCATGGACTTTGCCTTGTGTGCCTGTTGGCCCTGGTTATGGTCTTTGGCTTGCTTGGCTGTTGGTTCTGTTTATGGCTTTTGCCTCCCTTGGCTGCAGTTCCTAGTTATGGCCTTTGGCTTGCTTTGCTACTGCCTCTCACACCTGGCAGCAGAATTTTTGGTATAGGCTTGCCTGCTGGTTCCTTGTTTTGGACTCTGGCTTGCTTGTCTGCTTGTCCTTGTTGGCTTGAGCGGCCACTGGTCCTTGGTTTGGCCGTTTTCTTTGCTTGGTCGCTGGCCCTGGTTCTGGCCTTGACTCACTTGGCTGCTACCTCCGCTCTGGCTTTTAGCTCACTTGGCCGCTGGTTCTGGTTCTGCCTTCTTGTTTGCTTGGCCATTTTTCCCAGTTCTGTCCTTTGGCTTACTCGGCAGTGGGATCTGATTTTGGCCTTTGGCTGGCTTGCCCATTGGTTCCAGTTTTGACCTTTGGCTCGCTTGGCCATTAGTTTTGGACTTTAACTTGCTTGTCCATTGGTTTTGGCCTTTGGCTCTGGTTTCAGCCTTTTGGCTCAGGTTTTGACCTTTGGATTGATTGGCCTTTTGGTTCTGTTTTTGGCCTTGGTCTCCGGTTTGACCCTTAGCTTGCTTGGCCATTGGCTCCAGTTTTGACCTTTTGGCTCGCTTGCCCATTGGTTTTGGCCTTTGGCTCGTGTGACCATTGGCCTGGTTCTGGCCTTTGGCTTGCTTGGCCGTTGGTTCTGGCCTTTTGGCTTGCTTGGCCGTTGGCTCTGGTTCTGGCCTTTTGGCTTGCTTGGCCGTTGGCTCTGGTGCTGGCCTTTTGGCTTGCTTGGCCATTGGCTCTGGTTCTGGCCTTTGGCTTGCTTGGAGATTGACTCCAGTTTTGGCCTTTGGTCCTGGTTTGTAGCTCATTTGACCCCGGTTTTAGCCTTGGTTTGTTTGGCGACTAGCCCTGTTTTCTGTCCTTTGGCTCTCAGGGAGACTGGCCCTAGTTATTAACTTAGGCTCATAGGATGCTGGCAATTCTACATGAGGCTGCCAGTTTTGTTGTGGTTCTTGGCGCAGGTGGCTGCTGGCCTTGGCTTTAGTCCTTGGTGTATATGGATGCCAGTCATGCTGTGGTCCTTGGTGCAGGCATGTGGTTGTCTGCCTTTGATATGGTCTTTGGTTCATGTCATGGTGGGCATTGGTGCTTGTGGCTGTCTACCTTAGCTGCTTTCTTGGCATGTGTGGGTGCTTGTTTTTCACCTTGTATTCCACTCCTGTCCCCAAAGTAGCCACTTCTAGTAAGGTTTCTTTGCAGTTACAGTATCTGAACAGTGCATCAGTGGTTGCAGGTTTTAAGTTCTCTTGAGAGTCATGTATTGCAAGCACAGCGCTAGCTTATTGCTATTGCTTGTGTGCTAGCTCTCACTCGCTAGAGTCTCACTCTGGCATGTCCACCAGTGTTTTGCTTGGCATGTTCACCGGTCCTTTGTTGGCAGGGTGTTTGTCCACTGGTTGTTTAGCATGCATAGTATATGGCTCTTCTCTGATTTTCATGCAGGTTGGTTAGCTGGTGCATTGAGTATGGGCTGGCTGTGCACCAGTCGTTCCATGCATGATTTCCAGTTGATTCCAGTCATGTTAAGCTGGTTAGCTGATCTTCCATCTGCAGGTTGTGTACAGTTCCTAAACCTGGCCCTAACATTGCTGGTTAGGCAGCCTCTCAAAGTTGGTAGCTACAGTGAGTGGTAGGAAGTTGGGTTTCAGCCTGTCATGCTCTGTTACAGGCTTGAGTCCCTAGCTTGTTTGTGCCATAGGGGGCTTGATGGCTAGTGTGCCCTTTCACTGTTGGTCAGTTTCACTTGTAGGTTGCTTCAGATCTGTGCTTGGATTATCTTTTGCTGGTTGTTGAGTTTGACGGCTCTCAACACCAATTTAAGCTGATACCGGTGTGCTTTGGAGCTAGATGCTTGTGGATCGCATTTTTTTTTTTTAGGGCCCCAGGTTAGTGCTAAGGATCGGGGGCATAGAGGCAGCCCTAGTGGATAATGCATCAGAGTTGTGGTTAACTGGCCTGTTGTTGCTGGGCTGGTAACACCAGCGAGCTGCCCAGTGCCAGAGTTATGATTGTGACCGTTTTCTTTTTGTTGGCAGAGGATCCTCCCGAGCCAGGCTTGGATGTTTATGGCAACCATAGTGTGGAAATCCCTCTGGTCCCTGAGAGGATTCTTGTAGCAGGAAATGGTCAGTTTTTTCTTGTGATGCTCGATTTTTGTTTTTAGTATCCGTTGATATTATTATTCCCACCCCTTATTGTTTAGGGGCATGGCTTGGTAGATCCCATGCGTACTGACATGGAAGGGACGAAGAAGAAAATGAGAATTTCACTTACCGGTATATATACTGTAATAGGCAAATAAGGATTATTCAAAGTTCAACTCCAGCCTGCAGATGGCAGCCTTAGACAATCTGGAAACAGCAAGGCTGATACCATGTGACTATGCAAGGAGACATGAGAAAAAGGAATCCAAGGCAAGAGGGCAATCAGAGAGCAGGCACAGAGCTGGCAGCAGGGAGATAGAGATCATCTGGGATGCAAGGTTGGTAAAGTGCAGGAAAGGCTACACCAACTGCAGATTCCCCTTAGTGTGCCAGTGGGTATCAGTCAGAGAAGTATTTAACTCTCCTTGCACATTTGGGTCCTTGGCACATTTTACCCTACACATCTCAGAGACAATATTGTAAACATGTTTCAAAAAAATGTAGAAACTGAACTTTCTTTATTACATGAAACTATAAGTGATTTACCATCTAGGAATAATCTTACGAAGAAGGAAAAAAGGGCACTTAATATTTTGAAAAATGACCATGATATAGTTATTCGAAAAGCAGACAAGGGAGGCCAAATTGTTATACTTAATAAATCAGACTATGTATTTGAGGCCCATAGACAACTTTCAGACAGAGAAACATACTTACCTCTTGAAAAAAGTCCCTTGAATTTATATGCTTCAGAGCTTGATGCTTTGCTACAAGAGGCATTAAGCTTTAACATCATAGATGATAAACTTATCGCCTTTATTAAAAATGACACACCAAAATCAGCCATTTTTCACCATTTGCCTAAAATCCATAAAAAAGAGAGACCACCAGTAGGACGCCCTATTATAGCAGGTATTGGTTCACTTGGCGAAAACTTGTGCGAATTTATAGATCATTTTCTACAGCCCCTAGTTCTAAGACTTCCCAGTTATCTTAGAGATAGTGGTCACCTATTACATTCTCTTAATAACTATCAATGGAATTTACCTAATCTAAAATGGGCCTCAATTGATGTCGCTTCCTTATATTCATGTATTCCTCATGACCTGGGCCTACAGGCCATTGAATTTCATTTAAACCAATACAGCACTTATGACTCTAACTTCATCACTTTTTTACTACGATCTATATATTTTCTCCTCACACATAATTTTTTCTATTTTGATAAAAAGTACTATCTACAATGTAGAGGCACGGCCATGGGGGCCAAATTTGCACCTTCCTACGCGAACCTTTTTTTAGGTTGGTGGGAGGAGTTACACATATATAATGATAATCATTTTTTTGATAATATCCAATATTATGGACGCTACATTGATGATATTATAATTATTTGGTCCGGTACAGATGAACAATTTAATGACTTCATTAAATACATCAATACCAATAATTACAATCTACAATTCACTTCTGAAATACATCACACCAGTATTAATTTTCTGGATATCACACTAAGCACCTTTAATCATTCAGTCACTAGCACTATTTTTCGAAAAGAATGTTCAGCTAACACACTTCTAGAAGCTACATCATGTCATCCAAGGCATTCCATTCTTAATATTCCATATAGCCAATTTCTGCGTATTAGACGTGTTTACTCTGAAGAAACTGAATTCATGTCCAAGTCCACTGACCTTTACTATAGATTACTTGATAGAGGTTATCCAAAGAAGAACATCATAAAAGCTTTCGAGAGGGCTGCCGCTGTAGATAGATCCAGCCTTTTCGATAGATATAAAACCTGTGATTCAAAAAAATCTAAATATAAGAAAAATGTGCATAAAAAGGATAATGCTTCCTTGACTTGTATCTTAATTTACAGTCCACAACTAAATATGATAGAAAAGATTATTAACAATAATCTAACTATCTTAAAAACAGATCCTATTTTGAGGCAAATACTCAATAATGGACATAGATTTGTCACCCGAAAAACTGAAACTTTGAGTAACCTATTGTCTCCCAGTCTAATCCACACTGATGTAACCACCGATACTTGGTTATCTACAAAAGGGTGCTTCAAATGTGGAATCAGACAATGCATCACCTGTAATTACATACACAAAACGAATTGTTTTATCTCATCTACAACTTTGAAAAAATACCAGATAAAACATCTCATTAATTGTAACACTAGAAATGTTATATATCTCCTCACTTGTACCAAATGTATGATGCAATATGTCGGTCAAACTGGCAGAAAATTAAAAGAAAGGATAAGAGAACATGTGCTAAACATCACTAATACAAATAGTCATACAACCGTAGCAAAACATTTCCAAGAATGCTCGAATAGATCTCTTTCATTTTTACAGGTTACAGGGATAGATAGAGTAATCCCCAACCCTAGAGGGGGTAATATCTCTTCAATTCTAATTAGAAAAGAAACCAAATGGATTTTTTTCTTAAAAACTCGACAACCATATGGTTTAAACTTCGACTATGATGTTACTTGTTATGTATAAACTGTTCTAGCCTTTGTATTTATAATTAATTCAACAATGTTTATTGTATCCTTATGTGAATTTATGACTTTTTACTCCCGATCCCTAGCCATAAGACCCACTCGTCTGATTGGTTAATTGTATGATCCTTTCTATTGGTCAATTTGCCTTTAAATAATGTGTACTGTGCATAATGTCTCCAGCCTATGATTAAGTACCTCATGGTACGAAACGCGTAAGGCTTTTTTTTACATATGGATCCAATAAAATTTATACATTTTTAATGTAAACTACTTTTGTTGCTGCATTTCTCAACTTTGTTGAAAAAATCCGGAGTGCCTGCCTTTTCCAGTTTTGATTTTCCCATTTGGGTTCCAGCCAGTTCCACTAGGCTTTTACTGTAGCTAGTGCAGATTTAGGACCCAGTTTGGGACTTAGGGAATTGTTTTATAAGAAACAGAAGGTTCATTATTCCGGCCCTTCCAATCCAAGAGGAAAACCAGGACTAAATATTGGACACCCTGGAAACACCGGATGGCTATCCATTAATGCATACCTCCCAACCGTCCCGCTTTTAGCTGGACAGTCCCGATATTTATGGCACTGCCCGCTGTCCTGGATTCATTGTTAGATGTCCTGCTTCTCAGCATTGCCATTTAATTGATTGCTGTGCCTGCTCTGCTCTGGAGAAAAAGCCCGCCCCCTTAACTCTTGAATCTCCCCTGCTACCTCAAGCTCACAGGTTTGGGAACCTTAGGCTGGCTTGTTAATATGGCTTGAAATTCTAGTGGTACATTAATATTGTTTTGCTTTCAACTGATTAAGAATGGAAGGAAATAACATAGATTTATGTACCACTGTAATTGGCCCTGTTTATAACTTTGGCAAATGCACAGAACTGTTGGCATGTCTGAAGTTGATATGCCCTTTACCAGTTTCATTTAGTAATTTTACTGGGATGTCTGGGGTTAATATGCCCTTTATCAATTTAATGTAGTCATACTGGCACCTTTGAAGTTAATATGTCCTTTATTCTTTTTATTTAGTGATTATACTGGCAAATCTGGGGCATGTGGGGGCATGGCCACAAAGCAGTGACTACATGCGTCACATATTTTTGTCCCTCTTTCTCTTAATGAAATGTTGGGAGGTATGATTAATGGATTTCAAATCTAATGTACTGGATCTCATGGATGTCGCACCTTGGATAACAGATAAGTGCACACCAACATAAAGCAGACCTAAACCCTCAGTTATATATGGTGCACCACAGGGGTTAATAAACTGTGTTACTGTATTGCTTTGTTCTTTGCTGACATTGTTATGTTGGGTTGCAAAACTCAACATACTGTTCTTCGACTTCAGCATATTCTTCCGCTTCTTAATATTCTTTTTCTTCTTCTTATTCTTAGTGCCCCTAATTTTTTAAAAGCTACTCCTCCTACAGTTTTAGGGGTACAACACCCAGACTCCCCAGACTTTTTGCCCTATAGTGGAGCAGGTTGCTTGTGCTTGTCTAAGCGATCCTGTCTTTTTGTGGCGTCACAAGTGGGCAGAGCCACCAACAACCAATCAGATTTTACCTGTTGACGTTCAATGGGGAAATTCAACCTGCTACCAATCTCACGGTATTAATACCAGGGTACCCAAACGCTTCAAAGTTGGTCACTAGGGGACTTCATTTTTAGGTATGAAAAACTGGGTGGAGCCTCCAGCAGCCAATCAGATTTCATCTATTGAATTTTTTTGTTTGTTTAAATTTAAAATGTTGCCATTCTTATACTATTTCTACCAGGGTTTGGTTTATATTTAAACTGATGCCATTATTTAAGTTGTTAAACTTTGCAAAGTTAGTCACTGGGTATTTGCAGTTTAAAATTAGGAAAATTGGGCAGAGCCATCAAAAGCCAATCAAATTTCACCTATTTACTTTCAATGGTAAATTATGAAATGTAAAATGCTGTCAGTCCCCAAACGTTGCAGAGTTGGTCACTAGGGGACTGCAGTTCAAAAATAGGAAAAGTGGGTTGGGCCACTAACAGCCAATCACAGATTACCTATTGACTTTTTTTGGTTTAAATTTAAACTGCTGCTGTTCTTAAACTATTAATCCTAGGGTCCCTAAACTTTGCAGTTAGTCACTGGGTAACTGCAGTTCCAGTTTTAAAAAGTGGGCAGAGCTACCAACTGCCAGATCAGATGTCACTCATTGGGGCAGATTTATTTTTCATACGGCGCACAAACGCTTGCACGAAAAAATCGGAAAGATTTTACCGCAGTTTACAATTATACGGTACAAAAATTTTGTGACTTTTGGATTGCCAATACGATATTATCGTTACTAATACGAATTTTTCGTAAGCATTTTCGTGATATTTGCGATCTTCAGAAATTTTCGTTTCCAATCCGAATTTTTCCCATTCGGGATTCAAACTCGTGATTTGATAAATCTGCCCCTTAGACTTTCATCGGGGAAATTTAAATTGCTACCATTCAGACACCATTAAAACCAGGGTCCCAAACTTTGCACAGTGGTTTTTACTATATAACTGTGGTCCAAGGTTAGAAAAACTTCCCTTTCTCGTTTGTACTTTGTTCTTTTAAGGTTCTCATTTTCTAGTAAAATAGAGAGTGCTGCATTCACTCTCACCATAAATACAGCATGTGTGATATCTCTACTCTGTTAAAGGAACCCATACCTTGCCAGGCTACCCAGAACAAGGTAACAGATAATTTGAAACAAATTGGAGGCAGCATTGGTTACAATAAACAGAATTATTTTCTGCATTACTTGTGCAATCTTCTGTTTTTCATTTTGCATTGTATTATAATAATATGGAGGCCAGTTTTTTTCTTGACCCCCCCAGTGTTAATACCTGAATACCAATCCACAGCCAGACAAGCGTACTAAAGCTTTAATACTGAACTAAAAAAGAACTACCAGCTGCTAAAAATTGAAAGTTGAAAGGTCTATTGTAGTTACATAGGGTTAAAAAAAGAGTCCATCAAGTTCAACTCAAAGTAAACCCAGCACATACAACCTATACTGATCTATCTATACACGCATATACATAAACCATATATACCAACATCAATACTAACTGTATATTTTAGTATCACAATAGCCCTGAATACTATGCTTGTTCAAGAATTCATCCAAGCCCCTCTTAAAGGCATTAACAGAATCTGCCATCACAACGTCACTAGAAGGGAATTCCACAACCTCACTGCCCTCAATGTTTCAGAGAAAACAACCCCAACCGTGACAGTCAAACCTCATAGTTTAAATCTTCACATCCCCTTTCCCAGTTTAGTTGAACGTCTGCACTCTGTCCAGCTCATTAATATCCTTCTTAAAGAGGACCTGTCACCCAGACATAAAAAGCTGTATAATAAAAGTCCTTTTCAAATTAAAAATGAAACCAAAATGTATTTTTATATTAAAACATTCAAACCCATTATAAATGCATTTAAAAATCCCAGCTGTCAATCATATACTGCCTGCTCCGCCTCTATGCCTTAGGCATAGAGGTCGGGGCAGACAATTACTTAAACTTTCCATTCAGCACCCACAGTCCCCCTACCTACTCACCATCTAATTGTGTAGCCTGCACATGGGCAAGGGCATCAGGTCCCCCATTCTGGCACATACACAAGATTCTGGGGTGATACAAAGCTTGCTTTAATAACAGTGCCCACAAAACGGCAGCTGGCTGTGATTGTATATTCCCAAGACTAAAGGAAACAAGATTTATATCATTTATATAGTATGTGAAATTAATTTTGCTTAACAAACACAATAGAAAAGAAATTGGAATTTTTTCTTAGGGTGACAGGTCCCCTTTAAGGACTGGAGCCCAAAACCTATAAAGAGGCAAAATTATGTTTTCATCCCTTGAGTCATGCCCCCTGCATGGTTCTCACCTCAGATTCAGGCTGTAATCCCTCTGTATTGTTTAAAAATGTAATCCCCTGTGTTGGTCACACCTTTTAATCTCTGCATTGTTCACCCCCTGCAGTGTTCACACCTCAGGCTCAGGCTATAATCACTCCCATTGTTCACTTCTTCACACCTCAGACATAGGTACTGTAGGCAGAGTATGGCACATACAGCCAGCATAGGGCAGGTAGAGTATGGCACACACAGGCAGCATAGGTCAGGGAGGGTATGGCACACACAGGAAGGGTAGGGCAGGCAGAGTATGGCACACACAGGCAGGGTAGGGCAGGCAGAGTATGGCACACACAGGCAGGGTAGGGCAGGCAGAGTATGGCACACACAGGCAGGGTAGGGCAGGCAGAGTATGGCACACACAGGCAGGGTAGGACAGGCAGAGTATGGCACACACAGACAGCATAGGACAGGCAGAGTGTTGCCTGTGTGTGCCATACTCTGCTTGCCCTATGCTGCTTGTGGGAGGTGAACCTGGCAGGGGTTTGTTGTGGGAGTTTGTTAGCAGTTGGAAATAGCCATTAAATGGTCCCTAAGGTGTGTAATTATGTACTGGGGGTTGGCTCTGCTATTTACAGGGGAGGAGGAGGCATATGGAATTTAAGGGTATATCTTAATATGACATAATTCTTTCACATATGAATGATGGTTGATATCCCCACAGTAAGGACCAAGCATTTGGGATTTTGCTGTGCTACCACCATTGTGATAAAATAGGTGTGGTTTGAAGTGGGTGTGGTTTCAAAAAGGGGAGTTGTCAAAACTGGCTTCCATTAGCGGCCCTCCACCATGTATGCTAGAGAAATTCCGGCCCTCGGCACCATAGAAGTTGGACAGCACTGATTTAGTATATAACTCATATTTATATTATTTCTACCAAAGTGAATAACTTTGCACTTGTCAACATTGAACCTCATTTTCCATTTTACTGCCCAGTTTTCCAATTTTGTCAAATCACTCTGCAAAGTGGCAGCATCCTGCACTGAATATATAGAACAACTTAGTATCTTTTTTATCAGGAAATAAAAGATTTAAAATAATAAAGAGAATACGGTTGCACCTTCCACTTGGATATATCTCAAGTCTAATTATATTCCCCCATAAAAGGATCTCAAATCAAGTGAGGATGGAAGGAGAATGTGCATCAGGAGTAACAGACCAAAATATACACAGAAAAAGAGAGCACCATAAAGGTGATCTCAAAAGACTCCAGTTAGGTGCACCATTCCCTCCCCCTTATACCAGGTGAATCAGTACCAAAGAATGAAATAAAACTTAACTTTTAATAATAAACTACTAAAAATACTAATGGGTTCTTCCCTTGAGGTTAAAATTAGTTAAAAAACACAGAGGGTGAAATCTGAACCTTATGGTTCCTAGAGGTGATAGGGGAAAGTCAGCGGAGAGAAAGGGGTCAATTTGTTTCACATTCCGCAAACCATACTTGGGGATCCAAAGCAGCAAAATGGGCTAAAGTTTACACTCTTCAAGACCAGGAAGCTAAAACTGTCACAATAACTTTAGTGTAGGAGTGGATCATCAAACACCTAAACACTGAACACGTCTTGAAAGACTTTTGATTCAAAATTCCTACCCTGGTCTGTATGGAGGGACCTTGGTACACCTGTAATAAACAGGCAAATAAAGACTGTGCAAAGGTCAACTCCACTCTGCAGATGGAAGCCTTAGACAATCTGGAAACAGCAAGGCTGATACTATGTGACTATGGAAGGAGAGATGGGAAAAAGGAAGGCAGGCAAGAGGCCAAGGAGAGAGCATGCACAGAGCTAGAAGCAGGGAGAGAGAGAGATCTGGGATGCAAGGTTGGTATAGTGCAGGTTCCCCATTGTGTGCCAGTAAGTATCAGTCAGGGAGGATTTTACTCTCCTCGCTATTACGAGTGTAAAGGTTGGTACTAGCAGGCTATGGGCTTCCATGTACAACAAACTGTAACAGATTAAATAAATCACACTGCAAAGTCCATATTGTGTTGCCAAAAGCTCATGAACTGTACTTTTCTATAATTACCGCCTGCCCCAAGTAGGTGTTAATTTTCCCATAGACTAATGCAATATTAAGCACGTCCAAGTGTTTGTGAATCACGCGTTAGTATTATTTCTGCGCGAGAAATAACACAATCGGTTGCACGCTATTTAACGCACGCAATATGCGACTTAACGCATACGATAATACTTTAGCGAATCGCACAGGGTTTTTTTCGCGTCAATTTTAGCGCAAAAAAAACATGCGATAACGGTTATTGACCTTTAGTGAATCAACCCTAATGTTTCCTATAGACCCGGGTCTAAGAATACCAAAATAGATACTCTACCCAGATTCTTGGCTACAGAAGAGACTTCCATGGTTCCTCCCTGCCCTATTGTTTCCCAAGTTCAGCCTGCTTCTGAAGTTCCATCAGAATGTCCTTCTGGTAAGACTTTTGTACCTCAGGATTGCGTGCTTCAAGTTCTTTCGCGGTGGTCTTCCACCATGTTTTACTGTGGCGATGGTGTTCTTGGGGTGATGGGATGTGTTGGGTTTGCGCCAGACATAGCATCTTCCTTGGTGGCTGAAAAGTTCAATTTTAGTCTCATCTGACCAGAGCACCTTCCTCCATACATTTGATGAGTCAAAACATGCCTTCTTATTTTTAACATAAGTAATGGCTTTTTTCTGGCCACTCTTCCATAAAGCCCAGCTCTATGGCCTGTACAGCTTATTGTGGTCCTATGGACAGATACTCCAGTCTCTGCAGTCACTGCAACTCCTTCCTTTGGTCTCTGTGCTGCCTGTCTAATTAATGCCCTCCTTGCTTGGTCTGTGAGTTTTGGTGGGCGGCCCTCTCTTGGCAGGTTTGTTGTGGTACTTTGTTCTTTCCATTTGAAGATGATGGATTTGATGGTGCTCCGGGGATCTTCAAAGATTTGGATATTTTTTTTATAACCCAACCATGACTTGTACTTCTCAAAAACTTTGTCCCTGACTTCTTTGGAGAGCTCCTTGGTGTTCATGGTGTGATGCCTCTTGATTAGTGGTGTTGAAGCCTCTGGGGCCTTTCAGAAAGGGTGTGTTTATACTGACAGATTATGTGACACTTAGATTGCACACAGGTGGAATTCATTTCATTAATATTCATTTCACTAATTATGTGACTTTTGAAGGTAATGGGTTGCACCAGGACTTTTTAGGGGCTTCATGGCAAAGGGGGTGAATACATATGCACATGCCAATTTTCAGTTTTTTATTTTTTTAAAAAAAAATTTATATGTATTTTTGTCATTTCACTTAGACTATTTTGTGCAGATCCATCACATAAAATAAGATTAAGAAACATTTAAATTACACGTTGTAATGTAACAAAATAGGTAAAAAGCCAATGTGAATACTTTTGCAAGGAGCTGTATATATAAGCACCCGATGGTCACCCCCCCAAAACGTGAAGCACTAGGCTCAGCCCTTGGGTGCCTTATTATAAATACGCCCCTGCCTAGAGGGACTCGTACCTCTAGTGAAGTCGGGGAGCAGGGACCCCGTGAAGCATATATAAGGGGATCATATAATAACCTCTCTAATGCCTTTTTTACCAGTAGGTCCTTCCAACGGACACAAGGGCACCCACTCCGTTTAGAAGAAGGGAGGTTCCGTTTGTGTGAAGTTGTGGAATTCCCTCCCGAATTATTTGTGCTGGCTGATACATTACATAGATTTAAAGAATAAGTAAATCTTTTTTTTTCTATCAGTAAAATTACTCTAAAGAGCCTCCAGAGAGCATTTTCCTGGTTCCTCAGTTAGAAGTTGATCGTTTTTCTTTGCTTCCTTGTGCAGAGTGAAGCCCCGGCCCCACATCCTGTTCAGTTCTCTCTTCAATTCGACTACCTGTATTTGACATGGAGAGCCTTCTGGGCATGCCTGGAGGCAGCAGGAGCCAGTCTATGAATTAGCAGGGTTTTTTGTTTTTTTTTATGAGCGAGGGACTGGTTCAATTGCCATCTTGGAGTCAGGAAGGATATTTTCTCCCCTCTGCAGCAAATTTAAGAAGCTTCAGATGGGTTTTTTTTGCCTTCCTCTGGATCAACTAGAAGTTAGGCATTATGGTTGGACGTGATGGACGTACGTCTTTTTTCAACCTAACTTACTATGTTACTATGCTGCCTTAGTGAAGGGACCGCAGTAGTGACAGGCTGTCTGTTGTAGGGATCCAGACCACTTAAGACCACTTAAGACCACCCTAAGGACATAAATCTACTTAACCCACCTGGCTCTCCACAGTGGTGCATCATTTGATACTGCTGTATCATGTACTTTTTGATACCTGCCATTCCATCTACATATTTGTGAGTATTGATACCCCTGAATTGCCTTGATTGCCTTGATTGGCTTGGACAATAAACCAGTTCTGTTTGAGTTATCTGCAGGTATAGTGCAACAACACGCTCCATAATTATCCTTCCACATAGCGAAGGCCCATCCTTGTCTGTATTACAGTTTAAAAGGGTTTATACATTCACCAAAATACACTGGAGAGGCTAATCTTAAAAATGAAATTGAAATGAAAATTTGTGTTCATCAGTGCTCCCCAAGGAACCTGACAGAGTTCAGAGCTATATAAAAGAGAATTGCCAAATACTAACAAATCTAGGGGGCCGATTCACTAAAGTGCGATAAAACGTGCGCTATTTATAGTGTGCAGTAAAAATTTTATTGCGTCTTAATTTTCGCGACTTTTCCACTTTTTCCGCACGATTCACTATAAGCATACTTGCGCTATTTTACGCACGGTATTTCATGTGATATTTTTGTCGCAATAAATATCGTGCACGGTATTTTTCGCATGCACGCTATTTATCGCAAGCGCTAATTGTCGCGACATTACGCACACGACAATCGGCAGCATAAAACTGGCAACGTTTTGCCCTGGGAGAGCACAGAGTGCTAGAGAGGTGCTGTATAAATGTTTGTTTGCAAAAAAAAACCCCAAAAAGCAATAAAAATATAAATAAGAAAAAAAAAGAAGTGCTAGAGATAATAAAATGGGGGGGGGGGGCATTTAAGAATATTTAGCCAAATACTTACGGGTCCGTTTGCTAAAGTGGCTTAAATTAAGTGGGAGATTTTAGACACAGAATAAATGGCAAATATTTTATGGGCACTTTATTAAACGGGAACAAATATAATATTGCAATTATTCTGGCAACAAAACATTTGATTGGCAGTTATCACCCTCGCCAGAAAATACGCTACGTACTAATTAACGCAAGCTTTACTATTCAGCAAAATGGACTAAAGACGAAATTGTTGGCAGAATATTTGCAAACATTTAAACCATATAGCATATTGATGCTGTTACTGATAAATGTAAGAGTGTAGGGGAAACTACATGAAAGTATAGAATACCATATCAATGAAGGATAAATAATTAGACATTACTCAGTTCAAAAGTTCAAAAATAAAACAACTTTTATTTTTACAATTAAAGGGGAAAAAAATAGGGAAAATAAAACTTAGGGCTTGCTGCCCTTGAGTTCTCGAATGTCCCTCCTGAGTTCGTTGATTTCCCCCCGGAGCTGGGCCAGCTTGGCCTTGATGTTGGCCAGGTCCTCCTGCACTGATGGTCCCTCGCCTGCAGGAGAACCTGGTGCCCAGCGCTTGGCCTGGGGGGAGTCCGGGGCCTGGGGGGAAACTGGGGGAGGAAAGAAGGGGGGCAGTGTCCGGGGCCTCGGGGGACCCTGGGGCCTCGGGGGCCTCTTCGGCCTCGGGGGCCTCTGGAGCTGGGGCCTCTGGGGCCTCTGGTCTTGGGGCCTCTGCTGGTGGGGCCTCTGGAGCCTCTGGGGCCTGGGCGGGTGCTGCTGCCTGGCCGGGTGCTGGGGCCTCGGGGGCCGCTTGAGCCTGGTGGGCCTCGGGGGCCACAGGAGCCTGGTTTGCCTGGGGTTGTGCCTGGGGATGAGGCGCCAGCTTAAGTTTTGTGAGATAGTATTGCAAGATGTTATTTTGTACTTTTAGTTCAAATTACTTTCTAAATCTTTTACTGAACGTATACTGTAAAAGCATAATAAAGTACAATAATTACCTTCTGCTATTTCAGCGATCAGATCTGAATTCCTACGCTTCAGGTCCGACCATATGCGCTGGAGCAGGCGGAGGTCCACATCAAGGGCAAACCCGGCGAGCAAACCAGCTTGGAGCTCGCCCAGGATCGCCCTCTTCCTCTCGTGGACCCCTAAGGGCCCCAGCGGCGGGTTGTCATATCCTGAGCGTAGGAAGAATGTCGCAATATAGCGCCTCTCCCCTGGTAGCAGCTCTGAAACCCCAGGCATGATGCTCTCAGTTTGGTGACAGCAGGCTCAATGACACAAAATGGCCCCAAGTCACACATGTCACGAGATTACAAAATCGCTACAAAATGTCCGCGAGATTACAAAGTCGCGACAAAGAAATCACCAAAATATACCTAGTAATGTATTTTGTGCGACTAAATATTTACTGCTACAGTACTGTATATTATCGCGACTAAAGATTTACCGCTATAGTACTGTATATTATCGCGACTAAATATTTACCGCTATAGTACTGCATATTATGGCGACTAAATATTTACCGCTATAGTACTGCATATTATGGCGACTAAATATTTACCGCTATAGTACTGCATATTATGGCGACTAAATATTTACCGCTACAGTACTGTATATTATCGCGACTAAAGATTTACCGCTATAGTACTGTATATTATCGCAACTAAATATTTACCGCTATAGTACTGTATATTATCGCGACTAAATATTTACCGCTATAGTACTGTATATTATCGCGACTAAAGATTTACTACTATAGTAGCGAAATTCCATACATGCCAAAAAATTTAGTAAAAAGACACATACTTGAATAAATAACACTGCTAAGTCCATATTTTATTGCCAAAAACTCATTTACTGTACTTTTCTATAATTTATCGCCTGCCTGTAGTAGGTGTTAATAGACAAATGCGATATTTAGCGCGCCTAAGTGTTTGTGAATCATGTGATCATATTCTTTTCAGTACCAAAATTAAACTAGCGCATGCGGTCGCGCAAAAATTTACGCATGCGATATGGCGACTTAACGCATGCGATAATACTATGGTGAATTGTGCGCTAATTATCGCGACTAATTTAACGCAAAAAAGCGTGCGATAAATTTTATCGCACTTTAGTGAATCAGGCCCTAAGGGGCTGATTTACTAACCCACGAATTCGAATCCGAATTGGAAAAATTCCGATTGGAAAACGAACATTTTGCGACTTTTTCGTATTTTTTGCGATTTTTTCGGCGCCTTTACGACTTTTCGGAAATTATCACGACTTTTTCGTTACCAATACGATTTGCGCAAAAAAACGCGAGTTTTTCGTAGCCATTCCGAAAGTTGCGATTTTTTCGTAGCGTTAAAACTTGCGCGAAAAGTTGCGCTTTTTTCGTAGCGTTAAAACTTAAAAGGCGCGACGTTTTGCGCAAGTTTTAACACTACGAAAAAATCGCAACTTTTTGCGCAAGTTTTAACGCTACGAAAAAATTGCAACTTTCGGAATGGCTACGAAAAACTCGCGTTTTTCCGCAAAAATCATATTGGTAACGAAAAAGTCGATAATTTTCCGAAAAAATCGCAAAATACCGATCATTACGAAAAAAACGCAATCGGACGCATTCGGCCCGTTCGTGAGTAAGTAAATGGGCCCCTAGGTGTCAATTACTTAAAGGACATGTAAACCCCACACACAAAAATTTAATCAGTGAACAGCCTCTTTGAAATCTTTCAATACCGGCCACACTGGTTGTCTGGTTGTCTGGAGGTTAATAGTAAGGCTGCAGCGTCCCCTTTATCACTTAGATTTTCTTCTGCTCCTGTAACCCTCTGGAATTTACTTTGACTTCTGGCTTTTGGGCATGCTCAGTTGTTCTAAGCACAGATTACTAAACACACCCTCCAGTCTAGCAGCCGGTGAAGAGATGGCATTGCTGGTTTCCATAGAAACTCAGCTCTAGCTCTCTGCTTCAATTTGTTTCTCCTAACCTCCTCTACTGAGCTCAGCTCAAACAAAGCAGAACTTTTATCTGACAGTTCTGCCTGTGTGAACCTGTATTCTTGATGAAATGTATGCTGAATAAGAGTCTTTGTTTGTGTATGCTGTTTGCAGATTTAAATGTATCAGAGGAAAAATGGCCACCAGGTGAAAGCTGCTATTTGCTTTAGGAAAATGTGATAGTGCTAGCAAACGGAGGGGATATATGCAGTACAAATAATGTCATTTGGGTGGGGGAGACGTGCCCAACTGATATACATTGTAGACAAATGTAGGCTTTACATGTCCTTTAAGTCTGAACTTATTCACAATCATAATGAAAGGGATTTTCATCAAGTTGTAACTTTGGGGAATTGAGTTATGTATTTTCAATATATTGATTCTTTTTTTTTTGATGAAGACATGTTACATTTAAATGTACAGTATTTTATGTACCTAAGCGAGTAAACTATACTTTTAAATACATGAATAGCCAATAAAAGCACAATGATATGATTCAAGCTCTATGACACACTAGGGCTGATTCACTAAAGTACGATAAAACGTGCGCTATTTATAGCGTGTTAAAAATTTTATCGCGTCTAAATTTTCGCGACTTATCGCACGATTCATTATAAGCATACTTTAATTTACGTGCGACATTGCATGCGTTATTTAACTCGCGAAGACTATTTTCATTCGGTATTTGACGGTACATGCGCTAATTATCGCCCGCGTATAGTCGCCGCAAATAGATAGTAGCCGCATATGAATTGTCGCCACATATATATGGTAGCATATAAATGGTAGCATATAATTAGTAGCTGCTTATAAATAGTAACTGCTAGTCATGAGCGAATCTGTTCCGTTTATCTTTAGCGAAAAATTCGCAATGTCATGTGGCCAAAAAAATTGTTGCCCGCGACTATTTATATGCGGCTACAATTGATGAAATGTTTCACCAGGCATGGATTCGCGGCGAATTTTTGGACGTGCTGCGAATTTTTCCGCGGCAAATTTTTTCATGCGTTTTGCCATTGGCGGATTGTTTTCCGAAACGCATGAAAAAATTTGCCGCACATCCAAAAATTTGCTGCAAATCCATGCCTGGCGAAACATTTCATCAATTGTAGCCGCATATAATTAGTCGCGCGAATAAACGCACGCCATGTTAGTCATACATGCCAATACTTTTGTAAAATTACTGTATTAAAAATGACCATTTCCCTGCAAACTGGAGGCTTCGTCACTCTAGGGCCAACACATACTTGAATATATAGCACTGCAAAGTCCATATTTTATTGCCAAAAGCTAATTTACTGTACTTTTCTATAATTATCGCCTGCCTCAAGTAGGTGTTATTTTTTCGCATAGCCTAATGCGATATTCAGCACCCCTAAGTGATTGTGAATTATGCGTTAGTATTCTTTTCAGCGCGCTATTTAACGCATGCATTAAAACTAACGCATGCGGCTGCGCAAAAAATAACGCATGCGATATGCGACTTAACGCACGCGGTAATACTGTAGTGAATCGCGCGCTAATTTTCGCATCTATTTTAACGCAAAAAAACATGCGATAAAATATATCGCACTTTAGTGAATCAACCCCATTATGTCAGTTTTGCTTTGCAGAGCCCATGGAAAACTTTGGTTGAAGTAGAGGTTATTATTAAATTATCAGGTTTCATTAAAGAAACCATGGTAGAATGCAGCAGTTGCCTACACTCCCATGCCTGTGCTGCCACATGCATGCAGCAAATGAGAGGTGATAGAATGCTTAAACTGGCTGGGGATTCTCTCTTTATTAAAATCAATATCATACAAATACAGAAAACAAAGACGATCAGCTCATTAAATCACTAGAAAAAATCTGAAAATAATATTAACAGTGGCTGGGTGTCAAGGCCAGGAAGACAAGTCGATGTAAGCAAGCCCACAAACGTCTCACACTACCGGAGGCTTGCTTGAGGATGGGAACAGGAAGCACGGAAGTGGAGAGAGGCCGGAGAGCCAAACGAGGTACAACAGGATTAGGCGAGAGAATAGTCAGACAGATCCAGGTCGAGGCAGGCAGAACAGGCTCAGAAGCGAAGGTCAGGCAAGGTTCAAAAACAAAGAAGCAGGATCAGGATAAACGCCAGGCACAAGAGTAAACTTGATAACCAAGCAAAGATGGTGGATTCTAGGCGACTATTTAAACTAACAGGATGGCGCCAATACACGAGGATGCACTTGCATCAAGATGCACGCTGAATTGCGTCACTTTCATTGCACCGCGAACGTTCTTTCCTGCGCAAGTGCGCTGATCGAGCCCATGCAGACTGGGAAACTACCATACAGCAGATCCCTTGATTCTGGCCCCCTTGTGCCCCATGCCCCCTGCTGTATGGCAGTTGCACCACTGTATAATTTTGTAGTGGATGTATGGGGTGCCATTTTTCCCAAGTAAATTTTGCCTACAAAAATACATTCTGTATACAAAAAACAATCCCCAGTACACAGAATGAAAGGATATAAGTATATTACAAATACATTTTATATATATATATATATATATATATATATATATATATATGTAGCCCACTTTTGTGGATGTCAGTGATGCTACCTGCTGATTTCTCTTTACTTGGCGCTACAGGAGTCCTGAGCCCTGCTTACTATGGGGGTTAACAGGGATTTCTCCCTTAATGGCGTGCCTCCACCCAGAGATGATCTTGTGGAACTATAATCCACACCCTGGGAACTTAATGGTACTTGGTACCCCTCAATGGGACCCACTTATTCCTGGCTGATTTGCCCCACCCTGGGGTAATTCCTTACTAGCTTGTAGTGGTCCTCTGGATATGAAGGAAATTCAGACAGTCGATTATGTGGTAAAACAAGTGAGCTGCTTTATTGTGAGCAGAACCTCTCCAGGGGTGGCATACAGTCATTCAACAGCAGGGCATATTCTCCTTAACTTCTCATTGAGAACCTTTTCCTGTTGGGTAACCTACGGTACTCCCGCCAAGTGCTCCCATCTAGGTGATCCCCCCGATACTCTCCCCAGGAGACACTCTCTCTTAGAGTTCTCCCCGGCACTCACGCTAGGCAGACCCACCACAAGGACTCACCCCGGTACTCACACCCAGGCACCCTCAGATCCGGACTCCTAGTGGGGACTTGATCCACCTACCTAGCCACTTTGTGCCCTGCTCTCCAGCAGATGTAATGCTGGGGGGTCTTAACCCCTGGAGGGGCAATATCCGCCCATTCTTACTAAATCTTCCTACATGGCACTCCTAGAGTGTCCTATCACATGAAACTGCTTACTAAACTTGGATATATGTGGAGCACCTCTATCCGAGGCACTCCCAGCACTAAGAACTAACAGAACATGGCTGCATGCCCTTTTATATCTAGTGGTTGCTGGTGAGAAATGCAGGGGAAACTCCCTTTTAGCAGAAAGACATCTAGAACCACTTTTAGGTGTCCAATTCCCTAAGGCCACCCTCTAGTGCCTGTCTAAGGAGAACCCATCCTAGGGGCCCCAAATCTTGGGGATCCCTACATATATATATATGTCGAGGAATTTAAGGTACCACCTTTGTTATCTTATAGGCGCCCCCGTAATCTGCGTGACAGATTGGTGAGAGCTGATCTGGGTACCAAACATAGTGATCGACAGAGGTTATTAATGCCCCTAAAGAATGGGATGTACCCTTGTGGTAGGTGTAACCAGTGCTCAAGTGTAATACGCACAGTCTTTCACTCATCCCTACTCTGGTCGCAAGTTTGCTATTAAAGGTCACTATACATGTGACTCTGAATATGTAGTGTATATGCTCAAGTGCCCATGTGGTCTGGCGTACGTAGGAGAGACGATCCAACCTGTTCGTGATCGGATCAGTCAGCACAAATCCACTATTAGGAAGGAAGTGGTTAAGTTAACGGTTCCTGCACATTTTTGCACAGCTCGCCATACAGCATCTGCACTGAGGTTTCTTGTGATAGAGTATGTTGTTCCCCCACATCAGTTGGGGGCAACAGACTCTTACAACTCCAGAAACTAGAGAAGTTTTGGATTTACAATTTGCAGACATTACATCCACGGGGAGTATGACCTGTATGCATTTATCTAAAAGGAAGCATTGCTTAAAGAAAGTATTTCCAGTATTATATAACCATTTTTTCTTAAAGGGGATGGCTATGGTGTTGTAAAGAGGTTATAAGCACATGTGTCATCTTGCATGTTGTTTCCAATATGGATACCCTATATTGAAGATTGTGTGTTTTTCTTGTTGTTATAAATTTGCTTATATTAGGAATGTTACATGTTATGCACTTTTATTTTCTGAAGGGGGAACCCTGGTCGAGGGTATTCTATAAGTAGGATTGTGGAATGTACTTGGATCCAGTAATTTGTTGGGGGAGTGACCTTTGGACTTGCCCCTATTTATACCTTGTGTGCTTTGTGTTCATTATCTTGCTACTTGATAAATAGGCGGGAGCCTCGAAACGTTGTAAGTAATGCAATTGTTCTGCATAATACAGTAAAGATTTTTTCTTTTTTCATTTAAATCAGTCTGGACCTTTTAGTTTCTTTCTATATATATATAGATATATATACTGTAGAAATGACCAGCAACACCGAGGTCTCTTGTGGAAAAAAATGTGTATTTTTAAAACAGCATAAACAGCTGTATTGGAACCCTTTACCATGCACCCGAGGTACGATATGTAGCGGGTGTGCCATCCTTTGTTTGTGTGTATATATATATATATATATATATATATATATATATATATAATATTATATAATATATTGTGAGAGATGAAATGGAAAAGATCATTGTTTGGTGTGTTTTCCACCATACAAGTAGAACCAGGTAAAATGCCTGGTTTTGCAGCAGGTAATGCTGTGTTTTATGTTACTGGCTTAGGAAAAGCTAAATTAATAGGGCCCTGGAGTGAATGGAGGGAGAGTAGGAAAGACCCTCCATTCCATAGTCCACTTAGTATTTTGATTTGGCCAGCTGTAGGTAGCTGCCTGATTAGGCTGCAGGTGAGCAACAAATAAAAGGGCTGTGTGATTACACAGGGGCAGGGTCGGACTGGGGGGTGCAGGGCCCACCGGGGCTCCCGCCCCAGGGGCCCTGCAGGTGCCCCAGCCGCGTCCCCTAACCCCCCCAAGGGCCCCCCTAACCCCCCCGAAGGGCCCCCGCCTGACGTCCTCCCCGAGCGCGTATAAATTGAACGCGTCGGGGAGGAACAGTCAGTAGCGGGGAGCGCCGGCAAAGGTCGGACTGGGCCGCTGGGGCCCACTAGGGCCGGGGCCCACCGGGATTTTTCCCGGTGTCCCGGCGGCCCAGTCCGACCCTGCACAGGGGTTGGAGTTGGAGATTGATTCTTGACTCAGAAGGTCACTCTCAGAGCAGGGCACAGGGCAGGAAGGTTGCCTGCCTGTGTTAGGAGTGCTGAGAGGCGTCAGCAAGGCTTAAAGTGAAGCCTGAGCGTCCATGAGTGTTTGTCACTGTGGATGTGTGAGAGTCACTGGGGACAGTGAGAAACCTTGTATAGGTTACAGAGTGTAAAGTAAAGTAACCCTGGAAGGTGAGAGCCCTGAAGGAGGGACAAATCATAACCCTGAACTGTATGTTGATGAACTGTCTTATGTTGGGAATAATTGGCCCTAAATAAACCTGTGTTTTGCCTGAAGACGTGGTGACCCTGTCTCTATGCTCCAGATCCTCTGCATGCCTGCCTACCATTGCTAGTTCCCCCAAAATTACGTGTACAAGCAGTCAGCATGTCACAATATATATAACATTTATACAGCAGAACCAGTTATGTGTAAAGTTATTTTCAGAATGAGTTATGTAAATTAAACTTTACCAAAATATATAATGGTATAACTGACTAGCATATTCCAAGCTAAATTTTCATGACAAAATAGATGCTTGTGACAAAAAGGAAGATTCTATAGCACAGAATTCATTTTATCAACAAATGAATAATCAGTTTTATCAAAACTGATCAAATATTCATTCTGTCAAACAAACTACTGAACCAATAAGTAGCAAGTATATTCATTATCCAATAACATGCAGGTTTTAATTTACTAGTCTTTCTTCCCACTATTTGAATTGGTTCTATAAAGTGTTGACACCACCACCCACACACACACAGAAGGATTTGTTTGTAGGATGTATTTAACAAGATAAAAAGCTGCCAGCTCTGCCCCACATGGCTGCACCATCACTAGTGCATACATACTGTGTGGCCAGCTATAGAGGGTGCCCTCTAATGTCTGCTGTGCTGCATAGCAATAACCATTAATACAGAACAAACATGTTTTAAAAGGGCACATGTTAAACACTATAGGTTCTTATTTGGGATGTCTTACAGACAAATGATAAATAAAAAGCTGCACTGATTTTGTGGCACAAAACTGATCTAATGATGCTTCTAAGCATTGTATAGCTAAAAATTACAAACCAGATTCCAAAAAAGTTGGGACACTAAACAAATTGTGAATAAAAACTGAACGCAATGATGTGGAGGTGCCAACTTCTAATATTTTATTCAGAATAGAACATAAATCATGGAACAAAAGTTTAAACTGAGAAAATGTACCATTTTAAGGGAAAAATATGTTGATTCAAAATTTCATGGTGTCAACAAATCCCAAAAAAGTTGGGACAAGTAGCAATAAGAGGCTGGAAAAAGTAAATTTGAGCATAACGAAGAGCTGGAAGACCAAATAACACTAATTAGGCCAATTGGCAACATGATTGGGTATAAAAAGAGCTTCTCAGAGTGGCAGTGTCTCTCAGAAGCCAAGATGGGGAGAGGATCACCAATTCCCACAATGTTGCGCAGAAAGATAGTGGAGCAATATCAGAAAGGTGTTACCCAGCGAAAAATTGCAAAGATTTTGCATCTATCATCATCAACTGTGCATAACATCATCCGAAGATTCAGAGAATCTGGAACAATCTCTGTGCGTAAGGGTCAAGGCCGTAAAACCATACAGGCCCTTAAACGACACCGCATCACAAACAGGAATGCTACTGTAAAGAAAATCACAGAATGGGCTCAGGAATACTTCCAGAAACCATTGTCAGTGAACACAATCCACCATGCTATCCGCCATTGCCAGCTGAAACTCTACAGTGCAAAGAAGAAGCCATTTCTAAGCAAGATCCACAAGCTCAGGCGTTTTCACTGGGCCAGGGATCATTTAAAATGGAGTGTGGCAAAATGGAAGACTGTTCTGTGGTCAGACGAGTCACGATTCGAAGTTCTTTTTGGAAATCTGGGACGCCATGTCATCCGGACCAAAGAGGACAAGGACAACCCAAGTTGTTATCAACGCTCAGTTCAGAAGCCTGCATCTCTGATGGTATGGGGTTGCATGAGTGCGTGTGGCATGGGCAGTTTGCATGTCTGGAAAGGCAGCATCAATGCAGAAAAATATATTCAGGTTCTAGAACAACATATGCTCCCATCCAGACGTCATCTCTTTCAGGGAAGACCCTGCATTTTTCAACAAGATAATGCCAGACCACATTCTGCATCAATCACAACATCATGGCTGCGTAGGAGAAGGCCTGAATTGGCCAGTCTGCAGTCCAGATCTTTCACCTATAGAGAACATTTGGCGCATCATAAAGAGGAAGGTGCGACAAAGAAGGCCCAAGACGATTGAACAGTTAGAGGCCTGTATTAGACAAGAATGGGAGAGCATTCCTATTCCTAAACTTGAGAAACTGGTCTCCTCGGTCCCCAGACGTCTGTTGAGTGTTGTAAGAAGAAGGGGAGATGCCACACAGTGGTGAAAATGGCCTTGTCCCAACTTTTTTGGGATTTGTTGACACCATGAAATTCTGAATCAACATATTTTTCCCTTAAAATGGTACATTTTCTCAGTTTAAACTTTTGTTCCGTGATTTATGTTCTATTCTGAATAAAATAATAGAAGTTGGCACCTCCACATCATTGCATTCAGTTTTTATTCACAATTTGTTTAGTGTCCCAACTTTTTTGGAATCCGGTTTGTAATTTTAAAGTAAAGCATTCAAAACATAAATATTAAACGTGTGTGTAATGACCAACAAACGGTGGTGTACTGATGTACAGACAGTTTCGTCTGGGTGCTCTCCTGATCTTGAGCATCTGCAGACCTTTTTATCTGCCCATGGAGTTTACAGCGATATTTTGTACCGCTGTTTATATTCCTCCCCACGCCGACACCACACAGGCACTGGATGAACTGTTTGATGCTATCGACCGGCAGGAAACATTACACCCGGAGGCTGCTTTTATCGTGGCTGGCGATTTTAATAAAGCCAACATGAAGAAAGTTCCGCTGAAGTTTTACCAGCATGTAAA
Organism: Xenopus tropicalis; assembly: GCF_000004195.4. NCBI lineage: Eukaryota > Metazoa > Chordata > Amphibia > Anura > Pipidae > Xenopus > Xenopus tropicalis. Next base: position 48,105,543 of record NC_030680.2, read on the forward strand.
CTTTCCAACACGTGGTGAGAACATCCTGGACCATGTTTACACTCTGTACGCACATGCCTATAAAGACTGCTCTCGACCAGCCTTCGGCAAATCAGATCACTCCTCAGTCCTGCTGCTGCCAGCCTATAGGCAGAAGCTGAAACGTGAGCAGCCTATGGCGCGTTCGGTTCAGCACTGGACGACCAGTCAGACAGCACCCTGCGTCACTGCTTCAACATCACGGACTGGGAAGTCTTCCGGACTGCTGCTGACAACAACATCAACAACTACAATGAGTACGTAACGGACTTTATTCACAAATGCGTCAATTACAAAGTACCGCGGGTTAATGTACGGACTTACCCCAACCAGAAGCCATGGGTTAGCGGAGAGGTTCGCACAGCGCTCAGACTGTAGCCTTTAAATCCAGAGGCCCAAGTGAGTACAAATCATCCTGGTATGCACTCAGGAAAGCAATAAAAACAGCTAAGGGACAGTACAGAGAAAAGGTGGAGTCCTGCTATAGCAACTCTAACATCAGGAACATGTGGAGTGGACTGAAGACCATCAGAGACTACAAAGGAAAGAGCTGCAGAGTGGGGGAGGTAACTGCTTCTCTACCTGATGAGCTGAACACCTTCTATGCACGCTTTGATAAACACCTATCTCAGGAGCTTTTGTTGGAAGAGGACAGTCGCCCTCTTCAGATATCTCGGGCAGACGTGTGTAAGCACTTCATAAAAGTAAACACACGGAAAGCTCCTGGACCAGATAACATCCCAGGTCATGTTTTCAAAGCATGCGCCCGTGAGCTAGCAGATGTCTTCACAGACATTTTTAACCTTTCCCTGCTCCAGTCTGCTGTCCCAACATGTTTTAAGAGGACCACCATCATCCCTGTCCCTAAGAAAATGATTGTGAGCTGCCTAAATGACTATCACCCAGTAGCACTCACCTCCATTACCATGAAGTGCTTTGAGCATATAGTCAAGGCTCACATCACATCTTTACTCCCTGCTTCACTTGATCCGCTCCAATTTGCCTACAGGTCAAATAGATCTACAGACGATGCAATAGCAATTGCACTTCACACTGCCCTCTCCCACCTGGACCAGAGAAACACATATGTGCTGATGCTGTTCATTGACTACAGCTCCTACCATCCAGACTTGTCATGAAATGCCGTGACCTGAACATCAGTTCCTCCCTGTGCAGCTGGATCCTGGACTTTCTGACAAACAGACCTCAGGTGGTTCAGATCGGCAACATCACCTCATCCACACTGACACTTAGCACCGGTGCCCCCCAGCGATGTATGCTCAGCCCCCTGCTGTACACCCTGTTCACCCACGACTGCACAGCTACACACAGCTCCAATACTATCATCAAATTTGCAGACGACACCACCATCATCGGCTGCATTTCTGATGAAGAGGAGTCGGCATACAGGGCAGAATTGAGAGCCCGGACATCATGGTGCCGTGACAACAGCGCATCACCAGGAATGAACTGCCGGCCATGCAGGACCTGTACAGACAGCGCTGCAGGAGGAAGATGCAGCAGATCCTCTCTGACCCCAGCCACAGTCTTTTCACGCTCCTACAATCAGGCAGGAAGTACAGGAGCATCCAGTCCCGCACCAGCAGGTACAGAGACAGTTTCTACCCACAAGCCATCAGGCTTCTGAACTGCTGACATTCTGCACAAACCAACAGACACTCCCACACAACTACTGGACTCTTCGCAGTGTCACTTTAAGCAAAGCCACTTTAAATCCTCACTGCACAATTTCAAATATTTCATTGCATTTTTTTTATTGTAAATACTTGTACCTTTATTGCACACTTTAATTATATTTAATATTTGTATTTTTTTTTTGTCTATGTAAAGTTGGGAGGAACACGGGTCAAAAAAATTTAATTACAGTAATGATGCTTCATTGCTATTTGTATATGACCATAAAACTTGAAACTTGAAACCTTGAGGTAAGTCAGCTATTCCCGTCATTATAGTAGGCCTAATATCCCCTCATAGTTGCCCCCCTTTTTTTTTTCTTTTTAGAAAGATTCATGCTCAAGGTAAGGGGTTGGAAGCTGGACCCTGAGGGGCAAATTGGTGACATGGAGGGGGTGAAACAACATTATAGGAGGAGGAGTGGTGATGGAGAAGGAGTTGGACCAGTGACATAGGTGGGCAGGCTGAAGGCCGAGCAAAAAAAAAAACCTTGTATGTATGGGCAATAATGACCTGGCTTGATTAAAAATTTTGGGCAGGCGTAAGGCAGATTGACAGGCAGACTGGTAAGTTTGCAATTCTGGCCCTGACCTTGCCTGGTATTTTACTGGCTACTCTTTTGGGCAGGGCTCTCTTCACCTCTTGTATCGGTTATTGATTGCTTTATATGTTACTCTGTATGTCCAATGTATGAAACCCACGTATTGTACAGCGCTGCGGAATATGTTGGCGCTTTATAAATAATAATAATAATAGCTAGGCTGGCAAAATACTGGCCAGACAGCAACCCTACCCCTCTCAATAAAACACAAGATATTAATTGCATTATTTTAGAAAGCCCTTAACATTAGCAGAAAAACCTTGTTATAGTACAATATGCCAAACAGATATTTATGGTAGTAATGTAACTCAGTATATGTAAGACTTATAAATACACCAGTGAGTAGAGCACATCCCCATATAACATAAGTTCCTCCCTACAACAACAACAACTACAACAACAACAACAGCAAACATTTGTAAAGCGCTTTTCTCCCGTGGGACCCAAAGCGCATAACTATAGATAATCGCATTATTAGGAGACTGCTATAAGATAACTAGTACAAAATTACATAATAATTGGAGGAAGCCAAACACTGGACTCCTACAGTCCTCTACAAAGTTTATTAGGGTCACTACTACAGCGGGGAAATTATGTAAAGTTGTACAATTTTATGTTGTAGTGTAATGATGTGAATCCTTGGAGAGAGGAGCTTATGATGGATGGTGGTTCATACGGTACTCATGTGCGTATTTCTATGTGTCTCACATATACTAAGTTACATTATTACTATAAATAAATAAATTGGTGTATTGTACTTTACCGAGGGGCCCCACCCATAAGTAATTATGCTTCTAATATTGGGGGGGGGGTTAATATGATGCAATTACGATATTGTGTTTTATTGACTTGCCTTATGAGGGGATATTAGGCATACTATAATGTTGTGCCACAGCATCAGTACAGCAATATTTTTCTCATCCATTTGTAAAACCTGTAACACAGCAGACATTTGAGGGCACACTTTATAGCAGGCCAGACAGTATCCTCAGCACTAGGGATAATACAGCCATGTGGGGGCTGGCAGCTTTTCATCTTGTTAAATAAATCCTACGAATCCTTCTGTGTGTGTGTATGTGTGAGTGAGTGAACACTTTATAGACCAGTTAAAACATTGGGAAGACCAGTAAATGGACTGGAATGGAATGGAGTTTTCTCGTTGTAGGCAACACCTATTGCATCTCTAGGTGGAACTCCGTTTTCCCATCTCAAGGGAAGGTCCTATTCATAAAATTATATCTAGTCATATTTTGCCATAAGCATCTTCCTCAAAGTTAAAAAATTATCAGTACTTTGTAAAGGTAAGTACAACTATCTAGGAATCCATACCCCATTTAATACAGGAACATTTCTTGTAGGCCCTTTCTGCTGCTGACTGCAAAGTCTTGATACATCTAAATATTCCTGGCTTCTTCTCTATAAAGAATTTACCTAACTTAGTCCATTAAGGATACAATAAAAAACAGTTGAGCACTTAACTTAAAGTCATGTAATTAAAAAAAAAAACTGGATAATTGAAGGCAAAAAAATCTTTTTCTGATTATGCTAAAATTTAATTGTGCAAATTAGGTTTCAGTTTTGGAATTTGAAAGAATATTCTGCTTTGGTAATTTGCTAAAACATGAATGAAAGTAAGGATTGAATGCATCCCTAGAAATAATGGTGAAGATGTTGTGCCATCAGTTTTTAACTTTGTGTTGTGTTAGCATATATATGTAAATATATAAAACAAATAATACTGCAACACTGTCTTATTAATATGTAATAAAGCATATGTGTACTTATGTTGATACAGCGCAAGCATTCCTCTAATACAAAAATCCAGAGTGCTCTTTAGACTGGATACTGCCTCTGGGTATCCCTGGGAGTAAATGGTTGTTGCTAATTAATAAAACAGTGTTGAACCACATTGTGTTATATATTTTATAGCTTATTAATACTAAAATTAAAATAACATTCAGAAAATATGGCAGGATAACATTACTGTAATTTGACTCCCATGAAAGCGGTTTAGTAACAAATTGTAATAAAATAACAGTTCTGATGTGCAATATTTATCACAGCTTGTTGTATAGTTTGTTTTTGCCATTACTCAAATAAAACCACACTAAGGGCTATTTTGTTGTCTTGCTTACATCATTTCTCATTATACTAAAGCAGTAATACAGTTATGGTTTTTGTTATTTCTTCAACTAAAAAGCGTAAACAGGGAAACTGAAGATATACCACCACCCCCTAAAAAAAAAAAGGTGGGAGCAGCTGGATTGTGGGTTATTGCAAGTGCTTTTCTCACCTTGCAGCCACTGAGGAACATGATAGACGTTTGCTCTCTCCTAAACTAATTTGCTACGTCACCAAAGCTGTTTAACTATAAATATATATATATATATATATAAACTATCTCCCATTTAAACATATACACAGTTTTAGATCCTACTGTGGATCAGGTTGAATGTATTTATACTTCGTAGTATATAAGTGGGCGTGTAATGTACATTTGTGGGCGTGGTCTGTTGATGCCGAGGCGGGGTTACATACTGGGGGCGGGCTGCGCCCCCCTCCCAGTCTCAGACATGTGTGAGCAGGCAGCCCGGTACTGCAGGGACAGCGTCCACAAGCTCCTGCAGCAACAGCATCCTCAGGCCCGGGGTCTGGACGGTCTGCTCCGCTGGATTGTCACCAAGATGAGCGACAAGAGTGAGCGAGAGTTGCGGGGAGAGGAGGAAGTCAACGGTGTGCACGGTACCCCTATCCCAATGACCAGGAGGGGCATCTCCGTAATACTGGATGTGAGTAACCGGGAGATACATCTCCTTGCACTCCAGTGCTGGAGAATTCCACATTAGGATAGATGCTTTAGCTGTGTCCATAGAAACGCATCTTTCCCAAATTACTCTGCACTTGGTCCCAAATGTTCCTTGTGATGCATCTTTGAGTTTCAGGTGTAAATCTTTTATCAACATTATGTACATTACAGGGGTAGGTCGCGGTGCCTAAATGCTTCACATTTAGATACCTATATTATTACATGTATTCTTTATAGTTTATTAACATTTGTACAGTCTGGTTAAGATTTCTTACAATTTTGCACGCATTATGCTTTATTTATATAATCATTTTACAAAAACACATTTGGGGTGTCAGAACCATTCCTATCTAACCTATATCTAAGCACACACACACATTATATATATATATATATATATATATATATATATATATATATATATATATATATATAAAATATATAGGTGTGCATTTTATATACACAAGTCAAGGAATTTTTTACATGAAAAAATTCTTAAAAAATGTAAACAAAATAGGCATTCACAAAGATGCAGTTTTCCATTTTAAAAAAAACTGCCTATCTCATATAGAAATGAATTATGCATTATTCTTTGCTTTCCTATATGTAGGTTAATTCAGAGAGAGTGTGCATGGCGTGTATTTTGTGTTTAATGTATAAATATTATGCAGGCAAGGGAATCCGAAAAGGCACATGCATACACATGAATTATTCTACAGCTATCTATGCGCTGCTTAATGCATGTGTGCATCTTATACAAAGTGAATTCAGAAATAATATGGACTAAGTGTAAAAACAACAAAAGCATGCAAGATGCAAATAATATACTGGTCATCCAAGGTGCAGGACTATACAGTATATACTGTATATATACATATGGCTTGTGATTTGAATATGAAATTGACACACAAATTGTGTATAGAATTTGGAGTATATTGCAACAGTTAGTCAATTCAGTTTTTTGATCAAAAGTTTTCTTTTGTCAATTATAAAGTTGTAGGATAAAAAGAACAATGCATAGGGTGAGTATGTATGTATAACTTTATTTATAAAGCACTACAAGGGTACGCAGCGATGTACATTCTTACAATAAACACAATTACACACAGGGAGGACAAGTGTTATAATAAATACAATAAATAAGTATAAATACACAGGGAAAAAGTACCATGGGGTATGAGACACTTTAGGAAGGTGGTAGCCCATAGAGCTTAACATCTAAGTAGTATGCTGTTAATTCAAATGTACTGTATGGCTTTCTAGTCCTTATATTCTGTAGTTTAGATTAGAACCTTATTTAGCCATAAAATGACACATCAACCTTTCAAACTTTTCTTAAGTAAATTGTACATAACTTCTAGGCCAAAAATCTAAACAGAGTACAAATCCCAGTACCAGCCATCCTTCTACTACTTTCCTAAAAGTTTCATTTCTTACATTGTTGCTCACTACTCCTGGTCATCGGACCAGCTTTCCCCCAGTTCCTTTACTATTATGCTCAGCTTCCAGCCCCTTTACTCTGATGTTCATATTCTAGCACCACTTCCCACTCTCCACCTTCTTCCATCCTCTAATCATAGAGTTGCCCAGACACCTAGCAAGCCTCCCCTCTAGATCCGTCACCATCAAACCCTTCACCATCAAACCCTTTCTTCAATCTTGTGCTCAACTGCAGCAGGCTTAGAGCAGCATCAATAGCAACTCTGACAGGCAGTCAATACACACTGCCACACCAATAAAAGGTGTTTGTCCTCCTCTTTGCACTACTGATTGCATTTTTGTTTGCGATCCTGTTGGAGCTACTGTGTCAGGATGCCCATGTTATTGCCTGTCTTAATATTCTAACATATAATGAATCTTATTTATATACAGTACTTGCCTTTTACAGTGGTTATGTAAGGTTAATTACATTTTTATAAATGTCACATTTAGATGTTGGTGTCTGTCAGTGTTTCTTTGTGGGTGTGTTAAAGGACAAGTCAATACAGAATATCATTTTTGCCTAAGAAAAGAAAACCTAATTCTAAGCACTTTTGCAATATACATTCATTCCAAATTTGTAATAGTTTTTGAGTTATTTGTATAACTGCTATTAAAAGCAGTTTGTCATTTTCTAATCTGTGCCATGGTTGACAATGTAACACGAGGCAGCAACTGATAGACCTGTCTTGATGGAGGAGACTGACCTCAACCAGGAGTTCAGCAAATGCTGCTTTCTATAGCAATTACATTTCAAATAACTTTTAAAGCACTGAACATTTTTAATAAATTCATATTGATAAGTTGCTTAGAATCATGTTTCCTTTTATTAGTTTTTGTGGTTGACATGTCCTTTAAGGGTGCCTTCTAAAACCACAATGTGTGAACAAAAGGGTGTAATTTACTATTTGGTGCATTGGAAATTGCCCATCCTGTACAATATATATATATATATATATATATATATATATATATATATACAAGGTGCAGAATGAAGAGCACACCAGCACTTACAGATGATACCCGGGTGCCAGAGCAGTAATAATGGAATAAAGTGAAAGATGTCGGCACTCACAGGATTTGCACAATAGTACTTACAAACAGCAAGTCATAGTCAGATGCAATAAGGTGAGGTTTATTGGTCCAACGTTTCGGTTCCTTACTAGAACCTTCGTCAGGGAAACAAGTGTGTGCACAGAGCAGGGTTTTTAAATACAGTGTTTGGCGCCAAAGAGCGCGTTGCTAGGCAACCATTCAGTAAACAACAAAACACAGAAAGGTAAAAAACAAAGAGTAAACAAAAAATAAATAAAAGGGAATGAATGTATTTACAAACCTATGCGTGGTGTCATTACTAAGCCAGGATTCATGTTGGTAGAACTACCGATCTCTGTAGGCGGGGAGCCCCGTGTGTAAGAATGCCCTATGTGAGCCGACATGTCCATCAAGTTCAAGCGCCACCCACGTAACCTATGCGGGGTGCTCCTTAGCAACGGCGCATGTTAACCCAGTGGGTTATAACATTGTGCAGGGACCCTTTGTGGCACACATCAAGTGCCGATACGGAGCGCACCCCTTCTGTTACTGGCGCGGCTATCTGCAAGCCGGCACAGTGTCACGCGGTCAACGCTAGCGGCGGTCTGACACTACTGGAGTCAGCCAGGGGTATCGACCAGCCGCATCGCTAACACAGGGGGGCATATGTACGGGTATATGGTTTGCACAGAAAGCGGCATAAATGGAGCTACGGTGGGTGCGCATGAGCCCCCCGCGGGGCTAACCTATATGCATGCATGTTTTTAGTCAAAGAGAAGGAACTCACATAGTGTGGGCAACACAGCAGGGAGGTCATCTTTCACTTTATATATATATATATATATAATATATGAATTACTATACTTAAATTTTATTGCAACGTTTCATATTTAAATGGCATTTTATGTTTAAAGATAGTAGTCAAGGTAGTTCTATTCTGTAACAAACCTTCAGAATTCCAGTGATGGTCCGTGCTTTCCCTCTGGCACTAGCACATTTAAAGTTCATCAGCTACATGTAGATCAAATCTCCTACAATTTCTACAATGTATACATTTTTTTGCATGAATACAAAGCACAGTTCCTGAAATTTAACTACTTGCTCAAATACAATTGATGAATTGGGACATCGCCAACTAAATTCCCACTATATAGTTTGATATAGATAGAATATTATACATTTCTAATGTTTAAATAAAGACTAGTTTTATGTACAGTGGACACAGCATGCTAGGTCATAGTGGAAGCATAGAGACTGAAAGATGCAGATAGTATTTGTGGCATTAAGAGAAAATATTTGATTGGTATCTCACAAATAATTGTAACTTGGTTTTTAATCCCCCCCACAAAAAAAAAAATCATACAATAATTGCAGTAGTTTTTTTTTTAAAAAATTGTTTTTATTTATTTTTGGATAAATCAATCGGATTCCACATATGCAGGATATTATCTTTTACAGAAATCAAAACACGTTGTTATACATAGGTGTTTAGTATTTTTGTGGTTTGAGACAATTAGATTGGTAAGCTTGTTGTAGATATACAGATATATGAATGGTAGGTAGTTGGCTGTTTCACGCTTAGGTGAGCCAAGTTACCAAAATAAGATAGGGTGGAGGGTCTGATTGACAGAGATAAACAAACAAGTAAAGTCAATGTAAACTATATACATTTCAGTTCACCGGTTCTGGGGGGGAGCTGTTTGGGGTACCTGTTTCCGTTGTGTTTTGGATCCTGGGAGGCAGCGAGGACTCATCTTGGGGTCGTTATGACCTGTAGTAGGGGATTAGTGCCTCTGAGGCTCTCTTGATCATACCATATGGTATTCTTGAATGTATCAACTGTCAGTTGCCTAACGTCAGGGGGGAGGTTCAGGATGTAGGTTGTCCATGTGTCAAAGAAGCTGTGTGTATGGATTGTTTTGTTGGTTGATGCCTCGAGCCAATCCATATGAAAGAGAAAATGTAATTTACTTTTAACGAGGTTTATGGGTGGTGGTGTGTGGAGTATGGCTTTTCTGGTGGCTGCAGCTAGTTTTCCTGCTAGTGCTCTGTCAGGTTTGGTGATCTGTCGCCCCCCTTTTATTTTACTGAAAAGAGCCCATTCGATGTCTGGTATGAATTTCTTTTTTGTCAATTGATGCCAGTAATCGTATATTTGTGTCCATAGGGGTTGGATAATTGGGCATTGCCAAATGCAGTGGGTTAGTGAGCCTTCATCTGTTTTGCATCTCAGGCATTTGGGATTGTCTAGTTGTCCCATTTTGAATCTCCGTGCTGGAGTTAGGTAAGATTGATGTAGTAGTTGTAGGGTCATGATCTGGTATTGGCTAGAGGGAGTTAATCTCATAGCATGTAGATGGAGTTTTAGAATGTATTGTTCATCTGCGTTCGGGATGGTATCTGTCCATTTTCTCAGAGAGGTATCTTTGTGTGTGTCAGTTGAATTTGATCTGATGAGTCTGTGGATAGATGCTGTGGAGTGGTGGGTATTGGCTCCTTTCCATATATGATTTACAGGGCTACAAATGTCTTGTTCTGTTAGCTGTCTCAAGACCCCTCTCGCATAGTGTGTGGCTTGTATAAAGTAGAAATGTTGAGTTTGGAGAAAGGGAAATTTGGTGGTTGCTTCAGTAAATGTCATAAGAGAGAGTTTTCTATTAAGTATGTCTCTAATGCAGTGAAGTCCTTCTTGTTTCCATTTGGTATAGATGTTAGTCATTAGGCCGCTGGGGAAGTTTGTATTTCCTGTCCAGGGTAAGTATAGGGAGAGATGTTGAGTAGTTTTGTGTTTGTGTCTAATTGTCCGCCAGGCTTTATAGGTATGGATAAATAGTGGGTTATTTTTTTGGGTAGTTGTTAATTCATTTGGTGGTAGATGGAGGAGAAAGGTAAGGTTTTTTGCTTCCATGAGGGTATGTTCTAGTTCTAAGTTGCTATATGTGTTAGTATTGTAGGTCCAGTCTCCCACATGACGTAGAAGGGCGGCCATATTGTAGTTGTGTAAATTTGGGAAATTAATGCCCCCGTTGGTTTTCGTTTGTTGGAGTTTGTACATGGCAATTCTGGGTCTTTTATTTGTCCATATGAATTCTCTGAATATCTTGTTTGCTAGTTTGAGGTCTTTTTGTTTAAGGTAGTAGGGCAGCATCTGGATTTTATACAATAGCATGGGGAAATATATCATTTTTATGAGATATGCTCTACCTAGGAAGGTTAGACTCGCTGTTTTCCATTTATTTAATTCATGTTGGAGGTCTAGAATGGTTTGGGTGATATTCAGTTTGTATGTATCAGCGTGATGGTCTGTGAATTTGATCCCCAGGTATGTAATGTGATGTTGGGCTCTTTTGAAAGGGAAGTTCTGTGTCCAGTCAGAGGTGGTGGTATGCCTTAGCTTTATGGCTTCCGATTTGTCATAATTAATTTTTAGGCCTGTGAAGGTTGTGTATCTATTGATAGTCTCAAGGATTATTGGGATGTCTTGTTTGGGGTTGCCGATGAATAATAAAATGTCGTCTGCAAAGGCTACAATTTTGTGGCATGAGTGTTTTGTTGTGAGTCCTTGAAATAGTGGGTTTTGTCTGAGGTGTCTAAGTAGGGGGTCAAGTGCTAAGTTGAAAAATAGGGGGGAGAGAGGACAGCCTTGTCTGGTGCCTTTCTTGATGTGAAAGCGATCTGAGTTGTGGTTGTTAATTGTGAGGAAGGCGGTTGGGGTGGAGTATAGGGCTCAGAACAGTTTTAGTAGTTGGTGGCCGAAGTGTTGGAATTAAAGTATTCTCAATAGATGGGCAAAATATTCTATCAAATGCTTTTTCTGCATCTAGGTTTACCAAAATTCCATGTTTGCGTTTTTCTATGTTATGTTGGTAGATTAAAGCTAAGATTTGTCGTGTCGCCTTAACCGAGTGGCGTCCTTTAGTGAAGCCTAATTGGCAGGGGGATAGGATTCTGGGCAGGATTCGTTGAAGTCTGTCTGCCATAATTTTGGTGAGAATTTTGAGGCCAGAGTGGGAGGCCTTGTAGTGTGTTGTTGTATAAGTCTAGAAGTAATGGGGTTAATTCTGGGGCAAGGATTTTGTAAAATTCTGCGCTTAGGCTGTCCGGCCCTGGGGATTTGCCTGATTTTAATGTCTTAATTGTCGTTTGAATGTCTGTTTCTGTTACAGGTGCATTTAGTAGGTTTCTTTCCTCTATTGTTAGTTTTGTTAGATGCGCTTCCTGTAAGAATTTAATCCCTTCTGTAGGGTTGTCTTGTTCTAAAGCTGGCCATACACGTGGCGATCTCACGATGTTTCGTACGACCGTCGGTCGCACGAAACATCGTCAGATCCGCCACACACCATTCAGGGCTGAATCGGCAGGTAAGGAGGTAGAAACAATAGGATTTCTACCTCCTTCTGCCGATTCAGCTCTGAAGGGAGAATTTTGGTCAGGCGCCTTCTATGGCGCCCGATCAAAATTTTCTAACTTGTCCGATCGGCGAGCCGACCGATTTCAGCAGCTTCCTGCGATATCGGTCGGCTCGCTGACATGCCATACACGCACCGATTATCGTACGAAATGAGGTTTCGTACGATAATATCGGTGCGTGTATGGCCACCTTAAATCGTAAAAGGATTGGAAGTATTGTGTCATCTCTTCAGTTATTTTTTTTTTGTCAGTGATCCAGCCTTGTTTTCCCTGGAGCTTATGTATGTAAGGTTGTAGGTTTTGTTTTCTCGTTATGCTTGCCAGTAGTTTGCCTGTTTTATTGCCCCATCTAAAGTATTTGTTGCGTTTATAGTCTAGACTTAATTGTGCTTTCTCAGTGAGTAGTGTATCAAAGAGATTTTTTATCTCTTTATATTTGTTTTGGGTTTCTCTGTTGTTATGGGTTTTCAGTTGTATGTAGGCTTGAGAAAGTTCCTGTTGGAGGGTCATGTATTTGGTGTTAAAGTGTTTTCTGCGGTGCGCCAAATATGCGGTGATTTGCCCCCTGAGGACTGGTTTCGCAGCTGCCCATAGCAAATTAGGGTTGTCCCAGTGGGTTAAGTTATCGTCTATGTAGTTGGCTAGGGAGGTCTTGACATATTGTTTAAAATCTTCATTGTGTGCAAGGTATGAGGGAAATCGCCAATTAAAGGATCGGGGTTGTGGCTGGGGGTTTTGTATGTATAGAGAGATTGGGGCATGGTCAGAGATTATTATGTCTTTGATTTCGGTTTTTTGTATGTGGGGCAAGAGAGATTGAGAGGTAAAAATGTAATCTATGTGAGAGAAGGTCTTGTGGACACCCGAGTAAAATGTATAGTCTTTTGAGGTGGGGTTCATGTATCGAAAGGAGTCGTGAATGTCTATGTGTTTACATAATGTTTTTAGGTGTTTGGCCCTGTCCGTGGTTTGTGAGGGGGTTGTACCTGAGTTGTCTAGATGTCTGTCCCACGTTACGTTCATGTCTCCCCCGAAGATTATATGTGCTGCCTCCCAGGAGTCCAATCTTTGCATAAGATCTGTAAAAAAGGGTTATTGTCATTTGGAGCATATATGTTAGCAATGGTGTATTTAACATTCGCTATTTCTATCTGGAGTAGGAGGAATCTACCTTGTTTATCTTTGTAAGATTTTAAGATTCTATAACAAAGCATTTTATTGAAGATAGTTGCTACACCTCTGATTTTTTTCCTATGAGAGGCTTCTAAACATTCCCCAATCCAGTTATCTTTTAGTGATGGTTTGTCTTTTGTGCGCCAGTGAGTTTCCTGGAGTAACACTATATGGGGTTTCTCTTTTTTCAGTTTATCTAACACCTTCCTTCTTTTAAGGGGGGAGTTAAGACCCCCTACGTTCCAGGATAAGATTTTAATATCTTGTATGATGGTTGTAGTATTTGCCATCTAAAGGCTATCCTATGCCTTTTCTCCATGAAGTAAAAAGTAATTGGGTTACTTGAGGGGATAGCCGGCTCTGTCCCAGCGAGCAGATACCGGGTACTTTTGTTTTCGGGAACCGGTGAACTGTGTTAAGAAAGTACAAAAAACAAACAAACAATAAGTTTAACATATGCACGTATGTTTCATAAGCAAATACCGCACTATTATAGACAGATAGGGGATGGGTGGGTTAGGAGGTGAGGGGTTGGGTGACAGCAGGACCAGAATGGGTGGGTCCTTTGAGGGGTGGGGGGTATTGGGAGTGTGGTTTCAAACTTGGTTGTGGGGGAGAGGAGGGGGGGGAGACGGAGGGAAGGGGGGGGGTTGTAGCCCTGATTGTCCAGAGTCTTTTCGCTGTTCAGTATCAGGGTTCTCAAAGTTGCCCTGAGGTGTGGGGTTGGTTGGATCTTAGTCTAGGTGCTAGCCCTTGCTGGTGAGGATCCATTTCGTTGTTTGATTGAATCGGGTCAGTCGCCTGGTGAGGAGCTTGGAGAGTTGTTTGCTGGTTCTCCGCTTGTAAGAAGTCGAAAGTGTTTTGCTGCTTTCTGGGGGTCCTCAAAGATGTGTGTTTTCCCATTTTCCAGTACTCTGAGTTTAGCTGGATATAGGAGAGAAAATTTGTGTCCTGACTTGTATAGGTGACGGCAGATGGGGGTGAAGTCTCTCCGTTTGGCGGTGACTAGGGCTGAAAAATCTTGGAAGAGATAGAGGCGATGTGTCTCATATTTGAGCTCTTTAGTTTTCCTATATGCGTCCAGGATCTTTTGTTTATCGGTGTAGTTTAGTAACTTGAAAATGACCTGTCTGGGTTTGAGCGATTCTTCCCGTGGAGGGGGGCCTATTCGGTGGAATCTCTCTATTTGATAGTGGCTGTCGTTTGGGGGTATTTGTAGAGTTGCTGGCAGCCAGTTTAAGAGGAGGTCCTCCAGTTGTTTGCCCTTGATAGATTCTGGTATGCCTACCAGGCGGAGGTTATTTCGTCTGCTTCTGTTCTCTAGGTCATCAACTTTGTCTGTGAGAATTAGAATTTGCCTCTGTTGGAGATCAATTTGGTTTTGTGCTTTTGTAAGGTCATCTTCCAATGTTGAGATTCTATCTTCCGCTTCTTGTATGCGCTGTGATTGGTTAGATGATTGTTGTAAGAGTTCATCTAGCGTTTCTTTGATACTTGCCAGTTTTTGATCTAGTAAAGGCGCTAGAAGGTGAACCAGGTCACTTGAGGATATAAGGTCCATGGACTCTGGTGGGCTGATTGGAGATGTTGGGGTTTGTTGGGGGGATGTGGAGGCATCCAGAATTGGTGTTTTTGTTTTTCCCCTTGTTGTTCCGTTGGGGGAGTGTAGTTGAGTGCCCCAGATATTTCTCCATTGATCTAGATTGGGATGACCGTGTGGACATCAGTTTTGATGCAGGTTATGTAGTTAGTATAGAGGCTGATATAAATGGTTTCCACCTGCTGTTCCCCTTGAGGTTGGCTGAAATGAAGGTTAGAGTGCGGTATTGTATGTTCACGTCGAATGCTACATTGGTGGCTTTTAGGCAGATGTTGCCACTTTTGAGTTGGAGTTCTGTTTGGGGCGTTATGCGAGACGCCGCAGAAGTCACGTAGCTAAGTTGAGTGGGAATACAGTTATAGGAGTTTTTGTGTCTGTAGAGCTTGTGGGTTCGTTGCTCCGGCTTGTTTTATTTGGTTCTAATTGGGTATACAGTCAGTTATATAGTTGTCGTGTGTGTGGCGTTTGGTATGGTGTTGCCACTTTTGAGGTGAGGTTCTGTTTGCTGCGAGGTACGCCGTGTTGCCTTGTTGTGTGGTTGTAAGATGTTGTGTGGTGTAAGATGGCCGCCGGCGGTATGGCGGATCGGTTCGGCTATCGGGCCGCGGGCTTCCGGGGAAAAGGAGACAGTCGAGGTGAGCCCAGGGGCTTCTTGTGATGCGAGCTGTCAGGTCTCCGCTTCAGAGCTGTAAATAGTGTGGTGAGCAGATTATTAAGCTGTTTTCTTTCTTATTATACCGCAAACCCACAGATCGGAATGGGTTACTCCATGCCACCAGCAGTCATCACAAACAATGCATAAAAAATATCCCAAAAGGACAATACTTAAGAGCAAAGAGAAATTGTTCAAGGCCAGGTGATTTCTTTAAGGAATGTGGTGTTCTAAAAGAGAGATTCTTGGAAAAGGGATACAAACCCTCCTGGTTAAACGAGGCAGAGCTACCAGCTATTAATAAAGATAGAGAGACCTTGTTAGTCAAGAAACATAAGGATGTGTCCTCTCCCCATGACTTTAATTTTAATTTTTACACCAAATTTAACAACTCTGCACATCACATCCGCAGGATTATCCATAGACACTGGAACATTGTGTCGGCAGACCCTTTACTGGGCAATTTATGTAAACAAACCCCTAAGGTATGCTTCCGTAAATCCAGAACCATTAGTAACATAATAGCACCTTCTAAGGTCTGGGGCCGAGATCATCCACACACCAAACAAAATGCATTTGGCCTTAAGGGCACTTACAAATGCGGTAAGAAACTCTGCGCATCTTGTTCCTATGTCATGCCTAGGAAACACATTGTGAGGGATATTCCACCCCCTAAGACCTTCATTAATTGTCGCACTATATATGTGGTTTACATACTCATTTGTCCCTGTAATAAATTTTATGTGGGGCGAACCATAAGATCGGTGGGGGTTAGGGTTAATGAGCACATCCGCAACATTAAAGCAGGGAGGATGAACCATGGAGTATCCAGACACTTTAGACAGTTCCATAATAGTGACCCGAAAGGGATTTTCTTTATGGGACTTGAACATATCTCTTCAAAATTAAGGGGGGGAAACAGATTTACTAGACTTAGACAGCGTGAAACCTATTGGATTTTCAAACTGAATACACTGCATCCTGAAGGACTTAATGTGGATCTAGATTTGGCTGCATTTTGATTTTATGGAAGTAATTGTTATTTAAATAATTTTATTGAAATAATTTTTAAAAAGTTTTTAAAAAGTTTAAAAAAAAAAAAAAAAAAAAAATTGTGAAATTGCTATGGCAACGCTCTACTCTTCTAGTCTGCCCTTCCTGAGTTATGTGTGGAGGGACAGATCCCTTGCACTTCCCAACTGTGGCCAGCAGGGGCTCTACACTTACGTCACACACTAGCGGTGATGTCATCATTACCAGCCACATCTACTACGAGGGGGATGGGCACTCACCCCATGCTGTAGTACTGTATTAAAGGGCCCTAAGGAGGCCACACTGTAAATACTCTTGAGAAAGCGTACCGCCAGTACGTGAAACGCGTCGAGTTTTATGAAAGCCTGTACATTATCTACACTTTGTAAGTAGATCCATCTTATTCTGTTACTTTTAATAAATGATTTGCACTATTTGCTGCTTTCTCTTCCATTTTGTGCCTATATGTGAGGAGACGGCTACAAGTTGAATCAGAAATTTCTATTTGCCTACTCAATATTGCTATCTGGTGAGCATTTAACATTACAGCACGTGGTGATACATTAAGCAAATTAGCCTTTCACACACTTTCTTTGGGATTCGGTAGTTATTCCTCCTGATCCCTGATTTGCATTACAATATTGCACTATTATTTGTTCTTTGTTCTTTATTTTCCACATGCGCTCCTGCCATAATTCTTTGTATGCGTTTGGGACCCAGTCAAAGGGGTGACTTGAGGAGGAGCAGCAGGAACACACAGAGTTTTCGTCACTTTCTTCACTGACTCTATATCATTAATCACAAAGCGCTGAGGACACGGTATTGTATTTACCACACTAGACCTGTTTTCTTGCTCTGGCTGTGCGGAGCTCGTTTAAAGTGCGGCCGCTGCGTGGGCCCGCCTCCCGGAAGTTCGCCTAATTGCAGTAGTTTTATAGAAATTCAGTGGATATTGAATGGTTGAGGGGGGATACAGTTTGCATTAGCAGTTGGTGCAAAAATGAAAGATAGTTATACTACTAAAATATTACATTTAAGAGGTCTGTTTTCATTGAACAAGTAAATTTCTCATCACCATTGGGATATCACTGTTCCTGGGAGGTATATATTTAAGTTGGTATCTTTATCTGCAGTATATTAATAACCCTATCTGCCGCCATCTCTAGCATATGTCACATAGCACATTGCTGCATCAGATTACAGAAGAAATCTAAGAGCAATTAAAAAAAAAAACTTTGATACTTGGCAGTGATCACTCAATTCCCTATAGGTAGTTACTTGAATAGGCTTGACGTGATCAGAGAGAACATTTGAACTAGTTTAGATGTTATTAAATGGTTCTCAAACTATCTGATCTGGAGCCAATCAAGTGCTACTATGTTTTAAGAAAATCTACCACATAGAATGGAAACAGAGCTGGCATTGTGTACTGTGATTTTTTTCTGTTATATACCCTTATGAGCGACATCATATCTATGATTAAAAAATGTAATAAATCTAGTACATGTTATGGGTAGGACATGTATTAAATCAGGTTTCTAAAGTCATATAATTTTTCTCTTTTTACACCCAGATCTTCCGCCGGGCAGATAAGAATGGTGAGTACATCTTTTGGTATTATATTGTTATATAAAGTAAATGTTTGAATGCTTTGCATTAAATTGGCCATTTTACTGTCTAGATGAGAATTTTTCAAGCTATTAATGTGTTTTTATGGCAGCATTTTGATGAGAAAATAGTATTAATCAATCAATCAATCAATAGTATTATCAAGCATTTTGCTTTTGTGTACATGTATTTTACCTTGCATGAATAAAACCAGGGTTTAATGATATTCCAGTTGTTGAAGCTAACACAATTTCCTTCATCATGAGGCTGCTCAATCCTGTATGCATGCCCCATACCTTGAGGAAAAGGCAACAGCCTGATCAGTTAGGATGAAAGCTATTAAAACAGCACTGTATGTAGAAATTGAAAGAATCCCGACCATAACATAACCATGTCACAACTAAAAATGTGAGACATAGATTTACTTCATAGACCTATAATTCTTCATAAATATGCAAAATGTCTGTTTCATTAAATATACAGTATGTAGAATAAGGCAACCAGACAAGGGTTGACAGATTCTTATGATATCACTGAGGAGACCTTGATGGGATTCCTTATGCCGTTTAGCACTTGTTGGACCACTGGTGACAGGGTCAACAATAGTTCTCAATTGGATTGGCTTGTTTATAAATAATCAAAAACACATAGGTTTATTTAAACTGTTGGGCAGTGAAAACTCACTTTTTTCACTTCCTTTCCAATTTCTTTTCCTACCCACATGTTGACTTCTCCCTGTTTTTATTATTCTCTCCTATTGGTTATACATATTAACAAGTTTAGTTGAAATGATTATATGGGCCCTCACTGTTGGAAACTCCACACATCAAAAAAAATGTTTTTTTGATACATTGTTGAATCAGAATGTTTAATGCTTCCTATAGACTTGATGTAACTTGGACAGCATGTCACACTAAATGTCATTATACTATAGGTATACTGAACTGGATTGTAGTTTCTTAAAAATCAATAAAAATGTAAAATATATATAAAAAAAAAAAACAGTATAGCATAAAACAATATATCATGAATAAGTTTTCTGAACCTGTTTCATTTCTAAATCAGCCTTCTTACTTTACGAAAGCACATTTTAGGGGCTGGTCACCAGGGCTGCCATTGTAATTGACATGTGAAACTACTATAAGGGCCTAGACAGCAACATTTTAAAAGTGTTTTTATGCAACCTCCAAAACCCAGGCAGGCCAATTAATATCTGGACTTCAGGGGTACTTACACAGGATGCTGGACATAATTGCTGCACATTGCTCCACCAGCACTTTTATGATGGGGTAGAAGAATTTCTAATTTGTCCTGACGTTTCTGATTTGACCCCTGACTACCACACACTCTCTTAACCCCTTAATTACCGCAAACCAGATTATTTCCTGCTTAGTCTGTATACCAGATTCCTCCTTGGTTTCAACTCAAACCTGTAAGCCGCTAGACCCTGACAGTATGATTGGGCCATGGACCCTACTGAGGAAGCCTCTCCAGATGTGGAAAAGGCCTTACGTAATATGTCGACCCGCATGGAGGCTTATGAAGCTCAGCAAGCTCACATTGGGCAAGTCCTAGAGGACCAATTGCCAGTTCACCCATTGGTGTCTGGAAGTCCATCTGTTGCAGCTGTTCAGCCATCCCCCATGGCTACTGTTAAGAAACCTTGTATTCCACCACCTCCACATTATAGCTGGGATCCTCAGGCCTGTAGAGGCTTTGTCAACCAGAGCCTTGCACTATGCTTCAGAGCATTCCATGCTGGAAGGCAAAGCGCTGAAATGGGCATCCCCTCTTTGGAAAAGAACTATCCCCTTGTCAGCAAATGCCAAAGCCTTCTGAACAGTTTTTGATTTCCATGGTGGTGTTGCAGCAGCCTCCTCTTGTCTCATGCAGAGTCACCAAGGCAACCGCCAGTATGCCACAGAACTTTAAACTCTGCCTGTCGAGACTACCTGGAATAATGAGGCATATGTGGCAGCCTACTGGCAGTGGTTCTCTCAAGTTTCCATTTCCTCTGAAGTAGGGAAACACCAACGCCTAGGTGAGGTTGGGCAATATCATCTGGATGGCATTGAACCTTCTCCCCAAAAGAATTCCCACTGTTTTCTGCTTCCAATGCAGTTCCTACTGCGTTTTTGAAGTCCTGAAGATTCCCTTCCTTGGTTATATCATTTCTCAGGAAGGGTTTGAGATGGATTCTGCCAAAATCTCTGCAGTTCAGGATTGGCTTCTCCCTACCAGCACCAAGGCCCTACAGAGATTTGTTGGCTTTGCCAATTACTACAGGCAATTCATCAAGGGGTTCTCTTCTTGCATAGCACCTATACTGGCTCTCATTCGTAAAGTTGGAAAACTGTATGTCTTGTCCCCGCAAGCTTTGGAAGCCTTTAAAGCATTAAAAGACTATTTTACTTCGGCCCCAGTCCTCAGACATCCTGACCCTCATCAAACTTTCTTTATAGAAGTGGATGCATCTGATATTGGTGCAGGGGCTATTTTGTCCCAGAGGCAGGCGGCAGATGGGAAACTACATCCTTGTGCTTATTTCTCTAAGAAATTCTCCTCTTCAGAAGAGAATTATGCTGTTGGGAATCAAGAGTTACTTGTTGTGTAGTTAGCTTTAGAAGAGTGGTGTCATCTCCTAGAAGGTGAATTACAGCCCATCACTATTTATACTGACCTTAAGAATCTTGAGTATATTCAAGCTCTCAAAAGAGATTCTTCAGCAAGCTCGATGGACACTCTTCTTTGCATGCTTAAGTTTATTAAAACTTATCATCCTGGTTCCAAGAATAGAAAAACAGATGCTCTCTAAGTTTTCTCCCTGAAGACTGCCTCAGTAAAGACAACAACACATTTATTCCTTGTAGTCGGATTATCACAATTCGCTTTTCAAATTCTGTCAGCTCAGTCTACTGCTCCTTGAGATACTCCCATTGGCATGGCTTATGTTCCTTCTAAACTCCATTTCTCTGTTCTACAACAGACCCACGATTCTTAACAACCCAGTCAACCTGGACTAAAGAAGACCATGGATTTGTTAAATCTTCTTGTATCGTGGCCACCCATACATAAAGATGTCAAAGACTTTGTCGCTTTCTGTACTGTTTGTGCCTCCAAGTCTAGTCACTCTCAACCCTGGACGCATTAGGCCATGGACTTTATAATTTAATTACCTCCTTCTCGTGGCAACACTGTAATTTGGGTGGTTATTGTCCACTTCAGCAAGATGGCTCACTTTGTCCCTTTACATAAACTCCCAGCTGCTATGGAACTTTCCCAGCTATTTATTGCACATATATTTTGTCTCCATGACTTTCCAGGAAATTGGACAGAGGTTCTCAGATTGTTTCTAAATTCTGGCACTCTCTCTGCAAGTCTCCAATTTTCCTCTGCATACCATCCTTAGTCTAATGGAGCTGCCAAAAGGAACAATTCCTGAGATGCCATGTTTGTCTCTGTCAAGGTGACTGGTCAGATTTACTTCCTTGGGCTAAATTTGCCCATAACAATGCCACCCATGCATCTACAGGGAGATCTCCTTTTCTTTGTGTTTATGGTCAACATCCCTTAGCTTCCACCAGGAAGCTGCTAGGCCCAGGTAGCCGATTGCCAAAGATTTACTTTTGGTGCAGAGATTACAGGACTGTTCGGTAATGACAATGGGGTGGACATGTTCACAATGGGGACAATGGGTTGGACATGTTTTAACATTCTCTGCCAGAAGCACTGTAGGAGGGTAATAGCCAATCACAGCCCTGCAGTCACACAAGCAAAGACAGGCTTTTGAGTGCGGGTGACAAAAAATAGATGCGGGCGACACAAAAAATTGCACAATATAAATATCAGACGGATCTACACCAACCTGCAGATCACCAATGACAATGCTGGAAACAGGTCAATCCTTTCCATAGATTGGGAAAAGACATGGTTGAATGGACCTTCCTGTGGGAATTGCTGCCAAGATACAATATAGGCAAAGAGTTCATAGATTGGGTCAAACCTCTATATAGAGATCTGAAAGCCAGGGTCAGAGTCAATGGCATCCTATCCTCAACTATTACTATGCATAGGGACACAAGACAGGGATGCCCTCTGTCCCCTCTCCTCTTTGCCCTAGCAGTTGAGCCCCTAGCAATAGCTGTCAGGGAAGCAACAAACTATAAGGCCTTAACTTGCGGGCAGTAAAGGAAAGAATTTCACTATATGCTGATGATGTGCTGCTATACCTCAGATACTTGCCCCTCCCTGCAGGCAGCAATGTCTCTAATTCAGACCTATGGTAAGCATTCCGGGCTAAAGGTAAACTGGAAAAAGTCAGTTCTCTTCCCTATTGATCAGCCGACAGTCCCTATCATACTTCCCCACCTAGGTATGCAGATAACAGTCCTAATAAATACCTCGGCATACAGATACATAAAGACCCCTCTCGCTTCATCCAATTAAATCTAGACCCAATAATCCAACACTATGCTAGAACGGTAGATGTGTGGCAAAGGCTTGATCTGATCTACCTGCCCAAAAAATTCTTCTTGTGAATAGACAAAATTACCACCACCTTTATTTGGAACAATAAAACCCTACACATCTCCAAGGATACCCTATTTGCCTCCCAGGACAGTGGGGGCTTGGGGTTGCCTAACCTCCAAATGTATTACATAGTCTCCCAGGTAACATACACATTTTGGTGGCTTGCCCCAAATGCTGAAAATCCCAATATGGCACTACAAAACACACTCCTGGGCTCAGAAGAGGCAATGGAAAATGCCCCATACCGCACACAAGAAGATATACAGCACAATATTCCTATTATAAAGCTCACACACAAACTGTGGCTAATGGCACTACATTAGCTAGGCATAGGCTCACCCCTGCTCTGCCCTGGGCTCCCCCTCTGGAACAACACTAATCTTATCCATCTTAGCCAACTGCCCTACTTTCACTTTTGGCCCATAGCAGGTATTAGGCGACTTGGGGATATACTTGAAGAAAACCTCTTTCCCTCCTATACTGATATCAAAAATAAACCTGCACTAACCCATATCAAACTATACCAACAGTGTCAGACTGGGACCCCAGGGGCCCACCAGAAAACCTTAGACCATAGGCCCACTCTCCAAACTATTTTTCCTCCTTTCCTCGCCCAACGTCTTTATTCTCCTAGTCTCTTTTATTTAGATGCTAGCATCTATTCTTCCATCTATTTCTCCTCCTTGTTACCATTCAGAAATAGGGAATGACCATGAAGCAGGCCAAACGGTCAGGAGCAGGAGGGCCCACTGACACCTGGGCCCACCGGGAGTTTTCCTGGTATCCTGGTGGGCCACTCCGACACTGTATACCAATACTTACAATTTAGGGAGGAGTTCCTAGACCAATTTCGGGAGGCCTCTCTAGTGTATGAGAAATAACCCATAGAGAACTGTTGAGACAGGAGTACCTGCCCAAACTGGTCTCCCAAATATACCGATTACTCACTTCTGCCTCTGAAGCCCCTTTCCACAGAACATATCTAAAATGGAGAGCCTTGCTGAGTGACCTAACAGAAGAATACTGGGAAGAAACAACTGAGAATCTGTACCATTTATTGATATCCTCAAGAGACAGACTGATACAAATTTTTACTACAAGTTTATTTCGCTCTGGTTAGGCTGAAAGAAATTGGCCACAGAAACACTGACACATGCCATAGATGCCAGGCTGACCAAGCTGGATTCTTACATAAGCTAGGATCCAGGAATTTTGAGTAGATGTTACCACCCACATGTCGATTCAATTGGCTTACCCCCCTCTCCTGTCACCATATACCTGCCTACTGAGAATTATGGAGGACCAAGTGAACGGCTTATCCTCCAGGCTGCTCGCTCACTCTTTATTATATTATGCACAGAAATGCATTGTACTCCAGTGGATGGGGCGGAAACCCCCCAAAAGAACACAGTGGACTAAGTTAGTTAATGGGGTCTTGCTCTCTATCAAACTAACATACCTTGCTAGAGGACGCCCAGCAAAATTTGACAAAGTATGGCAACCATGGTTGGAGATTGAAGGAGACCCTCTACCCGAGATTGACTAATCAGCCTTATTTTAAAGCGAGCAAATGTATACTCTCTACTCACCCTCCTTTCTTCCTTCCCCCCTCCTTCTTCACCCTCTAATGTTGGGCACTATCTGCCCCTCACATTTTCTATGTGTTTTTGTTATGTTTGAAAATCAAAAATAAAAGCAGTTAAAAAAAAAAAAGTGGTACAAATGGCACTTTGTTGTGTGTGTTTTCTGTAGATAGAGTAGTTGTATGCCATGCAGCTGGCAAAGTGCTTGTCTTCCAGAAAAGCTCTGCATCTACAACTTTTGTCATACAAGTGTATATGTGAATATATGGTAGCATAGAAAAGTAGCTACAAGAAAATATCTGTGTATATTTTGTATACTTATCTTGAACTTACAATCTATAAAAAGGAGGGATATATTACACAACGGGTCGACAGTCAAGTTTCAAGTTTTATTGTCATATACAAATAACAATGAAGCATCATTACCATAATGACATTTTTTTTTGACCCGTGTTCCTCCCAACTTTACATAGACAAAAAAAAAAATAC
The DNA here is from genome assembly GCF_000004195.4 of Xenopus tropicalis. Classification (NCBI taxonomy): domain Eukaryota; kingdom Metazoa; phylum Chordata; class Amphibia; order Anura; family Pipidae; genus Xenopus; species Xenopus tropicalis. The sequence goes on from NC_030680.2 coordinate 48,130,254, forward strand.
AAATATTAAATATAATAAAAGTGTGCAATAAAGTATTTACAATAAAAAAAAATGCAATGAATTGTGCAGTGAGGATTTAAAGTGGCTTTGCTTAAAGGAAAAGTAACACTAAAAATTTTTAACTAAAAAATCTATTCTACCCTCCCCCAATAATTGCCCTATCCTGACAACCATTTGTTATTTTGAATACTTTAGAAGAAAATACCTGTTAAACTTGGCTTCCTGTCATTTGAACAAAGGCGATACGGCGATGCCGGGGAAAGTATCAGGAGATGCATCAACTATGCGGCGATCAATTGATCGAGCCTAGCCTGACTCTTTCCTATACAGACGGAAGGCTAGGCTCGATCAATCGATCGCCGCATAGTTGATGCATCTCCTGAGACTTTCCCCGGCATCGCCGTAACGCCTTTGTTCAAATGACCAGAAGCCAAGTTTTTTACAGGTATTTTCTACTAAAGCATTATAATAACAAATGGTTTTCAGGATAGGGCAATTATTGGGGGAGGGTAGAAAATATTTTTTTAGTTAAAAATTTTTAGTGTTACTTTTCCTGTTGTAAAGGACAATGAAAGGTTAATATAAATTAAAAGTAAGTCTAAAGGCATTCTTTTTAAGTACTTACTGCATATCTTAATTCCCAGATCCCTGCTTGCTTCTCTGAGATATGGTGCTGGCAGCCTACAGCAGTGTGAAGACTACAGTAACATCACTGAAATCTCTCTGTCCTTCCTGTAGGCTGCCAGCGGCAGCCTTCCTATTCTCTGAGCATGTGTGTAACTTAATCCTGTCTCCTGTTCTGAGCTACACATGCCCACCAGCCAATCAGAAGCGGATCTGGCAGAGGGGAGGGGGGGAGGGAATGAAACACATGTGCAGTATGAAGCAAGGAGGGAAAGGAAGGGAGAATACCTTTTTAGAGATGGCTGCCTGTTCTAGAAAATGTGAAGTAAGTGTGAATGGGTAAATATTTGATTAGGTGAGCCAAAAGTGTGGCGTTTTTACTAAACAATAGGAGGACTATTGAGCAGTATGCTTTTTAAATTTTGACTTGCATTCTCCTTTAAAGTGACACTGTGAAGAGTCCAGTAGTTATGGTAAGTGTGTGTTGGTGTTTTCAGAATGTCAGCAGTTCAGAAGCTTGATGACTTGTGGGTAGAAACTGTCTCTGTATCTGCTGGTGTGGGTCTGGATGCTCCTGTACCGCCTGCCTGATGGTAGGAGCGTGAAAAGACTGTGACTGGGGGGGCTGGGGTCAGAGAGAATCTGCTGCATCTTCCTCCTGCAGCGCTGTCTGTACAGGTCCTGCATGGCCGGCAGTTCATTCCTGGTGATGCGCTGTGCTGATCTCACCACCCTCTGCAGAGCTTTGCGGTCCAAAGCATTACAGCTGCCATACCAGGTGGTGATACAGCCAGACAGAATACTCTCAATGGTGCATCAATAGAAGTTTGTGAGTATTCTGGAGTCCATGCCGAACCTCCTCAGGCGCCACAGAAAGAAGAGCCGTTGTCTTGCAGCTTTGTGGTGAGACCAACTATACTAGTATAGTATAGTAAGTTGGGTTGAAAAAAGACATACATCCATCACGTTCAACTATAATGCCTATATATAACCTGCCTAACTACTAGTTGATCCAGAGGAAGGCAAAAAACCCCATCTGAAGCCTCTCTAATTTGCCGCAGAGGGGAAAAAATTCCTTCCTGACTCCAAGATGGCAATCTGACCAGTCCCTGGATCAACTTGTACTAAGAGCTATCTCCCATAACCCTGTATTCCCTCACTTGCTAAGAATCCATCCAGCCCCTTCTTAAAGTTATATAATGTATCGGCCAGCACGACTGATTCAGGGAGGGAATTCCACAACTTCACAGCTCTCATATTAAAAAATCATTTCCGAATATTCCGTTGGAAGGACCTACTGGTAAATAAAACATTAGAAAGGTTATTATATGATCCCCTTATTTATTTATACATAGTTATCATGTCACCTCTTAAGCGCCTCTTCTCCAGTGTAAACAGACCCAACTTGGCCAGTCTTTCTTCATAACCGAGACTTTCCATACCCTTTACCAACTTAGTTGCCCTTCTCTGGACCCTCTCTAACTCAATCATGTCCCGTTTGAGCACTGGAGACCAGAACTGGACAGCATATTCTAGATGGGGCCTTACCAGCGCTCTGTAAAGAGGAAGAATAACCCCCTCCTCCCCTGAATCTATCCCTTTTAATACAACTCAAAACCTTGTTTGCCCTTGCAGCTGCTGCCTGGCATTGCTTGCTACAGCCAAGTTTTTATCTACAAGGACTCCAAGGTCCTTCTCCATTATGGATTTGCCTAGTGCAGTCCCATTAAGGGTATAAGTGACTTTCATATTTTTACATCCCAGGTGCATGACCTTACATTTATCCACATTAAATCTCATCTGCCACTTAGCCACCCAGATTGCCAGTTGGTCAAGATCCTGCTGCAAGGATGCCACATCCTGGATAGAATTGACTGGTCTGCAGAGTTTTGTGTCATCTGCAAACACTGATACATTACATTACTTATAATACCCTCCCCCAAGTCATTTATGAACAAATTAAACAAAAGTGGACCCAGTACAGAACCCTGAGGGACCCCACTGAGAACCTTATTCCAAGTAGAGAATGTACCATTAACCACCCTCTGTACCTGATCCTGTAGCCAGTTTTCTATCCATGTGCAAACTACTTCACTCAGACCAATAGACCTTAGTTTAGAAAGCAGTCGTTTGTGGGGAACAGTATCAAATGCTTTGGCAAAATCCAAATAGATTATATCAACTGCATCCCCACTGTCCAGCTTCTTACTTACCTCATCATAAAAAGCAATTAAATTGGTCTGACATGACCTGTCTTTTATAAAGCCATGCTGATTACTGCTCATAATGGCATTCTCCAGTACATAATTTTGTATGTGATCCCTTAACAAGCCTTCAAATAACTTGCCCACCACGGATGTCAAACTTACAGGCCTATAATTGCCAGGCTGAGATCTTACTCCCTTTTTAAATATAGGAATGACATTCACCTCCTTCCAATCCGTAGGTACCATACCTGATGAAAGCGAGTCTAACATCAGTAGTAGGAAAACTTTTGGAAGGGGTAATAAGGGATAGGGTACTTGAATACATTGCAGTTCACAATACTATTAGTTTGTGCCAGCATGGTTTTATGTGTAACAGATCTTGCCAGACTAATTTAGTCGCCTTTTATGAGGAGGTGAGCAGGAACCTCGATGCTGGAATGTCAGTTGATGTCATCTACTTGGACTTTGCTAAAGCGTTTGATACAGTACCTCACAGAAGGTTAATGATCAAATTGAGGAATATTGGCCTAGAACATAATATCTGTAATTAGATAGAGAATTGGCTGAAGGATAGATTACAAAGAGTGGTGGTAAATGGAACATTTTCTAATTGGACCAGTGTGGTTAGTGGCGTACCGCAGGGGTCAGTCCTTGGTCCTTTGCTTTTTAACTTGTTTATTAATGACCTGGAGGTTGGCATAGACAGTACTGTTTCTGTTTTTGCTGATGACACAAAATTGTGCAAAACTATAAGTTCCATGCAGGATGCTGCCGCTTTGCAGAGCGATTTGACAAAATTGGAAAACTGGGCAGCAAACTGGAAAATGAGGTTCAAAGTTATGCATTTTGGTAGAAATAATATAAACGCGAACTATCTACTGAATGGTAGTGTGTTGGGGGTATCCTTAATGGAGAAGCATCTAGGGGTTATATAACAAGTTATATAATTCCAGGCAGTGTCATGCTGTGGCTACTAAAGCAAATAAAGTGCTGTCTTGTATAAAAAATGGCATTGACTCAAGGGATGAGAACATAATTTTGCCCCTTTATAGGTCCTTGGTAAGGCCTCACCTTGAGTATGCAGTGCAGTTTTGGGCTCCAGTCCTTAAAGGAGAATGGAAGTCAAAATTTAAGAAGCATACTGCTCAATAGTCCTCCTATTGTTTAGTAAAAACGCCACACTTTTGGCTCACCTAATCAAATATTTACCCATTCACACTTACTTCACATTTTCTAGAACAGGCAGCCATCTCTAAAAAGGTATTCTCCCTTCCTTTCCCTCCTTGCTTCATACTGCACATGTGTTTCATTCCCTCCCCCCGCTCCCCTCTGCCAGATCCGCTTCTGATTGGCTGGTGGGCAGGCTCAGAACAGGAGACAGGATCAAGTTACACACATGCTCAGAGAATAGGAAGGCTGCTGCTGGCAGCCTACAGGAAGGACAGAGAGATTTTAGTGATGTTACTGTAGTCTTCACACTGCTGTAGGCTGCCAGCACCATATCTCAGAGAAGCAAGCAGGGATCTGGGAATTTAGATATGCAGTAAGTACTTAAAAAGAATCAACGCACCAGAGGTCACCCCTTTAGATTAGAGGAACGGAGCTTCCATTTGAAGCAGCGTAGGTGGTTTTTCACGGTGAGGGCAGTGAGGTTGTTGAATGCCCTTCCTAGAGATGTGGTAATGGCAGATTCTGTTAATGCCTTTAAGAGGGGCCTGGATGAGTTCTTGCACAATCAGAATATCCAAGGCTATTGTGATACTAATATCTACAGTTAGTATTAGTGGTTGTATATATAGTTTATGTATGTGAGTGTATAGATTGGTAGGTGTGGGTTGTGTGTGCTGGGTTTACTTGGATGAGTTGAACTTGATGGACTCTGGTCTTTTTTCAACCCTATGTAACTATGAGAATATCAGAAACAAGGGCCTCTGTAAATCTGACCCTAGCTCTCTCAGTACCCCAGGGGGTATTCCATCTGGCCCAGGTGCCTTGTTTACATTTATCTTGTTTAACCCTTTAAGCACCATATCCTGTGTCAACCACTGTGTAGTTAGAGCTGAGGCAACAGTGCAGCTATTGGGTGGGACTTGGCACTCTGGCTCCTCTACTGTATACACAGAAGAAAAGAACTGGTTAAGCACATCTGCCTTTTCTGTATCCGCTGTAACCATATTGTTATTATAACTCAATGGGGCCACACCCCCAACCTGCATCTTTTTACTATTAATATACTTAAAAAACTTTTTGGGGTTAGTCTTGGCCTCTGCCGCGATGCGCTCCTCATTTTCTATTTTTGCCTTCCGGATTGCTGTTTTACAACACTTGTTATAGTGTTTATATTCATTAAATGCAGCTACTGTCCCCTCTGACTTATATTTCTTAAAAGCTTTCCTTTTTTTCCCTATTAACTTCTTTACCTCAGAGTTAAGCCACATAGGGTGATTCTTAACTCTTCTACTTTTTCTTATTAATGGAATAAACTAAGAACAGTAATGATTTAATATCATTTTAAATGACAACCATTTCTGCTCTGTGTTTTTATCATAAAACATAATGCCTCAATCTATGCCCTGAAGTGCTGCCCTTAAGGAGCTAAAATTTGCCTTCCTAAAATTCATTGTCTTTGTTGCCCCCATGTAAATTTGTTTCCTGCACCAAACATCAAATGAAATAACATTATGATCACTATTACCCAGGGGTTCAACCACTTGCACATTTGCTATACGTTCTGGGTCATTAGAGATCACTAGATCCAATATAGCATGGTTCCTGGTTGGCTCCTCAACAACTGTGACATAAAGTTGTCATGCAACAAGTTTATAAACTTGTTCCCATTTACTGTCCTGGCAGTACTATGGCTCCAGTCAATATCAGGATAATTAAAATCCCCCATTATTATCACTTGATGCCCAGGAATCTGAAGCAGCTGACTCTCTCCACCTCTGCTCCCTCAATGTGAATGGGGGTATGGCCTCCTCCCTGCAGTCTCCTGTAATCCACAATGAGCTCCTTAGTTTTGCTGACGTTGAGCAGCAGGTTGTTGTCCCGGCACCATGATGTCAGGGCTCTCACCTCTGCCCTGTATGCCGATGATGGTGGTGTCGTCTGCAAATTTGATGATAGAATTGGAGCTGTGTGTTGCTGTACAGTCGTGGGTGAACAGGGTGTACAGCAGGGGACTGAGCACACATCCCTGGGGGGCACCGGTGCTAAGTGTCAGTGTGGATGAGGGGATGTTGCTGATCTGAACCACCTGAGGTCTGTTTGTCAGGAAGTCCAGGATCCAGCTGCACAGGGAGGAACTGATTTCCAGGTCACGGAGTTTCATGACAAGTCTGGATGGTACGATGGTGTTAAAAGCAGAGCTGTAGTCAATGAATAGCATCCGCACGTATGTGTTTCTCTGGTCCAGGTGGGAGAGGGCAGTGTGAAGTGTGATTGCTATTGCATCATATACATATAGTTACATAGTTACATAGGGTTGAAAAAAGACCATTGTCCATCAAGTTCAACCCATCCGAGTAAACCCAGCACACAACCTATACTAACCAATCTATACACTCACATACATAAACTATATATATACAACCAGTAATACTAACTGTAGATATTAGTATCACAATAGCCTTGGATATTCTGCTTGTTCAAAAACTCATCCAGGCCCCTCTTAAAGGCATTAACAGAGTCTGCCATTACCACATCACTAGGAAGGGCATTCCACAGCCTCACTGCCCTCACCGTGAAAAACCACCTACGCTGCTTCAAATGGAAGCTCTGTTCCTCTAATCTATAGGGGTGACCTCTGGTGCGCTGATTGTTTTTATGGGAAAAAAGAACATCCCCCAACTGCCTATAATCCCCTCTAATGTACTTGTACAGAGTAATCATGTCCCCTCGCAAGCGCCTCTTTTCCAGAGAAAACAACCCCAACCTCGACAGTCTAACCTCATAGCTTAAATCTTCCATCCCCTTTACCAGTTTAGTTGCACGTCTCTGCACTCTCTCCAGCTCATTAATATCCTTCTTAAGGACTGGAGCCCAAAACTGCACTGCATACTCAAGGTGAGGCCTTACCAGGGACCTATAAAGCGGCAAAAATATGTTCTCATCCCTTGAGTCAATGCCCTTTTTTATACAAGACAGCACTTTATTTGCTGTAGTAGCCACAGAATGACACTGCCTGGAATTAGACAACTTGTGATCTACAAAAACCCCTAGATCCTTCTCCATTAAGGATGCCCCCAACACACTACCATTCAGTAGATAGTTTGCGTTTATATTATTCCTACCAAAGTGCATAACTTTGCACTTGTCAACATTGAACCTCATTTTCCAGTTTGCTGCCCAGTTTTCCAATTTTGTCAAATCGCTCTGCAAAGCGGCAGCATCCTGCATGGAACTTATAGTTTTGCACAATTTAGTGTCATCAGCAAAAATAGAAACAGTACTCTCTATGCCCACCTCCAGGTCATTAATAAACAAGTTAAAAAGCAAAGGACCAAGGACTGACCCCTGCGGTACTCCACTAACCACACTGGCCCAATTAGAAAATGTTCCATTTACCACCACTCTTTGTACTCTATCCTTCAGCCAGTTTTCTATCCAATTACAAATATTATGTTCTAGGCCAATATTCCTCAATTTGATCATTAACCTTCTGTGCGGTACTGTATCAAACGCTTTAGCAAAATCTAAGTAGATGACATCAACTGCCATTCCAGCATCAAGGTTCCTGCTCACCTCCTCATAAAAGGCAACTAAATTAGTCTGGCAAGATCTGTTACGCATAAAACCATGCTGGCACAAACTAATAGTATTGTGAACTGCAATGTATTCAACTATCCTATCCCTTATTACCCCTTCCAGAAGCTTTCCTACTACTGATGTCAGACTAACAGGCCTATAGTTTTCAGGCTGAGAACGAGATCCCTTTTTAAATAACGGCACCACATTAGCAATCCGCCAGTCTCTCGGCACCATGCCAAACCTCAACGAATCCTGAAAAATTATGTGAAGAGGCTTGGCAATCACAGCGCTCAGCTCATTTAATACCCTGGGATGAATCCCATCCGGTCCTGGACCTTTGTTTACCTTTACATGTTCAAGTCTCTTTTGAATTTCCTCCTGAGTGACCCATTTCCTCCATCGTCTGTAGATCTATTTGACCTGTAGGCAAATTGGAGCTGATCAAGTTAAGCAGGGAGTAAAGATGTGATGTGAGCCTTGACTATACGCTCAAAGCACTTCATGACAATGGAGGTGAGTGCTACTGGGCGATAGTCATTTAGGCAGCTCACATTCATTTTCTTAGGGACAGGGATGATGGTGGTCCTCTTAAAACATGTTGGGACAGCAGACTGGAGCAGGGAAAGTTTAAAAATGTCTGTGAAAGACATCTGCTAGCTCATGGGCTTTAAAAACATTACCTGGGATGTTATCTGGTCCAGGAGCTTTCTGTGTGTTTACTTTTCTGAAGTGTTTACACACGTCTGCCTGAGATATCTGAAGAGGGCGACCCCTCTTCCAACAAAAGCTCCTGAGATAGGTGTTTATCAAAGCGTGCATAGAAGGTGTTCAGCTCATCAGGTAGAGAAGCAGTTACCTCCCCCACTCTGCAGCTCTTTCCTTTGTAGTCTGTGGTGGTCTTCAGTCCACTTCACATGTTCCTGATGTTAGAGTTGCTATAGCAGGACTCCACCTTTTTAAGGGCCAAGTAGAGCTTCATGCACTCAGCATGATCATGACAATTTGGACCCTGAGGGGACACTTCCTTGGCTGCACTGTGGTACAAATGGCACTTTGTTGCATGTGTTTTCTGAAGATAGAGTAATTTTATGGCATGCAGCAGGCAAATTGCTTATGTTCTAGCAAAGCCCTGCATCTACATTGTATGTTAAGCAAGTGGATATGTGATTATATGGTAGCAAAAAAAGAAAAGTAGTTACAAGAAAACATCTGAACAGGTATAGGACCCATTATCCAGAATACTCGGGACCAAGGGTATTCCGAATAAGGGGTCTTTCCATAATTTGGATCTCCATACCTTAAGTCTACTAAAAAAATCAATAAAACATGAATTAAACCCAATAGAATTGTTTTTCATCCAATAAGGATTAATTATATCTTAGTTCGGATCAATTACAAGGTACTGTTTTATTACTACAGAGAAAAAGGAAATCCGTTTTAAAATTATGAATCATTTGATTAAAATCAAGTCTACAGGAGACGGGCTTTTTTTAATTCAGAGCTTTCTGGATAATGGGTTTCACATGCTTCAGGTTGGAAGAACAATATTGCCAAGTTACAGGGGCAGTGTTAATTAATATTGTTATTAATATTATTCTTTATAATTAGTTTTAAATTATTGATAAAATATATTAGGCAGAATACACAAAGCAGATGATGCAGAGAAAATTTGGTATATTTGATTGCTATGTGTTTGTATACTCAAATATTGATATAACAAAGATGTATAAAGAGTCCCGGGTTTTGCCTTTGTTCAGCATTTAATATACATCTTATGTGTGCTGCTCTTTGTTTGAAAATTTGAAAATGCATAACCTTTTTCCTTGAGAGTATGAGCCATTTTCACAGACATTGTGTGGCTGCTCTAGCTCCAACACATGTAAAAAATGCTAGTATGCCAAGATGTTAAGTTCTATGGACAATTTATACTTTTTATACTATCAATAATTTCCAAAACAAGGTTGTTCTCAACAAAATGCACTTGGAGGTCCAGATGTACATTCAGTGTATGTATAAACTAATGCAAAATGGAGAAATTACATCTCATATTAAAAATATGTTTCATGCCTAAACAGGGACATTTGCCTATGTTTAGGTATAAAATACATAAAGCTTCTTTTTCCATATGAGATGTAATTTCTAAATTCATTTTTGTCTGCATTTGTTTATATGTAATTCAGCGTGCCAGCTTCCTTTTCTAAAATTTTGATAACTGTTTGTTGCTTAGGCTGAAATTTATCTGGTGCAGATAAGAAGGAAGTAAAATAAGAAAGATTCTTTCTTTACTAACAGGTGTCTTGACCTTGGTTTTTGCCATATTGTAAAATATATTTTGATAGTTGCAACCTGTAATCATTTAATTACATTTTTACTTAAACAGTTAAAGTAAACAATAAAGCACAGTTTGGCGATATGTGGTTCAATATCAGTGGAAAATAAAGGGTTACATAGCATCTGGTGAAGAGCTCTAGGATTTAATGAAAAGCCAGCTCAGCCTGACCCTCGGTAAAAAAACATTGTGCTGAGGAAATGTGACTTCTGTGTAACAAAACTTGAACAGCAATTTAAAAAAAAAAAACTTAATTAAAAAAACACAGGTAAGCAAAAATGGTTGCATTACCCTGTGTTCCATTGCTCTAAAAAGATGATATGAATGGACCACTGTGTTGCTATTCTTACATTCCCTAATGGTGATGAATGAGCAGTTCAGATCCATCCATATATTACCAACCCCAGTATGTTTGAGATAGGTTCCCCTGGTATCTTCCTGCTGCAAATTAATGTAATGTAAGTTAATGTAATACAATCACTGAAAAGAATGTGCGTCACTGGGGATAAGGCAGAACAGTCTGTATCAGTGGAGATTGTATAGGAACTCCTGCTTAAAAAAAAGACTGGTCCTGCTGGAGCTCCTTTATTCTGGTTCATTTTAAAATTGCAATATAAAAAGTTATAAATGAAGCAGTTTTAATGAAGAGAAAAAGTACTTGCATCATTTATTAATATAGAGACAAATATGTGTTTTTTAGCGTATTTTAGTGTAACATTTCAGAATCCTTAGACTGTAACACTAGGGGGGTGACTGCCCACGGCTCCTGTATGAATCCCTTGAACGTAAACAACTAAAGATAGATGGAGTGAAATAACAGGTTTATCAACCACTATAATACCACTTTTTTTTAATATGAACTGTAATTTGACGTCAGAAGTGCTATTATATATATATATATATATATATATATAAAGAGAGCGAGAGAGAGTACCGCACACAAAACGGCTTGATGCAAAGGAAAAGTTTTCTTATTGAAAAAATTCCAACGTTTCAAGCACAATCAAAAAACGGCCACAGTAACCTTGGCAACCCTTTGTACACAAACCCCACACCAAACAAGTAAAGGATACATTTAAATGTCGACATATACAAGCAAATATATATACATATGGTAGAACGACATGTCGCCCTTTAGCCATTGTTTGCTTGCACTAGATAGAAAATTAGAAGCCAAAAAGGTATATATATGTAGCCCACTTTAGACGGTGCTGCTACTTCTACCATGCAATTGATTGCGTTTGGCGCTAAAAGGAGCCCTGTGTCCCCGCTTCCTATGGGGGGCAGGTATAATATTGCTGTTACTTGGCGTGCCTCCACCCAGGGTAGGGACAGGTTAAACTGTAACACCCCTCCCTGGGACACTCTGTACTGTCCTCCTTGAGACAGGGACTCCCTGCAACTCTCAGTACCTTGCCCTCCTTAGGGCTTACCAGGCAGTTGAGGATCCACACTGTGAGGAATAGATTAGGACACTGGCAGCGATGGTGAACCAGATGAACTCCTTTATTACAGACAGATTATCCAGGGTATAACATGCAATTCAGGTCCTTACTTCCCTCTGGGAGAACCTCTCTCTCAGGCTTATTCCCGGTACTCTCACCGGAAAACTCTCTTTGGGAGCTCCCCCTGGTATCGCGCCAGGAGACCCTCTCTTAGAGCTCTCCCCGGTACTCCCACCAGGCTGACCCTCCCTGAGGCCTCTCCCTGGTACTCTCGCCGGAATACCCTTTGATTAGGAATCTCCACTATGTGGTCCTGGTTGCTCCACCTGAGCTGCCACTTAGTTCCCTGAACTCCGGTGATTGATTGCCGGGGGGTCTTAACCCTGCTACCTCCTGGAGGGGCCTCAGTCTGCCGGTTCTAATTAACCTGTCTTGCACTCCTAGGGTGAACTATTACAACAGCTCCTAATCTGTAACTCCAGCCTGTAGCTATCCTCTGAAATAGAGGTTGGGTTCCAGGACAAACACAGTGGTTGTCATCCCCTTTTATACTTTTAGCACAGCGCCATCTAGTGGTTGCTGTTAACTTCCTTTTAGCAAATAAACATCTAGGACCACCTTTAGGTGTCCAAGTCCCATAAGGCCACCTTCTAGTGCCTGTCTAAACCCACCTAAGGGGCCCAAATCTTGGGATCCCTACATATAATATATACTGGCGCCCCTACTAAGACTGCCCAGTTCTTTTTGGCTCCTAATTTTCTATCTAGTGCAAGCAAACCTCTTCCTTACAGTGGGGTTGATAATCTTACATGCACAGGCACAAGTATATTAATCATGATGTTGTACAGAGAGCACTGGGTAGGCTTAATACTTTGAAGGGCCAAATCTGGCACATGGGTTATGGGACAGGTATATTGTATGGTATTTAAAATGAAATCCATTCTGTAATCTTGTAACATTTTTCTTTGCTTAACACAGACGGTTCTTATTTATAGTGATTGTTCTACTCATTGGGGAGCCTTGTGGAATTTCTCATATAATGCAGGGACCGGCCTATGCCCCAACTGATTGCTTTCATTTATTTTATGGATTTTTAGATTGATTTCTGATTAAGAAAGCATTAAAACTGTCTTTTTCTGAGCTCTACAAACCCCTAGCTGAGGGTAAAAAGCATCTGCTGATGTGTATTGGATTTTATTCCCATTTGCCAGTTCTTAAATCTTTTTAGCTTGCTTTTGCCAGGAAAATATTTTTGGAAAGAAAAATCAAAGAAAAGGAGTCATTGCATGGGAAACAAGAGACATAATGAATATACTTAGATGGGTTGAGCTTAGAAACTTCTATCTACAATTCTTCTGCTGAATATGGAAAAGCAAAATGGATTTTATGCTGGACCACAGGCATACATAATATGTCTGTTTCTCTGCATTATCAGAAACACTTTGTTAAATAGAGGGTTATCACTATAATGCTTTTTTAGCAGATCGATAAAAGGGAGACTTCAGGAATTTTCCTAATGCAAGACTTCATATATTTCAGCACACCCTGCACAATGCTTTTTCATATAAATTTGCTTACTATGTATTCTTTAAGCCAGATTATTGTAACTATTGTATTGTAATTAACTGTAACAAACTATTGTAATTATTGCATCCACAGTATTATCTGCCCAGCTGGAGGCCTCCATAGACATCTTTGTATAGCTTCATCATTTTAATGTAATCTAGCCCTTAAACACTAAGGGGCCCATTCATTAAACCACAGATTTTTGTTAATTAAAAGCACGGTTGGAAAAAATTCGGAATAACCACGATAATTTCTGATGAACAGAAATTGTGTGAAAATTCTTTTCTTGGTCGTACAAAAATATTTTGGTTGCGGTCACGAAATTTTCGTATCCGAATGATCATAAATGGAAGCCTTCCATAGGACTCAATGGCACTTTATAGCTCCAACCTGGCCAAAAGATAGTCACAAAACCAAAGCTTGAATGAATTCCGAAATGGTCTTAGTCTTTGCGAAAAATACGACTTTCTCATGGAAGTTACCGAAAACCACGAAAAAGTCGTACTATTTTAATGATATTATCGTGGTCAAAAGTTCTAAATATTAGAAAAAATACAAATTTTTCTGAAAAATAAATTGTGGTTTAATGAATGGGCCCCTAAGTAATAATTGTCCAGCTACATATAAAATTTGCACAGCACTGATTTAGATGCTATAAATAGTCTGAACTAGTTTTTATCCAACTATGCATTGTGTATCTACTCAACTTGTAATTACACTTATTCCTATATGTTTATGAAATGTACTTAATCCAGGGTTGCCTCAGTGCCCAAGCAACCTGGGAAACACCAAGTCTTAAAATAAAGCATAAAGTGGTAGCCACATTTTACTCATGTCATCCTTTTTGTATTCCTCAGATACAAAAAACACATTGCATAGTTTTTTTTATTAATTCACTAAGATCCAGTCTATTTACACTGGTGGTTTAGTGGGTAGCATTTCTGCCTTGTAGTGCTGAGGGTTCTGAGTTCATGTGTGCTTTTTCCGTGCTTGTGTGGGGTTTCCTCCCATACTCCACAAACACATAGGCATGTTAATTGGTCTAAAATGGCCATAGTGTATATAAATGTCATAGAGACTTTAAATTGTAAGCTCCTTTGGCACAGGGACTGTGTAATGAAGACTGTATAATCTCTGTAAAGTGCTGCACTATATAATCAACAGGAAATAAATGCACTACACTTTGGGGCACATTTACTATGGGTCGAATCCGAGTCCGAATTGGAAAAATCCGATTTGAAAACGAACATTTTGCGACTTTTCGGAAATTATCGCGACTTTTTCGTTACCAATACGATTTTTGCGAAAAAAACGCGAGTTTTTCGTAGCCATTCCGAAAGTTGCGATTTTTTCGTAGCGTTAAAACTTGCGCAAAAAGTTGCGCTTTTTTCGTAACGTAGCGTTAAAACTTAAAAGGCGCAGCGTTTTGCGCAAGTTTTAACACTACAAAAAAATCGCAACTTTTTGCGCAAGTTTTAACGCTACGAAAAAATCGCAACTTTCGGAATGGCTACGAAAAACTCGCGTTTTTTCGCAAAAATTGTATTGGTAACGAAAAAGTCGCGTCAATTTTCCGAAAAAAATCGCAAAATACCGATCATTACGAAAAAAAACGCAATCGGACGCATTCGGCCCGTTCGTGGCTTAGTAAATGTGCCCCTTTGTGTCTCATAACCCATTTGTTTTTCAATTGTAAACTGTAATGAGCAGGGCTCTCTAACTCCTGTATTTGTATGTTTGATGTATACACTATTGCATTGCGCAACAGGGTAGAATATGCAGACAGTGTATAAATACATATCAATAATAATAATATTGACTCTTGTGGCATTTTCCACTCATTTTCCACTCAATATATATAGCTGGAACCTCAGCAGCATGGCCGCTGTTCCATGAGAGGAATGAAGAAGATGCAGCCATATGTGTAACAGGAAACATAAATAGGCCATTCTACAACAAAAATTGACAAGAATATTTTACAAATATAAGCTATAATGAATATAATAATTTTTTCTGACACTTCCCTAATAAACATATAATACAGTTTCAGTTTAACATATTTTAAAGCAATTCTTGATAATTATAGATAAGTTATTTACTGCCCCAAATGTCATGATCACAGTGTCACACGATAAACTGAGAAAAGATTTGTTTCAGAAACCTTTCCATATTATAAGTGTGACTGCTGCTTAGTAAGGCCAGTACCATTTTAATTCAAAACAAATGGTCACCTTTAAAGGGGACCCGTCACCTTAAGAAATAATTCCAAATTGTTTTCTATTGTGTTTGTCAAGCAAAATAAACTTTACTTACACTATATAAATTATTTGAATCTTATTTTCTTCAGCCTAGGAATTCACAATTGCAGCAAGCAGGCAGGTGCCATTTTGAGGACACTGTTATCAAAGCAGGCATTGCATCCTGCCAAAATCTTGTTTCTGTGCCAGTATGGGGGGATCTGATACAAATGCCAATGCACTGGTTACAAAATAAAATGGCTAGGAGGGAGGGGGAATGTGAGGAGTGCAACAACATCTAAGAAGTTCTGAATTGAAAGTGAAAGTAACTGTCTGCCCCACCTCTATGCCTAAGGCATAGAGGCAGGGCAGACAATATATGATTGACAGCTGGGATTTTAAATGCTTTTATAATAGGTATGGATGTGTTAATGAAAAAATGATTTTGAGTTTGATGTTCAATTTGAAAATGGCTTTTATTATACAGCTTTTTATGTCTGGGTGACAGGTCCACTTTAAATGAACTTTTAGTATCATATAGAGAGTTTTTTATATCATGTATTACATTTTTATTTATTATTCTTTGAGTTATTTAGCATTTTGTTCAGCAGATCTGCAGTTTTGACTTGCAGCCGTTATCTGGTTGCTAGGGTCTAACCTTCAATAGAAACCAAGCATTGTTGTGATCAGAGACTGGAATATAAATGGAGGAGGCCTGAATAGAGGGATGTGTAATAAGAATAAGAAGTAATGAAATGAAATGTAACACAGAACAATTTTTATTCGCTGCCAAGGTCAGTGAAAGTTGAAAAGAATTAGAAGAAGGCAGCAAATTTAAAAAAAATTATGAAAATGAAGACCAATTGAAAAGTTTCTAATTCTATAACATACTAAAAGATATCTTAAAAATGTATCAGAGTTTTGGCACACCTGGGAGCAAATTAAAGGCATGGCATCACTCTGCAGCCATAGGTGGTTTGTGCTTCAAGGATGATTCCTCACCTAATGGAAAGTAAAAGCCTGTGGTAGCATTGGCAGTAGTATTCATATGCCATTTGTACAAGACCTCTCAGATCTTTTCACTTTGTTTTTTGTCCTTAGAAGCACATAGCTGAACATTGACATTTTGTCTGTTTGGGAAATATCCACCTTATTATAGAGTAGCTCTCTCTGGAGAATACTGGCCCACGCTACCACCCACTCATATATATTGTGTTAGTTTCTTCTACAGCATTTAGTATCAGTTTGTATCTGTCATGTTTGTTGTCATTCTTTTTCCCAGGAGGTACAGTTCTGCAGTCTTTATAATTACACTTGCTAAGAGTTTGCTATCTTACTTTTTGTAATAATTAATTAACTAATTTACATACGACAGGACATTCAACCAATACCAGCAAAAACAAAGAATTGAATTTTTATCAATACTAGCAGAAACTACGATCTTGACAGCAGAAAATAAGCTGTTAATATACAATGATATGAAAAAGTTTGGGAACCCTTCTTAATTCTTTGGAGTTTTTTTATCATTGGCTGAGCTTTCAAAGTAGCAACTTCCTTTTAAAATATAACATGCCTTATGGAAACTGTAGTATTTAAGCAGTGACATAAAGTTTATTGGATTGACAGAAAATATGCATCGTAACAAAATTAGACGGGTGCATAAATTTGGCCACCCCAACAGAGATATAACATCAATACTTAGTTGAGCCTCCTTTTGCAAATGTAACAGCCTCTAGACACATCCTATGGCCTTTTATGAGTGTCTGGATTCTGGGTGATGGTATTTTTGACCATTCATTTTTTAAAATCTCTCCAGTTCAGTTAAATTTGGTGGCTGCCGAGCATGAACAGCCTACTTCAAATCATCCCATATATTTTTGATGATATTCAAGTCAGGGGGCCTGTGACAGCCATTCCAGAATATTGTACTTCTCCCTCTGCCTAAATGCCTTTGCCGATTTCGAATTCTGTTTAGGGTCATTGTTTTGCTGGAATATCCAACCCCTGTGTAACTTCAACTTTGTGACTGATGCTTGAACATTATCCAGAAGAATTTGTTATTAGGTTGAATTCATCCGACCCTTGACTTTAACAAGGGCCCCAGTCCCTGAACTAGCCAACACAGCCCCACGGCATGATGGAACCTCCACCAAATTTGACAGTAGGTAGCAGGTGTTTTTCTTGAAATGTGGTGTTCTTCTTCCACCATGAAAAACACTTTTTGTTATGACCAGATAACTCAATTTTTGTCAGTCCAAAGCACATGGCTTGTCTAAATGAGCTTTTGCATGCAACAAGTGACTCTGCATGTGGCGTGAGTACAGAAAGGACTTCTTTCTTATCACCCTGCCATACAGATGTTCTTTGTGCAAATTGCCCTGAATTGTAGAACGATGTACAGATACACCATCTGCAGCAAAATGTTCTTGCAGGTCTTTGGGTTGACTGTAAGCATTCTCACAATCCTCCGCATATGCCACTCCTGCATTTTTCTTGGCCTGTCAGACCTGGGTTTCACAGCAACTGTGCATGTGGCCTTCCATTTCCTAATTACATTCTTTACAGTTTAAACTGACAGTTTAAACCTCTGAGATTGTTTTTTGTAGCCGCCTCCTAAACCATGATACTTAACAATCTTATTTTTTAGATCTTTTGATCTTTTGTTGCTTTGAGGATCCCATGCTGTCACTCATCGGAGGAGAGTCAAACAGAACCACAACATGCAATTGGCCACCTTAAATACCTTTTCTCGTGATTGGACACACCTGCCTATGAAGTTCAAGGCCCCGAGCTAATCCAGCCAATTTGGTGTTGCCAGTAATCAGTATTGAGCAGTTACATGCATTCAAATTAGCAAAATTACAAGGGTACCCAAATTTTTGCACAGCCATGTTTTCACATTTGATTTAATTTCATACAACTAAATACTGCTTCACTAAAAATCATTGTTCATCACACACCCCAGTATTCAGATGTTCCTGAGTAATGAAAGACATACCACTGTTATCTTTTTTTGTTGAATGTGGAGTAGATTATTATGCAGGCTGAGAGGGGTTCCCAACTTTTTCATATGACGGTTAGTCAGAAGAGGAAAGAAATTACAAAAAAACACAGATACTGTTTTCAGTGGCATAAGATTTACATATAACTTTGGATTTTTATAAAAAAAATGTGCAATGTTTTGGAAATTTGCTTAAAATAGCATTTTATTTCATTATGATACAAAAGAAAATTTAAATTTTTCATTCTTTGGCAAAACATTCTGTACAAGTTTAGATCTTTGGCTCTTTTGTCCCTCTTTATCTCTATTGATTATGAGTTGCTGGTTGGTGTCAGTGTTGGTTCGTAATTTGTATGTTCATTGTATACATTCATACAAGTGCGTGTTAATAATGATAATAATAATTAATAGTGATAAGATTCTCCTCTAAGGTGCTTCTCCTCCAATGAAAGAAAAACTAGTTCTTCCAATGTAAATAAAACCAGTTACAATATATTTATTGTATTGAGTGTTTGGGCATTGCATTATGTTTCACATATCATGCTTACTATCCATATCCTTTTCCATGAATTGCCTAAGCAAGTTTCCTTGCTTTTCACTTGTATTTAGGTGCATAGCCTTGCATATCAATCTTGACACATATCCATGTCTCAGAGATGAGGTGCTGAAATATTATTACTTAGGATAGCCAGGCAAGCATTCTACCTTTTTTATAACACAAGTAATACCAATCCCCCCATTGGACTAATTATACCTCGGTAGAGGAAGCAATATTGCAGATATCATTAATGAACAATTATAAAAAAACTATAGTGACATCAAGCCTTCATAATAAATAGGGCTGAGATGTATATGTACAGCAAACCCTTGTCTTCTTTAGAACTCAATAAGACCTTTAAAAAATGGAAACAACCAGTTTAATCACTCAATTAAAATCTCAGATCTGCTATTATTGTTAATCATATGCAGTTGATTAGCAGTTCTAGAGTTTTGGCAGGGTGGGACAGGAAGTAGCACTGTAGTGTTTCCTCCTAGCTCCTCATTACCTGCTTTTCTTGCATTTGTGGATGAACAATGTTATTTTACTTTTTTTTGCGTCAGATTACCTCTGACTCTTATGCATGTTTATGTATGCAGATAGCATTGTACATTGTCAGTTATCATTCATATCATATATATAGCATAGCATTGTCAGTTATCATTTACATAAAAGACAGAAGGAGAATATATCAGAATAATTATAAAATAGTAGAAATTAACAGCAAAATTATTACACAGTTTTGGATGCAGTTTCAGACATAGGTGTTTTATAGCAAATCACATGCTCCTGTAAAACAAATTATACCCATTTATTGCAGTTATAATTTTTACAAGTTGCATTGTACACTTAAGTGACTTGCTCAGTGCATTAAGGAGTTGACAGCAATAACCTAACCACTGAACCTTTTATAACAACTCTCTGATCTCTATGTAATAATCTGTTATATGGGTAGAAACTGAACTCAATCCTTTCATTATGACAGAATGTGACCCAATAAAAAAAGAAGCTTATAGGAATAAGGGATAGTCATGTCTCTGTTAACTCTCCCATTACACATTCAATCTTCAGTCTGTGCCATTACATGTAGTTGGATGCTTATTAAAAGCGGTTAAAGTAAGAGATAAGAAGGATTGGCTCAAGCAAAATAAATGAATGCATTCAATGTCTCAATTACAAAAATATATGACATTTAGACATCTAAATTTAGAGAAAATAAACCCAGATCAATATTAAACTTTGTTACATAGTTAAGCTGGATGGAAAAATAAGTCAAATTCAGTCAATCAAGTTCAACCCTTCCTAGTGAACCCAGCACACACACAAACACTGACCTATCTATACATTCACAAACATAAACTATATATACCAACATTATATACCAACAATATATTCCAACATTGATTGTAGTATTACAAAAACCTTAGATATTATACTTGTAACAGAATCTGCCATCACAACATTACTGGGAAGGGCATTCCACAATCTCGCTGCCCTGACCATGAAAAACCACCTATGCTACTTTAAAAGAAGTTCCATTCCTCGCATCTAAAGGGGTGACCTCTGGTGCGCTGCTTCTTTTTATAGGAAAAAAGAACATCCCCATCTGTCTATAATCTCCTCTAATGTACTTCTACAGAGTAATCATTTCCCCTTGCAAGCATTTTTTTTCCAGAGAAAACCACGACTGTGGTTTAGTTGCATGTCTCTACACTCTCTCTCATTAATATCCTTAAGGACTGGAGCCCAAAACTGCACTACATACTCAAGGTGATCCCCAGATCCTTCTCAATTAAAGTTCCCCATACAGGTATAGGACCTGTTATCCAGAATGCTCGGGACCAAGGGTGTTCCAGATAAGGGGTCTTTCCGTAATTTTGATCTTCATATCAATAAAACATTAATTAAAGCCAATAGGATTATTTCACATCCAGTAAGGATTATATCTTAGTTGGGATCAAATACAAAGCACTGTTTTATTTTTACAGTGAAAAAGGAAATCAATTTTAAAAATCTGAATTAATTGATTAAAATGGGGTCTATGGGAGAAAGGCTTTCCGTAATTCGGAGCTTTCTGGATATCGGGTTTCCGGATAATGGACACCATACCTGTAATAACAACTTGATCTAGTTGAGAAGCCTCAATTTTTTTTTGTAACCTTTAGCCCTGCTGAAATCTCTACCCAATGGTATTCCACACACTCCCCATTGCTGTCTCTGGAACATATCTTTAAATCTGGCTTTACATAAAGACAAACCCCTCCACCCTCATTATAACCTCTCTGTCCCTCCTTAAAAGGGTGTAACCATTTAAATTCACAGCCCAGTCGCATGTTTCATCCCACCAGGTCTTAGTGATACTAATTATATCATAATTTTCAGTACATGCAATAAACTCCAGCTCTCCTAATTTACCTGACATGCTCTGCACATTAGCCAGCATGCAACAAAGTTTACTACTTTACCCTCTGATATTTACATTAGGTAACGGAGAGTTAGATTTGAGGTTAATATTAGGCTGTTTTCTGTAACAGAGGAATCTCCTTAGCTGGTAAACTGTATGCCACCCCGCCATGTCTACACTGGCTTTCCCATAAAACTCTAGCTCACCCCCCCCCCCTTCCTTCTTGCCTAGTTTTAACACTCCTCCAGGCTCTTAGCCATTCTTTCTCCTAGCACAGCAACCCCCTTCCATTGAGAATAAACTTGTCCCTGGCTGCTTTTTCCCATGTATTACTTGACATTATATCAGTGTTTTAGAATGCAATGCCCAAAACTTATTAGTTGTTGTATTTTTATCATTTTAAGTAGCTGTCCTGTAAAAAATTTCGCTTGGTTACATTTTCTTTAAATGCCCCACTTTGTATGTGGGTAGTTAAATGTGTATAATATGAATTTAGTTATTCTTTGAAGTCCTTCCTGTTTGCTTTATTCCATTTTAGAAACATTTTGAGTCTACTCACAGTGGTCTTGTTTTAAATCATTCAACAGTACACTTGTTGGTCTAAACTGCTCTTAAGCCAATAAAAGATATATTCTCTGCATGGAACCTAATGGCTGCCTTGTGCAGAATACAGTTCTGCCCCTTGAGCATTCATTAGGATTTATTATATGTCTTTGGCATTTAAGGAAAGAAGAAATAATTGCATTATAGTTTTTAACTTTATAACATCCGAGCGCAGAAAGGACAAAAGGTTGGGGTGAACAGAAGTAATTCAAAGCTAGGTCAGATCCAACCATCAGAATTCCCCAAACTCTGAAGGGCACCAATTAGAGACTATAAAATAAAATAAGATATAATGGTTTTTTCATCTCCCTTCTGTTTGATAAATCTTGTTATGTAGCTCCAGGGGAAGCTCTAATGAAGGGGAGGTGACAGGGGTGTGTGCTTTGTAGTTTTAATGGCTGTTCTACACAGATATTTCAGTGAGGTCTCATCTGCCTTTACATCTTTGGCTATCATTAGCACAGCAGAGACAGTGATTTCTAAAAAGCCTCAGTAAATGCCAATTCTTAATTTGGTGCTCATGATTGGAAAATTTTTCTTATATTTTTTGAAGCAGAGCTACATTGAATTGAAATCTCCATTACACAAACACAGTGCTTTTATTCCAACAACATCCAACACTTTCTTTGTATGTTAACTGGTGTTGGAACTTATTTTTTTTTAAAATAGAAGATTATACACAACTGCAGTCTGTGCTGCAGATGTCAGCCTCCAAAACTCAGCTCAGTACCTGATGCACACTGAAACCCCCTGATTTATTTGCTGTCCTAGCTTTCTGTTGACACGATACAGTCAAACAGATTTTGGTCCAGTTCCCAGTTGGTAATTAAAATGTAGGCAATGTTAAACAACGGACAGATTAATGAGCTTGTTAAAGGAAAAGTAACACTAAAAATTTTTAACTAAAAAATCTATTCTACCCTCCCCCAATAATTGCCCTATCCTGAACACCATTTGTTATTTTGAATGCTTTAGTAGAAAATACCTGTAAAAAACTTGGCTTCCTGTCATTTGAACAAAGGCGATACGGCGATGCCAGGAAAAGTATCAGGAGATGCATCAACTATGCAGCGATCGATTGATCGAGCCTAGCCTGACTTCTGTATAGGAAGGAGTCAGGCTAGGCATAGTTGATGCATCTCCTGACACTTTCCTCGGCATCGTCGCATCGCCTTTGTTCAAATGACAGGAAGCTGAGTTTAACAGGTATTTTCTTCTAAAGCATTCAAAATAACAAATGGTTTTCAGGATAGGGCAATTATTGGGGGAGGGTAGAATAGATTTTTTTAGTTAAAAATTTTTAGTGTTACGTTTCCTTTAAGATTTGTTTGTGTCTGAGCTACTACAAGAGAGATGTTTATCATGAAAATCAGGCAAGCTGCTCCTTTTCCTGCCTTCTCTTTGTATATTAACTCTTTCAAGGAAATTATTTGCTTCCCTTAAAATTGGGTTAAATGTAACATCATGCACCTGGGATGTAAAAATATGCAAGCCACTTATACCCGTAATGGGACTGCACTAGGCAAATCCATAATGGAGAAGGACTTTGGAGTCCTTGTAGATCATAAACTTGGTTGTAGCAAGCAATGCCAGGCAGCAGCTGCAATGGCAAACATGGTTTTGAGCTGTTTTAAAAGGGGTATAGATTCACGGGAGAAGGGTGTTATTCTTCCTCTTTACAGAGCGCTGGTAAGGCCCCATCTGGAATATGCTGTTCAGTTTTGGTCTCCAGCGCTCAAACGGGACATTATTGAATTAGAGAGGGTCCACAGAAGGACAACTAAGCTGGTAAAGGGTATGGAAAATCTCAGTTATGAAGAAAGACTGGCCAAGTTGGGTCTGTTTACACTGGAGAAGAGACGCTTTAAGAGGTGACATGATAACTATGTATAAATATATAAGGGTATCATATAATAACCTCTCTAATGCCTTATTAACCAGTAGGTCCTTCCAACGGACACGATGGCACCCACTCCGTTTAGAAGAAGGGAGGTTCCGTTTAAATATTCGGAAAGGATTTTTTACTGTGAGAGCTGTGAAGTTGTGGAATTCCCTCCCCGAATCAGTTGTGCTGGCTTCTTAGCAAGTGAGGGAATACAGGGTTATGGGAGATAGCTCTTAGTACAAGTTGATCCAGGGAAGGAATTTTTTCCCCCTCTGCATTTGAGAAATTTGAGAGGCTTCAGATGGGGTTTTTTGCCTTTCTCTGGATCAACTAGAAGTTAGGCGTTATGGTTAAACGTGATGGACATACGTCTTTTTTTCCAACCTAACTTACTATATTACTATGTAAATATGCAGCTACTCTTTGTCTGAATCCCTTGTGGGCTAAACCGATATACTTTTGAAGTTAAAACTACAGTTGAAAAAATGCTTTTGGGTGAGTATCAGATGTACATGTTAACAGAGGTATTTTACTTTACAAGTAAACAAATAAAGTACTTTTATTAATGGACTGTAAAATTCCTTAAATCTCATTCCTTGGAATATACTATGTTAAGTTGATTTTTTTTCGAATGTGTACTTCATATCAGCCACTACTCTCCTTAGTTTCTAACTCCCTGATAACTGTAGGTGAAAGGAAAAATATTCACTTAGCTAGAGAAAGTGGTCAGTTTTTGGAGCAGAGGGGAGTGATGGGAATTCTCTGTGCAGTATTGGTTGAAATATAAATCCGCTTAGCACAGATATATTTGCTATAATTATTTCTTTTAACAGCAACCCCTGTTGCTAAAGAGGGAATATGAAATGGGAATGTTGTTTTCCAGTTCTCTCATCATTTTTAGACAGTCCATGAGTTAGCATAGTGCTGGAAGTTGTGAGGCAACGAAATATAAATTAGCAGCATGACATCCTGTCCCAAGGAAACCTCATCTGCTATAACAATAGATGCCGTACTGCAGGTGAAGGCATGGTGCACTTTGGGTTTGGGTGGTAGGGCAGCTGGAAGGTCACTTAGCATGACATTTGGGGTTTATTGTTCAATTTCTGAATTAGATGAACTTGCAACTGTAGCAAGAAGGCTGTGTTTTGTTTTATAGAACCATATGCATTGAGTATTTGTGTTGAAACCTGTTCGGATTTCACCCAGATAGTCCTGTTTTTAGAAGGGCTGTCCGGTCGAAAACCAAATTAGGAAATACAGACAGTATTTTTTAACTCCCTGACATCATAACCACACCCCCCCTTCCCGAAATGGCACTTGTTTTGCCATTGTACTGTATGTAAAAAATTGTGTGAGATATATGTGGCAAATTGCGACGTTTGTAAATTTAGGAAACCTTTGCAGATACTTGGTGTAGAAATGCGTCTTTACTTATGTTGGATTTGTTTGAATGTCTACTTTCCAAAAAATATATGGTTTTCAGGGGTCACCCTAAATTTTTGCCTCTTTTACCACACCCGTGTGTTTATCAGTTAGGTAAATGTAAGCCATGAAATTAGTGTGCACAAGGTATATTTTGGGGCCAGTAAGTGCCATGTACTTTGATAAACCTATGTATATTGGACAAACTGTTGGGTAGACCTCTGGTGTTCATATTTATTTATTTTTTAGTACAAATTTAAAGTTTTGAGGTGATTTTCGTCAAAATCGCCAGTTTTAGAAAAGCTTGGATACCCATTTTAGATTCAGGGAATGTGTACTTTCCAAAAATATATGGTTTTCTGGGGTGAATGTACTATTTTTAGCTTTACCCCACATAAAATGCAGTAAATGTGTTGATTTTGCAGGAACTGAAATGCCAGAAATGATATTTCGTATGGGGTATCTTCACCTTCAGGGGAATGTGTACTTTCCAAAAATATATGGCTTTTTGGGGCTAGTGTACTTTTTTATAGCAGTAAATGTGTTGAATTTGCAGTAGCCTAAATGATCGTATAGGGTATCTTCACTTTGTGGCCCCTACATACCTCATACTTCACAAACTAGGATGAGTACAGCTTGGTCCTTTGGAGTAGAAAGACATGGGTACCCATTTTAGATTCAGGGGAATGCATACTTTCCAAAAATATATGGCTTTTTGGGGTGAGTGTACTTTTTTATAGCATTACCCCCCCATAAAATGCAGAAAATGTGTTGATTTTGCAATGGCGAAAATCGTATGGGGTATCTTCACTTTGGGGCCCCGACATGCCACATACTTAGATAAACCTATGCACATTGGGCATCAAACTGTTCAGTGGACCCCTGGAGTACATAATTAGGATGTTTTATCTTGGTACCTAATAGTATGTGGAAGGTAGGATGCCACAAAGTGAAAGCTTTGAGGTGATTTTTTGGAAATCTCCTCAAAATCGCTAATTTTAGGAAAGCTTTGCGGCTTGGTACTTTGGAGTAGAAAGACACGGGTACCTATTTTAGATTCAGAGTAATGTGTACTTTCCAAAAATATATGGTTTTCTGGGGTAAACTTAATTTTTTTGTGGCTTTACCCCCCAATGTGTTGATCTTGCAGTAACGACAGAAATAATACAGCATATGGGGGTATTTTCATTTTGGGGCCCCTACATGCCACATACTTCAGTAAACATATGCACATTGGGTATCAAACTGTGTAGTGGACTGCTGGCATATTTAGGGTGTTTTATCTTGGTACCTAATGCATACCTCCCAACATTTGAAAAATGAAAAGAGGGACAAAAAGATTTGGCGCGCGCAGCGCGCCAAATTTTTTTGACCACGCCCCCTTTTGTGGTCACGCCCCAATTACCACACCCCATTTTAAAAAAAATACCCCTTTTATATAGATCAAATGGCGGGAGCAGACGCAAATGTGCTATACCCTCATACTGAACGACCTAAGGAAAACAATACAGCAACTCCTACATTAAAATACAAATATAGAGAGAAGGCAGTCAGTTATAAGTGAGTTATAACTAAGTACCAGTTTTTCCCCCCATACACAGTAGCCCCCCATACACAGTAGCCCGCCCCATACACAGTAGCCCGCCCCATACACAGTAGCCCGCCCCATACACAGTAGCCCGCCCCATACACAGTAGCCCCCCCATACACAGTAGCCCCCCCATACACAGCAGCCCCCCCATACACAGCAGCCCGCCCATACACAGTAGCCCCCCCATACACAGTAACCCCCATACACAGTAGCCCCATATACACAGCAGCCCCCCCATACAAAGCAGCCCCCCCATACACAGTAGCCCGCCCATACACAGTAACCCCCATACACAGTAGCCCCCCATACACAATAGCCCCCCATACACAGTAGCCCACCCCATACACAGCAGCCCGCCCCATACACAGTAGCCCCCCATACACAGTGCCCCTATACACAGTAGCCCCCCAATACACAGTGCCCCCCAATACACAGTGTCCCCCTATCACAGTAGCCCCCTATCACAGTAGCCCCCTATCACAGTAGCCCCCTATCACAGTAGCCCCCAATCACAGTAGCCCCCTATACACAGTGTCCCCCTATCACAGTAGCCCCCTATACACAGTGTCCCCCTATCACAGTACCTCCCATAGGAGCTCCGCCTTCTTCTGTGGTTTCGTTATGCCTCTCCTTGTGCAGCGCGACAGTCCCTTTTATAAGGTTGCGCCTGTGCGTAATGACGTCACACCCACAGTCGCAACCTTATAAAAGGGCATGTCGCGCTGCACAAGGAGAGGCATAACGAAGCAGCCGACGAAGCAAGAACATCCGGCTACAGCAAGCGCATCCCGCTGTGCCGGATAGTTCCATGAATGTCCCACAATGCGGGACATTCATGGAACTATCCGGGACAGCGGGACACGCCATAAAAAGCGGGACTGTCCCGCGAAAAGCGGGACAGTTGGGGGGTATGCTAATGATATGTGGGAGATAGATTGGAAGCATGGAAACGATTACAGGTACATTTAGGAAAGCATTGCAGTTTGGAGTAGAAAGACAGTTGTGCCTATTCTGGATTTATCAGAATCTGTTCTTAACAAAAATGTATAGTTTTCTAGGGTTAACCTACTCTAGGTGGAATATTTGGCCTTGAAATCTAAAGTATGCAGATTTCTGGAGCAGTGCTTTGCAAAGTTAGTAGTGTACTGCTGGGACTTTTTGCCCTATACAAGTAAGAAATCTCCATAAAACAATACATATTTGGTATTGACCAGAAATGTGCAGAGACACCAGTGAAGAAATGTAGTGAAGGGCTTTGAATGTTATCAGAAGGATTTTGCATGCTATCCTTTGCTTAACAGGCAGCCATGCTAGAGAGCTTAAGTGAGGCTGAGCAGGTTTCCCCTGGCAACAGAGTTTAAGATTGATTACAGGGGAGAGAGGTGGGAGTCTGGGAGGCCAGTTAGTAGGAGATTCCAGTAATCTAAGGGCTGTGACAGATGGGGAGATTAGTTGCAGCGCGACAAATCTCCCTTGTTGCGGGCTACTAATCTCCCCGAAATGCCATCCCACTGGCGAGAATGTAAATCGCCAGTGGGATGGCATATGCGGTGCAGTGATTTGCCGAAATTGCTGAAGTTTCTTTGAAAGGAAACTTTGGTGAATTCGGCGCCACGTATGCCATCCCACCGGCGATTTACATTCTCGCTGGTGGGATGGCATTTCAGGGAGATTAGTCATCCCGACTAATTTCCCTGTCTGCCACAGCCCTAAGTGGGAAAGGATAAGGGCATGGATTAGTGTTTTAGCTGTTACCTGTAAAAGAAAGGGGCATATCTTGGTAATATTGCATAGGAAAAAGCGGCAGGTTTTGGCAGTGTTATTAATATGGTTAGAGAAGGAGAGGGACTGGTCACAGATGACCCTAAGGCAGCGTGCTGAATTAACAGGGTTAATGGTCCTGCCGTCAGTAGTAATGATGAAAGGAGGCAAAGGGCTAGGTTTGGGCGGGAAGACCATGAGCTCTCTTTTAGCTAGGTTAAGTTTGAGGTGGTGTTGGTTCATCCAGGAGGAGATAGCCAGGAAGCAGTTAGCAATATTATGGGTCATTGACAATGCAGTGTGAAAAGTGCAAAAGAAAAAGCCCTAACTTGCTCATCATTCAGACCCGAATGTTAGGAGCTGGCAGGAGACACAGACAACAACAGGGCATTGTCCTAAACACCTGCTTATAGAAGGAAATAAGGACAGGGCTTGACTGTGTCTTCTGATGCTGTAATCTGCTTCTTAAAGAATAAGTAAACCTTTTTTTTTTTATTAATAAAATAACTCTAAAGAGCTTTCCAGAATTGCCTACCTTTGTCCCTCTGTTCTTTCTGACCTGGTTCCTCAGTTACAAGCTTCTTGATTCCTCTCCTTCCTTGTGCAGAGTGAAGCCACGCCCCCACTTCCCGTTCAGGTCTCTCATCAAGAAAAAACACCCTGCTAATGCACAGACTGGCTCCTGCTGCCTCCAGGCATGTGCAGAAGGGCTCTCCACTTCGACTAGACTTGTCGGAGTAGGGAGAAACCTGAACAGGAAGTGGGGGCGGAGCTTCACTCTGAACAAGGAAGGAGAGGAATAGAACAGCCTGTAACTCAGGAACCAGGCCAGAAAGAACAGAGGGCCAAAGGTAGGCAATTCTGGGAAGCTGTGTAGAGTAATTTTATTAATAGAAAAAATTTATTCTTTAAGCCAGATATTTTTATCCAGCAGAAGAAGCAGAGCACTGCTTACCCTGGTAATTTAACGGAGAAGGAAAGGTAAAAACTAAGTAAGCTTTATCAGAAAGGTAAATGTACCTTAATAAGAAATGTAAATACCTTAATAAGCACTTACAGTAATGCTGCACTGAGTCCTCTATTAGAAGAAACACAGGGGGGCCGATTCACTAAAGGTCGATAAAACGAGCACTGTTTATAGCATGCGTTAAAAATGTTATCATTTCTTATTTTTTGCGACTTAATGATCGATTCACTAAAATACAGGTGTCATAATTAAGACGCAATGTTCTTTGCGTTATTTCATTCGCGATGAGCATTTTTCTTGCGTTATTTCCCATTGCACACGATATATTTCGCCGTGTGCTATATTAGCGTGCGATTTTACAGACATAATCATTACTTTCGGAAAACTACTGTTCTGAAAATTACCATTTCCCTGAAAACTGAAGGATGCATCACTCTAGGGCCAACACATACTTGAAAAAATCCCACTGCAAAGCCCATGTTGTGTTGCCAAAAGCTCAGAAACTACAATTTTCTTTAAGTACCGCCTACCCCAAGAAGGTGTTACTATTCACACAGACTAATGCAATATTTAGCGCTTTTAATGCTTCATGTGTGTTTGTGAATCATGCGTTAGTATTATTTCTATTCACTAATTAACGCAATGCAAGGTAAATAACGCATTGTGATATGTGTCTTAACGTATGCAAAATGACTTTGATTAATCAGGACTTAATTATCACATGCTTTTTAATGCAAAAAAGCATGCGATAAGCGTTATTGACCTTTAGTGAATTGGCCCCAGGATTTCTTGTCTCTTTTTTTGTAAACATGATGTTCCAGTGTCTGACTTCCGCTCTCAGAAACATCCTTAATTCCTGTGGCCAAAGTCTGCACAGTTCTCTCTCCTGCTCCCCCCTCCCACGAGAATGCTAAGAACTCCCTCCCCCCTCTCTTAGGAATGTGTGATCTGAGCTATAACGGCTAGACTGCAGGCAGGACTGCCTATGAGTAAGTGCGCTTGCGCACAAACACGTCAGGCGTTATGTGCTTTTAATGGATCAATAAAGCTGACTTTTTTAGTGGATATCCTGGTGTCCGGAGTGTGTTGGCGTTTCCCTTTGATATTGCAGGCAGGAAGCTACTTAAAATGGCAGCTGCTATCTTAAGCAAACTGAGAAAGCTTCTAAAGCTGTTTACTCAGGTATGGTAATGGTTTCTGCAGAATAAATTTATTGTTCTAGGTGGCAAATCTATTGGCAGTAAAATGCCAAAATGACTTCTCCTTTAAAGGACTCCTACTGAGTGATAAATTCACAGAATTTTGCCTATAGATGCTAAATTCATATGTCTTGAAGTGCTGGGAGCCTGGGTTTAATTTCCACCCAGACCCTGATTGGTGTCTGTGGGTTTCCTTCCACACTTTAAAAACATACAGGCAGGTTAACTGAGTCATCAAACTTTTCTGTGTATTTCATGTGGGAATATGAAAGGGGCCTTAAATTGTAAGCTCAACTAGGTAGGGACTGATATGAATGAAGAGAACAATAGTGAATTATGTTGAAAAAATGTAAATAGGTTCTTTTTTTAATAAAACTTTTGTTAAAATTCAGGATTGTTACCCCTTATATTTTTGTGGAATATTGTTGACTACATTGGTTTCAGTTTTTAAAGCTGTAGCTTTAAAACACATGAATGCTTTGCTGTAAACTGATTATATTCCACAGTTAAGCCAAAGCCAAATATATTTAGGTGGCTAAAGCACTTCAGAATCGGTTATCTTTAACCCAACAACCCCATCTATAACTGAACACTCTCGCAATACAAATGAGGAACAAGTGTGTGACAGGTCCCCAACCTGTTTGTACGGCTGCTTAATTAGTTGCCTTGGTTTTCAGAAGTGTAAATTGAGCAATATAGATGAAATTCTAAGAATAGATTTCTACGCTCCTCGTTCATCTTGTGTTTGTGGCCAGGGGTGGGAGGCAGAGCAGCAGCTGGCATAGAATCAGTTAGCAAGGTATCATGCAGAGTGGGATCTGATGTAGATGAGAGAACATATTCAGAAAAGAACATTATTCTTGGCTCTCACCCATAACCTTTTCATTAATATACTGCTTTTTTACTTTTAAGAAATTTACCAGGATTCAGTAACATAACTAACAAAGATATTCTCTACAATTTAAGAGCAGGAATGACACAGATGGAGTGAATTTACCTGAAGCATTTGGGACACAAAGCAATCTCTTTCTCCCCTTGAATATTGTGATATATTTTATGACATGCTGACTGTCTGTGTATTTTTTGGGGGAAAATAGCTATGGTAGGCAGGTAAGCAGAAGATTTGTAGCATAGAGACAGGGACACCACTTCTTCAGGCAAAACACAGGTTTATTTAGGGCAAGTTCTTCCCAACATAAAGCTTCTAGCAACACAGTTTATCAACATACAGTTTTTCAAACATGGTTATGATTTGTCCCTTCTTCAGGGCTCTCACCTTCCAGGGTAACTTCCACACTCTCTGTGTGACTCCTCACTTTGTCACAGCTCCCTCTGCTCCTCACAGTGGCAGGAGGCACCCCCAGCCCCACTGGAATTTCCTAACAAAGGCAGGCAGCCTTCCTGCCCTGTGCCCTGCTTTGAGAGTGACCTACTCTGAGACAAGAACCAACCTCCAACTCAAACCTCTTACTGTGTAACAGCACAGCCCTTTTATTTGCTGCTCACTTGCAGCCTAACTGGCCAACTGAAAACAATAAACGGAGTATGGAATGGAAGGTCTTGCCTACTCTCCCTCCATTCACTCCAAGGATCCATTACTTTTACTAGGCCAGTAACTTGAACACAGCATTACCTGCTACAAAACCAGGCATTTTACCTGGTGCTACTTGTATCCCACCTTTAACACTGGTGGAAAATACACCAAACAATGATCTTTTTCATTGCATCACTCACAATACATTATATATATATATATATATTATATATATATATATATATATATATATATATATATATATATATATATATATATATGTATGTATATATATATAGCAAAAAGAAAGCCAGCACTCACAGGACTTTAAGACATGCAATCCAAAAAAAAAAAAAAAATGTTAACGAGAAGTTTCCTTACATGGTTTATTTATGTAACGAAAATGGTTTATATTCCTTACAGGAACTTTCGTCAGGCACAGTATGTGTACAAACACTTTTAAAGGTGCAGAGTGTTGCCAAAATGTGTTGCTAGGCAACCACAAACAAGTACATTCTACAATAAATCAAATAAGAAACTAAAAGAAAAGATAAAACAAAAAAGAAAAGACAACAAGGAGGACAGAACATAAGGAGTTATAGCACAGACTACTGCGTGGAGCTCACTATAATGATCCAATAAGGCTTCAGTCCCAGTTGTACCAAACCTCCGTGTAGAATAGCCCTTATAAATCGCTGGGAGTGGGGGCGGAGATGTGGCAGAATACCTTGTAGCCTGGGTACCCGATAATCCCCTGTGCCAGACCTGCATAGCTCCGTAACTGAAGCCCCATCAGCTAGTGTGAGCGCACACTAGCAGCCACGTTGCCTAGCAACCAAAGACGCCAAGTGATTATCGCGTCCTTCCATATTCCACGCTATTAAATGTGGCAGCACTTACATGGTCCGCACCCTTGCAGGGGACACTATGGGCCAACTTGTTATTAGTCCACAGCTCTCCTTGTACAGCTTCCGTGTAGTGCTAGGACCGTTACATAGATAGGACAAACCACTATTTGGGCTTTGGTATATGGCACATATTCGGGGACCACCCCCCGCGGGGTGGATGGTACCTATAAGTGTTTGCAGGAATCTATGACCTGCAAACAACATTTGTTCTAGGGAAAGGATTGCCACCTAGCAACAGCTTGTGGGAGATGGTGGCAGCCTCCCGGAGAAGTGCTGGGAAGTTTTTAAACTTACCCACTGCATCCTGTTCGGGTCCTCCCAGCCCACTTCCTGGTAGGGGAGGGAGCATGCAATGCTGCCTCCTGATTGGTGGAAGGCGGGGAACCTGAACAGGATGTTAGATTTTTTACCGGGAGCCTGTGGATGACAATCCTTAATGTGAACAAATAAACATAAGAATATACATCAGAATATGCTTCATAACTTTTTTATTGCAGAACTGTGACCAAGGTGTGTCCAGAATATGTGGTAACCAAAACCAAGAAGGCACAAACAACTTTGTTAAATCCCGATAAGCAATGGGGTGTAGATAAAGAAAGCTGTCCCATGACCTAGATCCTTTATTATCATAGACAGACTGAGATATTGGCTTCATCACTATCAAGGCCTCTATCCCTTAGGTCTCCTTGTTCTTAGGATGTTGACCTGTTTCCTTCCTTGCTTGCTGATTGTAGCCTTTAGAGAAAGGAAATAATTACATGATTAATAGCCACTACTAGGACTCATCCAGGAGTGTATATATGGGAGGGAAGGGAGGGTCGCTGTTGCTAGGTGGCAATCCTTTCCCTAGAACAAATGTTTGAAGGTCATAAATTCCTGCAAACACTTATTTGTTTATCTGGGAGATTGCCACCTAGCAACAGCTTGTGGGAGAGTAACACACACCTAGTAGTAGCTCTCATAAATGTTACTCTCTCTGTTTCCGATGGCCTGCATTAGTGCTTGACAAAAGTTTTGGATGAGGCCCATCTAGCAGCTTTCATGATTATTGGCAAGGAAACACCTCTAACTGCTGCCTTAGTGGCTTCTGCTGCTCTTAGAGAATGACCTTTAAATTAAGAAGTGCCAATCCCCGACAAGGTCATAGCTGACAAGATCCAGCCTCTGATAGTATTAGTCTTGGCTGGTCTGAAAGGTTGTCTAGAAGTAATAAACAACTGAGTAAGATCTGCCCTGACTGGCTCTGTCCTCTCCAAGTAAGTTGACAAGCACTTTACTATACATAAGGAGGGATCAGTTGTGTCATCAATTAAGTCAATCTCAACTGGTGTTAAATGTAGTTTTGGTGCGACCCTTGAGTATTAAATGAAAACCTTCTGGCGTAGTGGATAACCAAGAGTCTGTAATATGTATTAAGGAAAGTTCTGCTCCTCTGGCAGCAAAGGCCAAACCTAATAAACAAGCCAGTTTAATGGCTAGGTATCTCTCTTCGGGAAGGTCTGGAGGTATTTTTGAAAGGTACAACAAAAGAGGATCTATATCCCAAGTTGAATTGTATTTTGGCTGGACTGGTCTAGAAATGCCAGCTCCTCTAATAAGCCTAGTGTAAAGCCTGTGTTTTGTAACCTCCGGATAAATGACAGCTAATGCAGATCCATATGTCTTAAGTGTAGACACCGCCAAACCTACGGTAAACTTGTAAGACAAGAAATCTAATGCAGCCTTAATAGTATCAGAGGACTGGATTGTGGGAGGATTATTTGCTTGCCAGGTATGAAATTCTTGTACAATAGCCTTATATCTATTACAAGTCCGAGGTCGCAGGGATGCTTTTATCAGAGCATTTGCTGTTTTCGACAGAGCTGGAAAAGCTAGCCTCTCACCGAGGCTGATAGCCACATTGTCTGGGGTAGGGCTGTTAGGAGATCCCTCAGACCCTGAAAGCATTCTGTCATGAAGCCTAGGGGAACCTTGAGCCCTACTATCATCTTCTGTAAGTTTGGGTACCAAATCTTGGAAGGCCATACTGGATACACTATGACCAGGTCTGTGATCTGCCCTTTCTGGACCTTCAATAAAACCTTGTGGATTATTGCTGGAGGGGGAAAGGCATATAGACCCTTTAAAGCCTGCCAGCTGAATGACAAGGCATCCATCCTCCAAGTGCCCTTAGACCAGATCCTGGAGACAAACATTTTTTGTTTGTGCTGACGTTGGAGAGGCAAAAAGATCTATTTGCCTGACTCCCAAGGTACTCTGGATTTTGTGAAATAGATGGCTGTGAAGAGTCATAATTGCCAATGAGAGTTTGTGCCTGGACAAGGAGTCTGCTATCTCGTTCTGAACCCCTGGGATGTATCCTGCAGATATGTATAGATTGTGGAGCAAGGCCCAGTTCCAAAGGAGGACTGCCTCTCTGCACAACTGGTATGATCGAGTGCCCCCCATTTTGTTGATGTACGATACTGCAGTCTTGTTGTCCATCTGAAACTGAACTGAGGCGGGGAAGGGAGGGGCTAGAATCTGTTGTAGAGCCAGTCGAGCTGCCCTGAGCTCTAATACATTTATGTGGTATAGCTTCTCGGCTGAGGGCCAATGTCCTTTTACAGCTCTCATTCTGGAAAACCCTCCTCAGCCCTCCAGAGATGCATCTGCAGTTATAACAAGATCTGGGGTCTTTACAGTTATAGGAGCAGGACTGGGGTTTGAGATGGTTAGCCAAACATTTAAATCGTCTCTGGCTTCTGAGTTTAAATCTGAAAATTCTTTCCAGTGCTTCCCTTTTTGTAGGTGATAGTTTAGCAGAAATTGCAGGTGTCTGCAATATAATGGGGCTTGAGGAAAACCCGGAGATAATGCCACTAGGCGGCCTATCAGAGCCGCTAGCTTTTGTAGGGAAAGATGTCTCACAACCAGGACTCTCTGAATCATTTTGGAAACTGTTAGAAATTTTTCTGGTGGGACCTGTAACGTCAATGTTTCTGTGTTGAGGATGAAGCCTAGAAACGGAATCACTTGGCAAGGATCTAAAACAGACTTCTTTATATTTATCAGAAACCCTAGATTTGAGAGAAGACTTAGGATTTCTTCTCTTATGTGAGTTAAGGAGTCTCTGTCTTGGTGTACCACCAGTAAATCGTCTAGGTACACTAAGCAGGAAATTCCTTTTAGGCGTAGGTGACTTGCTACCATCTTCATCATCCTGGAAAAGGTATAAGGGGTATTTGAGAGGCCAAACACCATGATATTCCATTGGAACAGGTGTGCACCCAAGTGAAAACGAAGAAGCCTCTGGTGTGGGGGGTAAATGGGCACTGAGTGAAAGGCATCTTTTAAATCTATATTTATAGCCCATTGGCCAGCACATAGTATCACTGGAAGATCCTTTAAGCCTTCCATTCTGAAACGTTTTGGTTTTATGAAGCGATTCAGCTTCTTTACATTCAGGACTGGGCGGAGAGAGCCATCCGTTTTTTTTACTGGGAAAAGAGGGCTCACCCAACCCCTTTTTGTGGGATCTGATGGGGAAACCTTCCGTGTCTGTAGGGCAGTCATTAAAACTTTGTTTAAAGATACTGTGCAAGGGGCATGTGACATGCTGAACTGAAAGGGAAATCTTTTTAATGGCAGAGCCAAGCCTCTCCTGACAATTCGTAACACCCAGGGGTCTGATGTGATCTCTGACCACTGTGTTACTTTGCCCAGCACAGAATGGCATAGACTTACCTGATTTTTTCTTGGAGAAATAGCCCCTGTAGGGGAAACTGGACCTGTTATCATAGGTCGACTGGCCGGAACCCTGTTTGGAACGGAATGAATCCTGGGTTCAGACTTAATTGATTGATTGCCCAAAATGGATATTAATGCTGGGTCTATTTCAGGTGCAGCAAGCTCAGTCCTATCAGGTATGCCTGCATGAGATCTTAATATCAGGTCGTCCACTCTGACTAGTTCTACACCCCAGTTGTACGAAATTGTACACTTCTGTGTCTTTGTCAATGCACCAGTGTTTTGCAGTGAATTTAGCTGGGGGTAGCTTGCCCTGGAGATTAACTCTTGTCATTTGCAAGTTACTTCGCTCTCCTTTGTCACCAGTGGCATACAAGAGGTTAACTTCCTCAGACTCCCAATCAACTAACTTTGGAGTAAGGTTTAAATTTTCGTCATCCGACATATCATAGCCTGCGGATACTGACCTCCCAGCAGGTGAACAGGTGCAGCTAGAGCTCCCCAACCGGGTCACTTTTACTGAAGAGCTACCCTTAAGTCTCTTGTGTTTGCCTTTGGTGGCTCCACCCACTTTTTCTGAACCGCAGTTACCTGGTGACTAGCTCTGCAAAGTTTGGTGACCTTAGTATTAATATTTAAAGAATGGCAACAGTTTAAATGTAAATGTATGAAGTCTATAGGTGAAATCTGATTTGCTGTTGTTGGCCCCACCCACTTTTCTAAACTTGGAATGTGGTCACCCAGTGACAAACTGGGCAACATTCGGGGACCCTGACATTAAACATGTGAGAATGGCAGCAGTTAAAATTTCCCCACTGAAAACAATGAAAGAAATGTGATTGGCTTTTGGCAGCCCCACACACTTTTTCTAACCTTGAGTACATAGTCACCCACTGACTGTGTAAAGTTTGGGAACCCTGGCTTTAAACCAATTAAATTCAGTAGGTGAAATCTGATTGGCTGTTGGTGGCTCCACCCACTTATACATAGTAACATAGTAAGTTGGGTTGAAAAAAAAACATACGTCCATCACGTTCAACCATAATGCCTATATATACCTGCCTAACTTCTAGTTGATCCAGAGGAAGGCAAAAAACCCCATCTGAAGCCTCTCTAGTTTGCCTTAGAGGGGGAAAATATCGGACCAGTCCCTGGATCAACTTGCACTAAGAGCTATCTCCCATAACCCTGTATTCCCTCACTTGGTAAGAATCCATCCAGCCCCTTCTTAAAGCTACATAATGTATCAGCCAGCACGACTGATTCGGGGAGGGAATTCCACAACACAGCTCTCACTGTAAAAAATCCTTTCCGAATATTTAAATGGAACCTCCCGTCTTCTAAACGGAGTGGGTGCCCTCTTGTTCGTTGGAAGGACCTACTGGTAAATAAAGCATTAGAGAGGTTATTATATGATCCCCTTATATATTTATACATAGTTATCATGTCACCTCTTAAGTGCCTCTTCTCCAGTGTAAACAAACCCAACTTGGCCAGTATTTCTTCATAACTGAGACTTTCCATACCCTTAACCAGCTTAGTTGCTCTTCTCTGGACCCTCTCTAACTCAATAATGTCCCATTTGAGCACTGGAGACCAAAACTGAACAGCATACCATAGATGGGTCCTTAAAGGGGAAGATAAAACCCCCTCCTCCCGTGAATCTATGCCCCTTTTATTACAGCTCAAAACCTTTGCAGCTGCTGCCTGGCATTGCTTGCTACAGCCAAGTTTATTATCTACAAAGACTCCAAGGTCCTTCTCCATTATGGATTTGCAGTCCCATTAAGGGTATAAGTGGCTTGCATATTTTTACATCCCAGGTGCATGACCTTACATTTATCCACATTAAATCTCATCTGCCTCTTAGCCACCCAGATTGCCAGTTGGTCAAGATCCTGCTGCAAGGATGCCGCATCCTGAATAGAATTGACTGGTCTGCAGAGTTTTGTGTCATCTGCAAACACTGATACATTGCTTGTAATACCCTCCCCTAAGTCATTTATGAACAAGTTAAACAAAAGTGGACCCAGTACAGAACCCTGAGGGACTCCACTGAGAACCTTATTCCAAGTAGAGCATGTACCATTAACAACCACCCTCTGTACCCGATCCTGTATGCATATGACTTCACTAAGACCAATAGACCTTAGTTTAGAAAGCAGTCGTTTGTGGGGAACGGTATCAAATGCTTTGGCAAAATCCAACTACCTTTTTAAATATAGGAATGACATTCGCCTTCTTCCAATCCCTAGGTACCATACCTGATGAAAGAGAGTCTGAGAATATCAGAAACAAAGGCCACTGTAAATCTGACCCTAGCTCTTTCAGTACCCGAGGGTGTATTCCATCCGGCCCAGGTGCCTTCTTTACATTTATCTTGTGTAACCCTTTAAGCACCATATCCTGTGTCAACCACTGCGTAGTTGGAGCTGAGGCAACAGAGCAGCAATTGGGTGGGACTTGGCCCTCTGGCTCCTTTACTGTATACACAGAAGAAAACATAATGCCCCAATCTATGGCCTGAAGCTCTGCCCTTAAGGAGCTAAAATTTGCTTTTCTAAAATTCAGTGTCTTTGTTGTCCCAGTGTAAATTTGTTTCCTGCACCAAACATCAAATGAAATAACATTATGGTCACTATTACCCAGGGGTTCAACCACTTGCACATTTGCTATACGTTCTAGGTCATTAGAGATCACTAGATCCAATATAGCATGGTTCCTGGTTGGCTCCTCAACAACCTGTGACATAAAGTTGTCATGCAGCAAGTTTATAAACTTGTTCCCATTTATTGTCCTGGCAGTACTATGGCTCCAGTCAATATCAGGATAATTAAAATCCCCCATTATTATCACTTGCCCCAAACTAGCAGCCTTTTCTATTTTCAACAGGAGCTGAGCCTCCGCCTCCTCACTTACAAATTAATTGTAGGGGTCTACAATTAATTTGGTAGATTCTATCTGTGAGAAGCTCAACCCATAAGGATTCAGCTCCCTCTGTTACCCCCATCACTTCCTCTTTAATATTTGCTTTTAATTCCTGCTTAACGAACAGACACACTCCTCCTCCTTTTCTATTGCCCCTGTCCCTCCGAAACAATGTGTAACCCCCAATATTAACTGCCCAGTCATGCGACTCGTTCAACCAAGTTTCAGCAACGCCAATCACGTCATATTTCCGCACCAACGCCAGTACCTCCAGCTTTCACTGGTTACCTGGTGCCTAACTCTGCAAAGTTTGGGGACCCTGGTGTTATTACTGTTTTATTACTGGCAGCAGGTTGAATTTCAGCCAAATCAGTAGGTAAAATTCACTCATTGACAGCTCTGCCCACTCTTGGGCATCCAACTATCATCATATTTTCATTCAGGCTGATCTTATGACTATGCGATTCAAGTTTGGGCAGTGTAGCCTCAAAGCTGTAAGATTGGCAGCAGTTTCGATTTCCCCATTAAAGTCAATGTTAAAATTTGATTGCCCCTCCCCCTTTGGGGTCATCCAACAAATTTTGCTGTTTCATTCAGGGTGACTCCATGATTATGTTATTCAAGTTTGGGGAGTTCAGCTTCAAATTCAATAGTCTGTGATAAGATAGATAAAAAACAGAATAAAAAAAAAACAAAAAAAAAAACTGATTTATATTTCAATTAGCGTTCAGCTTCAAAGCTGTAAGAGTGGCAGCAGTTTGTAAATCTTCCCTGTCAAAGTCAATGGGAAAATTGGGGGGTTTGGAGTGGTGCCACAAAAAGACGGGGGGGGGGGGGCAGGATCACTTAAAAAAAGCACAAGCAACTTGCTCCGCTATAGGGCAAGAAGTGTGAAGAGTTTGTGGGTTGTACCCCTAAAACTGTAGGAGGAGTAGCGTTTAGAAATAAATAGTATACCACAACATCATGACAGTATCCCTTTAAGTCTCCTTCTTCCAACTGGCTTCCAATGTGACCTGCATTGCTCTACTAGAAGTAAAATTTCTACCTCTTTTGGCACCTGAAATGGCTTCTAAGTAATCCCTTGTATGGCCCTTCAATAGTATTGAACTTTCCCTTTAAAAACACTGAGAATGGGATTTACTGAAATTGCTGCAACCTTATACAAGGTGTAATTGCAAGCATTCCACAAAGACATTTTAAAATGCACCTACTGTTATGTAGGGCCATTTCACCACAGTAATTATGCACTTTTTAGGAGTGTTTCTATAACCTGCAACATGCGTTTTTATAGATTTTCCTGTAGATTCTGATATTGTTTAAAGGATTGTCAAAGATGGTACTGTCCAGAGGAAAACATTCCATTTCTGCATCCTGATTAGGTCATTATGCAGCAAGAGTAAATTAGATCATCTGCTGACTAAAGCTGAACACAAGCTAATCAGCAGTCAATAAATTCAAACCCAAACTGAGTCAGCAGGTTCTAGCCTGGCCCTTGGGAGACAAATACTGTTCCTTCTGATTTGTGTCTTGCAGCTTTCCAACAGGTTTCTGCTATTTAAAAATACAGTATTTATCCTTCCATTAAAGGTTTCTGTCCCTGTCACAGACATAGGCCAGCTCAGATTTGTGCAGTGTCATTTACATCCATGGACTGGGTCACACATTTGCCACTCCCTTCCATTTTCAGTAGAAATCACTATACACATGAAACACTTGGGGGGAGATTTATCAATCCACGAATGGTCCGATCGTTCATTCGATCGGACCGTTCGTGTTTTCTGCGACTTTTCCGTACCTTGCGTATTTTCGCTGATTTTTTTGTTATTTAACGCAACTTTTTTGTACTGCGCGTAAAAAAAGCGACAAAATCGTATTGTCACAACGAGTACGAAAGTTTCAGATTCATTCAAGCTTCGGTATCGTGACTTTCCTTGGGCCATGTTGGAGCTGCAGAGTGCCATTGATTCCTATGGGACGCTTCCAAAATCGTGCACAGAAGGATCAAAGTCGGAATGGTTTTCCTGCATTTTACGATCGTTCGGATACGAAAATTTTGTGACTTTCGGATCGCCAATACGATAATATCGTGACTAATATGATTTTTTCTGAAGCATTTTTGTGATATTTGCGATCTTCAGAAATTTTCGTTTCCAATCCGAATTTTTCCCATTCGGGATTCGAACTCGTGTTTTGATAAATCTGCCCCTTGGACTCAATTAGGGCCTTGTTCCAACAAAGTAACACCTTACTTGATGAGGTATAGAGACCTCAGACCTCAATGCTTCTTTAATAAACACTAAGGGAAGTGATTTGCACTCTTAAGTGCTCTAGCACTTACACCTAAGGTCATTGAAAATTATTCCTTTAGTCTGAAACCCCCTACCCAAAGTAATTTGGTGTAAATTGTAATATACCAAACAATGCACTTGGATCTTGCTGACATAAAAGACTGTAATCTAGATTGTAGAACAGGCATTTACCAAACAAGACAGATCAATAATAATGGAAGACAGTACTAACATAGAACTAATACATAGCATTAAAGTTACTTACCTTGTTGATATTTGAATGTTTCAATGTATACAAATCTTGCAGAATAGACCTAAATGAATGAATGTACAATTTAAATGTGCCAAAAACCATTAAGGAATAATCTGTATAAAGCAATCTTTTGTTTATCAATAAAGATTTGAATACAAAAAAAAGACTGTAATCTGACCATACCCTGACTATAATCTGTGTAAAACACAAACCTGATACTGGGACACAGTGAATGATGACCGCACCTCTCTTATGGTAGAAAGGATCATCAGTTAAAATGCCTGTTCCTGTTCTTAATGTTATTTATTAACATTTTGTTTAATAGCATTAAAAGTGGGCAGACAGACAGGGGCTTATTGTCTGCCTCTGACTGCAACTGTTGGCCAGTAAACAGCAGCGGCTGACATACCACATTGGTGTGCCATTAGCTAAAGACTCTGGCAGGAGTCTATTTTAGCAAGAGTATTAATATTACCTTTTTTGTGCTGGTAGTGGTAGTTGCTTATTAGAGGTCTTAGCATTTAGATATCATTAAATTTATCTGTAAATCAGGGCCAGATCCTGACCTTTCCAGAAAGATTAAACTCTAGAATTCATAGCCAATTAAATAGAACAGGCTACTTTTTTTCTGTGTACATTGTTAATTACCCTCCATGGGGCTCCCAGTCTTCAAGGAGACTATGGAATGAGAAGCCTGAATTATTTAAGCAGTACAAGTGCTGCTGTGTGTTTTCTGTTCTTTTGTGCAAAACATTGTGGTTCATTGGCTGTACTTGGCAACACCAAGACAATGCCACCATGTGTATTGTGTATGTCTTGTGAAATTCAAGCAAAATAGACAGCTAGAATGTTTTTGCCATTGCTTATTGTAGTGTAGATTATTATAAATTTAAAATTAAGTATAGGTAGCAATACATATATTCTTAAAGGGCTATGTGCTATGTACTAAGGGGCACAAAATCACACTCTTTATAGACAAGCATTTTTGTCCAGGGCATATCTGCCTTTTGCTCCTCATTTTTTTTAAGGTGCTGAGCGAGCGCAAGGCAGACTTGTCATTACCTCCAGCTATAGTGCAGTAAAGACCTAAAAAGTTGCATAGGAATTCTTCTTTTTAGTAAGAATACTCCTATATGTTTCCAAGAAGGGCTATTTATGCAAGTATTGGTAAATTTTATCAGTCTCAAGTGTACCAGCTGAAATATCCATTGTGTCTATAGCTTTACACTATGCACTTTTACAATTTTACTTGCTTAACAAGACATTTGGGTTCAGTTTTATCTAAATTTAGAATTGTAAAGCTCTTTTTAGCATTCCTAAAAATTGATGTCTCCATTTTTATTATTGGGACAAAATACTGGCAGTATAGGGCAGGCAGACTAAGGGGCAGATTTGTCAAAGTACGATTTTCGTACTTCTAAAAAGAAAATACGATTAAATACGATTTTTTTTGTATTGTGCTGTTTAAAGTTCGAAAAATTTGTATCTTGAAATACGAAATTATTGTATCTTATCATATAATGTCCGAAAAGTAAGATTTTTTTCGTATTTGAACAATCATAAACTGCAGAAAAACTTTTCTGACTTTGATCCTTTTGTGCATGATTTTGGAAGCCTCCCGTAGGACTCAATGGCACTCTGCAGCTCCTACCTGGGCCAAGGAAAGTCACGATACCGAAGCTTGAATGAATCCAAAACTTTCGTACTCGGCGCGACAATAATCGCTTTTTTGTTTTGCTTTTTGTTGCAAAGTACAAAAAAGTCACGCAAATGTACGAAAAAGTTTCAGAAAATACGCAAAAGTTGTAACATTTAATAAAAATATGATTTTTTTTTATTGGGACCTGTTGTTCTTTGATGAATGTGCCCCTAAGACACACACAGGCAGGGTAGGACAGGCAGAGTATGGCACACAGGCAGGGCAGGCAGAGTAGGGCACACGCTGGCAGCACATGACAGGCAAAGTATGGCACACACATGCAGGGTAGGGCACACAGGCAGCATAGGCACACACAGGCAAGGTAGAGTAGGGCAGGCAGAGTAGGGCACACAGGCAGCATTGGGCAGGCAGTGTATTGGACACAGGCAGAATAGGGCAGGCTGGGTATGACACACAGGCAGCATAGGGCAGGCAGGGTATGGCACACAGGCAGGGTAGAGCAGAGCAAGCACAATATGGCACACACAGGCAGGCTAGGGAAGGCCAGGCAGAGTAGGGGCACCCAGGCAGAGTATGGTACACACAGACAGCGTAGAGCAGGGCAGGCAGAGTAGGAAAGGGGACAGGGAAAGCTATCATGATTATGCAAGTAACTGATCATCACCACTCCAAGAT
Source organism: Xenopus tropicalis (assembly GCF_000004195.4). NCBI lineage: Eukaryota > Metazoa > Chordata > Amphibia > Anura > Pipidae > Xenopus > Xenopus tropicalis. Next base: position 48,174,760 of record NC_030680.2, read on the forward strand.
GAACAGTTTGTATAGTACTGCATACAGTGACACTGTATGCAGCACTACTCCTACAGTCTGTCTGATGTGTATACAGGTGAACAATGTGGGCACCTAGAGTCTGAGCTCTTACAAGTCTGAACAATGTAGGACCTTTCAGGTGCAAACAATGCAGGGCCTTACGGTGTGAACAATACAGGGGCTTACAGCCTGAATCTAAGTTGTGAACAATGCAGGAGGGCCAGATAATCTCAGTACTGATACCATTTACACAAAGGTCAGCAGTCACAGCAGCCAGACAGATGGGGGGGGGCACACAAGGAGGGCTGCAGGCCAAATGCAGCCTGTGGGCCACTAGTTCGATAGCACTGATTTAAACAATAATTTATACTGCATTTGAGCCAAATTTGAATAGATGTTTAAAATGTGCATTACTAAATTATAATCATATGTTAGATTTGATTGTGTTATTGTATTTGTATTTAAAATGTGGATTACTAAATTATAATCATATGTTATATTTTAGTGTGTTATTGATCAAACTATCATTACTAAGGTCAGATATGAGCCTGCAAAGTGATCTGTATTTTTATCTATACAGGCAAGTTTTGTAAGAAGCAGTAATTTGACTGTGTAGACATCTTTGATTAGCTCACTGTCCTATAAAGTGGAACTTGTACAGTTTATGGGTTGACACCAAGCAGTTAGGTTGATTAGCTCTGTTATTAATAGCTGCTTCTTTTGCAGATGATGGGAAGTTGTCGTTGGATGAATTTCAGACGTTTTTTTCAGATGGGACACTCAATGAGGAGGAGCTTGAAAAGCTGTTTCACACCATTGACTCTGACAACACCAAGTAAGCAGTGTCACAGTGCTACCAGAAATTCTAACAGTACACAATCTTTTAAGGTGAACAAAGCAGTCCCAGAGGTTGCTCTCTTAACCCTTTTACTGCCAGCCATTTTGGTCAAAGCGGAATGTGTATTGCCAGACAGTTTTTGAACATTTTGCACTCTTTCAATTTAGGGGCCTATCCTTGGGTAGACTTTTAGTTTACCCAGGAAACCTATATATTGTTTTTTTCAGGACAACCTAAGTTTTCAAAGTATGGTAGAATTTGTCTGTAATTCCAATTCTGTAACAAGATATAGGCTTCTAAATATCTAAAAAATGAAAAAAAAATCAAATTTTCCATAATATAAACACATAAACCAGAAACAAAAATAATTTTATGCATGAAAATACAACTGATTTGGAAAGTCCAATGTCTTCTAAACATGCCAATACCAAATATATATATGGTTTTATGGAGAATTCTCACTTGTATAGGTCAAAAACTCCCGGCAGTACTCTACCAAATTTCCAAAACACTGCTCCAGAAAGCTGCATACTTTAGATTTCAAGGCCAAAACTTCCACTAACAGAGAGTTTATCCCATAAAATTATACGTTTTTGGAAAGAACAGATTCTGGGGAATCCAGAATAGGTAGAACTGTCTGTCTACTCCAAACTACCAAGTTGCAATGCTTTCCTAAATTTATTGGTTTTTATCAAAATTTGTGATTTTTTGGAAAAATTGCTTCAAAGCTCCCAGTCTATAGTATCTTATCTCCTACAGGTCATAAAGTAACCAGATAAAACACCCTAAATTTGAACGCCAGGGGTCCACTGAACAGTTTGAGACCCAATATGTATAGGTTTACCTAAGCATGTGGCATGTAGGGGCCCCAATGTTCAGATGCCCCCATATGACCTATCATTTCTGTCATTTCAGCTCCTGCAAAATCAACACATTTACATCATTTTATAGGGGAAAAGCTACAAAAATGTACGCTCACTCCAGAAAGCCATATATTTTTGGAAACTACACATTTCCCCGAATCTAAAATGGGTCCCCATGTCTTTCTACTCTATAGTACCAAGCTGCAAAGCTTTCCTAAATTTAGCGATTTTGATTACATTTCCAAAACCCCCCTCAAAGCTTCCACTTTGCAGCATCTTATCTCCCACATAGCATTAGGTACCAAGATAAAACACCCTGAATTTGAACGCAGGGGTCCACTGAACAGTTTGATACACAATATGTATAGGTTTACCTAAGTATGTGACATAGTGCATATGAATTTTCTCAGCTGTCAAAATAAGCCCAATGACTGTGTATTATGTGCTGTAAGACCCCCTAACTATACTGAAAAACTCAGAAACCCATATATTTTTTGGAAAGTACACATTCTGACAAATCCAACCTGTTCTAATATGTGTGCTCTGTGTGTGTGTGTGTGTGTGTGTGTAAATGCAAATAATTGTATGTAAGTGTGTATAATAGTGTAAAGAAAGGGCACTTACCTGTCCTGGAGCTAAATGGCTGATCAAATTGCTTGCAGCTGTCCTCAGTGGTCCTGCAGGGTCCTCTGTGCAGAGCTCGCAGCAACAGGAAATGAGTGGGCGTCGCTGGAGGGAGGGGGAGAAAGCAGGGGCGGGGAAAACAGGGAGAGCCGAATGAGAAGCAGCAGATGTGATCGCATCTGCTGCTTGGAGGTTGGTCCTGCGATGATCGCATCGCAGGACCCACATGACAGCCCCCTGGCTCATTGCCCAGGGGGCTGTCATCTCTCAGAACTCTCTGCAGTAGCAGCACATGCTGCTTTTGCAGAGAGAAACCTAGATCTGCCAAACAATGTATGACATACGTGGTTGGCAGGTAACGCATATTTCTGCAATCACGTATGCCATATGTCGTTGGCAGGAAAAGTGTTAAAGGCAAGTGTCTGCAGTTTATTTTTATTTTATTAGATAGATAGATAGATAGATAGATAGATAGATACTGGAGAACAAGGACAGCAGTCCAGGGATTTTTCAAGAACTGTGAACAAAATGTAAATGCAAAGATAGGAGTGCTGTCTTTGTTCCAGTGCATTTTTTGGTACTAGCACAAAGCTTTTGCTGCTGCAAATGGTTTGCACCCTTTGGACTATTTTATATACACACACACCGGTCCCTTATCTGGAAACCCCTTATCCAGTTATTATTATATTATATAACTTATTATTATTATATAACTTATTAAGTTCCAAATTACGGAAGGCCCATCTCCTTTAGACTCCATTATAAGCAAATAATTCTAATTTTTAAAAATGATTTCCTTTTTCTCTGTAATAATAACATTGACCAACTAAGATATAATTAATCCTTTAGACTCCATTATAAGCAAATAATTCTAATTTTTAAAAATGATTTCCTTTTTCTCTGTAATAATAACATTGAGTCCTTTAGACTCCATTATAAGCAAATAATTCTAATTTTTAAAAATGATTTCCTTTTTCTCTGTAATAATAACATTGACCAACTAAGATATAATTAATCCTTATTGGGGGCAAAACAATCCTATTGGGTTTATTCAATATTTAAATGATTTTTAAATTATTTTTTAAGTTATGGAGATCCAAATTACGGAAATATCCATTATCCGGAAAACCCCAGGCCCCGAGCACAGGTCCCATATATATATACAGTGGCTTGCAAAAGTATTCGGCCCCCTTGAACTTTTACACATTTTGTCACATTACAGCCACAAACATGAATCAATTTTATTGGAATTCCACGTGAAAGACCAATACAAAGTGGTGTACACGTGAGAAGTGGAACGAAAATCATACATGATTCCAAACATTTTTTACAAATATATAACTGCAAAGTGGGGTGTGCGTAATTATTCAGCCCCCTTTGGTCTGAGTGCAGTCAGTTGCCCATAGACATTGCCTGATGAGTGCTAATGACTAAATAGAGTGCCCCTGTGTGTAATCTAATGTCAGTACAAATACAGCTGCTCTGTGACGGCCTCAGAGGTTGTCTAAGAGAATATTGGGAGCAACAACACCATGAAGTCCAAAGAACACACCAGACAGGTCAGGGATAAAGTTATTGAGAAATTTAAAGCAGGCTTAGGCTACAAAAAGATTTCCAAAGCCTTGAACATCCCACGGAGCACTGTTCCACTGATCATTCAGAAATGGAAGGAGTATGGCACAACTGTAAACCTACAAAGACAAGGCCGTCCACCTAAACTCACAGGCCGAACAAGGAGAGCGCTGATCAGAAATGCAGCCAAGAGGCCCATGGTGACTCTGGACGAGCTGCAGAGATCTACAGCTCAGGTGGGGGAATCTGTCCATAGGACAACTATTAGTCGTGCATGGCACAAAGTTAGCCTTTATGGAAGAGTGGCAAGAAGAAAGCCATTGTTAACAGAAAACCATAAGAAGTCCCATTTGCAGTTTGCCACAAGCCATGTGGGGGGCACAGCAAACATGTGGAAGAAGGTGCTCTGGTCAGATGAGACCAAAATGGAACTTTTTGGCCAAAATGCAAAACGCTATGTGTGGTGGAAAACTAACACTGCACATCACTCTCAACCCACCATCCCCACTGTCAAATATGGTGGTGGCAGCATCATGCTCTGGGGGTGCTTCTCTTCAGCAGGGACAGGGAAGCTGCTCAGAGTTGATGGGAAGATGGATGGAGCCAAATACAGGGCAATCTTGGAAGAAAACCTCTTGGAGTCTGCAAAAGACTTGAGACTGGGGCGAAGGTTCACCTTGCAGCAGGACAACGACCCTAAACATAAAGCCAGGGCAACAATGGAATGGTTTAAACCAAAACATATCCATGTGTTAGAATGGCCCAGTCACAGTCCAGATCTAAATCCAATCAAGAATCTGTGGCAAGATCTGAAAACTGCTGTTCACAAACGCTGTCCATCTAATCTGACTGAGCTGGAGCTGTTTTGCAAAGAAGAATGGGCAAGGATTTCAGTCTGTAGATGTGCAAAGCTGGTAGAGACATACCCTAAAAGACTGGCAGCTGGAATTGCAGCAAAAGGTGGTTCTACAAAGTATTGACTCAGGGGGCTGAATAATTACGCACACCCCACTTTGCAGTTATTTATTTGTAAAAAATGTTTGGAATCATGTATGATTTTCGTTCCACTTCTCACATGTACACCACTTTGTATTGGTCTTTCACGTGGAATTCCAATAAAATTGATTCATGTTTGTGGCTGTAATGTGACAAAATGTGGAAAAGTTCAAGGGGGCCGAATACTTTTGCAAGCCACTGTATATATATATATATATATATATATATATATATATATATACAGTCATGGCCACAGAAAAGTATTGCAGTAACACATGTTTTGCTATACACATGTTTATTCCCTTTGTGTGTATTGGAACACAACAAAAAAAAGGGAGGAAAAAAAGCAAATTGGACATAATGTCACACAAAACTCCAAAAATGGGCTGGACAAAATCATTGGCACCCTTAACTTAATATTTGGTTGCACACCCTTTGGAAAAAAATAACTGAAATCAGTTTCTTCCTATAACCATCAATAAGTTTCTTACACCTCTCACCAGGAATTTAGGACCACTCTTTCTTTACAAACTGCTCCAGGTCTCTTTTATTGGAAAGGAGCCTTTTCCCAACAGCAATTTTAAGATCTCTCCACAGATGTTCAATGGAATTTAGATCTGGATGCATTGCTGGCCACTTCAGAACTCTCCAGCACTTTCTTGCCATCAATTTCTGGGTGCTTCTTGACGTATGTTTGGGGTCGTTGTCCTGCTGGAAGACCCAAGATCTCGGACACAAACCCAGCTTTCTGACACTGGGCTCTACAGTGCGACCCAAAATCCTTTGGTAATCCTCAGATTTTATGATGCCTTGCACACATTCAAGGCACCCAGTGCCAGAGGCAGCAAAAAAACCCCAAAACATCATTGAACCTCCACCATATTACACTGTAGGTACTGTGTTTTCGGTAAACAGTAGAATGATGTGCTTTACCAAAAAGCTCTATCTTGATCTCATCTGTCCACAAGATGTTTTTCCAGAAGGATTGTGGCTTACTCAAGTACATTTTGGCAAACTGTAGTCTTGCTTTTTTATGTCTCTGTGTCAGCAGTGGGGTCCTCCTGGGTCTCCTGCCATAGCGTTTCATTTCATTTAAATGTCGATGAATAGTTCGCGCTGACACTGATGCTCCCTGAGCCAGCAGGGCTTGGTTTGGGGCTGCTTATCCACCATCCGGACTATCCTGTGTTGCAACCTTTCATCAATTTTTCTCTTCCATCCACACCCAGGAAGATTAGCTACAGTGCCATGGGTTGCAAAGTTCTTGATAATGTTGCGCACTGTGGACAAAGGCAAGTCTAGATCTCTGGAGATGGACTTTTAACCTTGAGATTGTTGATATTTTTCCACAATTTTGGTTCTCAAGACAGTTCTCTTCTCCTCTTTCTGTTGTCCATGCTTAGTGTGGCACACACAGACACACAATGCAAAGACTAAGTGAACATCTCTCCTTTTTATCTGCTTTCAGGTGGGATTTTTATACTGCCCACACCTGTTATTTGCCCCAGGTGAGTTTAAAGGAGCATCACATGTTTGAAACAATATTATTTATCCACAATTTTGAATGGGTGCCAATAATTTTGTCCAGCCTATTTTTGGAGTTTTGTGTGACATTATTTCCAATTTGCTTTTTTTCCTCCCTTTTTTGTTCTGTTCCAATACACACAAAGGGAATACACATGTGTATAGCAAAACATGTGTTACTGCAATACTTTTCTGTGAGAAATACTTGAAACTGGCACTTATATTGTAATGTCAGCACTCACACTTGCCCATTTGTGTCTGTTAGTTACCCCTCCCATATAGATTGTAAGCTCTACGGGTCAGGGACCTCCATCATCTTGTGTTTCTGACTCTTATTGCAACTGTACCTTGTATTTATTTGTATTTATTGTTGTACTTTGTATTTCTCCATTATCTTAATAATCCCCTGTTTGTATTAATGTATTTTACTGTAAAGTGCTGTGTACATAAGTAGCGCTTTTTTAAATAAAGATATACATACATTTTCTGGAAAAATTTCTGGGGTGCCAACAATTTTGGCCATGACTGTATATATATATATATATATATATATATATATATTTATACACTTTCGTCAATTTCCCTATGGGACCAAACTGTAAATTATATCATTATAAACAGCACGTTCCTATGTCAGTATGCACTGTTAAGCTAGAGCTTGCTGCTACTTCTGCTCTCTCTCTCTCTCTGCAGTTCTTTTTCTACTCTTGCCTTAAAGGACAATGAAAGGTTAATATAAATTAAAAGTAAGTCTAAAGGCATTCTTTTTAAGTACTTACTGCATATCTAAATTCCCAGATCCCTGCTTGCTTCTCTGAGATATGGTGCTGGCAGCCTACAGCAGTGTGAAGACTACAGTGACATCACTGAAATATCTCTGTCCTTCCTGTAGGCTGCCAGCGGCAGCCTTCCTATTCTCTGAGCATGTGTGTAACTTAATCCTGTCTCCTGTTCTGAGCTACACATGCCCACCAGCCAATCAGAAGCGGATCTGGTAGAGGGGGGTGGGAGGGAATGAAACACATGTGCAGTATGAAGCAAGGAGGGAAAGGAAGGGAGAATACCTTTTTAGAGATGGCTGCCTGTTCTAGAACATGTGAAGTAAGTGTGACTGAGTAAATATTTGATTAGGTGAGCCAAAAGTGTGGCATTTTTAATAAACAATAGGAGGACTATTGGGCAGTATGCTTTTTAAATTTTGACTTGCATTCTCCTTTAACCTCCTGTATCGGGCCGACCTCCACATCACTATCTCACAGTTCCTCTCCAGTCTCACTCCCCTTCCCTTCTCAAGTTGGCTGCCCCTCCCACCTTTTCTCTCTCTCTTTAACCTGCTGAACTGATAACATAACACAGGGCAGGCTAGAAGGCAAGGAGCAGAATAGAAAAAGCAGAGGGAATTTAAATACAAGTGCTTAGGTGCTTATGCCAAAAGAAGGGACAACTTCTTCAAAATGACATATTGTGATCACATATTGTGATTCATTGTGGTGATTTGTGTTTGTGCCCCTTGATTAATTCAGTTTTCACTGAAGTTTGTCATTTTGAAGAACATAGAACAAAGCCATAGGTCTTCAGGAAGTAAAACACTGCACACAGCATAATGTACCCCCTTCTGTAATTTCTAAAGATATTAGTAGTCACCTCGGAATTATGTGACCTGTATAAAACATGGCCACATAACTCTTCGGTAACATATTATCTTTATAAAATACAGTAGGGGGTACATTATCCATTATCATATAATTATAATATATCATACCTCCCAACATTTGATAATGAGAAGAAGGGACAAGAATATCTGCCGTGCGTAGCGCGGCAAAAAAATTTGAGGCCACGCCCACTTTATGGCCACGCCCCAAAAAACAGGCCCATTTTACAAAACCACACCTGAAAAGCATAACATACACAAAGTGCACCAGAAGACAGACACAGTGGCCCCAATCATTTTATGACGCACTGTGGCACCTGTATATCATGACACACTCAGTGTAGCACAAGCATCCCATGCTACATATTGACCCTCAGCATCTCCCCCCAGTATCCTCCAGCTCCCCCCTAGCATCCTCCAGCTCCCTCCCAGTGTCCTCCCCAGCATCCCCCAGCTCCCCCATAACTTCCTCCAGCTCCCTCCTAGTATCCTCCAGCTCCCCCCAGCATCCTCCCAACATCCTTCAGCTCTTGTTTTTACATATGCGTTATAGACAATTTTTCTTGATAAATTATTTTTGATAAATGGACAAAATATTAAGGCTATGGTTATGTGGGACAGAAGGCTAGGGTTTTTAGTGATTGCGTGATTTTGAAAAGCTGAAGTTATATGTAGGCCTTTCCACCAGCGATTCTCTTTGTTGCTAGTGGAAAGGCATTTAGGAGAAATTAGTCGCCCTCGGTAGCATAGATCTATCACAGGCAACTAATCTTTTCGTTAGACATCAGCCTTAAGTAGTACGCTAATTCTATGTGTGTATGCTTTTTCACTAACCTCCAGAATGATTTCCCTGGTGATTTTGTGCCTGGTTACTGTACCTATTCATTCTAATGTATGTTAGAATGTGTTTAAAGTTTAGAAAGATGCAGATGATGAATTATAATACTGTAGTGGTAGGTCACACTGTTTAATGTCTTCATTCTACACGGAAGCAGTGCTATTGTGGAACACCATGTTTAGTCTTGCAAAATGTTTTTCATGCCATTTTAACATAGAAAATGATGCTGACAAAAGACACACATGAATCAAGTCATCCTTTCTGAACCAGCCTAACTGCTAGTCAGGGTCGGACTGGGCAGTGCAGGTCCCCGCACCCCTCCCAAGGGACCCCCGCTGTGGTCTACACGCCCAGGCCCTCACCACCCACCCAACCCCCTTTCCTGAGTGCACATACTTAGGCGTGTCAGGAGGCAGGAACCTGTGGGCCCCGGAGTGCTCTGGCTGGGACCGGTCCCGGGTTTTTTCCCCGTGTCCTGATGCCCAGTCTAACCCTGCTGCTAGTTGATCCAGAGGAAGGCAAAAAACCCTATCTGACGCCACTCTAGTTTGCCATAGAGGGGAAAAATATCAGTTCCTTTCTCCAAGATGGCAATTGAGCCAATCACTGGATCAGTTTTATATTAGAAGCTCATCAATATGTTTTTTAAGGATTGGAGAACAAAACAGCACTACACTTGAATTATGGGGCCTTGCCTGTTATTTGTAATAGGAAATAATAGCCCTCTCAATACACTTTTAAGACAATAGTTTACTGCTGACAGCTTCCTACAAATAAGTTTATTATCCAGAAGTACCCCCAGGTCCTTTTGCATCGGCGATTTGCTTAACTTTTTAAGGGCATAAGTTGCTTACATATTTTAAGTGCCGAATTTTTAACTTTACATTGATCAACACAGAATCTTATCTCAAACTTAGCTACCCAGATTGTAATATACAAATGTATACATTCTCTTGTAAGGATGACACATCCTGGATAGAATTAATTGGGATGGATAGTATTGTGTCGTCAGAAAACACAGATACATTACTTACAATACCCTCCCCTAAGTTATGATCAAGTTAAATAAAAGTGGCCCCAGTACAGAAACCTGTGACATCCCACTAAGAACCCCAATCCAATTAGAACAATGTAACATTGACAACCACCTCTGGTACATGATCTTTAACGGAGGCATATTGGGTAAATGGGAAAAAACCCTAATTTTGTAGGGAATTGTATGTATGTATAACTTTATTTATAAAGCGCTACAAGGGTACGCAGCACTGTACAATCTTACAATATACACAATTACACACAGGGAGGACAAGTGTTATTATAAATACAATAAATAAGTATAAATACACAGAGATTAAGTGCCATTTGGTGTGAGATACAGTAGGAAGGAGGTCCTTGTCCCATAGAGTTTACAATCTTAGTTGTCAGGAAACATACAGGAACAAATTGGAAGGTAGGAGTGCACAAGGTATGGGCATTTGCCCTCAAGAGCAAGACTAGACAAAATAGTAACATAGTAAGTTAGGTTGAAAAAAGACGTACGTCATAGGCGGAGGATGACTTTTTTGTTTGGGGAGGCTAAAGATGGCCCATATACAGTTGAGCTCCAAACATCTCCGGACACGATGTTTGGAGCTCAACTGTATATGATATAATCTCTCCCTTCAGCTACGGGTTCGGGGCCCTGAGCACCCGGACCAATTGTGGACTCTGGTGAGCGTTTTCTGATTCTGCATTAATTACAAATTTCCATTGGGGCCCCCTAGAGTTTCCTTACAACTGCGCTAGGTCTGGGGTGTTCACACCCAGACCTATTTATTTATTTGGTATGGGTTTTGATTTGTTTGGGGCTTCAGTTTGTTATTCGTTTATATTTACTTTGTTATAAATACTATTTAGATTAGAGGCTTTATAAAGATGGCCCATACACAAACTGACCTACAGCTAATGTGACACTTAGTGGATTCACTGCTGGTGTAAAAAATTAACCTCCCAACTACCTCTGGCAGTTCCCACTGACTCCCAGGGATACTGTGCAAAAGTGCAGGTGGGGGGGATTTTTTTAACCCTAAAATGCTTAGGATGTAAAAGCATTCATATGTGCACTTCTGTTAGGGGTTCTCTATACATTTGTGTTCAGTTAGGTTAAAGGGGTAGTTCACCTTTAAATTAACTTTTAATATGATGTAGACACTGAAATTCTGAGACAATTTGCAATTGGTCCTCTTTTATTTTTAATGGTTTTTCGGTTATTTAGCTTTTTGTTCAGCAGCTCTCCATTTGGTATTTCATCAGCTATCTGGTTGCTAGGGTCTTATATACCAGGTAGTGGTTTAAACAAGAGATGGGAATATGAATAGTTAAGGGGCCTGCATGGAAAAATAAAACTGTAGCTTCACAGAGCAATACTTTTTGGTCAGTGACCCTCATTTGAAAGCTGGAAAGAGGCAGAAGCAAAAGGCAAATGATTCAAAAACTATATAAAATTAACTAGGAAGACCAATTGCAAAGTTGCTAGGAATAGGCCATTCTATAATATACTACAAGTTAACTTAAAAGTGAACCTCCCCATTAGATGTGTTTAAGTTAGCTTTATAGAAAGTGAGGCAGCAGGTACTGACATCCCAGGCACGTTATATACAGCGAGACACAGTCTTTATATACAAAACCAGCACATTATATGCCATGAGGAGCAGTGGGTACAGATGGCAGATATTCAGGCCCTGGCACTATAACACTGGCACTGATACACAACATTGGCCCCACTGTAACTTACTATAAATGAAAAAAACAATGACAAAAGTAAAAAAAAAATAGAATGTGCAAAAAACCATAACAAATATATAAAAGCACAATGAGCTTTGTCAGGGGGAAAAATTAACTTACCCTCCATCTGTTAGGGTAGGGGATATTATAAATGTCAGATGACAAAAAACAATTTAATTCCAGCTAGTGGGTCAGCCTTTAGAACATATACAGTATAGTACCCGTGGGATGAAAACTGCAGCAAAGTTCATAGCTGGTTCATGGGTAAACTTACAGTCTGCAGATTCTTCTTTTTTAAGTCTTCATTTCTGCAGTTTGCAAAATTTCCCGATCCCTGTCTGCATCTGTGTCTTGATTGGTCAATTTTACTGTCTGTCAAGAAAGCTGTGCTCTGATTGGAGAATATACAAGAAGAAAGATCCAATCAGAGCACAGCTGATTAGAGCAGAACCCGGAGCTTGCAGGGACAGGAGAAGATTTGCAGGACAGCGCAGAAACAGAGCCAGGTTTTTTTATTTTATTTTTAGGGTGCCAGAGCAGGTTTGGGGAGGCTTAGCCTCCCCTAGCCTTATTGAAAATCCACCTATGACGTACGTCCATCACATTCAACCATAATGCCTACATATAACCTGCCTAACTGCTAGTTGATCCAGGGGAAGGCAAAAAACCCCATCTGAAACCTCTCTAATTTGCCGCAGAGGGGAAAAAATTCCTTTCTGACTCCAAGATTGCAATTGGACCAATCCCTGAAACAACTTGTACTAAGAGCTACCTGTACCTCTCATTATCCTGTATTCCCCTAAAAGCCAGTACGACTCAAAACCTTGTTTGCCCTTGCAGTTGCTGCCTGACATTGCTTGCTACAGCCAAGTTTATTATCTACAAGGACTCCAAGGTCCTACTCCATTATGGATTTGCCTAGTGCAGTCCCATTAAGGGTATAAGTGGCTTGCATATTTTTACATCTCAGGTGCATGACCTTACATTTATCCACATTAAATCTCATCTGCCACATAGTGGCCCAGATTGCCAGTTGTCAAGATCCTGCTGCAAGGATGCCACATCCTGGATAGAATTGACTGGTCTGTATAGTTTTGTGTCATCTACAAACACTGATACATTGCTTATAATACCCTCCCCTAAGTCATTTATGAACAAGTTAAACAAAAGTGGACCCAGTACAGAATGCTGAGGGACCCCACTGGGAACCTTACTCCAAGTAGAGAATGTACCATTAACAACCACCCTCTGTACCCGATCCTGTAGCCAGTGTCCTAACTATGTGCAAACAACTTCACTAAGATCAATAGACCTTAGTTTAGAAAGCAGTTGTTTGTGGGGAACGGTATCAAATGCTTTGGCAAAATCCAAATAGATTAAATCTACTGCATCCCCACTGTCCAGCTTCTTACTCACCTCATCATAAAAAGCAATTAAATTGGTCTGACATGACCTGTCCTTCATAAAGCCATGCTGATTACTGCCCATAATGCCATATTCCAGTACATAATTTTGTATGTTGTTCCTTAAAAAACCTTCAAATAACTTGCCCACCATGGATGTCAAACTAACAGGCCTATAATTGCCAGGCTGAGATCTTACTCCCTTTTTAAATATAGGAATGACATTAGACTTCTTCCAATCCCTAGGTACCATACCCGATGAAAGAGAGTCTGAGAATATCAGAAACAAAGGCCAAATCTGTAAATCTGACACTTTCCATACCCTTTATCAGCTTAGTTGCCTTTCTCTGGACCCTCTCTAATTCAATAATAGTGTTTTAGTGCTCCAGAAGGTAGCATCTGAGTGAGTGAGGAATTCAGGGATAGAGTCCCAGAGGTAAGTAGCAGCGAGATAGATAAGACAAGATAAGTCAAGAGAGAGCAGTGTGTGTGGATGGTGTTAAAAGGCTCTGAAAGGAATGGAGGCAGAGGCAGGCCATGTCGGCCGGGCACCCTAGGCGACCTGGCTGGCCACCTCACCCCCACCCCCCGCGTGCACACAAGCACGGGGACGCCGGAAGTGGAGTTAGTGCTGCGGAGGGAGGGAGCGCCGGGAAATGAAGTGTCAGGGTAAGAGGTCCCAGACTAGGGGTGGCAACAGAGGTACCTGCCTAGCGCCCCTTCACTGTTGCGCCCTAGGCAAGTGCCTCTTCTGCCTACCCCTAGTTCCGGCCCTGAATGGAGGAGATGACCAGGAAGTACAGGGAGACTAGTGAAGAAATGTAGTGAGGAGCAGAGGAGTGAAGGGCTTTAAAGGAGAAGCAAAGGCTAATAAAGAGTTAATCTCAATCTGCAAGCATACCTTCAGTTGTCTCAATAGTGCCCTTAAGTCTCCCCATATTTCTCCCGTTCAGATGATCAGGAGCCAAACAGGAAGAAAAAAATAAGAAAGTAAAAGTTCCCATAATGCCACACTCCTGCACCAAAAGCAAGACCTGTTTACATGCTCAGTTAGTTATACTATAAGTCAGCTTCCTGCGTCAGCTTCCTGGCTCAGATCCACATTCCTAAGGGGGGGGCAGTGAATTCTTAGCATTCTTGAGGGAGGGGGGAGCAGGAGAGAGCAGAAAGCAGAGAGCTGCATAACAGACACAACAAATCTTTTGACAGAAAACTCAGTGCAGCGTTTCTGTGAGTGCTTATGGCTGTATTTACATAGACCTTTCTGATAAAGCTTACTTAGTTTTTACCTTTCTTTCTCCTTTAAACATTACCAGAAGGATTTTGTATGCTATCCTTTGCTTAACAGGCAGCCATGCTAGAGAGCTTAAAGGACATGTAAAGCCTACATTTGATTACAATATATATCAGTTGGGCACGTCTCTTCCACCCAAATGGCATCATTTGTACTGCATATATCCCCTCCGCTTGCCAGCACCATCACATTTTCCTAAAGCAAATAACAGCTTTCACCCTGTGGCCATTTTTCCTCTGATACATAATCGGATACATTTATATCTGCAAGCAGCATACACACACAAAGACCTTTATTCAGCATACATTTTATTAAGAATACAGGCTCACACAAGCAGAACTGTCTTTGATAAAGGTTCTGCTTTGTTTGAGCACTGTGCTGAGCTCAGGAGAAAAAAATTGAAGCAAACAGCTAGAGCTGAGTTTCTATGGGAACCAGCAATGCAATCTCTTAACTGGCTGCTAGACTGGGGGCGTAATCTGAGCTTAGAACAACTGAGCATGCCCACAAGCCAACAGCCAAAGCAAATTCCCAAGGGGGGGTGAGTGGGTTACAGGAGGAGAAGGAAATCTATTGATAAAGGCAACGCTGCAGCCTTACTATTACCAGTGTGGCAGGCATTGAAAGATTTCAAAGAGGCTGTTCACTGATTACATTTTTGTGTGGTTTACATGTCCTTTAAGGGGGGCTGAGAGGGTTCCCTCTTAGGCAGTGCTGGGCCAAGCTGACTGGGTGCCTTAGGCAACCTGCCCCTGCCCCCCCCCCAGTGTGTGCACATGCGCAAATGGTCGCACAATGCACGCACTCTGCATGACGGGGTTGCCAGGGAAGCTGCAGTGGGGGGGAAAGGGTCCGAAACTAGTGGTAGGTAAAAAAAGAGGTACCTGCCTGGTACCCCACACCGTTGCGCCCCAGGCAGGTGCCACTTCTACCTAGTTCCGGCACTGCTCTTGAGAGAGAGCAGGACGATCCTGGCACCAAAGTATAATATTGATTGCAGGGGAGAGACGTGGGAGTCTGGGAGGCTAGTTCGTAGGAGATTGCAGTAGTCTAAGTGGGAAAGGATGAGGGCATTGGTTAGTGTTTTAGCTGTTACTTATGAAAGAAAGGGCGTTGGCAATATTGTGTAGGAATAAGCAGCAGGTTTTGGCAGTGTTATTAATATGGTTAGAAAAGGAGAGGGATTGGTCAAAGATAACCCCAAGGCAGAGTGTTGAATTAACAGGGTTAATGGTCATACCGTCAATAGTAATGGTGAAAGGAGGAGAAGGGCCAGGTTTGGGCAGGAAGACTATGAGCTCTGTTTTAGCTAGGTTAAGTTTGGGGTGGCGTTGGTTCTTCCAGGAGTAGGTAGCCAGGAGGCAATTAGCAATCTGGGTTTGAACATCAGTGGTTAGTGAAGGGGTGTCTAAATATATCTGGATATTATCTGCATATAAGTGATATTTAAAACCAAACAAAGAGATAAGGTCTCCTGAAGAGAGAGTGTACAGGGGCAAAGGATCAAGTACAGAGCCCTGAGGCACCCCTACATTAAGCTGAACTGGGGAAGAGGATTTGTTAGAAAAAGCAACAGAGAAGAAACGGTTAGAAAGATAGATATTATCTATAATATATGGTGCTGGTTTCACTTTGGGCTAAAAAAACAATCCTTTCACATTTTTCAGAAAGGGATCTCAAATGGCCAGTCAAACAGGGCAAAAGTAATAGGGCAAATTAGTTTACCAATTGTATCCCAAACTTGGCAAAAAATCAAAAAAGAAAATTCAAAAGAAAAACTACTATTTATTTGAAGATCCATATTAAAAACATACCAACCCAAAAATACGCAGCCATAGGCATAGGCTATCTGTAAAAATTGCCCCTTTATTGGAGCTCCCTATAGATCCTATCAGTTCTCTGTCCATGTTTCAAATGAAGGGTGGATGTTTTCTAAAAGAGAATCACAGCCTTGCACTCACACAAGCAAAGATAGGCTTCAGTTTCCTATCAGGTTAGCCTAGCTGCTGATTGGTTTCTATCCTACAGTGCCGTGTACTAAGAGCCGCCGGCTCCCCTGCGCATCCAGAGAATTCAGCCAGCAGGAAGTGGAACAGCTGGGCAGGACTAGTGGGGTTTTGGTGGAATTTCCCATTAAATCAGTCTGAAACACAACTTTAAGCACAATCCTTCTATATTTAGAGGAGCATAATTCACTAGTACATTCTTAATTTTTATATGATATTTCTCCTTTAAGGCAGTGTTTTAGTCATATAAACAACAGACCATAGTTTAAAAAGCAAAATGTTTATACCAAAGGCTTTGACAAAGTCAAAGTAGACTTACTTTAGCATTTGATCCCTTAGCAATACTTCAAATACCTTGACCAAAATAAATGTCAAATTGTGTTTACATTAATTTTGACAAAAAGTACCATACTCAGTATCATCCACTGACAACCTGCTTATGCTGAGCCATGACAGCATAGGGCAGGCAGATTAGCGCACACAAGCAGCATAGGACAAGCAGAAGGAAACACACAGGTACCATAGAGCACACAGGCAGCATAGGACAGGCAGATTATGACACACAGACAGGGTAGGGCAGGCAGAGTATGGCATAGAGACACAGCAAAGGGCAAGCAAAGTATGGCACATGGACATTGTAGAGCAGGGCAGGCAGAATACAGAACACACAGCATAGGGCAGACAGAGTACGGCACACATAGGCAGCATAGGGCAGGCAGAGTATGGCACACACAGGCAACATTAGACAGGCAAAGTACGGCACACAGGCAGCATAGTGCAGGCAGAGTATGGCACACAGGCAGCATTGGGCAGGCAGAGTATGGCACACAGGCAGCATTGGGCAGGCAGAGTATGGCACACAGGCAGCATTGGGCAGGCAGAATATGGCACACATAGGCAACATAGGGCAGGCAGAGTATGACACACACAGACAGCATAGATCTGAGGTGTAAACAATAGAGGGACTTACAGGCATTTGCTGCATTAAGTTCCTCAATTTCTATTTTTTCTTCATGATTGCTGCTTTTTAAGATCTTTACATAAACATTTTACTTTTTCAAAGCCATTTTGGTGGCAGTTTTAATTGAAAATGTATTTGAAAAAATTCCTGCTTGCATTCTAGAATATAAAGTTGTCTCTGTGGTAACTAAATATAAAAGTTATTAGGTAACTCTTTTTCCCCCACAGATTGTCCTTCAAAAAATCCCTGAAGAAGCACAAGGCCTGATTTATGTGATCCACATTTCTTTACTTTTTCTATACAATGCTCAGCAGCTGCAGGTTTAATGGTAAAAATAGGATTGCAGATAAAATATAAGTGAAATGACCTGATTACTTGATCTGCTAGCTGTACTGGACTAAGTCCACAAGGAGCCCAGTTTAATCAGATTGAGGGATTCACAATGCAGCACTATCGAGTGCTCATTTTATGCAGTGCAATAACACTGATAGGCTAACATTATTAAACAGCTGTCCATGAACAAAGAAACCAAATTAAATCTGCAGAATAGGGTCCCGTGTGCTTCACTGTGATGTGCATTTTTGTGGAAATTACACCAATGGGCAAGATAAGGGCTGCACAGAAAGATTCCAGTTTCTTCACTGATTTCTCTGATACAGGAGTTAATATTATTAAACCAGTACCATGTATTTAATGTTTAAATTATTTAAATTGTGACCAAATTACCATAAGATCCCTTATCTTGTAGACCCCCAGGTCCCAAGCTTTCAGGATAATAGATCCTGTACCTGTAAATGTTTTGTGTGTGTGTATATATATATATATATATATATATATAAAGCCACAATACAATCCGCACTCCAAACTTGCATCCAGCTTCTTAGTTGCCCGGGTGCTGCCAGGGAATATTACACAATGAAGCTACGTACAATAGGCGCACTCCAGGGTCTTTTTCATAAAATTCAAATCTTTATTTTCACACAGCCATCAGATCAACGTTTTGGCTCTGGCCTAGAGCCTTTATCAAGATACAAGTGGCCAGCATAAAACTTTATTATAAATACACCCACAACCCAGGGCGTGTCCCAACAAATCACCCCCGTACCTCCCCTTTAATTAAAGGGGAAGTATTTCCAAGAAACCACAGAAGTAATTAATGTACAATGCACTCAACGTTTATTAAGGAAGCAATTAAATTGACACTGCTCATTAAGCCCCCTTGGGGCCAATGTGCCCAGCTTTTTGATCCAGTATGTTTCACGCTGCAATAAAATTCGGGCTCTATCCCCTCCACGTCTAGGGGCCGGGACATGATCAATCCCTATGAACCTAAATGTTGGCAATCTATGTCCCATTTCTAAAAAATGTTTTGCCACCGGTTTGATTGTTTTTTGATCCCGAAAGGCCGTGCTTATAGCCGACCTATGGCCATCCATCCGGATGCGAAGAGTCAAATCCGTTTTCCTGACATATGATAGCCCACATGGGCAGGTAATTAAATAAATTACGTGAGTGGAAAAACATCAGAGCCGAAACGTTGATCTTATGGCTGTGTGAAAATAAAGATTTGAATTTTATGAAAAAGACCCTGGAGTGCGCCTATTGTACGTAGCTTCATTATATATATAGGCTCTGTATGATGACGTCACCCTCTGCCCGTTCGTTACACTACGAGCTCCAGCGCTTCTGCTCTGGATGTAACTCGATCTGACAAACTCTCTCTCCCTTGTAAGTATTACTAAGCTTAGTTACTTTCGGCTGTATTCCCTTTTACTGCAGTTGCCCGATTTGCTTCCTTTTTCTTTCATTCTTGTACTTTTGTTTGTCTTTGTTTCTCTCTGTTCTTTTATTTGGTAGGCTAGCGATCCGCACTATATGCATATTTCCCTGACCACTGATATTGCTGTTAGCCATATGTACATTGTATAAGTCGTGTTTATTTCTGTTTCACCATGCTCTGTTATTCTGAATTTTTTTTTTCTCCACTCACCATTTGTGTTTTACTATATGTACCGGCACAGTTTATTTACATTGGTTACCATGGTTACTGATACCCTTTTTGGCGCCCTTTTTGTTGTGGTGGGGTATATATGGGGGGTGAGGTTTACACTGTCTTTTGGTTTGTCCCTGAGGAAGAGCACAGTTAGTGCTCGAAACTTTGGATTTTTTCTATTAATACATTTTTTGCTTTTAAACTAAGTCCCTGTGTGTGCGGCTCACTGTCTTGCTATATATATATATATATATATATATATAATATATTATACCATTCAGTCCGCACTCCCATGAAACATTTTTACTCCATACTCGATTGCAGGGTGCTGCATCTGGTTGTAACTTGTATTCATTCCGATTAATGATGCGCACTGCTGTATTCTTTTAGTTCATTTATTATTTCATTATAAAGTTAAAACGTTTCGGTCCGGGTCTAGGACCTTTGTCAAAATGTTAAGCATGCTTAACAGTGGACAACAAATGGACAACAGTGGACAACAAATCTCCCCAAAAATCCTTTACACTGGCAATAAAGGTAATCGGCGGTAGAAAGGACTAATCATTGCTTCGTTTTTCAGAGTTGCACAAATTTGCATGCAGTAGGAAACTTTGGGGCACATTTACTAAGAAATTTTGAGGGAAAAGTTGATTTTAGAAAATAACTCCCATAATTAGTAATTTATTAATGTTTGGTTAACTTTTTTTTGTAAAAAAAAAAAAATTCAGCAGGTTTGATCTATCAAGTACCATTCAGTCCTATGGAGGCTTAGAATAGTAGATAAATAGAATAGTCAGTAGCACATTTGACACATTTTCAAAGGGAACTTAATCCCCTCATTGTTTCTAGTTCACACATTTAAAAGGGGAAGTTAACCCCATCATTGTTTCCTATTTCATCTATTTATTTAAAACTCAACTTTCAAGTTTTAACAATACTTTCAGCTTGAAAAATTCGGGATTTTCAAATGTAAACTCAGAATTTTCATATAAATGATTCAAGCATTATCATGACATTTTATAAATACAACAATGATCGAGTTTAATTCAATTTTATACCATGTTGATTTTATATGTCTTTCAAGGCCAGAAAACAAATTTTAGTAAATAAGCCCATACGCATGATTTCTGAAAAACAAAGCAATGCTTGGACCTTGCCACTGGTGCTTCACTTTGTTGCCTGTGGAAAGGCATTTCAGAGAGATTAGTTGTCTGCAGTAGCAGATATTCATCATGTGCGACTAATCTTTCTTTGGGGCATTAGCCTAAAGGAAAACTTTACCCCCAGAATATATACAGTACCAAACACGTATGCGTGGCAGTTTTCTATTTGAGATTGCCCAATGATTCATACTACAAAAGAAGAATATTTTTATGAAAATGGTTTATTTAGATGAAGCAGGGTTTTACATATGAACTGTTTATGAGACCTACATTGTTCGTGGTATTTTTTTTTTTGATAAGCAAAATATGGGACCCATAGGCAAAGAGTTTAAGGACTACTGCACTAGATGCTGTTGGATGCTGTAGTCAGTTGATAAAGCTTGGCATTTCATTCAGTTAGTAGTTGTGTATTTTCACTCCCTTTTTGTTAAGTTTTTTTGTACAGACTTTGCTTCATGCACTGGAACCTTATTGTGCAAAAACTGGAGAAGGCATTGTGTAAATTATTTACACATTGTGGCAAGCATGCAGCGATGGATTTGTTATCCGCCGTGTTATGCACATTTGCACCCCTTATGTATGCACATTTGCATATCCTTTTTAAATCACATACGGAGCAGAGAGGTCCCCATTGCTCCACCTACTACCTCTACCTACTTAGCTGTAGCTTAAACCTAAAATATAATTTTTAATAGTGTAACAGTAGCAGATGCTTGACTCAAAGTATAAATGTATTATTAATTGATTTTGCTGAGTCCTAATTCCCTGATCTTTGAGTATGCTGAACATCAAGAATTAAAAACCCAGTACAACATTTATCTAACTAAGACAATGCTTTACCAGTTAGTTGACTGGTCTGATTAATTATCAGTTTTCTCTCAGATCCATGTCTGCTTCATTTTATGTATAAATAAAAAATTGTTGATGGGTTTCAAGACTGGGATATGTTATGTCAAATCTTGTTACAAAGAGGTATTCATGCAACACTATCATTAGATGGAAAATATATTACAGTAGGCTCTGCTTAGCATTACATGTTTTTTGAATAAGACAAAACACTGGGGACTGGGCCCCAGCAGATGCCATGTGCCTGTTTTACAACCTTCGTTACTATGTATGTTACTTTGTATTACACTTTCAGCTAGAAGGACTCTCTTGAGATGGATATTAACAAGTGAATCCACCTGTGAATAGACTCTTCAAAGGCTACACTCTTTTTTGACAGTAACCTATTATGTACTGTTCCGAGCTCAGAATCCAATTACATTTTAAAGTAATCATTTTAATCTGCATACAGACCATTTTCTCTGCCAGGGAAGTTTGAGCAATGCTTTTTATATACATGTCCCTCTCGCACACTTTCTACTGGATACAAATGTTTTAGTTGCTCTATGTACATCTTATAGCTTTTGTTTAATTACATTTTCTCTGCACCTAAAAGTGCTGACCTGCCAGTTTTGCTGTTAATAATGTATATACACAATAGTAAATGCCATAATATTTATACTTTACTACTTATTTAGAATGTACCTTGCTATATTACATAATCTTCTACAATTCATGGGAATTTTTAAAAAAATATATTTGTAATTTATCTTATGTCTAGATTAAAAATTGTATGTGCTATTATATTCTGGTGGACATTTTCCTTTAAGGGCATGTACCATTTTCATGTTCTGTCTGTGATCTTTGTTTATTTCTTGTGCCACAATCTTCTGTATCTCTTTTCAAAGCCCTGCTATTTATGTAAGCCATATCTGATATGCACATAGCAATATGACAGACTATGATCAAATGTTACCAGTTGTGGCAGAAAGCCAACATTGTAAAAATGGCTCAAAGCCATTGCAGAGAAGAGAAGATCATTTAATGGTCTGTATAATATGCATGGTATTAGGTACTTCTTACTTCCTAACATTTGAATGTTAAAAAGTGGGACATATAGGGAACACTTCTGATCTGCCATGCCTAGTTATTTTAAGACACAACTTTAAACTGTATAAAACCCCACTCACATAAGCCACACCTTTTAGAATACAGGACTGTTCTGTCTATTTTGAGACCACAGGGGGTAACCAGTTAAACAGAAAATAAACTTAGATTTACTTTAAATCTCCTAATTAGATGCCCATCTATTGTTCCAGAAAAACATGAATTAAAGCATAAAAGGGGGTTAGGCGGATAAGAGTGTGTGTTTTGTATCTCTATTAACCCTTTTACTGCCAGCCATTTTGGTCAAAGCGGAACTTGTATTGCCAGACAGTTTTTGAACATTTTGCATTTTAGGGGCCTTTCCTCGTAGGGGACTTTTAGTTTACCAAGGAAAACAATATATCGTTTTTTTCAGAACAACCTAAGCTTTCAAAATATGGTAGAATTTTTGTGTAATTCCAATTCTGTAACAAGATATAGGCTTCTAAATGTCTAAAAATGCAAAAAAAATCAAATTTTCCATAATATAATCACACATACTAGAAACAAAAATTATTTTATGCACGAATATACAACTGATTGGGAAAGTCCCATGTCTCCTGAACATGCCAATACCAAATATATATAGTTTTATGGAGATTTCTCACTTGTATAGGTCAAAAACTCCCAGCAGTACACTACCAAATTCCCAAAGCACTGCTCCAAAAAAACTGCATACTTTGGATTTCAAGGCCAAAATTCCACTAACAGAAGGTTTATCCCAGAACATTGTACATTTTTGGAAAGAACAGATTCTGGGGAATACAGAATAGGCACAACTGTCTGTCTACTCCAAACTATCAAGTCGCAATGCTTTCCTAAAGTTATTGGTTTTTATCAAAATTTGTGATTTTTTAAAAAAATCGCTTCAAAGCTTCCAGTCTATAGTATCTTATCTCCTACAGGTCATAAAGTAACCAAATAAAACACCCTAAATATGAATGCCTGGGGTCCACTGAACAGTTTGATGCCCAATATGTATAGGTTTACCTAAGTATGTGGCATGTAGGGGCCCCAATGTGAACATACCCCATATGAACTGTCATTTCTGTCATTTCAGCTTCTGCAAAATCAACACATTTACATCATTATATGTGGGATAAAGCTAGTAAAAAGTATGCTCACCCCAGAAAGTCATATATTTTTGGAAAGTACACATTCCCCCGAATCTAAAATGGGTACCCATGTCTTTCTACTCCAAAGTACCAAGCCGCACAGCTTTTCTAAAGTTAGCAATTTTGATGACATTTCCAAAAATCCCCTCAAAGCTTCCACTTTGAAGCATCTTATCTCCCACATAGCATTAGGTACCAAGATAAAACACCCTGAATTTGAACGCCAGTGGTCCACTGAACAGTTTGATGCCCAATATGTATAGGTTTACCTAAGTATGTGGCATGTAGGGGCCCCAATGTGAACATACCCCATATGAACTGTCATTTCTGTCATTTCAGCTTCTGCAAAATCAACACATTTACATCATTATATGTGGGATAAAGCTAGTAAAAAGTATGCTCACCCCAGAAAGTCATATATTTTTGGAAAGTACACATTCCCCCGAATCTAAAATGGGTACCCATGTCTTTCTACTCCAAAGTACCAAGCGCACAGCTTTTCTAAAGTTAGCAATTTTGATGACATTTCCAAAAATCCCCTCAAAGCTTCCACTTTGCAGCATCTTATCTCCCACATAGCATTAGGTACCAAGATAAAACACCCTGAATTTGAACACCAGGGGTCCACTGAACAGTTTGATGCCCAATATGTATAGGTTTACCCAAGTATGTGGCATGTAGGGGCCCGAATGTGAACATACCCCCATATATACTGTCATTTCTGTCATTTCAGCTCCTGCAAAATCAACACATTTACATCATTATATGTGAGATAAAGCTACAAAAAAGTACGCTCACCCCAGAAAGCCATATATTTTTGGAAAGTACACATTCCCCCGAATCTAAAATGTGTACCCATGTCTTTCTACTCCAAAGTACCAAGCCGCACAGCTTTTCTAAAGTTAGCAATTTTGATGACATTTCCAAAAATCCCCTCAAAGCTTCCATTTTGAAGCATCTTATCTCCCACATAGCATTAGGTACCAAGATAAAACACCCTGAATTTGAACGCCAGGGGTCCACTGAACAGTTTGATGCCCAATATGTATAGGTTTACCTAAGTATGTGGCATGTAGGGGCCCCAATGTGAACATACCCCCATATATACTGTCATTTCTGTCATTTCAGCTCCTGCAAAATCAACACATTTACATCATTATATGTGGGATAAAGCTACAAAAAAGTACGCTCACCCCAGAAAGTCATATATTTTTGGAAAGTACACATTCCCCCGAATCTAAAATGGGTACCCATGTCTTTCTACTCCAAAGTACCAAGCCGCACAGCTTTTCTAAAGTTAGCAATTTTGATGACATTTCCAAAAATCCCCTCAAAGCTTCCACTTTGCAGCATCTTATCTCCCACATAGCATTAGGTACCAAGATAAAACACCCTGAATTTGAACACCAGGGGTCCACTGAACAGTTTGATGCCCAATATGTATAGGTTTACCCAAGTATGTGGCATGTAGGGGCCCGAATGTGAACATACCCCCATATATACTGTCATTTCTGTCATTTCAGCTCCTGCAAAATCAACACATTTACATCATTATATGTGAGATAAAGCTACAAAAAAGTACGCTCACCCCAGAAAGCCATATATTTTTGGAAAGTACACATTCCCCCGAATCTAAAATGGGTACCCATGTCTTTCTACTCCAAAGTACCAAGCCGCACAGCTTTTCTAAAGTTAGCAATTTTGATGACATTTCCAAAAATCCCCTCAAAGCTTCCATTTTGAAGCATCTTATCTCCCACATAGCATTAGGTACCAAGATAAAACACCCTGAATTTGAACGCCAGGGGTCCACTGAACAGTTTGATGCCCAATATGTATAGGTTTACCTAAGTATGTGGCATGTAGGGGCCCCAATGTGAACATACCCCCATATATACTGTCATTTCTGTCATTTCAGCTCATGCAAAATCAACACATTTACATCATTATATGTGGGATAAAGCTACAAAAAAGTACGCTCACCCCAGAAAGTCATATATTTTTGGAAAGTACGTGAATTACGTGAATACCTACCTGTCCCTCCCCCCCTTATCCTTATTTTTCCTTTCTGTATCCCCCCCTTTTTCTGTAATTTTTCTGGAAATTAATAAAAAGAGATTGTTAAAAAAAAATATATATATACATATATTGTGGATTCCTATATTTTGTTAATTAATAATGAAACCTGTGACTAGAGTAGAGGAAAAACAGTCTGATTAGCTTATCACCTGGTTGTCCGGTCCAAACAATAGGAGTTATCCCTAATTTAGAAAACAATGGTAGTGGTGTGGTAAAAGTGCTGTCACACCTAAACCCTAATTAATATTAACAAAGGGTCAAGTACACTGGAGCTAGCACTGAATGGATCCCTGTTAATATGCATAATCAGTTAGTCAGAAAAGACAGTATTGATGAAGTTGCAGACATGAAGACTGGAATACCCATAATGGCGGACTGATAACTTCCTGTAACTAACTGGCATATGCTAACATCATTGAAATGGAC
The DNA here is from genome assembly GCF_000004195.4 of Xenopus tropicalis. Classification (NCBI taxonomy): domain Eukaryota; kingdom Metazoa; phylum Chordata; class Amphibia; order Anura; family Pipidae; genus Xenopus; species Xenopus tropicalis. The sequence continues at coordinate 48,200,840 of NC_030680.2, forward strand.
CAATCAGGAGAGACTAGAAGCCACCCACATATACTTTATATAAGTTTGGCTTCAGTAGGGCACAAGTAGACACAGGGCCAGGAGAGGACTGACATTACCAGATCAGAGGGAATCCTGACATTACAGACCAGGCGCCTTATCAAACCTAAGGAGAGGTATACATAGGGGTAGATTTACCAAAGCACGAATTCGAATCCCGAATGGCAAAAATTCGGATTGGAAACGAAAATGTTGCTGTCTTTTCGCCGCCGGCGCAACTTTTTCGTATTTGTCGCGGCTTTTTCGTCGCCGCCGCGACTTTATCGTATTTTACACGACTATTTTGTCGCCGTCGCGATTTTATTCGTATTGAGTGATTGTAAATGACGGAAAAACCAATCCGATTTTTTCGCGACGGCGACGAAAAAGTAGCGGAAAATATACGAAAACGTCACAGAACATACGAAAAAGTCGGAAAAATACCGAACATTCCGAAGAAAACGCATTCGGACGCCTTATGACCGTTCGTGGATTAGTAAATGTGCCCCTATGGCTATGTGATCCTGTTTCATAGAGTGTGTTTATAAGGTGTGGTGTGGGACATTATTATTTAGGTGGTTGGGCCTCTGGGTTTCATTTTAGTGTCTTTAGTTAAGTTAGTGTGTATCCTTGTAGTGTATTTTAGTATATTTGTTTGTATGACTTTTTTGTGTTTTTTATAGTCTCTTGTTTCACATGTTTTATTTAGTTTATGATTAATGTTTATGTAAATATTTTTCCCAGTCAATATAAAATCATTTTTTACATTTGTTGTTTGGTGATCTCTTTGCCACACTATATTGCAGAACTATTGCAGATTATTGCTAAGCCAGGCAGGAGGCAGATATTAGAGTGCCATTGATATTACTGACAAAATATTTACTGAACATACATTTTTAGTAGTAACAATGGAAGGGTTTAAGAAAAAGATAACAATGGTCAAAAATACAGAAGAGCTGGTAAGGTGCATGCAGGAAGCAGATGATCGTTGGTATCAAATTAAAGATTTTGTGACTGTTGCAATTAAAAAAAAGCAATTGTCACAAAAAAAGGAAGCAGAGAATTATTATTCTCTGTATGTTGGATTGCTGGGAATTATAAAGCTCTCAAAGAAAAAAGAGGAGGAAGTAAATTATTTAAATGATAAGATTGAGATGCTAAAGATCAGTAATCCATCCACCATGAGCATGGGGCACTACAACAGCTCAAGAAAATGAATTGTTACGTAAAGAGAATGTGTAATTATTGTCTTGGTTGAAAGATGCTGAGGGCACCATTGGGTATCTCTCAGTCTCTAGAAATGGCAATAGTTACCATTCAAAATGTCTAGAGTTACCTAATGTTATGTGGTAGATAAAGTGAAAGGTTTGATAAGATTTTCAGGTATTACATCAAAACCACCAGTTTTGGAGTAGAAAGAAATAGGTGTCCATTTTGAATCTACCCGGATGTGTACTTCACAAAAATATGTGGTTTTGGGGGGGTCAATTTATTTTTTTGTGTTTTAACCCCACAAAAAATGTAGTAAATGTGTTGAATTTTCAGTAGCTGAAGTGATCTCCAGGGCAATTTGTATGCACTAACTTACATTTGTAGTCTCTAAATGCTAAATACTCTGGTAATCTAATGCACAATTGGAATCAAACTGTTCAGTGGACCCTTGGCTTTCATATTTTGGATGTTTTTTTATTGGAAACTAATCTTATGTGGGAGATATGATGCTTGAAAGCTGAAACTTTGAGGCAATTTTTTAGAATTTTCATAATTTTTTATGGAAACTGCCAAATTCAGAAAAGCAGTGCTGTTTGGTACTTAGGAGTTGAAAGACATTTCGGATTTGGCAGAATGTGTACTTTTAAAAAATATATGGTTTTCTGGGGTAAACCTAATGTACCGGGATTTTTGGCTCTAGAATCTAAAGTATGCAGTATTCTGCTGTAATGCTTTGAAAAATTGGTAATTTACTGCTAAGCGTTTTGGATCTATAGAAGTCAGAAATCTCCATAAAAACTATACATATCAGGTATTGGGATGTTCGGGAGCCATAAGGCTTTCCAAAGCAGTTGAATTTTTGTCCATAAAATTAAATATGTTTCTGGTATAAAACCCTATATCATGAAAAATATAATTTTTTCTTTTTTTCAAAAAATCTGTGCATTTGCACTTCTGTGCATTCCTGAACAGATTCGGAAAGCTCAGATTCTCCTCAACAAAACAATATATGATTTTCCTACCTAAACTTAACTCCCCCCCCCCCCCCCCCCCCCCCAGTAAAATGCCCCTAAAAGAGAGCACAGAATGTTTACAAAATGTCTGGCACTGAGGGGAACCGAAATGTGAAATTCTGTTGGCACTTAAAGGGTTAAACAACATGAAGTGGTTATTTATTTTACAAACAGTTAAATATGGTTCAAGGAAAATGGTAACTATTGTGTAATCTCAGATGCTCGTGCTGTAAGTGCAATAAAGAACCCAGAGCTCTTTAAAGTGCCAACACATTCTGACCCAAGGGTAGTTTAAATAATACATGAATGTATTGTGGCAGACTTGAGGGGAACGTGTCTATTACAGGAAGGGCTCATGAGCATCAAAAGCAAGTGAATCACATATACAAAATGCAAAAGACTCATTGATGCAGCAAGGTGTACTGAGAGTATGTGAGTCAACAACCTACAACAATATACCTGGACCTGTTTACCCCAGGGACTGCACAATTCTCCAACTAGATATCATAAGAAAAAGAGCACCTGAGTCTGCTAAAAGAACTTCTATGTTTACTCAACAGATCTGGACTTAAGGTAAACCCCCAAAAATGCCAGTTTATGCAAATATCTGTCGCTTTTCTGGGTATAAACATCTCATCAGAGGGGAAGTTACCTGCTATAAAATGGACACTGTTCAAAGATTCAATTTACCTGCATCATAAACACCTTTGCGCTCATTTTTAGACCTAGTTCAGTACCAAAGGGACTTTATACCATTCTTTGGTGACAAGCTGACACTTTATGACCCTCTTTATGGCTACTATGCTTTGCTGACACTTTATGACCTACTAAAAAAGGGATATCCAGATGAAGATATCAGAGGAGAATGGCAAGAGCCACACACCCAATGCTTTCCTCAATGCTCTGAAGCAGTCAGTGATAAAGGCTACTGAATTACTCACTCTTGACCCAAACAAAAGATTTCATTTGGAAGTAGCTGCTACTGAGACAGCGCTGGCTGCAATTCTTTGTCAGGAAAAACATGGAAAACAAAAAAACCTATTGCATATGCCTACAGAGTACTGAGTGCAGTGGAGATAAAATACACAGCTTGTGAGCATCACCTCTTCGCTACCTTCTGGGCCATGGAACATGTTACTTACATTATTGGACTACAAAGCTTAACCCTTCACAGCCCACTTACTCCTCTTAATCTGCTGCTAAAGCCAGGTGATATAATTTGTTCTTCAGCATGGTTATTCAAATGGACACTTATGCTCATGCAGAGAGATCTGGACATTACACCTAAGCAAACTACTCTTCTGCCAGCATTTTTACTATATAAAGAAGAACCGCACAAATGTCCTCTGTATGTAAATAATGGGTTTAGGGCCTCTGATGGGAGGGCATTCACCCATGCATCATTGCTAAAGTATGTATGGAATCATTTGCAGGTAAGTACTTTCGCTGACCAGTGTGCAAAGAAGACAGCAAAGTAGGCTGATTTGTGATCTCCTCCCAGCGGAGGAAACACTACACAAGATTCTACAGTCTGTGTGGTGGCCTTCTGTAAAAGATTATGTTAATTTCAAATGCTCTTCCTGTTTACCATGTCTGCATTTAAATCCACCATCCTGTACTAATAGATTTCTTTTAAGATCTGCTTCTCCTGCTGAGGGTCCCTGGTCTCAAATTCAAATAGACTTTATTGGTCCCCTTCCTAAAACCCCTGGGGGGGTTTCTCACTGCCTTGTTGTGATTGATGTGTTTAGTAATCAGAAAGCTCTTACTGCTGCTAAAGTCTCATTGTGGCTCTTACAGGGTGCAGGACTCTTGCAGGGTGCAGTCACAGAAGCATCGATTAAAAACGTGTCTGAGCACATTCATGTTAACAAATTTGTTTCTTGGAACATCAGCTATTTAAAGAGTCAGTTAAAAGACATACATAGTAACATAGTAACATAGTAAGTTGGGTTGAAAAAAGACATACGTCCATCAAGTTCAACCATAATGCCTATACCTAACCTGCCTAACTACAAGTTGATCCAGAGGAAGGCAAAAAACCCCACCTGAAACCTCTCTAATTTGCCTCAGAGGGGAAAAAATTCCTTCCTGACTCCAAGATGGCAATCGGACCAGTCCCTGTATCAACTTGTACTAAGAGCTATCTCCCATAACCGTGAATTCCCTCACTTGCTAAGAATCCATCCAGCCCCTTCTTAAAGCTATATAATGTATCAGCCAGCACGACTGATTCGGGGAGGGAATTCCAGAACTTCACAGCTCTCACTGTAAAAAATCCTTTCCGAATATTTAAATGGAACCTCCCTTCTTCTAAACGGAGTGGGTGCCCTCGTGTCCGTTGGAAGGACCTACTGGTAAATAAAACATTAGAAAGGTTATTATATGATCCCCTTATATATTTATACATAGTTATCATGTCACCTCTTAAGCGCCTCTTCTCCAGTGTAAACAGACCCAACTTGGCCAGTCTTTCTTCATAACTGAGACTTTCCATACCCTTTACCAGCTTAGTTGCCCTTCTCTGGACCCTCTCTAACTCAATAATGTCCCGTTTGAGCACTGGAGACCAAAACTGAACAGCATATTCTAGATGGGGCCTTACCAGCGCTCTGTAAAGGGGAAGAATAACCCCCTCCTCCCGTGAATCTATACCCCTTTTAATACAGCTCAGAACCTTGTTTGCCCTTGCAGCTGCTGCCTGGCATTGCTTGCTACAGCCAAGTTTATTATCTACAAGGACTCCAAGGTCCTTCTCCATTATGGATTTGCCTAGTGCAGTCCCATTAAGGTTATACGGGGCTTGCATATTTTTACATCCCAGGTGCATGACCTTACATTTATCCACATTAAATCTCATCTGCCACTTAGCTGCCCAGATTGCCAGTTGGTCAAGATCCTGCTGCAGGGATGTCACATCCTGGATAGAATTGACTGGTCTGCAGAGTTTTGTGTCATCTGCAAACACTGATACATTACTCATAATACCCTCCCCTAAGTCATTTATGAACAAATTAAACAAAAGTGGACCCAGTACAGAACCCTGAGGGACCCCACTGAGGACCTTATTCCAAGTAGAGAATGTGCCATTAACAACCACCCTCTGTACCCGATCCTGTAGCCAGTTTTCTATCCATGTGCAAACGACTTCACTAAGACCAATAGACCTTAGCTTAGAAAGCAGTCGTTTGTGGGGAACGGTATCAAATGCTTTGGCAAAATCCAAATAGATTATATCTACTGCATCCCCACTGTCCAGCTTCTTACTTACCTCATCATAAAAAGCAATTAAATTGGTCTGACATGACCTGTCCTTCATAAAGCCATGCTGATTACTGCTCATAATGCCATTCTCCACTACATAATTTTGAATGTGATCCCTTAACAAGCCTTCAAATAACTTGCCCACCACAGATGTCAAACTTACAGGCCTATAATTGCCAGGCTGAGATCTTACTCCCTTTTTAAATATGGGAGTGACATTCGCTTTCTTCCAATCACTAGGTACCATACCTGATGAAAGCGAGTCTGAGAATATCAGAAACAAGGGCCACTGCAATTCTGCCCCTAGCTCTCTCAGTACCCGAGGGTGTATTCCATCTGGCCCAGGTGCCTTGTTTACATTTATCGTGTGTAACCCTTTAAGCACCATATCCTGTGCCAACCACTGTGTAGTTGGAGCTGAGGCAACAGTGAAGCTATTGGGTGGGACTTGGCCCACTGGCTCCTCTACTGTATACACAGAAGAAAAGAACTGGTTAAGCACATCTGCCTTTTCTGTATCCGCTGTAACCATATTGTTATTATAACTCAATGGGGCCACACCCTCAACCTGCATCTTTTTACTATTAATATACTTAAAAAACTTTTTGGGGTTAGTCTTGGCCTCGGCCGCGATGCGCTCCTCATTTTCTATCTTTGCCTTCCGGATTGCTGTTTTACAACACTTGTTATAGTGTTTATATTCACTAAACGCAGCTACTGTCCCCTCTGACTTATATTTCTTAAAAGCTTTCCTTTTTTTCCCTATTAACTTCTTTACCTCAGAGTTAAGCCACATGGGGTGATTCTTAACACTTCTACTTTTTCTTATTAATGGAATGAATTGAGAACAGTAATGATTTAATATCATTTTAAATGACAACCATTTCTGCTCTGTATTTTTATCAGAAAACATAATGCCCCAATCTATGCCCTGAAGCGCTGCCCTTAAGGAGCTAAAATTTGCCTTCGTAAAATTCAGTGTCTTTGTTGCCCCCGTGTAAATTTGTTTCCTGCACCAAACATCAAATGAAATAACATTATGGTCACTATTACCCAGGGGTTCAACCACTTGCACATTTGCTATACGTTCTGGGTCATTAGAGATCACTAGATCTAGTATAGCATGGTTCCTGGTTGGCTCCTCAACAACCTGTGACATAAAGTTGTCGTGCAGCAAGTTTATAAACTTGTTCCCATTTACTGTCCTGGCAGTACTATTGCCCCAGTCAATATCAGGGTAATTAAAATCCCCCATTATTATCACTTGCCCCAAAGCCTACATTTGCCTACAATGTATATCAGCTCAGTTTGCCAGCTCCATCAGATTTTCCTAAAACAAATAGCAGCTTTCACCCAGTGGCCATTTTTCTTCTGATGCATTTAAATCTGCAAACATCAGACATGCACAAAGACCCTTATTCAGCATACATTTCATCAACAATACAGGCTCTCACAGGCAGAACTATCTGATAAAAGTTTTGCTTTGTTTGAGCTGAGCTCAGGAGAAAAAGTTTGGTGGAAAAAACTGAAGAGTTTTTATGGGAACCAGAAATGCTGTTTCTTCACTAGCTGCTAGACTGGAGGGCGTGTTTAATAATATGAGCTTAGAACAACTGAGCATGTCCACGAGCCAGAAGTCAAAGTAAGTTCCTGAGGGGGGCAAGTGGGTGATTAAGGGGTTGCTGCAGCCTTACTATTAACCCCTTGTTGGACCTGCTCTATTCTGGGGTATTTAACTATTGAACTGAGACAGTCTGGTTTATTAAATAAGTGATATATTTATTTACAAAAGAGGTAAAAGGTATAAAATAAGGAGGGAAAATTACTAAAAGGAAGGGAGGAAGAAGGGAGAGGAAAGTGCCTAACTAACAAAGTATTTACAAATGCTGTTTATATACATGATGAAGACCATTCAACCAAGCATAACCCATACTACTTTTTTCCCAAGACACACCCAAATGACAGTCCCAGCTAATCAGGTCGATGTGAGTTGTTTTTACGATGATTCATCTCAGTCAGCTAAGAGAGGTAGATCAAGATAGGTTGCACTGCAGATCAAATCCCATTGAGCCCAATGCTGCAGGCATTCCTGTTGATTCAGTAGGGTCTCCTTTCCTTAGGAACTCTGGCCCTGCACCCACACCAGTGTGTACAGTCATTTGCATCTCTTTGATATGAACTGTACTATAGCTGTAATGTGTAGTTTTATGGCAGGATCTCTATTGTCCAGAATGACATCAGATGTCATGTGATAGAAAGGAAAGATATCTGTTAACCCTTTGTGTATATGTGGGTTCACTACTGAATATCCAAAATGCAGTACTACACCCCTGGACAACCAGAGTGGCAGGTATTGAAAGGTTTCAAAGAGGCTGTTCACTGATTACATTTTTGTCTGTGGGGTGTACATGTCCTCTTGATAAGAAGGTTAGACATTTTAAATACAATGATGGGGATTTGGTATTTGGTGGGGATTTTTTTTTTTAAAAAAAAAGAACATTCCTTTACTCCAATATGGAGGGGTCCATTTACTGTGGTAGACAAAGCCAGTCCAGCAACATACTCTATCTAGTCAAAACTGTTGGTGGCAAAGGGAAGGTTACCTTAAAGTGGCATCATGTTAACCAAACTAGGAACTGTTAATAAGAAACCTATTATTCTTTCAGGATGGAAAGAAACATACTATTTTATGTCAAGGACAAGGCATGTGTCTTGAAAGAGTGGTAACCCTGTGTTTAGCTTTTATCAATATAGTTCTAAACAGATGATTACCCCAATCAAGATAACAGTGCTATATGAACAACTAGAAATGTTAAGAAGGTTACTTCTGTAATTACTATGGCAGTTAGAGAAATGTCAATATGAAGTTGTAGTAAATGGGACCATGTTATCAAGATCAGAGGGAGGATGGGTTATTGTCAAATGCTATAAGTGGTTTAATCACAGAACCAATATCTGGGGTCCTCTACAACAATGTTCAATACATTCATATTCCAGTCATTTTATATTTTAAAAACTGGACTCTACCCAGCCAAATGTGTGATGTGAATATAATTAAATAAGTATAACACAGGACAGGTTAACAATAAATTGAACCCTTTTTTGAAAACCCATAAAAGGTTCTCCACATTGGAGGGATAATTGGTACTGTCTCTGGTCTTTTTGGTTCTGTGATGCCTGTCTGATATAGCAACTTTGTAGGATAATGACCAGAAACTTAAGATCCTAATGGGAAAAAAGATTGCTAAACTCTTTGCTTCCTCTCAGTTGGGCTCAGAAAATGAGCTATTGTGTATAATATGATGTAATAGCAAAATTGTTTTTACAAATGGAAGATGGGCTGAATGAGCTGATTTATGTCAATAATGAAGATGCCACTAATAATAAGTTGGGCAAAGAAATGGCATGTATTGCTTATGGGGACTTCATCTTGAGCAAAAAATTGGACATGCTCCATGATATTGAACTTCAACGTATCTTTGATTTTATTCCACATACAAGAATTTTTGGGGGTGGTATGGGAAACTGGAGACAGGGGTGACCATGTGTGCCATTCGAGACTTGGCTAAAGTTATATTACATGCCATCAAATGTGATGACACATTTAGTACTATGATACCATTGACAATATCTCTCCCTGTTATATCCACCAAGGAAATTTTACAGAGACTTGGCAAAAATTAATTTCATTGGGATTATCAAGGAAAGTGTTCTACAGGAATTTAAAAGACCTCCTACTCTTTTGGTTAAACATCCATCTGGTGACTGGCAATCCCCAGACACATCCTGCTGCTCAAAGGAACATCTATGTATGCAGAATTGACGTCCTGGATCTGGCTAGAGATACTTGTGGCCTAACACTGAATCAGATTTTCAGAACAGAAAAGAATATGAAAGTTGAAGAAACTATTACCACGTGTGCAGTGAAACGAACTAGATGGCACCAGGATATCGTAAAAACGGCTTATGTGGGTGATGGGAGATACTACTAATAGCAAAAGGACATAACGTCTTCTATGGAGGAAATAAGTGTGCCTTTAGTAGTCCAAACTTCTGCTTAACAGTAAAGGAAATACTGGAAATAACTGGTCACAATATCATCCCTTTCCCAGTTTATCATGACGCGTCTGAAGTTCAAGTAAAGTTTTGTTATCAGGAAGAAATACAAAATTTCCACAATTACATGTACCCATACCGACATTATCACTTGATGTCCATAAACTGATGGAAAGAACCCCAGAACATTTATTATAAATGAAACAAAATACAAAGAATGCTATGGATTCAGTACAACAACTAACAACTACTAAATGATGGGATTCAATGGACAATATTTCAGAACACCCAACTTTTCGGTTATCATTCAAAATGTTAATCTGTATCCAAGGTATATTTGTAATATGTGGGTTACTTCTGTTTTGCAAAATGACTAGAACCATGGAGAATCTTGAATGATTCACCTATGGACAAGTTCAGGGAAGAGGGATCATATTGCATAGGCTTCATTCAGCCTCTAGGTGGGGACTGCAAGATAATTGTAAAATATACATATATTGTGGGTTAATATAATAATAATGAAACCTTTCATTCTAGTAGAGGAAGCAGTCTAATTAGCTTATCATCTGGTTGTCTGGTACAAACAATAGGAGTTATCCCTTATTTAGAAAACAAAGGTACTGGTCTGAGAAAGGCATCTTATCAAACTTAAGGAGAGCTATACTTAAGGTGGCCATACACGGCCCAGTATCGGCAGCTTATCGCCCTGTGTAGGGGCAGCAACGACTGACCTGCTTGACCGATATCTGGCCTCAAATTGGCCAGATATCGATCAGGCAAGTTAAAAGATTCAGTCGGATCGGGGACCACATCGGCTCACTGATGCGGTCCCCGAACCGACTGCGCCCTTAACAGTCGTTATAATTTGGCCCCAGGGCCAAACGACCGAATTAGCCTAAATTCCCCCAATATCGCCCACCGTAGGTGGGGATATTGGGAGAAGATCCGCTCGCTCAGCGACCTCGCCAGTCGAGCGGATCGTTACGTGTATGACCACCTTTAGGCTGTTTGATCCTCTAGAGTTAAAGTTTCATAGAGTGTGTTTATAAGGGCATTATTATTTAGGTGGTTGGGCCTCTGTGTTTCATTGAAGTATGTTTAGTTAAGTTAGTGTGTATCCTTGTTGTGTATTTTAGTATATTTGTTATGTATGACCTTTTTGTGTTTATTGTAGTCTCTTGTATCACATTTCATCTACTTTATGATTCATGTTTATGTAAATATTTTTATTCAAATCAATATAAAATCATTTTTTACATTTGTTGTAAAAAATGTTTGCCTTACTATATTGCAGAACTTTGGTTACTTTTATAATCTTGCAAGAAGTTAATTAAAATCACTTGTATGTTCTCCCTGGGTCTATCTGAGGGTACCTCAGGGTTTCTCTGGGTACTCAGGTTTCCTCCCGCAGTTTAAAAACATACAGGCAGTGTCACGAACACCACCTCAGACGTATGTGACCAGGCGGGGGCGGCTGTAAGGGTTAGCACATCAACTACACAGTTTCTCGCTAACTCATGCAATCAAACCCCAAACAGCCCCAACCCGCCTAAACTTAATAACCGCCACCACCGCGTTTAAAGGGCGCAAGCACCTAAGTCTAGATGTTCTATTACACACTGACGCTTCAGAGAGGCAAATCACCCTAGACTTCCTAGCTAAGCACTCTAGCAGACACTACAACTTTCCCGCAAGCAAACAAAGGGTTAAGTAGACACACTTTCCTTATAACTAGCAAGGGGTTAAAACACATTTAACATACACTCTCTGCGTAAGGCATAAAGGTTCATATAAAGCACAAAGGAAAACTTATTACATTTCATATTTAATAGTCCAAAGTGGACAGTGCATATATTATATAAAAACAGTGAATGTTACAAAATGACATACAAGTTATAAAACAGTTAACCCATATTAATCTGGTTTTATCAGGTAATTCCGAGATGGATCATCATAACATGGGAGTGTTTGGAGTCTGTGGGGAGCTCTAGCTACAAGCTAATGACTGGGCAACATGATTTTTATCTTTAGTAAAATATATTTATTTTATGGGCCTAAAGAAATATTAGCTAAGAATCTGCTAAGAAAAGATAGACTGCCCACTGTAGCACAGGTATGATAATTTGGATACCCTTGCTGATTCATTCTGGCTCTTCTAGCTAGCCAGACAGTCTGACTTCAGTGTCATTTAGGGCATATTTGTGAATTACCCCCTACCATGAGGGGTTTCCTTCAAATGTGGATTCCAAGCAGACTTTTTAAATTGATAACTTAACCTGTTATATGCTGAGACTTACTGCTCCAACATGACAGGCAGATTAATTATTTCTTGACAATAATGTGTGTGAGTTTGATAGGGATCTTGATAAGAGCCATTGGCCCTGGGACTGATGTGAATGCTGTATAATCTTTGTAAAGTGTTGCATAATATGTGGACGCTATTTAAATAAAGGATAATAACTTGTTGAAGATTTCCTGTGTCCAACATGCCTTTGGATCTGTAAGAAGGATTGATTTCACCTCTCCTTTTTTTGGATTCCTCTCTGAGTACTGAATTATAGTTGTTGATATTCCCTTGTAGTGTCCATACCACCTAAACAAAGCAAATGTGCCACATTCTGATGAAAATCCATCCATCTTCATAATCATGGGACAAAGCATTTATTACCTAGTGGACCAAAGATAGATGTCCATTCTATATGGACTGTATAGTATGAGCTGGTCTTTGTTTATCCCATATTTGTAAATGAATCCAGAAGATTCTGCATTCCACATTTTCCACTGAAGAAAAACTGTATTTTTAGACACAAGCAATTCCATATGTCACTCTTAATCCAAGTCACATAAGCAGGACTTGTGTAATTACATTTGTGAGTATCAGTGAGGACAGGTGAACATCTTAGGTAAAATCTCCCTGGTTCTTCTGTAATTGAGGTCTCTAGACAGAAATCCAATTATCTTTTCAATCCCTGACCTGTTCTTACTGTAATTGTTTTTTTGTTTGATGTTTGGGATCCGTTAACAATTTTCTACTGTTAAAGCACTGTCTGACATCTCAATTTGATGATTCCGCTGCAGGATGGTTATCTTTATTGCTTTGCAGGTTTATACTTCTGCCAAGTGATGGGACAGAATACTCATTTATAATTAAGTGTATGATTCGGGTCTTAATTAATCTGCCACATTCATCATAACAAAGCCATTAAGCCTAATGACTTGGCCTCTTAAACCCTCTATCATACTGCAGCCATCAACTCTTGCAAATTAGAAATTATGGGTTAGACATTGATTTGTGGAATATCCGCTGAAATAATAGTAGTTTGTTATCTTACCATACACTTTGCTTGACTTTTCTAACTTAATAGACTTTTGCCATATCATAGTTTAGTGGTCAAAACTACTCAAGTCTTTGCTGTTACTAATTTCTTTGTCTTTTTCTTCTTTTCTTTGCTGCCCTGTCCAGTAATGTGGACACCAGGGAGCTATGCGGTAAGAATCTGCTCAACAGAAATCTAGGGATTGCAATGTAACCGATGCAATGCATTTAATAAAGGATCATTTAACTGAATTGTAGATGCATATTTAAAGGGGTATTTCACCTTCCTGTTATCTTTTAATATGTTACAGCATGTCCTATTATTAGCAACTTTTCAGTTCTCCATTTTTTCATTTATAGTTTTTGAATTATTCACCTTCCTCTTTTGCCTCTTTTCAGCCAAAAATCAGTTGCTCTGTGATGCTAATTGTTGTTTTTATATTGTTTTACTTATCATTCTTTTTAAGCCCTCGTCTATTCATTTTTCAGACTTCAAACTCAAAACAATGTTTCACACATTATTTCCGTTTGTCATTTTTCATTCTGTCGTTCAAAGCGCTGCCTGGTTGCTAGGGTACATTTAGATCCTAGCAACCAGATAGTTGCTGAAATTACTTATTATTGAGCTGCTTAAAAGGCTAACTAAAAAATCCACAATCCAACAAATGAAAACAAAGTGAAATTCTGTTACAATATCACTAAAAGTAACTCCTTCCCACTCTTCTTCTTAGTTCTGTAATGGCCTCTTCTGGAGCTTACCCCCAAGCAACTGCTCTTAAATGATGCTGGTAGCATTTCAACAGTGACTCTTACTTGTTGCTGAATATGTGCTACACTTGTAGGCTGCTTTACAAGCCATAACCTAGCAGATAGAACAGATGGGTTACATAGTTACATAGGGTTAAAAAAGACCAGAGTCCATCAAGTTCATTCCTTCCACATGAACCCAGCAAATGTATGTAATAAAAGGCACTAAGTTTGCTCAGGTCCAGTAACTCATAGCAGCAAATTAGAAGGTAGCATTTACTGGTCATCTGTTTAAAAGCATTACAGCACCAGGGCAGACTTACTACTGATGGCAGTATAGAAACCCAGGGGGTTTGAACACTTGCCCAAGGTCTATGTATATGACAGTTATGTCATGTATGAATAATTACTTTTACATTAGGCAAAAACATGTTTGTTTGGCCCTAGCCTTAAGGAGCCTAGTCTTTAGGATAAATCATCTTGCTATTGGTCTTTTGGAGTCTTGTTTTAAAGATACCAAAAATAAATCAGCTAACCCTTTTCTTGCAATGTGCAATTGTAATATATTATTCAGTGTGAGTTGTTCAGTAGGATTTTTTTAAACGATAACAATTTTCTTTGTAATATACCTAAATTTAGAAGGATTAATATTATAGAAGATGACTTTCCAATGGCAAGTTTACATAGAATAAATCATTTAGAATATGATAACATGCTTTCAGTTATATACTGTTAGAGCTGTTTCAATAAATTGGCAAAAGGGGCATTTGCCCAGGGACCGCCCGGATAGGGGGCACACTAAATTTCCCTTTTTTTTCCTCTATCATGCCTACTTTAGTAAGCACAGAGCATTTCTTCATTGCCTGCCTTAGTGTATTGACCTTCTGTGCTTGATGGTTATTCTATTGCAACTTTCTTGGGGCAATGGGGAGGGGCACCAATTAAATTTTGCCCGGTACCTGGTACCTTAAAGCAGCCCTGTATACTGTAAGGCATATGAGTGGTAATTTAGCAAATTATTATTATATGCTGCCTTGTGTATTTTCAGCATTTTTATGCTATATTACAAAACCTATTCAGTTTCTAAAACAGCCTACTAAATCAAAGTCAAGTGAAAATATAATACAAGGTAGAAAGTGGAAAAGGAAGCTAAAATGCAGAAAATGTCTCATATGCCATTATCTCAATTCAGATTGTAAGTAATTCTGTGTAATTGTAGATTAAGGACTGTGTGTCAGGACTAAGGGCCTAATTCTACCATCACAGGCCATTGGCCCTTAAGATGGCAAATCCTTTTCAGCACAGGCATCAAAAAATTAGAAAATACCTTAAAATAGGAGAGTGTGATTACAGCATACCATAATGTGTCAAACCTGTGTTGAAGACTGGGTCATTATTCCATATTTGATGGTCCTGCCCAATTACACAATGCTTCTGGGAAAAAACACAGACCCTGATTGAAAAACTTACCAATTCCTAAATTCAGTTATTACCTGAATAGCATTACTGTGCATTCTCCCATGACAAATGGAGAAAAACCAACCATCTTTTACACAATATTCCCCAGCAGATTCCTTATTGCCAGACACTGAAAAAATAAATCCTACCAAATATTGAGGATATAAACAATAAAGTAAAACATGTTCTCCTATATTAACAGACAGTTGCATCGTCTGTGACGTAGTATAGAAATAATGCTACTACCCTAAACAACGTATTGCCCAAACAAACTAACAAAAAATAAGGAATTAAGATATGGGAAACCCTGATGTGTATACAAGGTTAAAAACCTATGTAATATATAACCAATGCCTTACCTTATTTCAGGCCAGTGCTCCTCCTCCTCTTCAGATCTTCTCTATGCTCTCTTCTTTCCTCTTCCCTTTTCTCTAATATTACTATTAATCTTGCCTTCTGTATGTTATAACCTTTAAAATGGCAAAAACTGTTAATAAAAAAAATGTTTCATCATTGGAGTTTTATCATTGGTATCTTCTGACATTTTGTTGCCCGTGCTGGATGAGATTTAGTTTAGTGACAAAATGTACTGTGTGCTATCACTCAAAAAGGTACAAACCGGATTCCAAAAAGGTTGGGACACAAAACAAATTGTGAATAAAAACTGAATGCAATGATGTGGATGTGCCAACTCCTAATATTTTATTTAGAATAGAACATAAATCACGGAACAAAAGTTTAAACTGAGAAAATGTACCATTTTAAGGGAAAAATATGTTGATTCAGAATTTCATGGTGTCAACAAATCCCAAAAAAGTTGGGACAAGTAGCAATAAGAGGCTGGAAAAAGTAAATTTGAGCATAACGAAGAGCTGGAAGACCAAAATAACACTAATTAGGTCAATTGGCAACATGATTGGGTATAAAAAGAGCTTCTCAGAGTTGCAGTGTCTCTCAGAAGCCAAGATGGGTAGAGGATCACCAATTCCCACAATGTTGCGCAGAAAGATAGTGGAGCAATATCAGAAAGGTGTTACCCAGCGAAAAATTGCAAAGATTTTGCATCTATCATCATCAACTGTGCATAACATCATCCGAAGATTCAGAGAATCTGGAACAATCTCTGTGCGTAAGGGTCAAGGCCGTAAAACCATACAGGCCCTTAAACGACACTGCATCACAAACAGGAATGCTACTGTAAAGAAAATCACAGAATAGGCTCAGGAATACTTCCAGAAACCATTGTCAGTGAACACAATCCACCATGCCATCCGCCATTGCCAGCTGAAACTCTACAGTGCAAAGAAGAAGCCATTTCTAAGCAAGATCCACAAGCTCAGGCGTTTTCACTGGGCCAGGGATCATTTAAAATGGAGTGTGGCAAAATGGAAGACTGTTCTGTGGTCAGACGAGTCACGATTCGAAGTTCTTTTTGGAAATCTGGGACGCCATGTCATCCGGACCAAAGAGGACAAGGACAACCCAAGTTGTTATCAACGCTCAGTTCAGAAGCCTGCATCTCTGATGGTATGGGGTTGCATGAGTGCGTGTGGCATGGGCAGCTTGCATGTCTGGAAAGGCAGCATCAATGCAGAAAAATATATTCAGGTTCTAGAACAACATATGCTCCCATCCAGACGTCATCTCTTTCAGGGAAGACCCTGCATTTTTCAACAAGATAATGCCAGACCACATTCTGCATCAATCACAACATCATGGCTGCGTAGGAGAAGGATCCGGGTACTGAAATGGCCAGTCTGCAGTCCAGATCTTTCACCTATAGAGAACATTTGGCGCATCATAAAGAGGAAGGTGCGACAAAGAAGGCCCAAGACGATTGAACAGTTAGAGGCCTGTATTAGACAAGAATGGGAGAGCATTCCTATTCCTAAACTTGAGAAACTGGTCTCCTCGGTCCCCAGACGTCTGTTGAGTGTTGTAAGAAGAAGGGGAGATGCCACACAGTGGTGAAAATGGCCTTGTCCCAACTTTTTTGGGATTTGTTGACACCATGAAATTCTGAATCAACATATTTTTCCCTTAAAATGGTACATTTTCTTAGTTTAAACTTTTGTTCCGTGATTTATGTTCTATTCTGAATAAAATAATAGAAGTTGGCACCTCCACATCATTGCATTCAGTTTTTATTCACAATTTGTTTAGTGTCCCAACTTTTTTGGAATCCGGTTTGTACTTTTAAACAGGTTACACACTTTATTAAAGGCACAGGAAGGTTAACAACACTGAAATGTAGGTACTGAAACAGGAATAGGTGGGGTTTGTACAGGTGTCAAGCACTTGAACACATAAGGCATGTACAAGTAACAGCCCGATCAGGCAAAATGCGTAACCGTTCAGCCATGACCCAGGAGGGTTTTACGAGCTCAAAATCCAAGTCCTGCCAAAGGTTCCAAGCAGGCAGTGATCAAGGCAGGGTGAGGAAACAAACCAAAGGTCTGTAGCAGAAAGTATATATACACTGGCAAGGTGATGAAAACGTAATGGTCATTGGTGTCAGTGGGCCTTATAACTTTGAATTAAGCACCACTTGGCAGGACATCAGCTAGCATGCTTCTGGTGTCTGGTCTGGTCCTGGCTTGCCAACACAATGACTGACATCATTTGGCCAATACAACACTGGGTTAATACCAATCTGTGCGACCTTACACTATGGCCAATGACCACTATTCTCTATAGTTTGCTTAACATTGGCTTTGGTTGGAAAAGCCCAGGTAACCTCCAACCCGTGACTGTATTATCGCATGTGAAGGGTGGTCTGTGTCACTTCATTTTGATTTTAGTGCAAAACAACATGCTTAGGAAAACAAGGATTTAGGTCACTGTGCTACCTTTTATTTCTTCAGGGGTGTGTTGTAAGCAATGCATTTAAGTTCACATGTAAACAATCAGTCTGTTAATCTTTTGATTGTAATAGGTTCCTTTAAACATATACCAGTAGGTCCACAGTAATAACTTACAGATAACCTTGGTAAACAACCTTTATTAGTTTAATCAGTTTTGGAGGTTTTTCCAAAAATGTTCTCCTTGCCATTTATATACTATTTCTTTAGGTGGACAGACTTGTTACCTGCCCGAATATGCACATAATTTACTTGTCTGTCACTTTTTATTCTACACTGTGTATTTTTATAGTGTAATAAGAAAAGGGATTTGTGGCATTGAATCTGACCAATAATCAATAACAAACATTTCTTGCCTTTTCATTCAATGGATGTATAAAAAGCCAACTGGGTAAAGTAATAGCTACACCTAAGAATATCTGCCTCTGTCTTAAGCCTCATATACAAATACATTATTTCCCATGGTGGCCAGATGGTGATCTTACGTCAGGGGGTTCAAACTCAATTTACCTGGGGGCCGCAGGAGGCAAAGTCAGGATGAGGCTGGGCCGCATAAGGGATTTCACAAAAAAAAGTCGGGAGCTGCTGATTGCGGAAATTACGTTATGCCATCATAACAGTTATTATGGGAAGACGTTCTGTGTGCACAATTAGCTCCTTACGTCTTCCCATAATAACTGTTGTGTTGGCATAATGTCATTTCCGCAATCAGCAGCTCCCGCCCGCCGTGCCTTGCATTATCCCTTGAATCGCAATAAAAATCGCAATCCATTCATTCGGCGTTGGTGCGGGCCACAAAATATTGTACCGAGGGCCGCAAATGGCCCGCGGGCCGCGAGTTTGAGACCCCTGTCTTACGTGATTATAAGAAGATTTCTACCAAAAACAATTACTGTTTGTTGAAGGGAGTTCTCAGTATGTAGCAATCACAAACATTCCAACAGTGAAATGTAATTATTTTTTAAACAAGCTTATGCCATTTATTTTAATCATGCCTATTTACTTTTTTGAAAAGATTATTTTGCCAATCACATGGGTGATTATGAAGATGTCCTTTCTTCCCTGGAAACTCTCAACTTGTCCATACTAAAGGCTATGGACTACACAAAGAGGGTAAGTTCATCTTTATGGCATCATCTTTATGTTATAAATCTTAGGACTCGAGGTATATAGCACTACACAAATACGGAAAGTAGTGAATCACATGAGGTAAAGTACAGCATGTTTCATGGGCATAGAAGCTAAGCAAATCAATGGGTGGTATAAGCTGAAGATAGAGCAAATAGAATAAAGACAATTCAAGGTGTTACTTTGGTATTGCTAATGCCATTTAGATTTTCAGTATCGGTTTGAGCAGCATTGATGTGGCTTTGAATATATAAAACTGTGAAGCTGGACACTGTGGGTAGCCAGTAGGATATTTATGTATTTTACTGAATCTCCACATGATCTCTCATGCAAGATGCAAGCAGGAGCTAACTGTCCATATATAAACTGGATCAGAAAGTATTTATACCATGCCACTGTCAGTACTGTAGTACCTTACTGCTTATGCTCATTGTATGCAAGGTAAACAAGAGAACCCTGCACACTACTTTAACCTTTTTTTGCCTGCATGCTATTTTTATTATTCCAAAAAGGATGCAAATTGAAAGGTTTTAATATGTTTTAACAAATTTTCTTAAAAAAACAGCTCTATTACCATTTGCCAGAAAATATGGAAAATTATGTTTATATGAAAATTACTTGAGACAATGTACTTACAAAATGTAACATTTCCAGGAAAGCGATTCAGCCATGAGGAACCTTGACACAGCCAGCATAAGCCACAGCCACCCCTTCTCTAACTTTAATAAAGTGTGCAACCTGTTCTCTTGCTATTTACCTAGCAAGGAATGCTACACTGTGAAAGATGCTTATTTAAAGGGCCACTCTATTCTAAAATGGCACTGCATTTTAAATTATAGATAGTATCTCTTCTGATGTAACTAAATGTTGTATGTGTACAGGCTATGGGAAACTCACTAAGATTGTCCCACTTTAAATAAGGCCTTCATAATTCCATTATAGTTGCTTCCAGCTGACCACAACAGTAACCCAACAAACTATAAAAAAGAAAGTGGAAAATAAGTAACACATCCATCAGATAAATACAATAGTAACATGTTAAATCAAAGAATTGGGGCTCTTTATTTTCTAAACATAAAAAGGTTTTTTTGTTTGGTTAGCAATTTGGACTAGCTTCCAGGAAATTGACAGCTAGTTTTTGCAGTTTACTTTAGAGTTCTATTTATTATCATGTCAGTTCCTTCTGGAATTAAGTTATATAATTTAGCTTTATGTAGCAGTCCCAGGGCTAAGTTTAACAAACTAGCACATGGTGCAATTTCTCCTTATTTGTTGCACATGAAACCACTGTTACATAGTTTCATAGTTCTATAGTTACATAGGGTTGAAAAAAGAGTCCATCAAGTTCAACCCTTCCAAGTAAACCCAGCACACACAAAACTATACAGACCTATTTATACACTCATATACATAAACCAACATCAATACCATACCAACATCAATACTAACAGTAGATTTTGGTATTACAATAGCCTTGGATACTGTGCTTATTCAAGAAATCATCCAAGCCCCTCTTAATGGCATTAACAGAATCTGCCGTCACATCATCACTTTATTTGCTTTATTAGGCACAGAATGACACTGCCTTGAATTAGACAACTTGTTATCTACAGTGAATTTTTCGGCAGGCATGGATTTGTAGTGAACTTTCAAGTTTCGCAATCAGCAAATTTTCGTCACAATATGGGTGAAAAAATTAGATGCGGAAAAAATTTGCTGTGTGCAAAAAAATGTTGTGGCTGCATTAAATTGGGCATGGTAGTGATAAATTGGACACAGTCGCATCAGAATAGACGTGGTCGTATCAAAAAAAGTTGTGTGCGAACAAAAAAAATTTTTAAGGATTTTTTGCCCTTTTGCGTATTTTCTGGAAGCTTCGCAGATTTTTGCCGAACAAAATGGAACAGATTCGATCATCACTAGTTATCAACCAAATGACCCCCCTGTGATAATAAGGGTCCAAACCCTTCTTGCTTAATTTTTTTACTATTTCCATTCCTATTTTAGCTTTCCTGATTTTTTTTTTTGCATGCTTTATTTGCTGCCTTGTACCTGATGAAAGTTTCTGCTGTCCCAGCTAACTTGAATGCTTTAAAAGCACATTATTTTCTTACCAACCTCAACACTAACTTTTATTCAACCATAAAGGTTTTTCTTTGCGATGCCTCTCCTTGCTTACAAGGGGAATACACTGACCTGTATACTTGCTAAGCAATGTTTTTTTTAATATTTTTCTTTTTATTCAAATTTTTCATGACAAGTATAATTTTTGTTAATTATATAATTAACATTAGCATATACATTTTATAAACATAACATTCATATCTGATATGCATATATATATGGTGTTAAACCCCAAGCAATTTTAATCCATTCATCCATTTAATCCATCAGTATTGTCACTTTACATTAACATTAAATCAAATGTATTGATATTCAAAAGTGTCAGTCTTCATTTATGGTAATAAAATCAGTAAGGTACTTGTAAATACACAATTAACTAAATTAACTTGTGGAGACATATCGTCTTGTAAGACCCTAGTGTTCATTGTTGACTATTGTACCAGATTCTCCCTTTTATAGTGTAAGGAGATGTGTGGGTAACGTATCACCATATCTGTACTTTTTCCCATACTATTTGGAAAGTTTTGAGTCTGTCTAAAGTGACGGCTTGTTAACTTCTCATTGGTAAAGATCCAGTCAATCTTATTTTTAAACATTATGAAATTTATTGTTGAGGATTTCCATGACTTTGCTAACGTTTGTCTGGTCACTAAAAATATATGGTTTAAGGGCTCTGGCACACGGGCAGATTAGTCGCCCGCGACAAAACTCCCTGTTCGCGGGCGACTGATCTCCCCGAGTTGCCATCCCACCGGTGACAATGTAAGTCGGCGGTGGGATGGCACACGCGGCGGCGCGATTTCGGGAAATCGCAGAAAAAGCCTCGCGCGGCAACTTCGCCGATTTCCCGAAATCGCGCCGTCGCGTGTGCCATCCCACCGGCGACTCGCCGGTGGGATGGCAACTGGCGGCAACTCGGGGAGATTAGTCGCCCGTGAACAGGGAGTTTTGTCGCGGGCGACTAATCTCCCCGTGTGCCAGAGCCCTAAGAGTTTTTGTTTATTTTTAGGGACCTTAGTGGAAGGTAGTCCCATTAGGGCTTCATATGGGTTCTTACGCAAGTTTAAATGCAATACAGATAAAATCAGATTATAAACTCTTACCAAAAAATCTGATTGCTTTTGGACAATGCCACCATATATGGCCCATAATTCCATGAGATGAGCAACTACTAAAGCAAAGATCACTTGGGCCTTGGTACATATTTGCTATTCTGACTGGGGTTAAATACCAGCGAAAGAGGACCTTATACCCGGCTTCTGCCAGAATTGTATTAGCTGTGTTTCAGATTGTCCCATACTTGTGACCATTGGTCTTCTGTTAGGGTGGTGCCTAGATCCTTGTTCCATTGTTTAATGTATGGAATATCTGTAAGGTTCTTGGGTGAAACCATGTTACGATAAAGGAGGGATATTGCTTTAGGAGGGATTAAATTGCTGGAGCACCATCTCTAAAAAAAGGTAAGTGTACTCTGCTCTGGATTTCTCTGTTCCCAAGAGTTTGTAACCCAATGGAGTATTTGAAACGTTCTATAATGTTCAGTTTTTGGAACGTTATAGTTTTCAGATAAGTAAGCTAATGGATAAGGGCCTCTAACTGATATTATCTTCGATATCCTGATAAATGTATTATCCGTCCACTATTTAAACGCCTTGGCTTGTAGCCCTGGCATGAATAATGGGTTACCAATTATAGGCGCTACTGGTGTGTGGGGAGAGATCAACGCATAAGTAGTAGCAGTGCGGTCCCAGAGAGATAAAATGTGTCTCAGACACAGGCTGTGAACAGTTGGTCATGATATGGGGGGGTACCAGATAAGGGCTTCTACTAAATAATGAAATGCTAAATGATTTTCTAAGTCAACCCATAATGGTGGAGCTGATTGAATATGAAGTGTAGGTATTTGGGATAATTGTGAAGCTAGAAAATATTTTTGGACATTAGGAAGTCCCAATCCCCCTTCCAGTGCCCTTCTTTGTAGTGTTGCTTTATTCACTCTAGATTTCTTGGACTTCCAGATGAATATTAGCATGTGTTTTTCAAGGAAATAGCGTCATTTTCACTGCTATTATCCTCCCTATCAAAAGTCAGCAGGTCTTCTTGTGACATAAATAAGGTTTGAGTATATGGGTTCCTGTTAATGTTGGGTATTATTTAGAGGATGTTATTTAATTTTTATTAATTTATTCATGTGAGTATAACAATGAACTATGGAATTGACACTTGACACTAAATCAAGCACTAGTCACTTTATTATCAATTGATTAATAGCACTTTATTAACTTGTTGATGAATTTGTAGTGATGAAGTATTAATCGGGCAATTAATTATTTATTTCACTGATTTTTTTGGCACTTATATATAACCACCTAGATTTAAATAGGTATTTAATTTTTAATACTGGAATAACAGTTGGTTGGTAAATTGAGAGAAGTGGTTATATAATTTGCAGTTTGGATACTGAGGTAACTACAGAGTATAAGGGAAGGTTGATACATACAAGTTATAAAACCTTTGTTTATAAGTTTATGCAGTATACCCTTATTGGTTGCAAGATCTTAGTGGGAGCCTTTATAGTAATGACTGTGTGGGTTGTGGTTCTCCTTTTTTCCCCTTTTTTCCCCTTTCCCTTTCATTTATTGCTTAGATGATGTGTCCAAAGTAACTGTCAGACCAGCCAGATTACACATTTCTCTTGCAATCGGAATGCAACCTCAAAACTGGTTGCATTCCTTTTTAGCATTGTGGTCAATTACAAACCCTCAAGACTATTCCCATAAAATAAAGTAAATCAATTATCATGCTAATTTTTATTCCATTATAGCATGCAGTACCCTTCAAACACTAATATTTCTGTCTCTGTGGATATTTGTATTTGGCTTCTATACACTTTTTATATTTTTTCAATTATGCTTTTTCTCTTTCTCTTTGTCTTAAGCATCCTTTTCTATACTAAATCCCTATACTTTATGAGCCAAACTTGTTAAGTTGCTCTTCAGATTGAACTTTATATACATGTGATTTAGTAAATTAAACAAAGAAATAAAGAGAGAAAATGCTGTCTGTGGCAGTTGTGTTGTTCTCAAAGTCTATGCTGCTCACAAGACTGACACATTATTTGAATTGTATTTGCAGAGGCAACAATAGGGAATCATTTATAAGTGCAAACATGTGCCATTAGCTGAGATGGAAGGAAAATAGGAAAAATAGCAGTTCACTGTATTTGATATCATCCTCATTTTAAATCTTAAATGCAATATGTGAGACCATAGTAACTATGGATCTTTATGAACATATCACAGATCAGGAAAGGGGTGATCATAGATGTGATTTATGTATTTGGTATAGACCTATGGGACTTTAAGATATATCATAAGCCACTGAGTGGGTGATTATAGGTAGCTGCACATTTTGGGGAGAATTGCAAATGCCACCTGTCTTTTTGGGTAGCACAATCAATTCAAGCATTATTAGAATGTGGTGGTACCAATAGGATCTGACCAGTCTGATGGACTTGATATGGTTGTTAACAAGCAGGATCACTTATGCCCACACCACAGATAATAATATCTGTCTATATATAAAATTACTAGGAGATATTGCGCCTGGGTGCAGTTCTCTAAAGTGTCAATGTAAACTATTCAGCGAGCAGAATCTGCACACACAGGACTTAAATGAGAAGGAAAGGTAAAAACTAAGAAAGCTTTATCAAAAAGGTCTATATGAAAACAGCCATAAGCACTCACAGAGTCTTCTATCAAAAGAAACACAGGATTTCTTGTCTCCTTTTTTGCAAACATGTTGTTTGGGTGTCTGACTTTCTCTCTCAGACAACTCCTTAATTCTTGGGGCCAGAGTCTGCACAGCTTTCTCCCCTCTCTTGCTCCCTTCCCCCTCCCTTAGGAATGTGTGATCTGAGCTATAATGGCTAGAGCTGGAGAAGGAAGCTACTTAAAATGGCAGCTGCTGTCTTAAAGGAGAAGGAAAGGCTAATAAAGAGTTAATCTCAAGCTGCAGGCATACCTTCAGTTGTCTCAATAGTGCCCTTAAGTCTCCCCATATTTCACCTGTTCAGAAGATCAGAAGCCAAACAGGAAAAAAAAACGCTGAGCTGTGTAGAGAAGATTCCCATAATGCATCGCTCATCCACAGACTTGGAGACTTGCTACTATAGGCGGCGCATGCGTACACAGCATGAGCGTCTGGTTGCCATGGCGACTGTGAACGCAGCAACGGTGAACTCTGCGACTCTGTGGCGGGGGCCAGGTGCAGGGAGCGACGGAGCGTTTGTGACAGGAGCGGGCGGGTTGGTGGCAGGAGCAGGCAGCGGCCGGGAATGGGGGTGAGTGAGTATTATACCTCTTTCTTGTTTGGCAGATGCTAGTCGCCGTCGAGCCGCTGAGCTGCGGGCGGCGGGGGGGGTGGCGGTGCTGCCGAAGAGTTCTTAGCATTCTTAGTGAGCTGAGGATGCTGGGAGCGATGGAGCGTTTGTGACAGGAGCGGGCGGGTTTTGTGGCAGGAGCTGGCAGGCGGGGGGGTTGCTGCCGAAGAGTTCTTAGCATTCTTAGTGAGCTGCTTTCTGAGGATGCTGGGAGTTTTATGTCTCAACAGCTGCTTGTATGTAAGGATAATCTGTGACATGCTTTGGGGGGCGGTTTGTGGCAGGTGAGCGGTGAACTGAGGACACTCTGGGACACGCTGGACAAGATGGCGGCGCCGTTCACTGAAACAAGTACGGTATGTAGGTTCTAGTATGTGTATCTCTGTAAATCTTTCATTAGGCAAGCCAGGAATATAGCGTTTTTTACACAGCAATAGTAGTACTATTTAATAGTGTGCTTAATAGATTTTGCCTTTCCTTGTCCTTTAAAGAGTTAATCTCAAGCTGCAGGCATACCTTCAGTTCTCTCAATAATGCCCTTAAGTCTCCCAAAATTTCTCTCGTTCATAGGAAAAAAAAGCTGAACTCTGTAAAAAAAAAGTTCCCATAATGCCTCGCTCCTGCACCAAGACTGGTGTACATGCTCAGTTTGTAAGACTATGAGCAAGCTTCCTGCTGATTGGCTCATATCACACATTCCTAAGGGGGGGTAAGGGAGTTCTTTTGAGGGACGGGGGGAGCAGGAGAGAGGAGAGAGCTGCGTGTCTCTGGCACAGGAAAACAAAGGGACAACAAATCCTGTTTCTTTTGACAGAAAACTCAGTGTAGCATTTCTGTGAGCTTACTTAGTTTTTACCTTTCTTTCTCCTTTAACTACAAGTTGATCCAGAGGAAGGCAAAAAAAAACATCTGAAGCCTCTCTAATTTGCCGCAGAGGGGAAAAAATTCCTTCCTGACTCCAAGATGGCAATTGGACCAGTCCCTGGATCAACTTGTACTAAGAGCTATCTCCCATAATCCTGTATTCCCTCACTTGCTAAGAATCCATCCAGCACCTTCTTAAAGCTATATAATGTATCAGCCAACACAACTGATTCGGGGAGGGAATTCCACAACTTCACAGCTCTCACAGTAAAAAATCCTTTCCGAATATTTAAATGGAACCTCCCTTCTTCTAAACGGAGCTGGTGCCCTTGTGTCCGTTGGAAGGACCTACTGGTAAATAAAACATTAGGAAGGTTATTATATGATCCCCTTATATATTTATACATAGTTATCATGTCACCTCTTAAGCGCCTCTTCTCCAGTGTAAACAGACCCAACTTGGCCAGTCTTTCTTCATAACTGAGACTTTCCATACCCTTTACCAACTTAGTTGCCCTTCTCTGGGCCCTCTCTAACTCAATCATGTACCGTTTGAGCACTGGAGACCAGAACTGGACAGCATATTCTAGTTGGGGCCTTACCAGTGCTCTGTAAAGGGGAAGAATAACCTCCTCCTCCCGTGAATCTATACCCCTTTTAATACAGCTCAAAACCTTGTTTGCCCTTGCAGCTGCTGCCTGACATTGCTTGCTACAGCCAAGTTTATTATCTACAAGGACTCCAAGGTCCTTCTCCATTATGGATTTACCTAGTGCAGTCCCATTAAGGGTATAAGTGGCTTGCATATTTTTACATCCCAGGTGCATGACCTTACATTTATCCACATTAAATATCATCTGCCACTTAGCCGCTCAGATTGCCAGTTGGTCAAGATCCTGCTGCAAGGATGCCACATCCTGAATAGAAATCTGCAGAGTTTTTTTGTCATCTGCAAACACTGATACATTACTTATAATACCCTCCCCCAAGTCATTTATGAACAAATTAAACAAAAGTGGACCCAGTACAGAACCCTGAGGGACCCCACTGAGAACCTTACTCCAAGTAGAAAATGTACCATTAACAACCACCCTCTGTACCCGATCCTGTAGCCAGTTTTCTATCCATGTGCAAATGACTTCACTAAGACAATAGACCTTAGTTTAGAAAGCAGTCGTTTGTGGGGGACGGTATCAAATGCTTTGGCAAAATCAAAATAGATTATATCTACTGCATCCCCACTGTCCAGCTTCTTACTTACCTCATCATAAAAAGCAATTAAATTGGTCTGACATGACCTGTCCTTCATAAAGCCATGCTGATTACTGCTCAGAATGGCATTCTCCAGTACATAATTTTGTATGTGATCCCTTAACAAGCTTTCAAATAACTTGCCCACCATGGATGTCAAACTTACAGGCCTATAACTGCCAGGCTGAGATCCTACTCCCTTTTTAAATATAGGAATGACATTCGCCTTCTTCCAATCCCTAGGTACCATACCTGATGAAAGCGAGTCTGAGAATATCAGAAACAAGGGCCACTGTAATTCTGACCCTAGCTCTCTCAGTACCCGGGGGTGTATTTCATCTGGCCCAGGTGCCTTGTTTACATTTATCTTGTGTAGCCCTTTAAGCACCATATCCTGTGTCAACCACTGTGTAGTTGGAGCTGAGGCAACAGTGCAGCTATTGGGTGGGACTTGGCACTCTGGCTACTCTACTGTATACACAGAAGAAAAGAACTGGTTAATCACATCTGCCTTTTCTGTATCCGCTGTAACCATATTGTTACTATAACTCAATGGGGCCACACCCTCAACCTGCATCTTTTTACTATTAATATACTTAAAAAACTTTTTGGGGTTAGTCTTGGCCTCGGCCGCGATGCGCTCCTCATTTTCTATCTTTGCCTTCCGGATTGCTGTTTTACAACACTTGTTATAGTGCTGCCCTTAAGGAGCTAAAACTTGCCTTCCTAAAATTCATTGTCTTTGTTGCCCCTGTGTAAATTTGTTTCCTGCACCAAACATCAAATGAAATAACATTATGATCACTATTACCCAGGGGTTCAACCACTTGCACATTTGCTATACGTTCTGGATCATTAGAGAACACTAGATCCAATATAGCATGGTTCCTGGTTGGCTCCTCAACAACCTGTGACATAAAGTTGTCATGCAGCAAGTTTATAAACTTGTTCCCATTTACTGTCCTGGCAGTACTATGGCTCCAGTCAATATCAGGATAATTAAAATCCCCCATTATTATCACTTGCCCCAAACTAGCAGCCTTTTCTATTTTCAACAGGAGCTGAGCCTCCTCCTCTTCGCTTACATTAGGGGGTCTGTAGCATATCCCTACCATTAGTTTGGTAGATTCCTTACTATCTGTGAGAAGCTCAACTCATAAGGATTCAGCTCCCTCCAGCTCTCCCATTTTACCAGTCAGACTCCTTGCATTGGTAAACATATATTTAATACTGGTACCGGCGTGAGAATGACGTGTAAACAACTTATGGGCCTCCCTGCCATTATCAGTATCCCGAAGCAAGTCTCCTCCCCCATTTTCCCTTACTATGCCCACTACCTCATCTATCTTGTCTACCACAGAATTTCCCGCTGCACCCTTCCCCCCCCACTCCTAGTTTAAAATCTCCTCCAACCCTCTAGATATCTTTTCCCCCAAAGCAGCTGCCCCATCATCATTAAGGTGCAGCTCATCCCTGGCAAAGAACCTGTAGCCAATTGAGCAATCAGCCCAGTTCGCGAGAAACCCAAAGCCCTCCTCCCTGCACCAATCTCTCAGCCACGCATTAATCTCCCTAAGCTCCCGCTGCCTTCTTAACGTTGCTCGTGGCACAGGTAATATCTCTGAGAAAATTACCTTGGAAGTCCTCGCCCTCAACTTCTCGCCTAGTTTTTTTAAATCGTTCTTGAGGACTTCCCCCCCTCCTCTAACTTTGTCATTGGTACCTATGTGTACCAAGACTGCCGGGTCTTCCCCAGTCCCTCCCAACAATTTGTCCACTCGTTCCACCACATGCCGAACCCTAGCACCAGGCAAGCAACACAGTTTGGCATGCAGGGTCTTTGCGACAAATTACCCTATCCACCTTTCTAATAATTGAATCCCCTACAACTATAGCCTGCCTTCCCTTCCTAGCACTATTCCCCCCACCTGTATTAGAGGTGCCAGCTCCCAGGGTGCTCTGAGAGTCAGCCTGCTCCATACATGCAAGCTCAGAGCTGTCTTCCACAGCATCTTCACCTAAAGTGGCAAATCTGCTGGTTTGTACAAGCTGTGAACCAGCCCTTGTGAACACCCTTGGGTCCCCTACTTCCCCTCTTAACTGTTACAAACCTCTTTAACCTCCCTCATTAACCTCCACTGTCTCTTCTCCACCCCCCACTACACCGGCCCCTGCCAGTGGTTGCTCAGTGAGCCTCCTGTTCTCCCCCATGTTTGCATAAATGCGACAAGATGCACACTGAGTAACACCAGCAATTTTACTGGAACTCATATTGCCACTGGGTACCTACAGTCTCCCGAGTGCAATCCCTTGTATAGTGCCTTTTTGTTTTCAACGCCTGCTAAACACTTAATTCACACGCAACACTCGCTTAGCAGCTCCCACACTCACTGTGCAGTCAGAAACTTATAGAGGTTCAAACCAAACAGCAAAGCGCCTGGTGAGAATTTACCAGATTTACTCCTCCCCCTTAATTAGTAGGCTCAAGCAGCCAGGTAGTCACTTACAAATCACACAGCAGTTAGTTAATTGCACTTACTTTCTCCTTTCACCCAACACTCCCAGCATGTACAGAAAACCAAATGCCTTTTTGTTTTTAATGCCTGCTAAACACTTAATTCACATGCAACACTTAGGGGCACATTTACTAACCCATGTACAGGCCGAATGCTTCCGATTGCGTTTTTTTCGTAATGATCAGTATTTTGCGATTTTTTCGGAAAATTGTCGCGACTTTTTCGTTACTAATACGATTTGTGCGAAAAAACGCGAGTTTTTCGTAGCCATTCCGAAAGTTGCGCAAAATCTGGCGATTTTTCGTAGCGTTAAAACTTGCGCGAAACGTCGCACCTTTTAAGTTTTAACGCTACGAAAAAGGCGCAACTTTTCGCGCAAATCGTATTGGTAACTAATTTAATAATACGACAATTTCCGAAAAGTCGTAAAGACGCCGAAAAAATCGCAAAAAATACAAAAAAGTCGCAAAATGTTCGTTTTCAAATCGGAATTTTTCCAATTCGGTTCAGATTCGTGTCTTAGTAAATGTGCCCCTTAGATTACATGCAACACTTGCTTAGCAGCTCCCACACTCGCTGTGCAGTCAGAAACATATAGAGGTTCAAACCCTGATGTTTTTACATTCCCTATCTGATCCCCCATGTTCCTCTATGAGAGGGTGGCCATATTGGTGCAGCAGGAGTCCGTTAGCATTAGAAACTATAACTGACAGGCTGAGAAGGGACAGTCAGGTTGGCAAAACAGTCAGGTTTAGGACATTCAAGTAACAATTACTTACAAAAGCAGCCCGTTCAGTGAAAAACAATCAACACAACCTATTGGTAACTTTTAATGTACATTCATATTTTGAAGAGTAGTTTTTTTGTGTCAGTATCACTTTAAGCAAACGGAGAAAGCTTCTAGAGCTGTTTACTCAGGTATGCTTTCTGCAGAATAAATATATTGTTCTAGGTGGCACTAATGAGGCAAATCTATTGGCAGAAAAATGCCTTCCCTTCTCCTTAAAGGATAAGTTAAAAATTAATTTTATTTATATATTTATATATATAGTACACTG
The DNA here is from genome assembly GCF_000004195.4 of Xenopus tropicalis. Lineage (NCBI taxonomy): Eukaryota > Metazoa > Chordata > Amphibia > Anura > Pipidae > Xenopus > Xenopus tropicalis. The sequence goes on from NC_030680.2 coordinate 48,232,107, forward strand.
AGAGGATCACACCCTATACAAGTCCAAATGCCCTTGGTGCAGGTCAAAAACAAAAATATAATAGAAAAAGTGCTGCACACACAGGGACTTCAAACAAAAGAAAAAGTGTTTTATTCAAATTTCAACGTTTCGAGCACAACCAGTGCTCTTGTAGCATATTAACATAGTAAGTTAGGTTAGAAAAAGACACACGTCCATCAAGTTAAACCTCAATACTTATATATAACCTGCCTAACTGCTAGTTGATCCAAAGGAAAGCAAAAAAAACAATCTTAAACCTCTCTTAATTTGCCTCAGGGGGGAAAAAATTCCTTCCTTACTCCAAGATGGCAACTTGTACTAAAAGCTATTACCCATAATTTTTCTCACTTGTTTAAAAGCCCCTATTTGAAGTTACCTAATGTATCAGCCAGTACAACTGATTCAAGTAGAGAAAACTTGACAGCTCTCACAGTAAAAAATCCTTTCTGAATATGTAGACGGAACGTCCTTTCTTCTTATCGGTATGGGTGCCCTCATATTAGTTAGAAAGACCTACTGGTAAATAAAGCATTACAGAGATTATTATATGGTCACCTTATATATTTATACATAGTTATCATATCATCCCTTTAGCACCTCTTCTCCAGTGTAAACAACCCTATCTTGGCCAGTCTTTCTTCATAACTTTAACCGTAATTTCATGTATCCACATTTAATATTATCTGCCACTTAGCTGCTCAGATTGCAAGTTTGTCAAGAACTGACTGGGATGCAGAGTTTTGTGTCATCTGCAAACACTGATACATTACTTATAATACCCTCCCCTAAGTCATTAATGAACAAGTTAAACAAAAGTGGACCCAGTACAGAACCCTGTGGGACACCACTGAGAAACTTACTCTACGTAGATGTAACATTAACAACTACCCTTGGATCCTGTAGCCAGTTTCCTATCCATGCAAATGATTTCACTAAGACCAACTGATCTTAGTTTAGAAAGCAGTTGTTTATGGGGCATGGTATCAAAAGTCCAAATAGATCACATCTACTGCACCCCAACTGTCCAGCTTCTTACCAACCTCATCATAGAAAGCAATCAAATTGGTCTGACATGACCTGTCCCTCATAAAGCCATGCTGATTACTGCTCATAATGCAGAACATAATTTTGTATATGATCCCTTAAAGGACAATGAAAGGTTAATATAAATTAAAAGTAAGTCTAAAGGCATTCTTTTTAAGTACTTAATGCATATCTAAATTTCCAGATCTCTGCTTGCTTCTCTGAGATATGGTGCTGGCAGCCTACAGCAGTGTGAAGACTACAGTGAAATATCTCTGTCCTTCCTGTAGCTACACATACCCACCAGCCAATCAGAAGCGGATCTGGCAGGGGGGGGGAGGAAATGAAACACATGTGCAGTATGAAGCAAGGAGGGAAAGGAAGGGAGTATACCTTTTTAGAGATGACTGCCTGTTCTAGAAAATGTAAGTGTGAAGAAGTAAGTGTGACTGAGTAAATATTTGATTAGGTGAGCCAAAAGTGTGGCGTTTTTACTAAACAATAGGAGGACTATTGGGCAGTATGTTTTTTAAATTTTGACTTGCATTCTCCTTTAAAAAGCTTTCAGGAAAAGGTGATGTACTGTGTTAGCCAGTCAAAATGTTTACAGGGTAAACCTTTTGAAATAAAAAATAACAAAAGTGGTATAAAGGTGATACCTTTATTGGCTAACACAGATAATCACAGCAAGCTTTCAGAACATTTTTGTTCCTTTTTCAAGCTGATTACCTTGAATCAGCTTGTAATCAGCTTGAAAAAGGAACTAAAATGTTCTGAAAGCTTGCTATGATTATCTTAGCCAATAAAGGTATCACCTTTATACCACTTTTGTTATTTTTTATTTCAAAAGGGTACCCTGTAAACTTAAAAAGCTTTCAAATAATTTGCCCAGCATGGCCTATAATTGCCAGGCTGATACACCTTACAATTCCATAGAAGGCATGCACTAAGAGACAGAAGTTATCACAATTGGAAACAAAGATCCGCTTCTGCATTGATTTTAGTGAGAGGTTTAAAGTGCACCACAAATAATCTGCTGGGACCATCAAAGTAGTATAAAAACATCTTTGAGCTTAGCTCATTATTATAACTGAAATAAATATTTATATTTATGTAGGTCCTGCACCAGTGGCTTATTAGCAACATTTTGCTTACCGCCCCCTTTGATGTTGTTCCCAGTGGCCTCAAAGTAGGTGCCCATTTTTAAATTTCTAGCTTGGAGGCAAGTTTTGGAAGCACAGAGACACAATACAGTGCACATGGGGATACCAAACAACCAATCACAATCTTTATTTAGCATCCCCCAAGGAATTTTTTCATTCTTCTGTGGCTCACCAACACTATTAATATCCGAGTGTGGCTCACAAGTTAAAAAGGTTGGGGATCCCTGATGTAGAATATGATGTTCTAATTGCCAATGTTGCCAATATTACTTTTATCTACATACAGAATGTTTTGTTTTTAAAGTTCCCTGGCCATGCCCAGGATATTCAGTGTTACTTGGCAGGTTAAAGTTGAGCACCTTTGAAAACCCCTAGTTTGATATTTAGTCCTTTGCCACAACTTGTGCTGAGTAGTTCTGCAACTATGGAATGGTACCATCTGATTGAGCAGATGGACAGGTGTGTGATCTTTCGATAAAACCTCTATGTATACATCTGTTGCATTTGGTTGTACCCTACAGAGCAGATGACTTTTATCTACATACAGAATGTTTTGTTTTTAAAATTCCCTGGCCATGCCCAGGATATTCAGTGTTACTTGGCAGGTTAAAATTCAGCACCTTTGAAAACCACAACGTATGCTGAGTAGTTCTAGAACTATGGAATGGCACAATCCGATTGAGCAGATGGACAAGATGCATATTTATGTGACTCCAGTAAAATGAATGGCCTTGCTGTTTTAGTTAATTTAACTTAATAATACTAGTACAAAATAAAATAGTTTTATTGTATATTCTTCAAATAATGAGATGGCAAAGTGTATCACATGTATGTAATTTAAATATAAAATCACTTGTTTTCCTTTGTGATATTTGCCATTTTTAATTGATCTATAGTTAAATAATATGTTAAAGGAAAAAGAGAAGCTACATTTCCAATAGATAAGTCACAATAGTGCAAACTAATATGTTGTATTTATTCTGCAGAATGCTTACCATACCTGAGTAAACAGCCATAAACTTCCCCTCTGTTTAAGATAGCAGCTGCTATTTTAGCTTGGTCTGACTTCACTTCTTGCCTGCATTTCTGTGCTTTGGGCTCAGATAGCAGCAGAAAGGGGGGCAGAGAAGGAGAGGGAAGGGGGAGAGAGGAGCAAACTGAGAAGGATTATTCTGAGAGAAGGAAGTCTGATACAGAAGATCATGCATACAAAATAGAAAAAAATAAATGTGGTGTTTCTTTTTGCTGAGGACGCCATTTTTATTACTGAATAGGTACTTAAACAATTAAGAGCCCCTCAGAGCTCCAGAGTGGGTTTAAAACTTGTTTCACCTTTAATTACGTTTGTGAAATATATTTATTTGCCACCCACTCTGGTAAAGTTGTGAAATACTCAGCACTACTCTTAAACCTGAGAATACATGTGAAGATCCTCTCATTTGGCGAGTATGTCCATCTTGAGGTGAGTGATATCAGGTTAATCTGATCTATTAGCTCTTGGGCCACAGTCAGATAATAATTGTATCTATGCTCATCACCTGTACAAGGATCAACACACAGATGCAGACCTTGATCGAACCTGCCTGATCATTTCTGGCTGATTTTTGGCCAGATATCATTTGGGCAGGCCTGTTGGATACACCATACACAGGCAAATAAACTGACAACTGGGTCTGGCCTGTGCATGGCCACCTTTAGTCAAAGAAATGTCTGCTTATAGGTTTATAAGATTTAACAAAGCATATAATATCCTTATATCATATACAAGGGGACCTTGGCAATTGTTCTGGGTTTTGGGTTACCGATCGTGGCACAGTCTATGTATGGCCCATCTTTAGCCTCACCAAACAAAAAATTCAACCTCCGCCTTACAATACTTATCCCATATACAGTAATGGTCATTCATGCATTTTACCCAATTACCCAATTTGTTACCTGGGTTAATAGTAACATAGCTTAAAGGAGAAGGAAAGTTAAAATCACTTGGAGGTGCCAAATATTAGGCACAACTCAGTGATTATAATCACTTATCTGGGCTGGTGCTTATATTAGCAGAAAATTGCACCAGCGCAGGGTAGAATCATCTTCCTTCCTTGTTTTGCTGTTATCCCAGGGCCCACACATGCGCAGTACGGTCGAAAAGCCATTTTGGTTAAAGTTCGCGTTTTACTCTACACAGCTAGCCTGACGGAAGCGGATCACCCGCCTTCATGTACGATGGTCCAGTGTGTTTTTTTGGCATCCCCCAGCAAATCAAACTTATTCTCTTTTAAAGTGTCTAGATCTGTAAATCAGACCAGTCACAAGGATTCTGGTAACACAGTGACAATTCACTCCAGTAATAATTCAAATAAAAGGCAAGCATGAGTAAGATGAAACATATGCAATTTTCAGGTTATCCAGCTTCCCATCACCATGCATTGGTGGCACTGAAAGACTGATAGGTTTGCAGGATCTGATCTGTCTCCCATGGGGCAGTTTGCCTGAAATCAGACTTTCCCAAACATCTGTGTGTGACAAGTTTTGCCTGCAGCTTTTTCTATTCTAACTATAGTACACCCAATTAGATGTAACTGATAATGATTGTCCTGCTCCCATCACTTTGAGAAGTGAATCAACAGGCAGTTTACTCGCCCTTCAATCACCACACTGTATAAGTTTTGAACTTGTTTAATGATGATGATCAAAAGAAGGTAGAACTGTAGGTACAAACAGTACAATGGTATAAGAATACATTCTGGGTATGTAAAATACAGATATATACAACAGGAGCATATATAAACATCTTATATGCATTATACAGTCCTAGTGGGGCCTAACAGTTGGCTGCTAAGGGAAAAATAGTGAATCACAACTACAACCAGAATGCACATAACAGCAAAATACACAGCTTATAATAAGCAGGCATTAAACAAAATGCAAACATACCAACGATGCTTGGGTAGGCTTGCTTAGAGATGAGTGTAGGTACTGATTTCACCAGCCCTGGCAAAATGACTGTTACAAATGAAACAGCTGCTTCCTCTCAGGACCAGGAAGTGATGTAATCAGGTGGCAGAGCCAATATCAAAGTAAATAATAAACAACAGCAAGGACACAGTACTAGAAGTGGCCAGAGGAGAGAGGGAGGGGGAAGTGCAAGGATACATAAAGCCCAAAATGTATAAGAAATTGTTACATATGAAGAGATTGGCAACACTTGAGAATTGCTGTATCTAAAATGTGGACAGAACTACTGCTGTGGCAGCACACTCCCCGCCTGGTATCTTTAAGAGATACCACAATTTAACTTAAACCTTGAAGAGAACTTTAAGGAGGTAAAAGCAGGACGAGCTCTGTAACTGGTCTAACAAACAAACAAACCTGAACTTCCTTCTTTTGTGAGTTTGACCTCTACCTTACAGACCCTACCGTCTTCGTCAGGGAAAGTCTTAGTCATTCGACCTATGGGCCACTCAATATGCCTGGATTGGTGATTTTTTTTTTTCAGAAGTACAATGGTACTTGTATGGTATGGCCACAAAAGAAATAGCGTATTTCCGAAAGCGGAGCAACACCCCAAGGAGATTGTTGTTGAGGTCTGGGCCCTTTAGGAAGACATCATTAAGAGATGTACCGCAGCACTGAGTGCTTGAATCGAAGACCACCCTAATGTGCTGATGTTTTTTTGGGTGATACACTCCGAAGAGAAGAGGGGCAGATACCAGCGCTCTTCCTCTGTACTAAGGGGTGGTGCTACTTCTGCATGGCCATTCTGGATCACTTTCTTAATAAATACAAAGAAATGTTCTTTCATATCAGACTTCAGCCTAAAGGACCTTTGTAGAGACCTAAAACAATGTAAAACCTGGGTCTTGTTATTTGGCAGTCGTTGTCTTTGTGGGTTAAAATGCAGTGGGGCAAAAAAGGATTTCCGGCCGTCATCTAAAATATTGGTGTAGTGGTTACGCACTAGGTCTGGCTTGTGGACACCACCTAGACATACATTGCCTACTATTACCCATTCCAAGTCTAGTCTTTGGGCATAAGGAGAGTCATGTGGCCCATTGATCTGGTCTCTTACTTTGTGAATCCTAATGATGTCCCTGCCTAGCAAAATGAGGATAGGGGCATTAGGATCAAGCTTGGGTAACTGACTTGCTAACGATCTCAGATGCTTATGGTGTAGTGCAACCTCAGGGGTTGGGATCTCTGTCCGGTCATCTGGGATTTCATTACACTCTATGAGTGTGGGTAGTGGCACAGTCACTTGTCCGTCTAGAGATTCTAAGTGAAAGCCGTGTGCCCTCCTCCCAGTTGTGTTAATCACACCTGCACAGGTTCTGAGAGAATAGGGAAATTGGTGGTCCTTTGACCCAAAGAGCTCAAAAAACTCTGATCTGGCTAACGATCTATTACTTTGATCATCTAAGATTGCGTACAGTTTTATTGCTCTTTCCCTATGCCCTGTAGGAAAGACATTGACTAAGCAGATTTTTGAGCATGACTGACCCTTATGGGTTCCTCCACAAACCTCAGTACACATAGCTGTTACTGGTGCTGCTGTACTACTTTCCTGTCCCTCCCCGCCATGCTCTCCCTCAGCTGGAGCTTTTACAGACCATGGGGCAGGACCAGGATGCAGGGCAGATACATGTCTATCACTATTGCATTCTGCACAACTGATAATCTTACCACAGTCCTTTGCCACATGTGAAGTAGATGCACAACAATGATAACAAATGTTATTTTGCCTTAGGAAAGTCTTTCTTTCCTCCAAGGGTTTTGTCCTGAAGCCACGGCATTTAAGCAGAGAGTGGGGCTTGTGATGTATGGGACAACCTTGGGTAAGATCTGTCGTCTTGGGACTGGTGGACTCCTTCTGTGATGGTATAGCTGAAGGGATGACAGTCTTGCGCACTAAAACAGGAGTTCTGTGAGTGGCATTTTTGTGAAGGTCTCTTTCTGGTTTCTGGTCATCGAAGCTTTGAGGAGCCAGAATAAATCCTGGGTCATTGCGCCTCTTTGCTTGTTGGGTGACAAAGTTCACAAAGAAAGAGAATGGTGGGAAATGCACATTATGCAGCTCTTTATAATTAGAACCCTGAGTCATCCACCGCTCTTGCAGGAAAAATGGTAGCTTTTGCACAATGCTGTTTATACCTCGAGCTGTATCCAGAACAGCTAAGCCTGGAAAGTCACCTTCCTCCTTTGCAGCTTGTAGTTCCATCAGCAGGTCTCCTAACTCTATGAGCCTCTGATGATCTTTGTTAGAGATTTTCCCAAAGCCATCAATTCTTTTCCACAGTGACTCCTCTATGATCTCAGGAGCCCCGTAGCACTCGTCAAGTCTCTGCCATGCCATCTGTAGACCCTTCCTAGAGTCATTCACATATACAGCGTGTATGCGTTTACTTGTTTACCTGACTTGGAGCCCAGCCATCTCACCAGAAGATCTATTTCTTCTTTATATGAAAGATTTAGATCTGTTAAAGCATTTCTGAATGAAGCTAGCCAGGCCCTATAATTCTCTGGGAGATCATCAAACTGCACAAGTCCGTTAGTGATGATATCTCGTCTAGCCATGAATCTTACCAGATCTGACATGTCTTGGTTGTGAGCTGGTAAGTCTGGGTAGCGGCTAGCTGGTGGTACCATTCTGGTGTCTGGTGGGCAGGTGTAAGTCCCTTCCTTTTGTGGAGACAGGGGATAACTGTGGCAGTCTGTAGAATCTACTTGGTAGTGTGGAGTGACATGTTGCTTGTTGCTGGTCGCAGGATTTCCTATGCTGGCAGGCAACTGTGACAGTTTATAGTTGCTGTGATTCCTAATCAGAGGGGCATCAGGGGGTGTTTCTGCAGTGAAAAGAGAGTCTTGGTAAGCAGTGTTCTGCTGCTGGGGACTTCTCTGCAGAGGCAGGCCTGCATCACTGTGTGGACGCATGTCTCCTGCCTCTGGGACTGGATCAGGTTGGCTAAGCATCTGGGAATATTCATGTACATAGTCTTGAGTTTGCTGTATAACTGTTTCAGGCTTTAAGTCAAACTGGATGTCCGGTTCATCACTGATGTCACAGTCAGCCTGTATTGCAGCCTCTAACACCTTTGCTTTTGCAGCTGCTGCTGCTGCTGCTTTTTTCAAACTCAGCACTTCTAGTGAAGCTTCTAAACATGCCTTTTCTTTCTTTATCTCTGCTTCTTGTTCAGCAAAGGCTATTTGTGCTCTGATGGTCTCTGCTTCAGCTCTGGCCAGTGCTGCTGTCTCAGAAGCATGGGATCGATAGGAGTGTCTGGATGAGCATGACACCCTAGATCTGGTCTTGAATGAACGTTCAGACATCTTTGTGTTGCTAGATGAGTAACTAAGTGTGTTAGTACCTTCAGTTACGCTGTGGTGGATGCTGTGGCTGCACCACGTTGCTCAGTGGTGGTGTGGTGCCCGGACCAATCACAGCCTATATCCAGCGTTGTTCTGTTATCCAGACCAAGCACAGCCTATGTCTAGCGTTTTTATACTATCCAGACCAAGCACAGCCTATGTCCAGCGTTGTCTTACTATCCAGATCAAGCACAGCCTATGTCCAACGTTGTTCTACTGTCCTGCTCCCATCACTTTGAGAAGTGAATCAACAGGCAGTTTACTCGCCCTTCAATCACCACACTGTATAAGTTTTGAACTTGTTTAATGATGATGATCAAAAGAAGGTAGAACTGTAGGTACAAACAGTACAATGGTATAAGAATACATTCTGGGTATGTAAAATACAGGTATATACAACAGGAGCATATATAAACATCTTATATGCATTATACAGTCCTAGTGGGGCCTAACAGTTGGCTGCTAAGGGAAAAATAGTGAATCACAACTACAACCAGAATGCACATAACAGCAAAATACACAGCTTATAATAAGCAGGCATTAAACAAAATGCAAACATACCAACGATGCTTGGATAGGCTTGCTTAGAGATGAGTGTAGGTACTGATTTCACCAGCCCTGGCAAAATGACTGTTACAAATGAAACAGCTGCTTCCTCTCAGGACCAGGAAGTGATGTAATCAGGTGGCAGAGCCAATATCAAAGTAAATAATAAACAACAGCAAGGACACAGTACTAGAAGTGGCCAGAGGAGAGAGGGAGGGGGAAGTGCAAGGATACATAAAGCCCAAAATGTATAAGAAATTGTTACATATGAAGAGATTGGCAACACTTGAGAATTGCTGTATCTAAAATGTGGACAGAACTACTGCTGTGGCAGCACAATGATTGCTATGGGTTACAGCCCTAGGAAAAATTTGCTTCAAGTGGGTCTGCAGGGTGGTCTAAAAGAACGGGCATGTTATACTGTAATCTTCATAAATTTGAGGTATTTTAAGTTAAATTCAGGAAAAGGTGATGCAAAACCTGCCCACACGTCTGTAATTCAGACAAAATACAGATTCTGGACACATTAGAGGAATACAGCATCCATGGCCAGTACAACTGTTCTTCTTCCAACGTGGTGTACTTAATACAGTGCACTAGATGCCAGGAGGACTGTATATAGGAGAGACTGGCCAAAGCCTGAGAAAGAGGAATACACACCACCGCTTTACTATAAAAAATAAAAAACTGGACACACCTGTAGGGAACCATTTTAACAGCCCTCACCACTCCATAAACAATTTAAGAATCTTGGTCCTTAAGGGAAACTTTAAAACAGAGAATGAAAGGCAGATATGGGAGTACAAATTAATGAAAACTTTCAACTCTCTGGAGAAGGGACTGAACCTGGGCCTTGGATTTATGGCAAATTATATAGATTAAGAACTCTCTGCACCCAGCCAGAAAATACAAACATCTGTAGAGACACTGGGCCAGTTAATCACATGGAATTCCACTCACTTCACACTTCCACTTTTGTTATTTTTTATTTCAAGGGTTACCCTGTAAACAAGTTAAATTCACAAAGTTTTTTCCTTCCCAAAAAGCCTAAATGTGTAGATATTCACATTTGTACGAATAATATTTATTCTGATACATATTATATTCTCATATTTGTACACAAGATAAAACCAATTAATTAATTTTATCAAAAAACATGGACATCTTATTTAATATTGCTTATTTCTTTTGTATCTATTACTTCAGTATTGCTCATTGTAAATAGGGCTATGTTTGGGAATACAAAAAGCCTGTAATTACATTAGGTTATTGTCAGTCACGTACACAGCTACAGTATAGTCACTTCCTTTGATGCTAAATCATGCCACAGTCTTTGTTCAGTTTATTATCTGAATATTTTAGTTGTTAGTATGAACATTAGTAAAAAACATAAAGCTGTAAAATGTGAGTGCTAACGGAGCTGCGGAAAAACATTTGCCACATCTTTTACATTATAAGTGGTAATAAGCATTGGTTTAGAAAGAACAGATCATGTCAAATTCGGAAGAACGGAGATGGAATATAGACAATGGAGTTTTATCAGACTTTTTTGATATAGTCAAGCATAAATTACTGCTTTCTAAGCAAATATCTATTGGTCTTAATAATGTTGTTTGTACATGAATTAAAAACTGGCTTAAAGGAATGTGTACAGATCATGGTTGTCAGTGGTACTTAGAGTAGGGTTCTTTCTGCATGAATCCATTTTTATTTCATTTGTTTATTAATGACTTGGGATTGACATTGTAAGCAATGTATCAGTTCTTGGTGACATACCAAACTTTGTAGGCCAATTAATTCCATACAGGATGTGGCACGCACAGATACATTTTTGGATAAACAGCCAATGTCGATGTTTAAGTGGCACATTAGGTTATACGTCTGGGAATTGAAAATATGGCAGCCACTTATACTCTTAATGAGTTTGTTAGGAAAATTCTTGCTAAACTGGTATAAGGGCATTAAAAAAATCGCACTTATGAAGATAGAATGGCATATTGGGATTGTTGCCACTGCAGAATAGGCACTTAAAGGGAGATATGATACATATATAAATATATAAGGGAACCATACAATAAACTCTACTCTACTGCTTTATTCACCAGTAGAAAAAAGGAAAATGTGAAAAAGCATTTTTAGGGGATATTGCCTCTAACTTGAGCTACAAAACGTTAATTCAGGAGACTGGGGATTGCTGCATGTGTTTTATAGATACATTGAATAATTTCAAGAAAGGATATGTTGATGTCTTGTTAGCAAATGAGAAAATATAGGGTTACTAAAATTAGCACTTAGTCCAAGTTGATCCAGGGATTGGTCCAATTGGCATCTTGGAGTCAGAAACGAGGCAGGGTTTTTGCCTGAAGAGAAGCTTTAAATGAGATTTTTTGTCTTCCTCCTGATCAACTAGCTAGTTAGGCTGATTCAATTTGGATAAAACCTTGAACTTCACATCTTTTTTTTTTAACCTCTATTAATATACTGCTAAGACTTCTTTCTTTGTTGTAAAGTCCATAGTCCATAAATCTTTCACATAGTCATACCTTTATTTAAAATCTTTAAAAGGGTGAAGGAAAAAAATCCAGCATATGAAATCCTCCTCTTTTTTTTTTTGCTAGAACTGCTTAACTATTTGTATACCTTTCTAGTGTCCATATTCTATAAAATAAAAGGCTTTCCCCTATTGCATTATATTGGTAGAATAAATACTTGTACCAAATATCATATCTGTAAACTATCATGTGGAATAGAGACAGAAGAGAGTGTGAAGCATATGGCAGCGAGCAAAGTTCAGTTGGTTGTTTGTCTTCCAGATATGATTACAAAGAATACCAGTTTGTATTATCCAGATAATGAGCACAGCAAGAGTTACTTCCTAATTAGGAACTGGAAGCAATTCCTCTCATGTATTTGTGTGAGCAAACTCTGCTGCCAGAACACCACTCACATTTGTGTAAAGCAGATTAATGGATGTTCATGTACCCACTGTGTGCAATAACCTAAAAACTATATGCTTGGAGATAATTTCTGCTATATAGCACATACAAGGGAAGTTGTTGCATAAATTAAATTTTTTTTATTAAATGCCATTTATTTTACATAGTTACATAGTTACATAGGGTTGAAAAAAGACCAGAGTCCATCAAGTTCAACCCATTCAAGTAAACCCAGCACACACAACCCACACCTACCAATCTATACACTCACATACATAAACTATATATACAACCACTAATACTAACTGTAGATATTAGTATCACAATAGCCTTGGTTTTTGTTGAAGAACTCATCCAGGCCCCTCTTAAAGGCATTACAGAATCTGCCATTACCACATCTCTAGGAAGGGCATTCCACAACCTCACTGCCCTCACCGTGAAAAACCACCTACGCTGCTTCAAATGGAAGCTCCGTTCCTCTAAAGGGGTGACCTCTGGTGCGTTGATTGTTTTTATGGGAAAAAAGAACATCCCCCATCTGCCTATAATCCCCTCTAATGTACTTGTACAGAGTAATCATGTTCCCTCGCAAGTGCCTCTTTTCCAGAGAAAACAACCCCAACCTCGACAGTCTAACCTCATAGTTTAAATCTTCCATCCCTTTAACCAGTTTAGTTGCACGTCTCTGCACTCTCTCCAGCTCATTAATTAATCATTAATATCCTTCTTAAGGACTGGAGCCCAAAACTGCACTGCATACTCAAGGTGAGGCCTTACCAGTGACCTATAAAGAGGCAAAATTATGTTCTCATCCCTTGAGTCAATGCCCTTTTTTATACAAGACAGCACTTTATTTGTTTTAGTAGCCACAGAATGACATTGCCTGGAATTAGACAACTTGTTATCTACAAAAACCCCTAGATCCTTCTCCATTAAGGAAACCCCCATCACACTACCATTCAGTAGATGTGATGTTCGCGTTTATATTATTTCTACCAAAATGCATAACTTTGCACTTATCAACATTGAACCTCATTTTCCAGTTTGCTGCCCAGTTTTCCAATTTTGTCAAATCGCTCTGCAAAGCGGCAGCATCCTGCATGGAACTTATAGTTTTGCACAATTTTGTGTCATCAGCAAAAATAGAAACAGTACTGTCTATGCCCACCTCCAGGTCATTAATAAACAAGTTAAAAAGCAAAGGACCAAGGACTGACCCCTGCGGTACTCCACTTACCACTCTGGTCCAATTAGAAAATGTTCCATTTACCACCACTCTTTGTAATCTATCCTTCAGCCAGTTCTCTATCCAATTACAAATATTATGTTCTAGGCCAATATTCCTTAATTTGATTATTAACCTTCTGTGAGGTACTGTATCAAACTCTTTAGCAAAGTCCACGTAGATTACATCAACTGACATTCCAGCATCGAGGTTCCTGCTCACCTCCTCATAAAGGGCGACTAAATTAGTCAAGATCTGTTACGCATAAAACCATGCTGGCACAAACTAATAGTATTGTGAACTGCAATGTATTCAAGTACCCTATCCCTTATTACCCTTTCCAAAAGTTTTCCTACTACTGATGTTAGACTAACAGGCCTATAGTTTTCAGGCTGAGAACGGGATCCCTTTTTAAATAACGGCACCACATTAGCAATACGCCAGTCTCTCGGCACCATGCCAGACCTCAACGAATCCTTAAAAATTAAGTGAAGAGGTTTGGCAATCACAGCGCTCAGTTCATTTAATACCCTGGGATGAATCCCATCCGATCCTGGACCTTTGTTTACCTTTACATGTTCAAGTCTCTTTTGAATTTCCTCCCTTCCTCCCTCCTTCCTTGGTGTATTAAAAACAATGCCAACATGAATGTGCTATTGTGAGTGTCATTTGTTAAGGTAATATGGAACTAGTCAAGAGGTTGCTGATTAAGTGAACCACTAAACTACATATGACTATTGTGGCTCATGTCATTGATAGTTATGTAGTAATAAGTACTCTTATTTTCTTTTGGATCCATGCTTCTGCATACAGTTACTGCTGAGTTCAGAGTGGGTTTCCTGTCTATAGTGGGACAGTCCAATAGAATAGAATCAAGCTTTATTGCAGGATAAGTAATTTAAAGAATGTATGTGTTCCATTTATACAGCCTTATGGTATGTCGTTAATTCACTTTGGGTCAGTAGAATAAAATAAAAAGTTACTTTGCATTCTCTGTTTCCAGTAAAATATTTGAACCTTTTTCTGTACAGCATCAAGGACTACGAATTTAAATTGCTCAAAAGGATTATTTATAATGCTTATGTAGCTTAAATCTAGATACCTCCTACACAAGTAAAGGTGCATCCTATATATCCTGGGGTTTTCAGTATCAGGCCTCAGTATACAATATGGGGTCGATTCACTATAGGTCGTTAACGCTTAACACATAGTTTTATGCATTAAAAAGTGTTCGATAATTAAGTACAGATTCATCAAAGTCATTTCGCATGCATTACTACTCATATGGCATGCACAAAAATCCTGATTATCGCAAAGCATTATTTCCATCGCATTGAAGTAATTATCGAATAGAAATAATACTAACGCATAATTCACAGACATATTTGAAGCATTAAAAGCATAAAATATGGCAATAATTACTATGAAACTTAACACCTCCCGGGATTAGGCGTTACTAAACAAAATTGCAGCTGGTGAATGTCTGTGGTGACAAGATGGAGTTTGCAGTCGGATTTTTTCAAGTATGTGATCGTCCTAGAGAGATGCATCCTCCAGTTTTCAGAGAAATGTTAATTTTCAGAATGGTAGTTTTCAGTAAGTAACGGCTAATATCGCGTGGTTTAAAATAACGCATAAATATATTGCATGCTTTAAAATAACGCTTAAAAATATGTCATCGCCAGATAAATAACGACAGTAACATCACTTCTTAATTCAGACAAGTGTCCTTTTAGTGCACCAATCGTTAATTCGCAAAATATAAGAAGTGATAATATTTTTAACGTATGCTATAAATATCACTTGTTTTTTTCAGCCTTTAGTGAATCGTCCCCTATAAATATTTTTTTTTTCTCTTTTTTTCTTTTCTTTTCCTCATAAGACCTCATCGCTAAGTCTAAAGTAGAAGAGGGCACTTTGGAGTATTTTATTGAACTGTATCAGGCCTCAGTAGGGCAGCAGTGTAAACTGCTAATGTTAAATTCAACAAAATTCAGGTTTTTGCCTCATGATAAATTCTTTGGAATGAAGGTGTTTTCAGAAATTCTGGCATAAGCTCTACCTTGTTTAACCCTTTCACTGCCATCTGTTTTGGTCAAAGTGGAACTTCTACTGCCAGACAGTTTTTGAACATTTTGCACTTTCTTTTTAGGGGCCTTTCCTCGGGGGGACTTTTAGTTTACCCAGGAAAACAATATGTTGTTTTTTTCAGGACAAACTAAGCTTTCAAAATATGGTAGAATTTTGGTGTAATTCCAATTCTGTAACAAGATATAGGCCTCTAAATGTCTACAAACATTTAAAAAAATCATATTTTTCATAATATAAACACACATACCAGAAACACAAATTATTTTATGCACAAAATTACAACTGATTCGGAAAGTCCCATGTCTCCTGAACGTGCCAATACCAAATATACAGTGGTGTGAAAAACTATTTGCCCCCTTCCTGATTTCTTATTCTTTTGCATGTTTGTCACATTTAAATGTTTCTGCTCATCAAAAACCGTTAACTATTAGTCAAAGATAACATAATTGAACACAAAATGCAGTTTTTAAATGAAGGTTTACGTTATTAAGGGAGAAAAAAAACTCCAAATCTACATGGCCCTGTGTGAAAAAGTGATTGCCCCCCTTGTTAAAAAATAACTTAACTGTGGTTTATCAATTTCAATTTTCAATTTCAATATCAATTTCTGTAGTCACCCCCAGGCCTGATTACTGCCACACCTGTTTCAATCAAGAAATCACTTAAATAGGAGCTACCTGACACAGAGAAGTAGACCAAAAGCACCTCAAAAGCTAGACATCATGCCAAGATCCAAAGAAATTCAGGAACAAATGAGAACAAAAGTAATTGAGATCTATCAGTCTGGTAAAGGTTATAAAGCCATTTCTAAAGCTTTGGGACTCCAGCGAACCACAGTGAGAGCCATTATCCACAAATGGCAAAAACATGGAACAGTGGTGAACCTTCCCAGGAGTGGCCGGCCGACCAAAATTACCCCAAGAGCGCAGAGACAACTCATCCGAGAGGCCACAAAAGACCCCAGGACAACATCTAAAGAACTGCAGGCCTCACTTGCCTCAATTAAGGTCAGTGTTCACGACTCCACCATAAGAAGGAGACTGGGCAAAAACGGCCTGCATGGCAGATTTCCAAGGCGCAAACCACTTTTAAGCAAAAAGAACATTATGGCTCGTCTCAATTTTGCTAAAAAACATCTCAATGATTGCCAAGACTTTTGAGAAAATACCTTGTGGACCGACGAGACAAAAGTTGAACTTTTTGGAAGGTGCGTGTCCTGTTACATCTGGTGTAAAAGTAACACAGCATTTCAGAAAAAGAACATCATACCAACAGTAAAATATGGTGGTGGTAGTGAGATGGTCTGGGGTTGTTTTGCTGCTTCAGGACCTGGAAGGCTTGCTGTGATAGATGGAATCATGAATTCTACTGTCTACCAAAAAATCCTGAAGGAGAATGTCCGGCCATCTGTTCGTCAACTCAAGCTGAAGCGATCTTGGGTGCTGCAGCAGGACAATGACCCAAAACACACCAGCAAATCCACCTCTGAATGGCTGAAGAAAAACAAAATGAAGACTTTGGAGTGGCCTAGTCAAAGTCCTGACCTGAATCCTATTGAGATGTTGTGGCATGACCTTAAAAAGGCGGTTCATGCTAGAAAACCCTCAAATAAAGCTGAATTACAACAATTCTGCAAAGATGAGTGGGGCAAAATTCCTCCAGAGCGCTGTAAAAGACTCGTTGCAAGTTATCGCAAATGCTTGATTGCAGTTATTGCTGCTAAGGGTGGCCCAACCAGTTATTAGGTTCAGGGGGCAATTACTTTTTCACACAGGGCCATGTAGGTTTGGATTTTTTTTCTCCCTAAATAATAAAAACCCTCATTTAAAAACTGCATTTTGTGTTTACTTGTGTTATCTTTGACTAATAGTTAAATGTGTTTGATGATCAGAAACATTTTGTGTGAAAAACATGCAAAAGAATAAGAAATCAGGAAGGGGGCAAATAGTTTTTCACACCACTGTATATAGTTTTATGGAGATTTCTCACTTGTATAGGTCAAAAACTCCCAGCAGTACACTACCAAATTTCCAAAGCACTGCTTCACAAAGCTACATACTTTAGATTTCAAGGCCAAAACGTCCACTAACAGAAGGTTTATCCCAGAAAATTACACATTTCTGGAAAGAACAGATTCTGGGGAATCCAGAATCTATCAAGTCACAAGTCACAATGCTTTCCTAAAGTTGTAGGTAACATAGTAACATAGTAACATAGTAAGTTGGGTTGAAAAAAGACATACGTCCATCAAGTTCAACCATAATGCCTATATATAACCTGCCTAACTACTAGTTGATCCAGAGGAAGGCAAAAAACCCCATCTGAAGCCTCTCTAATTTGCCGCAGAGGGGAAAAAATTCCTTCCTGACTCCAAGATGGCAATCGGACCAGTCCCTGGATCAACTAGTACTAAGTGCTATCTCCCATAACCCTGTATTCCCTCACTTGCTAAGAATCCATCCAGCCCCTTCTTAAAGTTATATAATGTATCAGCCAGCACGACTGATTCGGGGAGGGAATTCCACAACTTCACAGCTCTCACTGTAAAAAATCCTTTCCGAATGTTTAAGTGGAACCTCCCTTCTTCTAAACGAAGTGGGTGCCCTCGTGTCCATTGGAAGGACCTACTGGTAAATAAAACATTAGAAAGGTTATTATATGATCCCTTTATATATTTATACATAGTTATCATGTCACCTCTTAAGCGCCTCTTCTCCAGTGTAAACAGACCCAACTTGGCCAGTCTTTCTTCATAACTGAGACTTTCCATACCCTTTACCAGCTTAGTTGCCCTTCTCTGGACCCTCTCTAACTCAATAATGTCCCGTTTGAGCACTGGAGACCAAAACTGAACAGCATATTCTAGATGGGGCCTTACCAGCGCTCTGTAAAGGGGAAGAATAACCCCCTCCTCCCGTGAATCTATACCCCTTTTAATACAGCTCAAAACCTTGTTTGCCCTTGCAGCTGCTGCCTGGCATTGCTTGCTACAGCCAAGTTTATTATCTACAAGGACTCCAAGGTCCTTCTCCATTAGGGATTTGCCTAGTGCAGTCCCATTAAGGGTATACGGGGCTTGCATATTTTTACATCCCAGGTGCATGACCTTACATTTATCCACATTAAATCTCATCTGCCACTTAGCTGCCCAGATTGCCAGTTGGTCAAGATCCTGCTGCAGGGATGTCACATCCTGGATAGAATTGACTCGTCTGCAGAGTTTTGTGTCATCTGCAAACACTGATACATTACTCATAATACCCTCCCCTAAGTCATTTATGAACAAATTAAACAAAAGTGGACCCAGTACAGAACCCTGAGGGACCCCACTGAGAACCTTACTCCAAGTAGAGAATGTACCATTAACAACCACCCTCTGTACCCGATCCTGTAGCCAGTTTTCTATCCATGTGCAAACGACCTCACTAAGACCAATATGCCTTAGCTTAGAAAGCAGTCGTTTGTGGGGAACGGTATCAAATGCTTTGGCAAAATCCAAATAGATTATATCTACTGCATCCCCACTGTCCAGCTTCTTACTTACCTCATCATAAAAAGCAATTAAATTGGTCTGACATGACCTGTCCTTCATAAAGCCATGCTGATTACTGCTCATAATGGCATTCTCCACTACATAATTTTGAATGTGATCCCTTAACAAGCCTTCAAATAACTTGCCCACCACGGATGTCAAACTTACAGGCCTATAATTGCCAGGCTGAGATCTTACTCCCTTTTTAAATATGGGAATGACATTCGCCTTCTTCCAATCCCTAGGTACCATACCTGATGAAAGAGAGTCTGAGAATATCAGAAACAAGGGCCACTGCAATTCTGCCCCTAGCTCTCTCAGTACCCGAGGGTGTATTCCATCTGGCCCAGGTGCCTTGTTTACATTTATCGTGTGTAACCCTTTAAGCACCATATCCTGTGCCAACCACTGTGTAGTTGGAGCTGAGGCAACAGTGCAGCTATTGGGTGGGACTTGGCCCACTGGCTCCTCTACTGTATACACAGAAGAAAAGAACTGGTTAAGCACATCTGCCTTTTCTGTATCCGCTGTAACCATATTGTTATTATAACTCAATGGGGCCACACCCTCAACCTGCATCTTTTTACTATTAATATACTTAAAAAACTTTTTGGGGTTAGTCTTGGCCTCGGCCGCGATGCGCTCCTCATTTTCTATCTTTGCCTTTCGGATTGCTGTTTTACAACACTTGTTATAGTGTTTATACTCATTAAACCCAGCTACTGTCCCCTCTGACTTATATTTCTTAAAAGCTTTCCTTTTTTTCCCTATTAACTTCTTTACCTCAGAGTTAAGCCACATAGGTTGATTCTTAACACTTCTACTTTTTCTTATTAATGGAATAAATTGAGAACAGTAATGATTTAATATCATTTTAAATGACAACCATTTCTGCTCTGTGTTTTTATCAGAAAACATAATGCCCCAATCTATGCCCTGAAGCGCTGCCCTTGAGGAGCTAAAATTTGCCTTCCTAAAATTCATTGTCTTTGTTGCCCCTGTGTAAATTTGTTTCCTGCACCAAACATCAAATGAAATAACATTATGGTCACTATTACCCAGGGGTTCAACCACTTGCACATTTGCTATACGTTCTGGGTCATTAGAGATCACTAGATCTAGTATAGCATGGTTCCTGGTTGGCTCCTCAACAACTTGTGACATAAAGTTGTCATGCAGCAAGTTTATAAACTTGTTCCCATTTACTGTCCTGGCAGTACTATTGCCCCAGTCAATATCAGGGTAATTAAAATCCCCCATTATTATCACTTGCCCCAAACTAGCAGCCTTTTCTATTTGCAACAGGAGCTGGGCCTCCTCCTCTTCGCTTACATTAGGGGGTCTATAGCAAACCCCTACAATTAGTATTAGTTTTTATCAAAATTTGTGAAGTTTTTAAAAAATCGCTTCAAAGCTTCCAGTCTATAGTATCTTATTTCCTACAGGTCATAAAGTAACCAAATAAAACACCCTAAATATAAATGCCAGGGGTCCACTGAACAGTTTGATGCCCAATATGTATAGGTTTGCCTAAGTATGTGGCATGTAGGGGTCCCAATGGGAACATACCCCCATATGATCTATCATTTCTGTCATTTCAGCTCCTGCAAAATCAACACATTTACATCATTATATGTGGGATAAAGCTAGTAAAAACTACATTCACCCCAGAAAGTCATATATTTTTGGAAAGTACACATTCCCCTGAATTCAAAATGGGTACCCAGCCACAAAGCTTTCCTAAAGCTGGCAATTTTGATGACATTTCCAAAAATTCCTTCAAAACTTCCACTTTGTAGCATCTTATCTCCCACATAGCATTAGTTACCAAGATTAAACCAAGGTTAAACACCCTAAATTTGAATGCCAGGGGTCCACTGAACAGTTTGATGCCCAATATGTATAGGTTTACCTAAATATGTGGCATGTAGGGGCCCCAATGGGAACATACCCCCATATGATGTGTCATTTCAGAAAATCAACACATTTACGTCCTTTATGTGGGATAATGCTACAAAAAACTATGCTCACCCCAGAAAGCCATATATTTTTGGAAAGTACACTTTCCCCCGAATCTAAAAGGGGTACCCATGTCTTTCTACTCCAAAGTACCAAGCCGCAAAGCTTTCCTAAGTTTGCCGATTTTTATGATATTTCAGAAAATCGCCTAAAAATGTTGCAGTTTTCCGCATTTATCTCACACAATTTCTTGCGTACAAAGGCAAATCACCCCAAATAGGAACACCTAAGGTCTACTGAACAGTTTGATGCCCAATATGCATAGATATACCAAAGTCTGTGGTATGTACTGACCCCAAAATGAAAATAGCGCATATGGATTTCTCGCCTGCAAACCCAGCTTTTGCACACAGAGCCCCCTGTCAGCATATTATGTGCTGTAACACCCCCAAACTATACAGAAAAACCCAAAAAACCATATATTTTTGGAAAGTACGCATTCTGACAAATCCAACATGGGTAAAGAGTCCTTTCTACACCAAAGTACCAATCTGGAAAGCTTTCCTAAAGTTAGTGGTTTTTATTACATTTCAAAAAATCGCCTAAAAATGTTGAAGTTTTCCGCATTTATCTCACATCTCTAAACCCAGAAAACCATATATTTTTGTAAAGTACACATTCTGATGAATTCAAAATAGGTAAAGTTATTTTAGTACACCAAAGTTACACCAGGCAAAGCTATGCTAAAAACAGATCAGGAACACTTATACAGGGATAAAAATGCAATAAAACCACAAAAATTGTGCAAATCAGCGAAACAACAAAATCAGTCACACGGCTTGTGAATATCAGAATATCTGATCCAATAGTCACGCTGTCAAAATAAACAGTTTTTAGGTAAAATAAACTAAAAACAAGCAGAAAAATGATTAAAAAAAATAATACAAAAAAAAAGTTTGTGTGTACATATGTAAGTAGTGTGACAGTGTGTAAGAGTGTATATGAGTGTATTTTAGTGTGCAAAAAAAGTGCTAAATTTGTGCTGTATGTAGGTATAAATGTGTGTAAGTGAGTGTAAGTGTGTAAATACAAAAAATAAAAACACACTTACCTGTCCAGAAGCAGGGATCGAATGGCTGGTCGTCCTGTGCAGTCCTGGTGAGTGGGCAGCTCTTGGGGGGATGAAACAGGAACCAGGAAGCTGGGAGCAAGCAGCAGACACAATGCGATCACGTCTGCTGCTTGGGGGGGCCCTGCGACAATGCCGCTTCTGCAGAGAGAATCTTTATCTGCCAAATGACGTACGGCATACTTCGTTGGCAGATAAAGCCTTTTCCTGCAACGCCGTATGCCGTACGTCGTTGGCAGGTAAAGAGTTAAGCTGATGTGAGAGAGAAATTAGATGTTGTGTTGGTCTCCGTTCAATATTTGTTTCTTCTTTCTATTGTGAAAATATTTTTATCATCATTCTCTTGGAAAACCTTTTTCACTGTCTCTATTATGTGCATAGTTAGTATCGCTTGGTAAATGTATCCAAATTGTTTTTACCTTTGTGACACAACTAATCTTGCATTGATTAAAAGGAGATGCTCTGTGACAGACAAAGGCTAATGCCACATGGGGCTAATTCTCAGCCTGCTGATTAACACAGACAGAGAATCAGCCCCTACACTGGCATCAGCCTTTTCCAGTGCCTACATCCTGAGTCATTGCATCAGCCTGAGTGCAGGATTTCAGGAGTGCATATAAGCCTGGAAACATGTAAGTATGCATTTCGAAGCCACAATCCACTCTGTATACCTGCACCAAAGGTGTTGCATTAGCTCTGTGTGCAAGCTGATGCAGCATAGGGGCTGATTCTTGGCCTCAGTTTCTTTGCAGGCCAAGAATGAGCCCTCTGTGGCATTAGCCTTAAAGGAACAGTAACACCAAAAAATGAAATAGCTTTAAAGTAATAAAAATATAATGCACTGTTGCCCTGCACTGGTAAAACTGGTGTGTTTGCTACAGTAACACTACTATAATTTATATAATAAGCTGCTGTGTAGCCACGGGGGCAGCCATTCAAGCTGGAAAAATGGAGAAAAGGCACAGGTTACATAGCCGATAACAGATAAGCTCTGTAGAATACAATAGTGTTTTATCTGTTATCTGCTATGTGCCTGTGCCTTTTCTCCTTTGAATGGCTGCCTCCATGGCTACACAGCAGCTTATTTATATAAATTATAGAAGACTTTCTGAAGTAAACACACAACTTTTACCAGTGCAGGGCAGCAGCACATTATATTTTAGTTACTTTTATACACTTTCATTTTTTGGTGTTACTGTTCCTTTAAAGTCAGGTCAGGGAAGATGAAAGGGCTAAAACTGCCAATTAATGTATCAAATACATAAATAAAATATAACCCTTTAGATACAGCATTAGTCCGCCTCCCCTTCCCTTACAGAGCTGATTTTTGGAAACTTGATGTTGAAAAAATTTCAAAGTAATTATTATAAAAGTAATTATTTTTTATGTTCTTTTAAACACAGTTGAACTGAAAAAACTGTTTGAAAAGAGGATATCCCTTTAACATTTTTAGCATCATAAGATTGGCAGGAGCATAGGTTTCAAATGAAAAAATGCACACAGATATAGCAATGGTCATGAATCTGTAGAATCTTACCCCTGAATCAGATGGGTCCAGGTGCTCATGCCCCAGACCTTCAGCTTAGGGAGTCATACGAGAACAAACAGGAAAAGACAGCAGGCAGGCACTTCTGGTTTCTGCAGTGTGGTAGAAAGTCAAAGAAAGCAGCTAATAGTATTTTATAAAAGTCCATAGTTTATTTAATCCATAAAAATTACAAAAGCCTTACGCGTTTCGTACCAGGGGGTACTTAATCATAGGCTCCTGAGGAGCATAGGTTTGCCATGTCCACAGGGGTGCTGCTGCTAAAAGTCTCAGGCGGCAGTAGCCTGCGAGTTACTGGTGGCGGTAAAATAACAGGTAAAGCTTTGCTAAAATTCGGCACTAGTGATGTGTGCCCCCCCCTTGCTCTGATGTTTGGAAAGGTAAACCTGGGTTGCGAAGGGGGGGGGGGGAGCAGCAACTAAAAGGCCGGCTCAGGTGGCCAGGGGCCAAGGAATGCCTCTGCCATGTCCATGTATCACATAAGAGTTAACTAGATAAATCAATTTCCAACTTCTTGCGTTGTCACATTTACAATAGCAGCTGTTTTATTTCAGATAAATTACCTCCTACGCTTCCATGAATCATTTTACTGATATGGGTTGTCTTGTGTGTATGCTATAAATTAGTCTCTGGAGAGCTGCAAATCGGAGTACCCCAAAATAACTTTTTTTTTTTTCAAATTGCTATTTATGATTGTTTTCTATGGAAGAAGAAAATTAGTGCAAATGAAATTTATCTACTGCATATAAGGGGATCACTTAAGGAACACACGCACAGATTTTAGCTACATGTAGTTTTTATAATGTATTCTGCTCCAAAACTAGATTCCTCATGTGCATTCTGTTTCCAGTTTAGAGCTCTCATTAGAGAATCATACCTGCTGTTTCTCATGGGGCTGAGTATTTTCATGCTTTTTTCTTTCTAAAACTGTTGATTACTTGAAAAGCTTGAAGGAGCCGAACCAGTGGCTAAATTGGCATTTTTCTAAAAAAAAAAAAAAGACTTGTTTTCTGCCTAATCTCCAGGAAAACAGGGGCTTATGGAGAATTTAACCCATTGGATTACTGAG
Organism: Xenopus tropicalis; assembly: GCF_000004195.4. Taxonomy (NCBI): domain Eukaryota; kingdom Metazoa; phylum Chordata; class Amphibia; order Anura; family Pipidae; genus Xenopus; species Xenopus tropicalis. Next base: position 48,256,704 of record NC_030680.2, read on the forward strand.
AGAATTCTCTTATGATAACTCATAAGGGTCTATACTATGCATATACTTAATATACACAGAAGTGACTTTTTTATCATAATTTTTGAAATTCTGCTCTTGCACAATTCCTGTATTTTTCTCGGTTAAAAACAAGGTAAAAATATTCTTTCATTAAATCTTGTGATGTATTTTTATGTTAAGATGGCCACACATGTGGCGACCAATGGTTGCATGAAAGATCGTTCCAACCCTTCACTGATGTTCAGGGCTGAATCGTCAGATATGGAGGTAGAAACAATAAGATTTCTACCACCTTCTGCCGATTCAGCCCTGAACATAGATTTTGCTTGGGCACCCGATCAAAATCTTTTAACCCGCCCTATGGTGAGTCGATATCCGCAGCCTTCTGTCCACACAGCTCAATGTAACAAATAAGTAGCAGTCTTGCTGAAATAGAAACTGTCCTTCTCAGAGGACACACATAGTCACACTTGGGCAGATTAATCCAGTATACATAAATGCAAGATACACTCACAGCCCTTTGTAGAATCCCTATGCTCTCTCAGAAGCAGCATTACCTCAGTCCCAAGTCTTTAGGGCATCAGATAGTACCTGGTCCTTGCTATGGGTAAATCCACCTTTTGTAAATAAATTTCCTCAGAGTAAAAAGTAACTGTGCAGCAAACAGTCTTTATCCCAAACACACTTTTATAATCAGTATGAGCACCACACCACAGCTCCATTTTCTCACCTCTCTCCCATAACAGAGCAAGAATACTCTTGGAGCTCACCTTTTAACTACAGGTGAGGCTAATCAGCCTTCACAGCTTAACAGACCCCCAATTTCACAGCCCTTTGTGCTGCTTCATAGAGTAGTTTGGGAGGGTTATACCTTTCTTCTATGATTTTCCAAACCATGTTACACTATGGGCAGGGGCGATTCTGGACATATCGCCGCCTGAGGCGGCTCCTGGATGCCGCCCCCCCGCTCCCCAGAGCTTACCTTCTGAGCGCAGGAGCGGGACCGGGAGCGGTGAGATCGCTAGTGCAGAGAGCGCAATTGTATCAAATACTCTTAAAGTTACCAGGAGCGGCTTTTTGCCGCCCCTGGTAACTGGGGCGCTTCTGCCGCCTGAGGCGAGTTTCTCAACTCGCCTAATGGCAGAAGCGCCCCTGACTATGGGGCCCATTTATTAAAGCACAATTCGTTATTCCACAAAAAAGTCGTACTTTTCGCAACAACTACAAAAATTTCATTATTCATTCAAGCTTTGGTATCTTTTTGCCAGGTTGGGTCCTATATTATACATTTTGTTTCAAAGCCAGAAAGGTTCTCGCACCGTTTACGATTGTTCGGAAACGAAAATTTTGTGAATTTCATATCTCAACCACAAAATTTTCGTACCCCCAAGAAAAGAATCTTTGCACAATTTTCGCACATCAGAAATTATCATGGTTACTCCAAATTTTTTCCAATCATGCTTTTAACCATCCAAAATTCGTGCTTTCATGAATAGACCCCTATGTATTTATATGCACTTAATTAAACCTAAAACTGGAATATGTAGCATTTCCTGCTGCTGTCAAGGCATACACTCACCTAAAGGTTTATTAGGAACACCTGTTCAATTTCTCATTAATGCAATTATCTAATCAACCAATCACATGGCAGTTGCTTAAATGCATTTAGGGGTGTGGTCCTGGTCAAGACAATCTCCTGAACTCCAAACTGAATGTCAGAATGGGAAAGAAAGGTGATTTAAGCAATTTTGAGCGTGGCATGGTTGTTGGTGCCAGACGGGCCGGTTTGAGTATTTCACAATCTGCTCAGTTACTGGGATTTTCACGCACAACCATTTCTAGGGTTTACAAAGAATGGTGTGAAAAGGGAAAGGCAGGAGAGAGTTAATGATGGTTTATATCAGGCTATATATATATATATATATATATATATATATACAGTCGTGGCCCAAATTGTTGGCACCCCAAAATTTTTTTCAGAAAATCAAGTATTTCTCACAAAAAAGTATTGCAGTAACACATGTTTTGCTATACACATGTTTGTTCCCTTTGTGTGTATTGGAACAAAACAAATAAAAGGGAGAAAAAAAGGAAATTGGACATAATGTCAAAAACACAAATTGGACATATTGACACAAAACTCCAAAAATGGGCTGGAAAAAATTATTGGCACCCTTTCAAAATTGTGGATAAATAAGATTGTTTCACACATGTGATGCTCCTTTAAACTCACCTGGGGCAAGTAACAGGTGTGGGCAATATAAAAATCACATCTGAAAGCTGATAAAAAGGAGAGAAGTTCACTTAGTCTTTGCATTGTGTGTCTGTGTGTGCCACACTAAGCATGGACAACAGAAAGAGGAGAAGAGAACTGTCTGAGGACTTGAGAACCAAAATGGTGGAAAAATATCAACAATCTCAAGGTTACATCTCCAGAGATCTAGACTTACCTTTGTCCACAGTGCACAACATTATCAAGAAGTTTGCAACCCATGGCACTGCAGCTAATCTTCCTGGGCGTGGACGGAAGAGAAAAATTGATGAAAGGTTGCAGCGCATGATAGTCCGGAAGGTGGATAAGCAGCCCCAAACAAGTTCCAAAGAATTTCAAGCTGTCCTGTAGGCTCAGGGAGCATCAACTATCCGTTGACATTTAAAGGAGGACCTCACTGCTGACACAGAGACATAAAAAAGCAAGACTACAGTTTGCCAAAATGTACTTGAGTAAGCCACAATCCTTCTGGGAAAACATCTTGTGGACAGATGAGACCAAGATAGAGCTTTTTGGTAAAGCACATAATTCTACTGTTTACCGAAAACGGCCTACAAAAAAAAGAACACAGTACCTACAGTGAAATATGGTTGAGGTTCAATGATGTTTTGGGGTTGTTTTGCTGCCTCTGGCACTGGGTGCCTTGAATGTGTGTGTCAGGGAAACACCACTCACAGACGCGCCTGACACCGGGACGGGGAACCAAGGGGTTACATTCAGTCACCTTTCACACAGCTTAGACTAACATCAAGTACCCCCAAACACACCACCGCCCCAAATAACTATTCGCTGCCACCATCTATCATTAACAGGCGATAGAAACCTAATTACCCAAATATATCATACACAAACTTTCCTACTGCAGTGAGGGATAGTTCTACTACTTCCACACACACCAGCAGCCACGGTTAATTTACATACACACCTTCTTACTGAGAGTTCACTAGCTAATTAGCATCTACACAGAACTTGCCCCCCACTTGCTCAACATACACACACCAAACAGTTAATACACCTCTGGGCCTGAGCAGTCATACAAGGTACGTGGGAATCGATATAGAGCCAAAGGACAGAACTTATTAAATTTTGTATTTAATATTACAAGGGTAAACAGTGCATTAAAAAGATGTTACAAAAGAGACATATACAAACAGTAAATAAAATAAAAGGGAATAAAAACACAGAGAAACCCTAAGTACGTTACCGGGAGGCCAGAGTTAGGAACAGTGAACTCACAATCCAAAAAGAACATGGAGCCTCAAATATGAGTTGACTGGTACCTGGGACCCTCCCTCATTACTGTATTCATGAGGAGGGAGTGCCCAGGGGGGTGTCACAGGACCTCCCCTGTAGAGCTGTACTTCTCCTGCCAGTTTCTGGTCATATAATATTGGTACTTGCCAGTAGGGGCTTGTCTTAACCCATATGGGGGCGATCAAAATGATACCAAACATGAGGGGTGTCTCATGTCCCAGTCCCCCAGAACCCATTCCTTCTAACTGATGGGTATAGGCAGTCCCTGTTTGGTATCATTGGGAAGCCTGGAGCCTCCTCATAAATCCCATGTGATTTATGAGGATGTGGACCTTAAAGCAGCAGAGATATGGATCCATTTCTATAATCCATATTTTCTGATAGCTGCACTCCCCCTGCTGCTCTAGGTCCAAAACTGACCTCTTTGATCACAGATCAAAGAAAGCAATAGCCCCAGGTTTCCCGCCCTCCAAATGGCTGGATACGGCTAGTCTGCTCCCTCTGCTGAATTTGTCACCTTCCAGCAGTCCCTGGGTGCATATTTAATTAAGGGTCTATGCGGGAGACCAGATGGTGCTAGGGGTTAACCCTTTGCCATGCCAGGCTTAACAATTTACAATGCCAGGGCAATACTGCTGGCATGACAGTGTGCAAGGCATCATGAAATCTGAGGATTACCAAAGGATTTTGGGTTGCACTGTAGAGCCCAGTGTCAGAAAGCTGGGTTTGCGTCCAAGATCTTGGGGTCTTCCAGCAGGACGATGACCCCAAACATACGTCAAAAAGCACCCAGAAATGGATGGACAACAAAGCGCTGGAGAGTTCTGAAGTGACCAGCAATGAGTCCAGATCTAAATCCCATTGAACATCTGTGGAGAGATCTTAAAATTGCTGTTGGGAAAAGGTGCCCTTCCAATAAGAGTTACCTCGAGCAGTTTGCAAAGGAACAGTGGTCGAAAATTCCCTGTGAGAGGTGTAAGAAGTTTATTGATGGTTATAGGAAGAGACTGATTTCAGTTATTTTTTCTAAAGGATGTGCAAGCAAATATTAAGTTAAGGGTGCCAATAATTTTGTCCAGCCCATTTTTGGAGTTTTGTGTGACATTATGTCCAATTTGCTGATTTTTTTCCTCCCTTTTTTCTGTTCCAATACACACAAAGGGTATAAACATGTATATATCAAAACATGTGTTTACCAGCCCGGGTGTACCTGTAGATAAAACATAGGAGATCTAAGAACAAAACCTGGTTTAATTAGATACCATAGAGTGATATCTTTGTGTAGGCCACATCATGGGTAAGTTTATCCAATGCCTATTGTAAGTGAAAAGGGAGTACAGGCTATTACCATATGTGTATTCCATGTAATCCCAGTTTGCCCAAATTTTATCAAAATTTGCCATTGTGTCATGTTTAAGGGCAGGGAGGTATTCCATTCTACGTATATATGGTACTCTATGTAAGAATTCCATCTCTGTGGGAGGTACTGTAGCCTTCAAGGCTTTTGCTATTGCCCCTTTAGCTGTCGTAAACATACTATTTATTAAGCGCTGAGCTGGATTGTTTAAGTTGGATATTTTGTCTCCCAGAATGCAGATCATAGGATCCCATGAGATATCTATAAATGTCACTTTCCTAAGCCATTGTCAGACTGCCTTCCAGAATGGAGTAATCTTGGGGCAGGTCCAGAACACGTGAAGTAGGGTACCTGTGCCTAAGTCACATCTCCAGCAGGCTGCTTAGGTTGAGGTTGATGCTTTGAGCATCTCCTTATACGAGGTTAAAGACTTTCTCTTTGGGTTTAATAACAAGCTAGCTGCAGTTAGGTTTGCTAAGACCAGGACCTTATGCGTTACTGTTTCTTGCCCTGGTGGGAATTCTGGGTTTTGTATGAAAGAAATCGGGGGTGACTGTCTGGGCAACCCTTTAGCTTTAATGCCGTCCTCCATATTGTAAGTGCGTGGACTATAGAGCTAAGATTATCTCTTGCGTATGGTTGGGAGAGTTACAGACCATAGTCAATATGTGGGAGGAGATGTGGGAATATCTGCTTTTTCAATTTCAGCCCAAATATAGTTCATTATTTGCTTCTGAAGGGTCTTAAGTTTACCTCTGGGGACAAGTACCGGGAGTGTGCCAAACAGGTATAGGAGACTCTGTAAAAGGTTCATTTTTACAGAGGCAATCCGCCCGAATATGGAAACAGGTTATTATCTATTTTGACCCTTGTTTGGGGAGTGGAATATAGAGAGGCGAGAGCCGTCACCATTGGTCCGTTTATTCCAAAGACCTCCAGTGTCCCAAACATAAAGTCCCACCGAAGGCGGTCAAATGCTTTTTATGCATCTAGCCCCAGTAAAAGCAGGGGTGTACAATTTCTGTTAGCTATGTCTACTATTTTGATCACCTGCTTAGTATTGTTGCCTGCCCTATGACCAGGGATAAACCCCACTTTATCCTGGTTAATAATTTTGGGAAGGATGGGATTCATTCTCAAGGCCAATATCTTTGTAAATATTTTGTAGTCTGAATTGAGTAATGACATGGGCCCGAGCTAGTGCAAAGCGTATGATCTTTTCCCTCCTTTGGCATCAGTGAGATATATGATTCAAGGAAGGTAGATGGTATTTCTTGGCCCTCTAAAAAGCCATTATACAGTTTAAGTAGATAAGCGTATAAGTATGTCTTTGTGTGTTTTATAATAAGAGTAAGGAAGACCATCCGGGGCCTTTTGTGAGGGGAGCTATTTCAATACCCAGGTTATCTCATGCTCTGTTATCGTTTTATATTAATTGCGCCAGATCTTCTTGCGAGATCATTGGGAGATTGAGATCTTTCAAGTATTGTTTTGTCTTTTCTGTTTGCAATTGTGTGTTATGGTTGTGTGCTGTAGCCCTATATCGGTTCTGGTAGAACTGAGCAAATTCCTCTGTTATCTTAATAGGGTCCGCTGTCAAACCAGAGGCGGTGTGTATGACCTGTGGGGTATTAATAGCTTTGTGTTGTCTGAGTTTTCTAGCCAGCATAGTGTGTGCTCTGTTAGCTCTGTCATAAAAATATGTTTGTTCCATATCAGGGTTCTATCAGCTTGTTCTGTTTTCAGATTTTTAGTGTGTTCCTTAATTGTAGACAATCAGGCTATATTAAATCATAAGCAGAGTATAACTTTTTTTCCAACTTGTGTCACAAAGTATTGTTTTGGTCTCATAAGGTGGTGAGAGTGAGCAGTGTTAGTTGCTCACCTTTCTGTCATAAAGCAGGAGTAATGTCAGAGAACTAGTTTTGCCATCTGGTCAGTAAAAATGGTACATGGTGAAATGTTATTAGTGGGGAAGAAATATAAAAATATAGAAAAGCTGGTATTTTTCCCTACAGTGAACTGAAAGCAAAAAATTATGGTTGATTTCTGTATCTAGCGTTCATGTCTGCTCCGATGGCCAGGCCCGGATTTGTGGAGAGGCCACAAAGGCCCGGGCCTAGGGCGGCAGAAATGTAGGGGCGTCTTTGGCTCTTATTGGCCATCTGTGACGTCTCAACTAATGAGTATATAGGGTAGTTGCACACAGCCATTTGGGAAGTGATCAGCAAAACAAAGCACATCACATGCACTTGTAACAGGTGGTTGTTTGTGCAAGGCACAGCTTTTTTCACTGCTCACAGCTTCCAAAAATTAACATTTTGTTGTAATGGGTGCCAGCAATTCCCACTGCTACCAGAGCCAATGCTCCTGATATTTGACCACCCACTGTTACTGTCATAAAATTCTTGGGGCCACCACTATAATTTTTATGAAATGTTTTACACTACTGTTGTGAAATCCTTGAGGCCACAGTATGTCATGCAATACAGGGGTTCCAACCATGGTGATGTGGCTTCAATGTGGACATTGTCAAAATTTCAACCTGGGATTTTCCAGAATTAAACGTAGGATTTTCCAGAATTTCAATCACGATATCGGCTAAAAATCATGTAAACATTAAATAAACCCAATAGGGTTGTTGTAGCAGCTTTTTTGATGACCTCAGCCCTGCGTGGCATAGTCATTGAAACAGTATAAGGTGTGATATTGATTACTCCAATACTCTTAAGGTGGCCATAAACAGCCATATCCTCGGATCTGAGGCTGATTTTGCCACAGAGGGGCCTACAAAGTCTAGTACCATACCTCCCAACATTTGAAAAATGAAAGGAGGGACAAAAAGATTTGTTGTGTGCAGCGCGGCAATTTTTTTTGACATGCCCAGTTTTTGTGGCCACGCCCCAATTACCACACCCCATCAAATTTTTTTTTCAAAAAATACTCTTTATATAGTTGAAATGGTGGGATCAGACGCAAATGTGCTATACCCTCATGCTGTACTACCTAAGGAAAACAATATAGCAATTCCTACATATAAAATACAAATATAGATAGAAGGCAGTCAGTTATAAGTGAGTTATAACTATGTACCAATTTTGCCCCCCCATACACAGTGCCCCCCATAGAAAGTGCCCCCAATTGCCCCCATAGACAGTACCCCTCCGTAGAAAGTGCCCCCAATTGCCCTCAGAGGAAGAGCTCCCCCATACACAATGCCCCCATAGAAAGTGCCCCCAATTGCACCCATAGACAGTACCCCCTATAGACAGTGCCCCCCATAGACAGTACCCCCCCGTAGAAAGTGCCCCCATAGAAAGTGCCCCCAATTATCCTCATAGACAGTACCCCCCCATAGACAGTGCCCCCCATAGACAGTACTCTTCCATACACAGTACCCCACCATACACAGTACCCCCATAGATGGTGCTTTTTCTTCAGCGGCTCCTCTCCTTATGTGGCTCCTTATACGGCAAAGCCAGGCCCTTTTATAAGGTTGCACCCCATGCGAACAAGGAGCCGCATAATAGTAGGAACCGCTGAAGAAGAGGGGCGCCTGGCTGCAGCCAGCACATCCCGCTGTCAGGGATAGTTCCATGAATGTCCCGCATTTCCGTAATCTATCCGGGACAGCAGGATGTGCTATTAAAACTGGGACTGTCCCGCGGAAAGCGGGACAGTTGTGGGGTATGCAGTACGGTGGCTCAGTGGGTTGCCTTGCAGCACTGGGAGTTCAATCTCAACCAGGGCACTATCTGCAAGGAATGGTTCTCTGTGTCTGCATGGGTTTTCTCTGGTTTCCTCTGCATTGGTTTCCTCCCATACTCCACTGACATACAGGCAGGTTAATTGGCTTGTGACTAAACTGACCATAGTTTGCATTAAAGTGATACTGACACCAAAAAATTTAATACAAAAATATGAACCTACTTCCAAACCTACCTATAGGTCATGTTGACTGTTTTTTCCTAAAAGTCCTGTTTCTCTACATAAATCCTACTGAAAATCTTGAACCTTTATACAAATATCACAGACTGACAAAATCGTCGTAATAAGGTGGAATCTTACCCCCTACTTGGGTGGGTCCAGGTGCTCATGCCCCAGACCTTCAGCTTGGGGAGTCATGCAGGAATATACTGGAACAAACAACAGGCAGGCACATCTGGGATCCCTTATGCGTCAAAAAAAGTTTTCAAGAAGCAGCTTTGTAATGTTGATAAAAAGTTTCAAAACTTATTTAATCCATAAAAAACAACAACTGCAAAAGCCTTACACGTTTCGTACCTGACAGGGTACTTAATCATAGGCTATTTTTCAAACATGAAGACACACATTATTTAAAGGCACAAGGGCCAATCAAAGGATTCCTAAGACGGGCCAATCACATTGCATTATAAATTAACCAATCAATTGTGAAAGAGTCACAAATGGGCCAATCATATTCTAGACAGGATAAGAGGTGACTCATAGTAAACTAATTCTATTGTATTATGTAGAACCTCTAACCTGTAGAATGAACACAGTTGTTGAGAATTAAAGAAAGTATATTTCTTAAGTAAAGTAACGTATCTACCATTAAAGATTTAATAGTTATATTGGTATATAAAGGTATAAAGCCAAATCATACATAACAGGTAACATCATATTAGTAGTTAAGGCTGTTAGGTTGTCTGGTTTGCATGTAAAAAATCCACTTAGTTTCTTTCTTAGTTAGAGCCTGAGTAATATCTCCTCCACAAATATTTGGAATGACTTTGTCAATGCCTACAACTGATAGACATGACAAAGATCTATTAGAACATTCCGCAAAGTGCTTAGCTACAGTGGTTTTAGAATGTTCATTTGTTATGCTTAAGATATTTTCCCGTATCCTATCTTTTAATTTTCTGCTGGTTTGACCTATGCACTGTTTTTTACATTTTGTGCAAGTAAGTAAATAAATAAAAAATGTTGTGTTGCAATTTATATAATGAATTTATAAGTTTTTGTAGTCATAGTAGAAGTAAAAGACTGTGTTTTTGACACGAAGTTACACATGATGCACTGACGGGAACCGCATCTGTACATCCCATTAGTGGCTAACCATGTTTTAGTGGGTGTATCTGCTTGAATGAGGCTTGGAGATAGTTTATTCTTAAGAGTTTCTGTCCTTCTTGTCACATACCTGCAGCCCTTGTCTAATATCTGTCTTAGTATAGGGTCAGTTCTTAGAATATTAAGATTGCTATTAATAATCTTTTTTATTCTGTTATATCGAAAATTCTGTTATGAAAATCTTGAACCCCACTGTCTGGCAGCCTGATTGTAGCTTCTCAATCTGTCAAAAGGACTACGTGTTACGATCGGTATCCCAAAACTCAGAACAGGCTCCAAGGGTCTGGTCTCGGCTCACGCTTCTGCCTATAACAGCCGCCTTTCACGTCGGGAGGAGCCCTTCGCTACTCGGATGCCGCCAGGAGAGAGTTCTGACCAAGCAAGGGAACCAATCGTGTGGCAGGAAAGCGGGGAACACTTCGGAGTAGTCAAGACAGGCCGGGGTCAGCAACGATCGGGCCTTTAAGAGGGGCCTGGATGAGTTCTTGATCAATCAGAATATCCAAGGCTATTGTGATACTAATATCTACAGTTAGTACTAGTGGTTGTATTTATAGTTTATGTATGTGAGTGTATAGATTGGTAGGTGTGGGTTAGGTGTGCTGGGTTTACTTGGATGGGTTGAACTTGATGGACACGGGTCTTTTTTCAACCCTATGTAACTATGTAACTATAACTATGTAACGCAGCACAGAGTCAGGATCCAAGAGAATAGTCAGTCAGGCAATGGTCGGTCCAGGCAGCAGACAAGAAGGGTCAGGAACAGGCAAGGTCAATACAGGCAGCAAACAAGAGAAGTCAGGTACAGCCTAAGGTCAAAACACGGCAGGAACAACACAGGAACAACACCCAGGAACTCACAGGAGGAAAGCCTACGTTGGGCAGGGATTACAAGCAACAAGCGCCTTAAATTTTTGAATTTTGGCGCCAAAATGACGCATGCGCAGAGCGACGGACACGAGCGTGCATGCGCATGCATAAGCGAACACGCATGCGTGTTAAAAGGCAGCGCGCCGTGTGCACACGTGCCTAGGAAAGGACGCCAATGGAGGAGGCGGCGGCGGCGTCCCCACCGCCCCACTAGACCACCAGGTACCTTTATACTACATCATCAACTGGGAGGATTCAGCTTGCTGTTTGCTTCAAAGAGTTCCCCCTCCCTCCCATCGCATGGTGTTGTGAACTAGATAGCAGGCAGGCTTGATATTTCCATTGCCTGCCTACTTCAAAGGGCTTCCCCCCTCTCTGCTCTTACCACAAAAAATTAAATAGCAGGCCAGCTTAAGCTTTCCCGTAGCTGCCTGCCTGCTTCTAAGGGCTCTCCCTCCCGCCTCCCCATTACACATAGACAATGGAGCTGAGCTTTTCACACACTGGCTGAAAGCAGAAGGTGTGTTGCAGGTTTGTGATTGGGCATATTTATTCACTTGGAAGGCATTTAAATTAAAACATGGAAGAAGAGAACAAACATGGCTGCTCCGTGGGTCTGAAATTCGTGCTACCATAATTATGAAGCGATTTAGTTGCAGATTTAGTTTATAAGGAATTTAAAGCTGATACAAATTAAAATACAACAGCAGGTGTAAAATAAAATTTTAAGTGGCTGTCAGTATCACTTTAATATGGTAGGGATTAGTGATAAGTGAAACTTTTCACCAGGTTTTGACACAAAATTGACGAAAATTTGACAAAAAATTGTCATCCGTTGACTTCAGTGCATTTTGCCATTTTGCAAATTTTTTGGCAAAGCGAAACGGAACAGATTCGCCCATCACTAAGACCTTAGATTGTAAGCTTCTCAAGCTGGCCATACAGGCACCAATATAATCATACAAAATGTACCTTTGTACGATTTTCAGACTGCATGTGGGCTCAAAATTATCATCCCGATAATTTTAGTACCATGGCGATCGGTCGTTTAGTCGATCGGACAGGTTAGAAAATTTCAGTCAGATAATGATAAAATCTGCACATGTATTGCGTATCTGATGCTATACTTGGGGGACCTACAATGCATAACCAGGAAGTCACTTTCATATAATTGGTGTCTGCCAACTATTTCATGTTCATCCTATTTTTAGGGATCAATTTCCGAACGTTTGTTGGAAGACTAAAATCTGTACGTGTATGGCTATTTTTAGGGGAGTTGTGAATGATTTATAATCTATGTAAATTTGTTGGTGCTATATAAATAACATGAAATAAATAAAAAGTAAATATAAATCTGACAAGGACCTTATACAGTCATGGCCAAATTTGTTGGCACCCCAGAAATTTTTCCAGAAAATCAAGTATTTCTCACAGAAAATTATTGCAGTAACACATGTTTTGCTATACACATGTTTATTCCCTTTGTGTGTATTGGAACAGAACAAAAAAGGGAGGAAAAAAAGCAAATTGGACATAATGTCACACAAAACTCCAAAAATGGGCTGGACAAAATTATTGGCACCCTTAACTTAATATTTGGTTGCACACCCTTTGGAAAAAATAACTGAAATTAGTCACTTCCTATAACCATCAATAAGCTTCTTACACCTCTCACTGGGAATTTTGGACCACTCTGCTCCAGGTCTCTCTCCTTTTCCCAACAGCAATTTTAAGATCTCTCCACAGATGATCAAGGGGATTTAGATCTGAACGCTTTTTGACTTATGTTTGGGGTCATTGTCCTGCTGGAAGACCCAAGATCTCTGATGCAAACCCAGCTTTCTGACACTGGGCTCCACAGTGCAACCCAAAATCCTTTGGTAATCCTCAGATTTCATGATGCCTTGCACACATTCAAGGCACCCAGTGCCAGAGGCAGCAAAAACTTTCATCAATTTTTTCTCTTCCGTCCACGCCCAGAAAGATTAGCTACAGTGCCATGGGTTGCAAACTTCTTGATAATGTTGCACACTGTGGACAAGGGCAAATCTAGATCTCTTGTGATGGACTTGTAACCTTGAGATTGTTGATATTTTTCCACAATTTTGGTTCTCAAGTCCTCAGACAGTTCTCCTCTCCTCTTTCTGTTGTCCATGCTTCTCTCCTTTTTATCTGCTTTCAGGTGTGATTTTTATATTGCCCACACCTGTTACTTGCCCCAGGTGAGTTTAAAGGAGCATCACATGTTTGAAACAATCTTATTTATCCACAATTTTTAAAGGGTGCCAATAATTTTGTCAAGCCCATTTTTGGAGTTTTGTGTGACATTATGTCCAATTTGCTTTTTTTCCTCCCTTTTTTGTTCTGTTCCAATACACACAAAGGGAATAAACATTTGTATAGCAAAACGTGTTATTGCAATACTTTTCTGTGAGAAATACTTGATTTTCTGGAAAAATTTCTGGGGTGCCAACAATTTTGCCCATGACTGTAAATGGAAAACTTGCCACACTGATATATTGACGATTTTTAGCCAAATATCGGTTGGCCATACTCTTCAGTGTAATTGGGAAGGACTGGGAGGACTAAATTGGCAGCTTTTATCAGTCACCTTGACATTCTCTAACCATATTTCATTGTAATAGATTCATTAGATTTAGATATTAGATTTATCATATACAAGTGAGAGGGCTCAAGGTCGGACACATTCACACCTCCCCCTGTCCACCCATCATGTATACAGAAAGCCATGATATTTTGCAAATTGGGTGATATCAGATTATTGAACATTGTCTGAACATATTTATTGTCTTTTCTATTTTGAAAATCTGCAATTTCTGTCCTGGTGTTCACAACAAGGGTATATTATGAGATTGGGACAGCATAATTCTCTGCTTGCCTTTGCTTCCCAGGTATATGAAAAGGGTACCAATGTGGACCAATTTGTAACTCGCTTTCTTCTGAAGGAGACAGCCAATCAGATTCAATCACTTCTAAGCTCAGTGGAAAGTGCAGTTGATGCCATAGATGAACAGACAAATCAGAAAAGGTAAGTAACTAAAACTCACATACGGTATTACCCGTTAGCCTTCTACATTTGAAAAGTATTGGAATATGTTGATGCAGTACTGTTCAAGGGAAAATACATGCAGTTTATCGGTAGTTTTTCTCTTTCATGGATTTTACATTAGTGAAGAACACAATCCAAAAAACTTATGTTTAAGAAGAAATATATAGATGGCAAGTTCATTTGTTAAGTTCCCCTTAAAAAGTAAAGCTGAGAGTTAGTGATATGATGTGATTTTTATAAATGCATCAGGAAAATATTACAAATACAAACAGAAAATGTTATTGACACTGCAAAAGAAGAACAGATAAAAAGTGGGTAGGGTTTATAAAAAGCTTTCAGGTAGGAAAACTAGAGCAAATAGAGAAACAAAAAGAAAGGGGGATACATGCCCAGCTCTAAAGGAGGCACACTGGAGAAAAAGAGAGAGATGATATGACAGTGTGCAGGACCAAAGTTTGATGCTGGTCTAGGTCATGTGTCTCCATGGAGATGGAAATTGCTCTGCGTAACCATGGAAACTGTTTGAGCAGAAAATCTGCAGAAACATATTAAAAATGCCTCTTATATTCAGCACCAAAATTGTTTCCAGATGTGGCATCTTTGTAAATCTTTGTGATAGCTGTACACCCTCTTTAGCATCTTTAAGCATGTTTGAAGTTTGCTTTTTTGGGCCCCTCTTATGTACCTCTGTGTGCTGGTTTGGTGTTTATAAGGATACATTAGCTTTGCCACAATAGGGGTTGCATAGCATCCATATGTCTTATTTTAAACTCTTGGTCAGCAACTACGGTATTCTGCAGTTGTAATTACATTATATTTACATAGTTTTTGATTGGTGTTACTTTTCCCAAGTATTTGTGCATGATTAGCTTACTCTATAGAATTTTTGCAATCTCTGTTGCATTGAAGTTACCATTGCATAGAAAGTGCTACAAAATCTGCCTGTATGTATGTTGTTGTTGTTGTTTTTTTTTTGTTTGTTTGTTTTTTTATTTGCTCAGCCGAAAACCTTGCCTTGGTTTTATTTTTTTTTATTTTTTAGCTGTGATTCACAGTTTTGCTTTCATTGTGCTTTGTTCTTGTTACTTTAACATTTAGAAGAGTACCTTTAAGCACTTTATGGCCTATTATGGAAACATGCTGATTTCCACCTGCGTTCAGCACTTACATGTGCCTATGTAAGTAAAGCCCCATGAGGCATGAGATTCTTCCTAAGCTCCCCTGCTAATTGGTTGCTATAGGTTACTGCTCCTGGGCAGGCACAGTGCCTTTTTTTAAATAACCTAAGTAGGAATGACAGCAAGAACAGGAAAATGTAGAAACCTGGGGTAGAAGTACACAAGCAAAATAAAGCAAAAAGGAAAAACAAACTCACAATAAAATTAATTAAGGCAGACTTAAATCATCAGTCAGAGGCTCTCTACACTCCCAAACTAAGTGGTACAGTTACTGCTCCCACTATTGTTCCCCCTAAAAGGAAGGTCAGACCAATTTTTGCACACATTTTGTCTACAAAAATACATTCTGTATACAAAAAACAATCTCCAGTACACAGAATGAATGTGTGGCCAAATACACTGGTAAATATTAAAAATTAATTTTGTACACAAAAGGATAACATTATATTACAAACTCCATTCTCTAACTTATAACAAGCATTCTGTCTCACAAATGTATAACATCCATACAACAGAACCAGTTATGTGTAAAGCCACAGAAAAAAATATGTAAAACAAAATGTTGACAAAATATATAATGGTGTAACTGATTAGCATATTCCAAGCTAGATTTTTATGATGAAATAGATGCTTGCCACAGAAAGGAAGATTCTATAGCATAGAATTCATTTTATCAACAAAATGAGTACTAGGTTCCACAAAAGTGATAAAATTCTGTGAAACAACACTATCAGTCTAATTGCTGAACCAATAAGAAGCAAGTATATTAATTACCCAATAACATGCAGGTTTTAACTGGACTCCATTTACTAATTTTTCTTACCACTGTTTCAATTGGTTCTATAAAGTGCTGACCCCACCCCCCATACAGAAGGATTCATTTGTAGGATTTATTTAACAAAATAAAAAGCTGACAGTTCTGCCCCACCTGGCTGCATTATCCCTAGTGCATAGGATACTGTCTGGCCTGCTATATAGGGTGCCTTCTAATGTCTTCTGTGCTGAATAGCAATAACCATTAGCAAAGAACAAACTGAACTGATTCTGTGGCACAAAACTGATCTAATGATGCTTCTATGGATTGTATAGCTAAAAATTAATTTTAAAGTAAAGCATTGAAAATATAAATATGATACCTTGAGGTGAATCAGCTATTCCCATCATTATAATAGGCTTCATTATGGTTGTGGTGATGCTGGAGTTGGCCCAGTGACAAAGGTAGGCAAGCTGAAAGCAGAGTAACAGAAACATTGTGTGTATGGACAATAACAACCTGGCTTGAGGGATTTTTGGCAGGTAAGGCTGGGTTATTTACAGGTAAATTTGTCAATAAAACACAAGATATTAATTGCATTATTTAAAAAAGACCCTAACATTAGCAGAATAACCATTCATGTGTGAGGGGCCCCTTGGTATAGTACAATACACCAAACACATATTTATAGTAGAAATGTCACTCAGTATATGTGAGACATTTATAAATACACAAGTGAGTACAATACATACCCATCTAACATAAGCTCCTCCCTCCAAGGATACCAGTGATTTACATTTTTACCCTACAATATGAAGTTGCACAAATTTACATAATTCCCCCACTGTGGTAGTGACTGTAATAAGCTTTGTAGATTATTGTTAGGCTCCAATGTTTGCCCTCCTCCTAGCCGTCATATTGCACCAGTTAACTTATAGCACTCTCTTAATAATGTGCTTAGCTATAGTTCAGCTACTACATAATATGTGTAGCCATGTGATTCAGCCACTCAAACGTGATACAGACAAGCTGTTTGTATAGTATGATGTGTAGGCCTTATGACCAGTATCCTTGTTAGCTATATTTCAGAGCGGGTTAAGGGGAGGAGCATCCAACTGATTATAGGCAGCACTCCATCAATTTCCATTAAAATGCCTTTATTGTCACAATACGAGCAGCAGCAACGTTCCGAGCCTAATTGACAAGAGTCAAGATAAAGATATCAAGGGAAAGGTGAATTCCTAGTGCAGACTCTGCATAACTATGCTCTCTGCACTACTAGGGACAGATTTTTAGTTTTAAGTACATTCAGATTGGGTGATTGCCACATAAATCTCAGTGAGTCCTGTCCAGTTTTCCTAATTTAGGAAACCAGGCAGGAGGGTTTGACTGGGCTTACCGGGTCAAAACTGTACAGGTGGCAACCCTAGTCCCAAGTATCTAGAGTGACTACATTGTGTTGGACTGGGGTGTTTCCACCCCAGGAGCCCCTCACCTCAGTTGCCAACTCCTCTAAAGGTATTGTTTTTTTATAGGCCAGGAGTTAGTGGAGGCACCAGCGGGAGGGGGTTGCTGACCCCTTTCTGCACAAACCTGTGTCAGCGTGTTGAACCTCTGTGTAATGCTGAGTATTGGCAGTAGGAGCTTCTACAGCATGTCTGATTCCTGTCTCTTTTTTCATGCCTCTCCCATGATTGGTTGCTAAAGTTACAAGCCCGTAACATGATCTGGTGCTGCTGCTGTCTCCTGCTATGAATATTCAGGGAGGTAGGGGGGAGCAGACACATAGATACACAGTCTTTGCATGACACATTATCATACTCAGGGGGACATACGCTATCATTTTTTTGGGTAGCAGTGCGAAAAGGTGGACAACCCCTTTAACACTGCTAAAGGCTAACTAGTATAATATTACATAATAATGAATGGATATTTTATCAGTTTTGTGGAACCAAGTATTCAATAGAATGAATTCTGTGCTATAGAATCTTGTTTTCTGTTACAGGCATCTATTTTGTTATGACAATCTAGCTTGGAATATGCAATCAGTTACACCATTATAGTTACATAGTTACATAGTTACATATGGTTGAAAAAAGACCTGTGTCCATCAAGTTCAACCCATCCAAGTAAACCCAGCACACCTAACCCACACCTACCAATCTATACACTCACATACATAAACTATAAATACAACGGTATCTAGTAGAATTAAGTCTAAAACAACTGGACTTTTCTGAGTTTTTTCTTGAAAACGTTTCACCACTCATCCGAGTGGCTTCTTCAGTTCAAATGACTGGTAGGGAATTCCCCGGTATTTAAACTCTTGATGGTAGTAGAGTCACAGACATCCAATCACAATGGTTCCATTGAACTTGTTCAGTTAGGTGTTAGCTGAAACTGACAGGTGTAAGAAGGTATGATCCAATCACAATGGTACCAAGATTCTCATTGATGAAGGTGTTAATCCTTCAAAGTACATGACTGGAAGTGTGAACTGTTGTGAAACTGCCGGGGTAAGGATGTCAACGCGCCATTGTATGTTGGTGACAAGCGGTGTCTCAGGCCCCCTCCTCTGTTCAGGGATGGTTTTTCCAGGTTGGCATAAATGGCCTCTTTCACACCTCTTTCAAACCATCTGTCCTCTCGGTCCAAAATATGCACGTTACTGTCCTCAAAAGAGTGACCTTTTTCTTTGAGGTGTAGATAGACCGCTGAGTCTTGTCCTGAGGAGTTTGCCCGCCTATGTTGGGCCATTCTCTTACAGAGAGGTTGTTTTGTCTCCCCAATGTATAAGTCTGAGCACTCTTCACTACACTGGACAGCATAGACCACATTACTTTTCATGTGCTTGGGTGTTGGGTCTTTTGGGTGCACCAGCTTCTGTCTCAGGGTGTTGCTGGGTTTGAAAAACACAGGAATGCGATGTTTGTTGAAAATTCTCCTAAGTTTTTCTGATGTTCCAGCAACATATGGAATGACTATGTTGTTTCGCCTGCTGTGTTCCTCCCTTCTGTTTGTAGGTCTGGTCTTTCTGTTGGTCTTTGATTTGGTTTTGATGAAGGCCCAGTCTGGGTACCCACAAGTTTTCAGAGCTCCTTTTAGATGTTTATATTCTTTCTCCTTGGCCTCTGCATTGGATGCCACAGTTTCAGCCCGATGATGTAGAGTCCTAATTACACCCAGTTTATGTTCCAAAGGCTGGTGGGAATCAAACAGCAAGTACTGGTCTGTGTGGGTGGGTTTCCTGTATACTTCAATATCCAGGTCCCTCCCCTCTTTGATAACTATAGCACAGTCCAAAAAAGCCAGTTTGCTGTCTTTCACATCTTCCCTTGTGAACGTGATGTTTTTGTCCACCGAGTTTATGTGTTTGGTGAAGGCTGGAACCTCGCGTTCTTTAATTTTGACCCAGGTGTCATCCACATATCTGAACCAATGACTTGGTGTTGTTCCCTTGAAGGTGTCCAGGGCTTTCTTTTCCACTTCTTCCATGTAAAGGTTCGCTACAATTGGAGACACAGGCGAACCCATGGCACAGCCATGTTTTTGTCTATAGAAAACGTCCTTGTGCTTGAAGTAAGTGGTATTGAGACATAGGTCCAGTAAGGAACAAACTTGTTCTGGGGTCAGCTTTGTTCTGCTGCTGAGGGTGGTGTCTTGTTTCAGCCGTTTCCTCACTGTATCAATTGCCTCGGCAGTGGGTATGCATGTGAACAGAGATGTTACGTCATAGGACACCATTGTATCATCGATCTCCAGCTTTAACTCCTTCACTTTTTTGACAAAGTCCATGGAGTTCTGAATGTGGTGTACTGTGTTTCCAACTAAGGGGGCTAAGATGTTGGCCACGTATTTAGCAATGTTATAAGTCACACAGTTAATGCTGCTGACAATTGGCCTCAAAGGGGCTCCTTCTTTGTGTATTTTTGGGAGTCCATATAGGCATGGAGTGGCTTCGCCTGGGTAAAGGCGACGGTACAAAGCTGGACTGATGACCTTTTCCTTCTCAAGGTGCTGCAAGCAGTCTATAACCTTCTTCTTGTAGTTGCTTGTTGGATCTCTCTTGAGTTGCTCATATGTGTCTGAATCGTTGAGCAGTTTGGACACTTTGGCATGGTAGTCTGATGTATTCAGTACCACTGTACACCTTCCTTTATCTGCTGGCAGGATGGTGACACTTGAGTCCTTGGCAAGTGATGTCAGAGCCCTCCTCTCTTGCAGACTTAGATTGGAAGGGGGAGCTTTAGCATTAGCTAGGGCTGCTGATACTTTTAACCGGATGTTTTCAGCCTCATCCACTGGTATCTTATTGTTGTGGATGGATGATTCTGTGGCTGTGATGAAGTCTACCACTGGTACATACCGTGGGGCCACTGCAAAGTTCAGTCCCTTGGCTAAGACATCCTTCTCTGGTTCTGTGAGTTCCCTGTCTGATAAATTCTTTACCCACAGATCCTTGATGTTCTGGCATGTCTTGTTTTCATCTTCCTTCCTCCCTGTTGATTTGTCTGTTCGCTGGGTGTTGTTGGTACGTGATAATAAACTGGTGAATTTGTTTATTTGCCTCTCCTTGCCCTTGGCATGTTGTGCAAGTTGCGCCCGCTCTGTGAATTCAACCACTCTTTGCAACGTCAGCACTGGTAGTTTTGCTGTCAGTCTCTGTTTTGCATTATCAAATTTATGAACCAGGACCTCAATTGAGAAGTTAGTCTGCCTCACCCGTTCATTTAACAGTTGTTTCTGGGCTTTCTGAAGGATCACCTTGGCCCTGTGACCTTTAACCGAAGAACCTAGACGTAGGCTGCATGGTGTGATTCCCTGATATCGGCATCGTAGGTTAAAACGAAGATGGTTTCTGTAATCCGCAAGTTTTCTGGCCGTCCTCTCATATTCCCGTACCAATTTTAGGGTATTCTCCCCAAATTGAGTAGCAATATGTCTATGAAGATTCTCATTCATCCAGGTCATGATATACAGTATCTAGTAGAATTAAGTCTAAAACAACTGGACTTTTCTGAGTTTTTTCTTGAAAACGTTTCACCACTCATCCGAGTGGCTTCTTCAGTTCAAATGACTGGTAGGGAATTCCCCGGTATTTAAACTCTTGATGGTAGTAGAGTCACAGACATCCAATCACAATGGTTCCATTGAACTTGTTCAGTTAGGTGTTAGCTGAAACTGACAGGTGTAAGAAGGTATGATCCAATCACAATGGTACCAAGATTCTCAATCTTGAGAATCTTGGTACCATTGTGATTGGATCATACCTTCTTACACCTGTCAGTTTCAGCTAACACCTAACTGAACAAGTTCAATGGAACCATTGTGATTGGATGTCTGTGACTCTACTACCATCAAGAGTTTAAATACCGGGGAATTCCCTACCAGTCATTTGAACTGAAGAAGCCACTCGGATGAGTGGTGAAACGTTTTCAAGAAAAAACTCAGAAAAGTCCAGTTGTTTTAGACTTAATTCTACTAGATACTGTATATCATGACCTGGATGAATGAGAATCTTCATAGATATAAATACAACCACTAGTACTAACTGTAGATATTAGTATCACAATAGCCTTGGATATTCTGATTGATCAAGAACTCATCCAGGCCCCTCTTAAAGGCATTAACAGAATCTGCCATTACCACATCACTAGGAAGGGCATTCCATAACCTCACTGCCCTCACCGTGAAAAACCACCTACGCTGCTTCAAATGGAAAAAACTCCTTTCCTCTAATCTAAAGGGGTGACCTCTGGTGCGTTGAATGTTTTTATGGGAAAAAAGAACATCCCCCAACTGCCTATAATCCCCTCTAATGTACTTGTACAGAGTAATCATGTCCCCTCGCAAGCGCCTCTTTTCCAGAGAAAACAACCCCAACCTCGACAGTCTAACCTCATAGTTTAAATCTTCCATCCCCTTAACCAGTTTAGTTGCACGTCTCTGCACTTTCTCCAGCTCATTAATATCCTTCTTAAGGACTGGAGCCCAAAACTGCACTGCATACTCAAGGTGAGGCCTTACCAGGGACCTATAAAGGGGCAAAATTATGTTCTCATCCCTTGAGTCAATGCCCTTTTTTATACAAGACAGCACTTTATTTGCTTTAGTAGCCACAGAATGACACTGCCTGGAATTAGACAACTTGTTATCAACAAAAACCCCTAGATCCTTCTCCATTAAGGATACCCCCAACACACTACCATTCAGTAGATAGTTTGCGTTTATATTATTTCTACCAAAGTGCATAACTTTGCACTTATCAACATTGAACCTCATTTTCCAGTTTGCTGCCCAGTTATCTAATTTTGTCAAATCGCTCTGCAAAGCGGCAGCATCCTGCATGGAACTTATAGTTTTGCACAATTTAGTGTCATCAGCAAAAATAGAAACAATACTGTCTATGCCCACCTCCAGGTCATTAATAAACAAGTTAAACAGCAAAGGCCCAAGGACTGACCCCTGCGGTACTCCACTAACCACACTGGTCCAATTAGAAAATGTTCCATTTACAACCACTCTTTGTACTCTATCCTTCAGCCAGTTCTCTATCCAATTACAAATATTATGTTCTAGGCCAATATTCCTTAATTTGATCATTAACCTTCTGTGAGGTACTGTATCAAACGCTTTAGCAAAGTCCAAGTAGATGACATCAACTGCCATTCCAGCATCAAGGTTCCTACTCACCTCCTCATAAAAGGCAACTAAATTAGTCTGGCAAGATCTGTTACGCATAAAACCATGCTGGCACAAACTAATAGTATTGTGAACTGCAATGTATTCAAGTACCCTATCCCTTATTACCCCTTCCAAAAGTTTTCCTACTACTGATGTCAGACTAACAGGCCTATAGTTTTCAGGCTGAGAACGGGATCCCTTTTTAAATAACGGCACCACATTAGCAATCCGCCAGTCTCTTGGCACCATGCCAGACCTCAATGAATCCTGAAAAATTAAGTGAAGAGGTTTGGCAATCACAGCGCTCAGCTCATTTAATACCCTGGGATGAATCCCATCCGGCCCTGGACCTTTGTTTACCTTTACATGTTCAAGTCTCTTTTGAATTTCCTCCCGAGTGACCCATGCGTCAGTAGCTAAATTACTAGAACTGGGCATATTACAAGGGAAGCCTTCATTATCTGGCTCCTCAGATGTATAGACAGATGAAAAATAAGAGTTCAAAATTTCAGCTTTTTCCCCGTTTTCATCAACCAACGTACCCCCCCGTGATAATAAAGTTCCCACCCCTTCTTGCTTCATTTTTTTACTATTCACATAATTAAAAAATAATTTTGGATTCTTTTTACTCCTAGCTGCAATATCCCTTTCCATCTCTATTTTAGCTTGCCTGATAGCTTTTTTGCATGCTTTATTTGCTTCCTTGTACCTGATGAAAGTTTCCGCTGTCCCAGCTAACTTGAATGCCCTAAAAGCACGTTTTTTCTTACCAACCTCGACAATAACACTTTTATTCAGCCATAAAGGTTTTGCTTTGCGATGCCTCTCCTTGCTTACTAGGGGGATATACTGTTGTGTATACCTACAAAGCAATGTTTTAAAGATGTTCCATTTTCCTTCTGTGTCTAACCCCATGAAAAGCCTTTCCCAGTTGACACATTGCAGAGATGCCCTTATACTGGCAAAGTCTGCACGTCTAAAATTGAGTGTTTTAGTTACTCCCTTATAGCGCTGTCTCTGCAGCATTATCTCAAAGGAGACCATGTTGTGATCACTGTTCCCCAAATGCTCACCCACACAAATGTTAGAGATAAGTTCATTATTATTAGAAATCACCAGGTCCAAAATAGCGTCATTCCTAGTGGGTTCTTGAACCGCCTGAAATAAAAAGTTGTCATTTAGCATATTTACAAACCTACTAGCTTTTTCTGACTTAGCCACCCCATTACTCCAGTCAATGTCCGGATAATTAAAGTCCCCCATAACAACAACTTGACCCAGTTTTGAAGCCTCCTCCATTTGCAACAATAGCTGGGCCTCATCCCCCTCATCTATACGGGGTGGTTTATAACATACACCAATGATCATTTTCTTTGTGACCTTCAGCCCTACTGAAATTTCTACCCAAAGAGATTCGACGTTTTCATTGGTAATGTCTTTATTACATGGCTTTAAGTCTGACTTTATGTAAAGACAAACCCCTCCACCCTTTTTAATCTCTCTGTCCCTCCTAAAAAGTGTATAACCATTTAAATTCACAGCCCAGTCGCATTTATCATCCCACCAGGTCTCAGTGATACCTATTAAATCATAATTTTCAATACATGCAATAGCTTGCAGCTCCCCTAATTTACCCGACAAGCTACGCGCATTAGCCAGCATGCAGCGGAGATTATTACTTCTCCCTCTGATGTTTACATTAGCTAAGGGAGAATTAGAGCTAAGGCAATTATGAGACTGCTTTCCTTGTAACGGAAGCTCCTTATCTGATAAACTATATGCCCCCCTCACTCCTCCCCCACAACCCTTTGCTAGTCCCCCTACCCCGTCTACACTAATTTTCCCATGGAATTCTAGCTCCCCCACCCCCCCCTTGTCTAGTTTAAACACTCCTCCAACCTCTTAACCATTCTCTCCCCTAGCACAGCAGACCCCCTTCCATTGAGGTGCAATCCGTCAGGGCTGTATAGATTGTACCCCAAGGAAAAGTCAGCCCAGTGCTCTAGGAACCCAAACCCTTCCTTCCTACACCAAGACTTTAGCCACGCATTTAGCTCCCTAAGCTCCCGCTGTCTCCCTAAACTTGCACGTGGCACCGGCAAAATTTCCGAAAAAATGACATTGGAGGACCTTTGCCTAATCTTAGAGCCTAGATCCCTGAACTCACTCTTTAAAGTCCCCCACCTACCGTTCATTTTGTCGTTAGTACCGATATGTACCAAGACAGCCGGGTCATGCCCAGCCCCTCCCAATAATGTGTCAATCCGATCAACCACATGCCGAACCCTGGCACCAGGAAGACAGCAAACTGTCCGGTTGAAGCGATCCGCTTGACAGATTACCCTGTCCACTTTCCTAATGATCGAATCCCCTATAACCACCATCTGTTTAGGCCTAGCTCTGCTCTCCTCCCCACCACTACTAGTGAAACTGGTCTCCCGGCTGTTAGAGAGATCAGCCTCACCTAGAACCGCCAATCCAGAGTTCACACTCCCATCTTCTTCACACAATCTGGCAAATCTGTTGGGATGCGCAAACCCTGGAGCAGCCTCCCTTTTCCTTTTCCCCACACTAGATTTTCTAACAGTCACCCAGCTTACTGCCCTATCATCCTTTTGCTGCTCCCCTCCCCCCCTACTATCTGACCCCACTAGTTCTTGTTCAGTTAACAAGAGACCCCTCTCAAGATTGTTGATTGAACGCAGTGTTGCGACGTGTTCCTCTAGGACTCTAACGCGAGCCTCTAAAGTGGCAATTCGCTCACATCCACAACAGAGGTATGCACTTTGGAACTGTTGTTCCACAACTGCATACATGTGGCAGGCTGTGCACTTTGTCAGACCTTCAATGTTGCTACCACTCATTCTCCCAGTTACAAGAACAGTTAAACAAAAATAGGTATAAGGACTTGTAGTAAATACCTTGTTTTACCTTGTTTTTAACTCCCTTAGTGTTTAACTCCCTGAGTTTATAACTCCACTTACAGAGTCCCCACTAACTCCCTGAGTTTATAACTCCACTTACAGAGTCCCCACTAACTCCCTGAGTTTATAACTCCACTTACAGAGTCCCACTTAAAGAGCAAACACTTACAGAGCACCTACCACCAGAGCAAGCTCCACTGGAGTGCCTGTGGTTCTATTTATGCAGTCTGTAAAGGTGAACTAATCAAACCCCACCCTCCTCAAGCTGAGGGTAATTACAAGGGAATGTAACCTGCTGTAAGCCTATGGATCCCACAAACTTTGTAAATTAGCTCCAAAAACAACAATTACTTATGAAAAAAAATAAATAAAACCCAACAGTAAAAAAACACAATGGTTTTGATAAAGTTAGTAAAGAATACTTATCCCTTTTTAGTTGAAATGAAAGCAAGTTGATTCAACCAGCCACCAGCCTGTTAGTAAAGTAAATTATATATATTGTTGAAGTTTGGTTTTGCATAATTCATTCTGTAAGTAACTTTACACATAACGGGTTCTGTTGTATGGATATTATACATTTGTGAGACAGAATGCTTGTTAAAATTTACAGAACAGAGTTTGTAATATAATTATATCCTTTTGTGCACAAAATTGATTTTGTTCTCATTGTTCACTAGAAATATGTCTTTTGTATATTTTTTACCAGTGTAAATAGCCACACACTCATTCTGTGTACTTTGGATTGTTTTTTGTATACAGAATGTATTTTTGTAGACAAAATGTACTTGGGACATAAGGTACCCCATATATTCAAAGTACAGAATTTAAATATGTGCTGTTAAAATGTATGAATATGTTAATTTTCTTCTATAACATTACATGTGTTGTGGAGTGCAACCAGTTCCCGGGCAGAAGTGTTCTGTGCATGAGCATTAAGAGGCAGAAGAGCCTAACAACTTAGAGATAAAACACTAAGTAACTGAGAGAGTACTGTTGTGGAAGTTGTTAGGATTGAACACAGAGAAGATGTTAGATATATATGTTAGCTACTAGCTCATATATGTTAGCTATATAATCACTGATTATCATTGGTTTGGAATAATAGTTTTCTGTTATAATGCACTGTATGAGAAAAACTCTGAAGCGCAGCTGCACTTATGGAAGAGAGTTGTATTTAAACAGAGATTGCAGAGATTTATGTTTATTTATTTTAATGCAGAGATTTATATTTAGGCACTGTAACAGTAAGAGTGGGCAGGTGATGACAGAAGGATGGTATGAAGATTCTACATCTTTTTATCCTGCAAGCAGGACTTCAAGCAAGGACATCAGGAAGAGCACCAAAAGCAGTAGGTTTTGAGCTTATCAAAAATTAAACCCACCCTTTTAGCTTTCTCACCCCCTCCATCAGTGTATAAATGACTGTACTTTGGAACAGATTGCCTTCATACAATTCTGTGGTAGGATAGAGCAGATACAAGAGATCTAGTTGCCCAGCTAGGTAACTACCTTAGCAAGTTCACCCTCTTTCTTTTTCTTCATAATAAGATTTTTAATATCTATATACTTTTGGATATGCTGAAGGATAAAAATAATAAATAATCTGGTATTGACAAAAACACTGATTATATAAGTTTTAAAACCAGTCTTACCTCTGTTGTCCCCCCCCCCAACCTGGGTGCAGGCTCTACAAGACTGCATCTCATATGTAGGAACTATTTTTCAGTTATTTAAGTGTTTGAGGTCTAGCCTTCCTTTTACAGTGTAGTTGATAACTGTGCTGCTGTGGACATTAGACTCTAACTCACTAACTTATAACAGTGAAACAAAATACATTCTGCCCTGTTCTGCTCACTGTGATTTCAGCAAAGCAATGCTTGCTCTAACTTTGGATGTCAATATTTATATGTTCTCTTGGGAACTGGGGTTTTCTACATATTTCTTTACATAATTTGGATCACCATACCTTAAATTTGCTCAAAAGTATTTTAACATGAAATAAACCCAATGTGATTGTTTTGACTCCAATAAGGAGTAATTATATATTAGTTGTGATCAAGTACACGGCAGATTAGCAGTGAATTAAGCAAAAATGTAATGGTTCGAATTAATTACAAAAATTCAAACTGCAAAACATTCTATACCAAACGGCATAAAGGTTCATCCCTATGCCACATGGTCCCCATACTCCGCCTTACTTACACATTTTGCACCATCGGGTGCTTTATCAGAGGAGGTGTGGCATTAAAGAGATACTGACACCAGAAATGAAACCTTTTTTACATCTATCATATCATTGTCTTTGCATCAACTTTATAATTTTGCCATAAAAGTATTTCCTGATGCTTTTACATACCTATATAATCCCCCATATTGCTCTATGAGGGGGCGGCCATTTTTGTGCAGCAGGAGTCTGTTAGCATGAGAAGCTATAACCGACAGGGTCAGAAGGGTCAGTCAGGTTGGCAAAACAGTCAGGTTTAGGAACTTCAAGTAGCAATTGCTTATAAAAGCAAACCTATCAGCGAAAAAATATCAACATGACCTATAGGGAACTTTTTATGTAGATTCATAATTTAAAAAGTACTTTTTTCGTGTCAGTATCACTTTAACAAATAATTTCCTTTATATACCCTCCACTTGAATTTTATACATCATGCAGGGCCACAGCTGTACATTTACCGCACAGGAACACAAAAACAACTTAATTTTAGGGCATAAAATAGAGTAAGAGACCAAGAACACACAAATATATATCCCATTATCATATTTCATAATGATGATCATATTGAAAAAGCCCATTTGTGTCAGAAAATCAAACATATTATCCTTTATGCACTCCAAAGCTTAAGCTTTAGATATTTCCATATTAATTACTCATATATATATATAATATAAAACTTTAAATATATATATAAAGCCTATACTTTTTACTTAAAGAGCAAGGAAAGGCCTCTACTATAGCCCCTAATATAGTGTAGAGCCCCCTTGCCTGTAGCCAATCACCAACTTTATTTTTTAAAATAATGCTAACTGCTCCCAAAAATTATCTTCTAACTTTGCAGTAATTGCAGTTTGTCAAGGCCGCCATCTTTCCCATCTTCCCCTGCTCACCCCCCCCCCCTTCCACCAAACAGAGGAAAGGTTGGTTGCAGTGCTATACTTCTCACCAAACTCGCACCCAAAAACAAACACAATCCGGGCAAACACCCCCCCCCCCCCCCCCCGGAACAAACACCGTCCGGGCAAACACCAGTCACACCCCCCGCTACTCGCAGCGCTTGCCTATCATTCTACCTGCCTGTCATCCTCGCCGTCAGTGTGCACAGAGGCCAGGGTAGAGGAGAGGAAGGGAGCGCGCACGCTTTTCTTACAGAAAATGAGCAGTGCGCATGCATTATGGGAATCTTCTCTACCCAGCTCAGCGTTTTTTCTTCCAGTTTGGCTTCAGATCTTCTGAACAGGTGAAATATGGGGAGACTTAAGGCCACTATTGAGACAACTGAAGGTATGCCTGCAGCTTGAGATTAACTCTTTATTAGCCTTTCCTTCTCCTTTAAGGTGCATAATAGTGCAACATTTAAAATTTAGTAATACCATATTTTATTTACAAACAGTACTATACTAAAAAACTGGCCAGTTTTTTTTTTTATTTTTTAATCCCATATGGTGTCTTACATGAATATCCATTTGAATTTCCTTCACTTTTTTTTATCAACCTTGTCTATCCAAAATATATTAAATTTTCCTTCATGTTCACTTTTAAAGTGCTTATATAAAGGATTATCACTATCACATAAACTCACAAGGAAAGATGTGAAAAACAGCAACTGGCATTTTTGGACTGTGCAATAGTTATCAAAGAGAGGGGAAACCTGGATATTGAAGTATACAGGAAACCCACCTATACAGATCAAAACTTGCTGTTTGATTCCCACCACCCTCTGGAACATAAACTAGGTGTTATAAGGACTCTACATCATTGGGCTAAAAATGTGGCAAACATCTAAAAGGAGCTCTGAAAACTTGTGGGTACCCAGACTGGGCCTTTATCAAAACTAAATCAAAGACAAGCAAAAATACCCGCCCAGCACACAGAAGGGAGGAACATAACAGGTTGAAGCAACATTGTCATCCCATATGTTGCTGGGAAATCAGAAAAGCTTAGGAGAATTTTCAACAAACATCGCATTCCAGTGTTTTTCAAATGCCTTTAACACATTTATTGCATTTCACCTGAAGAAGGAGTTTTCCCCCCGAAAGTTTGTGCCATTTGTTTCTGCAATAAATGCATTAAAGGCATTGCCGGGATATTGGTGTGCTTCTTCCATTCACAAAGGTTTACTGAAAAAGCTTGGGAGCAGCTGAGGAAGTCAAGCACCCTAAAGACCCTACACTAAAGCACATGAAAAGTAATATGGTCTATGCTGTCCAGTGTAGTGAAGAGTGCTCTGACTTATACATTGGGGAGACAAAACAACCTCTCTGTAAAAGAATGACCCAACATAGGAGGGCGAACTCCTCAGGACAAGACTCAGCATTTTATCTACACCTTAAGGAAAAAGGACAATCTTTTGAGAACAGTAACTTTATTTTGGACCGAGAGGTCAGATAGTTTGAAAAAGGTGTGAAAGAGGCCATTTATATCTGCCTGGAAAAACCATCCCTGAACAGAGGAGGGGGCCTGCGGCACCGCTTGTCATCAACATACAATACCGTTTTAACATCCTTACCCTGGTTGTTTCACAACAGTTCACACTTCCAGTCATGTACTTTAAAGGATTAACACCTGCATCAATAAGAATCATGGTACCATTGTGACTGGATGTCTTTGACTGTACTTCCCTCAAGGGTTTAAATACCGAGGAATTCCCTACCAGTCATTTGAACTGAAGATGCCACTCGAATGAATGGTAAAACATTTTCAAGAAAACGCATAAAAGTTGCTTTAGACTTAATTCTGCTAGATACTGTATATCAAAACCTGGATGAATGAGAATCTTCATAGACATTACCCAAGGCCCAGGCCTAGGGCGTCAGAAATTTAGGGGCGGCATGCCGCCCCGCCTCAACAAAATTGTGACATTTCGCTCCCATATGGAGCAATGGGGACTTCTCCCCACTGCTCCGTATTGGAGTTTAAATGCCCGTGCATGTGCAATTGCGTTGGCGCAACACAGGGGAGGTGGGTTTGTTTGCGCATGCGTGGGGGGTGGGGCGCGAATGGGGGGTGGCCTAAGGGCGCCCGGATTTGAAATCCGGCGCTGACATTACCTTTAATACTTTTACAGACTTTTTTATATTGCAGGCCAAAGTCCAAAATACATCTTGTTTCCTGCTCCTTTCCTAATATGCTGTTCTTTTTTTCTTCTGCCTTGCAACCTGCAATCCTCACTTCCTTCCTTTTCTCTCAAATCCTTCACTCTCTGTTTCAAGATAATTTCTTTATATCACCTCTTTCCTAGCCTTTGACATTCTTCTCTTGCAAGCTCTTGATAAACCTCATAGCTAGAACAATTTCTATATAGTCACACCAACTACGCATATGGTATTGATTTTACTGTATGTTCTGGATGAAAGGAGAGCCTCCTTAAAGGAGAAGGAATGATAAAAACTAAGTAAGCTTTATCAGAAAGGTCACTGATTCTCCCTTTAAATCACTATGTATTATTAATTTACTCACATCATATTCTTCTGCACCCTGAGCTATAAAATGAATAATCTTTTCTTGATCATTGAAATTGCCCTGAACAATATCTTCACATATGCTTTCCTCCAAACTTGCACTTACAAACACTGTGTCAGATTGACCAAAATGTTTTAATTGCTTAATTTCAAGGCAATTTTCCTAATACATAAGTTTTAAAATAACCCATATTACTCGTAGGGCAACAACTTAGTCCTTTCTGTAACACTTCTACCTCCTTTTTAGTTCACTTGTTCATTCTGCCAATAAGGCTTAATAATAATAAGGCTGTATCTCACAAACATACAAGGGGTTATTATTAAAAAATGTTCTTTTCTCAGAATGTTTACGTGTATTTGTTACATTTAACTTATTTTTGCCATCTACATAGTCACATAGAGAACCCCTTAATGTTTTACATTGCAATAAATAATAACTTTGCGTTTATTAGCATTAATTATCAGTTGAATTTTGATGATTTATATAAACTCATCTCATTATATGGTTTCAAAAGAAAACATATCTAATTGCCTCATCCCAGAATTAGCAAGCTCCTCATAATTGATTAGCGGAGAAAAATCAGCATTTGTCTCACCACACAGGATTCATAAGTGCTGGTATCTTTTACTTTGAAACAGCTCCATAAGCCATTAGGTTTAGGACTTGATGTGCTTAAAGCGCTTTGCTGCCCTTCACTTGTTTCACTTAAAGCATTACATTGCCCTTCATATTTTACCAACCAGGCAGCTTGGGCTGCCTGGATGAGCACCATGGGGCTTCCTCTCCACTTCTTCCTCCTTCTTCTGCATCGAAGTGCTGCCCCCAAATGATGTGGCTGTGTACAGACGCACTCTCTCTGCCAGCACTTTGCTCCTGCTTCTTCCTTGTGCAAGATGCAATTTTTTCTCCGTTTCGACAAGCTGGAACTGGCAACATTGCAGGCAGAGGACTGGGCTTGAAGCAATACTAGTGAAGGAGGAATCGTCCATTAGGTGCTTTTTCCTGGGGATTTATATTACACAGATGGTTTTAGAATTGACTTATACTCAATCCGTCTTCCATTTATCCAATAAAAAATCTGCCCCATTCGATAATCAGCCAAATCTCTCTCATATTTGTTTTGTCTTTGCACTATTTCTTTTCTCACACAGGAACTCATGCATTTTTCTAATGTCTCCCCTGTATTTGGGTTTTCTTTCGTATAAAGGGGCATATTTATTATGCTGTGTAAAAAACGGCGAGAAAATTCGCCACACATAGCCAGGCTTCACCGTGTAAAAATGTCGTAAAAACGGCGTGAAATCGGCGTAATTGTTTTATGCGGTTTTTTTTCCACCGGAACTTATGGAAAATAACGGCGTAATATCCGCCGTTCAGATGGCGATCTTTTCCATTTATTTTACACAGCTTTTTACTCCGTTTTTTCGGCGAATTAGTTTTACACAGCATAATAAATACGCCCCTGTTTTCTATTAAGTGATCGCCACTGAAAGTAGGCATACATGTGATGGATGATTCCTGGTGAGTAGGGGTGTAAGTATTTCACACTTCTTTGATATTGCCAGGTACAGGGGTTTCTTGATATCTGTTACTTCTGGGAGTGTCAAGCTGTTATGTCTTTGGACTCATTTTACAGGGTGTCACCTCTCCTAGATTTTCTTATTCTTGGGCTTCTGCCTGGAGTCTTTATGTTCACTTGCATGTATTGGGCTCTCTTCAATCTTATGGCATTTCTTATTTCAGGTTCCTGTTAGAGCCTATTACCCTCCTGTTGGAAAAGGTAACTTGCTACATCCCGGTGTTGACAAAAAGAGAACAGCTTCTGGAACAGCATTCAGGGCTGCTAAATTACAGAGTGGGTGGGACCACTTCCAGCACAGAGGCATTACATGATCACTTGGTTATGCTCAGCTGGTGTCTGCACAGACAGGTAACCAAAAGCAACTGCTGAGGTTACACAGAGGCAAATTGGATCACTGGTGTTAATGTCTCCTGCAAGGGCCCAAGTCTGCATCCATCTCTTGATGAAAGGCTTGTAGAGCAAACTTTTTTTTTTTTTACTTCAATTACAACATTCATCCCCTGCTAAGGGAGTAAAGCAAACAAAAAATAACAACAGGCAGTAAGGCTCAGGCCCCTAACTAATTAGGCCTGATTACTGACTGACCCTAAGCTAACTTCCATCTACCTCACCCATCCATAAAAATAAAAAAGGTTTGTAGGGGCCACATACACCACTGCCATCGGACGTCTTTTGGGCAGGCCGGGAGGGCCCACGGATGGGGGGACTTGCCACCAAATGCTCTGACCAAATTTGTGCCCTCATATGCTGGTTTGTTTATGGCTATGTGGGAGGAGGAATTTATTTAATGATGATAACCCATATCATGATGACATAGTTAAATGGTCTCAATATATCGATGATGTCATCATGGTATGGGACATTGGAGAAAAGGATTTGATTGGTTCTTTACATAATGTAAATGATAGTCCTTATGATATTAAATTTACCTTTGAATACAATGTGCAGATGATCAATATTTTAGACCTAAAGACAAAAAGGAACACCAAGAGCCCCAATAGTGTAATATGTTTTTACAAGGAGTAATGGTAGAGTAAACAAATTAATACTCACAAGCCAGGGTTACCAATAGGCAACCACTGTATAGGCAGGTGGGGAGATTATCCTGACCCCACTCAGGAATAAGAAGTCGCTCTCTGTAGAAGGAAGAAAAATGGGGATGACACCCCTCCACTCGGTGTGGACTCGATATAATGATAAGACAAAACAGAGGCGCCAAAAGGATAAAATGAGCTAAAAACACTTAAAAACCCAATGGGTAATTCAGAGGAGGTAGTAGTGAACTTACCTCCTCCAGGCAGATACCAACAAAAGTGGTAATTTTCAATAATAGTTTATTCACAACTGTTGTGAATAAACTATTATTGAAAATAACCACTTTTGTTGGTATCTGCCTGGAGGAGGTAAGTTCACTACTACCTCCTCTGAATTACCCATTGGGTTTTTAAGTGTTTTTAGCTAATTTTATCCTTTTGGCGCCTCTGTTTTGTCTTATCATAATATTTTAGACCTGACTTTTTATGTTGAAAGTGGTCGGGTCAACACAAGAGTTTTTAGGAAAAAAGTTGCCGGCAATACAATCTTAAGGAGGGACTCCTTTCATCCAGAACATACAGTAAAATCTATACCATATGGGCAGTTGGTGAGACTATATAGAAATTGGTAGCTAGCTATGAGGTATATCAAGAGCTAGCAATGGCTAGGAAAGAGGGGATATAAAAGAAATTATCTTCAAACAGCATTACAGAGAGTGAAGGATATGAGAGAAAAGGAAGTGAGGATTGCAAGTCAAAAGGCATAAGAAAAAGAACAGCATATTAGGAAATGAGAAGGAAATATGAATGTATTTTGGACTTTGGCCTGCAACATAAACAAGTCCGTAAAAGTATTAACGGTAATTGGAATATTTTACAGGCAGATCCTGTTCTGAAGAACTTTAAGACATTAAACCAAGTCGTAAGGCTAAGTCAATAGCAGGAGTGATAGCCCCCTATAGTTTATAATAGTAAAGTGAGAGAATTAACAGGGATGGGGAAGCTAAGGGATTTTATCCATGCAAGCCTTGTAAATCATGTAAATACAGTAGTAATGTTAAAAGCTTTTTGAATAAGAGTAAGGATAAAGAATATAGAATTGAGACTTATACAGTCATGGCCCAGATTTTTGGCACCCCAGAAATTTTTGCAGAAAATCAAGTATTTCTCACAGAAAAGTATTGCAGTAACGCATGTTTTGCTATACACATGTTTATTCCCTTTGTGTGTATTGGAACAGAATAAAAAAAAGGGAGGAAAAAAAGCAAATGGGACATAATGTCACACAAAACTCCAAAAATGGGCTGGACAAAATGATTGGCACCCTTTTAAAATAAGATTGTTTCAAACATGTGATGCTCCTTTAAATTCACCTGGGGCAAGTAACAGGTGTGGGCAATATAAAAATCACACCTGAAAGCAGATAAAAAGGAGAGAAGTTCACTTAGTCTTTGCATTGTGTGTCTGTGTGTGCCACACTAAGCATGGACAACAGAAAGAGGAGAAGAGAACTGTCTGAGGACTTGAGAACCAAAATTATGGAAAAATATCAACAATCTCAAGGTTAAAAGTCCATCTCCAGAGATCTAGATTTACCTTTGTCCACAGTGCACAACATTATCAAGAAGTTTGCAACCCATGGCACTGTAGTTAATCTTCCTGGGCGTGGATGTAAGAGAAAAATTGATGAAAGGTTGCAGCGCAGGATAGTCCGGATGGTGGATAAGCAGCCCCAAACAAGTTCCAAAGAAATTCAAGTTGTCCTGCAGGCTCAGGGAGCATCAGTGTCAGCGCAAACTATCCGTCAACATTTAAATGAAATGAAACTCTATGGCAGGAGACCCAGGAGCAGGGGCGATTCTGGACATATCGCCGCCTGAGGCGGCTCCTGGATGCGCAATTGCTCTTAAAGTTCTTAATTGCTCTTAATTGCAATTGCTCTTAAAGTTACCAGGAGCGGCTTTTTGCCGCCCCTGGTAACTGGGGCGCTTCTGCCGCCTGAGGCGAGTTTCTCAACTCGCCTAATGGCAGAAGCGCCCCTGCCCAGGAGGACCGCACTGCTAACACAGAGGCATAAAAAAGCAAAACTACAGTTTGCCAAAATGTACTTGAGTAAGCCACAATCCTTCTGGGAAAACGTCTTGTGGACAGATGAGATCAAGATAGAGCTTTTTGGTAAAGCACATCAATATACTGTTTACTGAAAACGGAATGAGGCCTACAAAGAAAAGAACACAGTACCTACAGTGAAATATGGTGGAGGTTCAATGATGTTTTGGGGTTGTTTTGCTGCCTCTGGCACTGGGTGCCTTGAATGTGTGCAAAGCATCATGAAATCTGAGGATTACCAAGGGATTTTGGGTTGCACTGCGGAGCCCAGTGTCAGAAAGCTGGGTTTGCGTCCAACATAGGCGGATTTTCCATAAGGCTAGGGGAGGCTAAGCCTCCCCAAACCTGCTTGGCACATTTAAAAAAAATAAAACAAAACAAAAAAAACCTTACTCCGTTTCTGCACTGTCCTGGAAATCTGTTCCTGCAAGCCCGTTTTGCTGTGCTCCGATTGGATCTTTCTTCTTGTGGATTCTTCAATCAGAGCACAGCTTTCTTGACAGACAGTAAAATTGACCAATCAGAGCACAGATGCACACAGGGATCGGGAGATTTTGCAAACTGGAAGCAGTGCAGAACTGAAGACTGAAAAGAAGAATCTGCAGGCTGTAAACTTTACCTAAGAACCAACTCTCAACTTTTGCTGCAGTTTTCATCCAATTCCCACAGGTACTATACAGTTCTAAAGAATCACTAGCTGACATTAAATTGTTTTTTGCCTGACCTGACATCTATAATAATTTATAATCTATCCCCTACCCTAACAGATGGAGGGTAAGTTAACTCTTTCCCTCTGAAAAAGCTCATTGTGTGTTTATATATTTGTTGTTGTTTTTTGCACTTACTATTTTTTTTTTTATTGTCATTGTTTTGTTCATTTCTAGTCAGTTACAGTAGGGCCAATGTTGTGTATCCGTGCCAGTGTTATAGTGCCAGGGCCTGAATATCTGCCATCAGTACCCACTGTGTTTCACTGTATATAATGTGCTGGCTTTGTAAATACGGACTGCGTCTCACTGCATATAATGGGGAGTCAGCACCCACTGCCTTTCTTGCTTTAAAACTAACATAAACACATCTAAAGGGGTGGTTTACTTTTAAGTTAACCTTTAGTATGTTATAAAATGGC
Source organism: Xenopus tropicalis (assembly GCF_000004195.4). Classification (NCBI taxonomy): domain Eukaryota; kingdom Metazoa; phylum Chordata; class Amphibia; order Anura; family Pipidae; genus Xenopus; species Xenopus tropicalis. Next base: position 48,293,701 of record NC_030680.2, read on the forward strand.
CTATTCCTAGCAACTTTGCAATTGGTCTTCCTAATTAATTTTTTTGAATAATTTGCCTCTCTTCTGCCTCTTTCCAGATTTCAAATGGGGGCCAAAAAATATTGCTCTGTGAGGCTACAATTTTATTATTATTATAATTTTGTATTACTTATTTTTCCAAGTAGGCCCCTTAACTATTAATATTCCCATCTTTTGTTTAAACCACTACCTGGTTGCTAGGGTAAATAAGACCCTAGCAACCAGATAGCTGCTGAAATACCAAATGGAGAGCTGCTGAACAAAAAGCTAAATAACTGAAAAACCATTAAAAATAAAAGTGAATTCGAATGCGAACTACCCCTTTAAGCTAACTGATCACAAACACAAATGTTTGCAGATCCCCTCACAGAAGTGCACGTATGAATACTTTTACATCCTTTTAGGGTAAAATAAAGCACCCCCACCCGCACTTTTGTACAGTATCCCTGGGAGTCAGTGGGAACGGCAAGAGGTAGTTGGGAGGTTAATTTTTTACACCAGCAGCGAAGTCTCACATTAGCTGTAGGTCAGTCTGTGTATGGGCCATCTTTAGCCTCCCCAAACAAAAAAGTCACCCTCCGCCTATGGCGTCCAAGATCTTGGGTCTTGGGACAATGACCCCAAACTTACGTCAAAAAGCATCCAGAAATGGATGGCAACAAAGCACTGGAGAGTTCTGAAGTAGCCAGCAATGAGTCAAGATCTAAATCCCATTGAACATCTGTGGAGAGATCTTAAAATTGCTGTTGGGAAAAGGCGCCCTTGCAATAAGAGAGACCTAGAGCAGTTTGCAAAGGAAGAGTGGTCCAAAATTCCCGGTGAGAGGTGTAAGAAGCTTATTGATGGTTATAGGAAGCGACTGATTTCAGTTATTTTTTCCAAAGGGTGTGCAACCAAATATTAAGTTAAGGGTGCCAATAATTTTGTCCAGCCCATTTTAGGAGTTTTGTGTGACATTTTGTCCAATTTGCTGCTTTTTTTCCTCCCTTTTTTGTTCTGTTCCAATACACACAAAGGGAATAAACATGTATATAGCAAAACATGTGTTACTGCAATGACTGTATATCATGTCAAATACAATATGTGGTTTATTGTCTACAGTGTGAATGTGGCTTCCTGTATGTAGGGCGAATTATAAGACATATTGAGAATATGGTTTGTAGAGTACCTAAGAGGATTCAAAAGTTATATAGATATATATATATATATCTATAGATAGTAATAATCCTTTATATATGCACTTTGAGAGTGAACATGATGGAAAACAGATGAAATTTAATATATTCTAAGGAAATCTTCAAATGAAATTATTTAGATTGGAATCCAAATGGATATTAATGTTAGACACAGTGATACCAAAAGGTATGAACCCTTTCTTATGTCGGTTTGGAAGTAGACATTTGGGTAGTGATGAATTTATTTAATTTTACCATATGGGATAAAAAAATTAACAACACTGGTTAGGGTTTTTGATATGATAGTAATATTATAGTACTGTTTTTAAAGTAATCGAAGGAATTTTAATAAATATGGTATTACTAAATTTTAAATGTTGCACTATTTTGTACTTTTTTGCACTATTATGCACCTTTAGTGAAAAGTATAGGCTTTATATATATATTTGAAGTTTTATATTATATATATATATATATATATATATATATATATATATATATATATGAGTAATGAATATGGAAATCTTATGCTTTGGTATGCATATAGGTTAATATGTTTGATTTTATGACACAATTGGGGTTGTTCACTATGATCATCATTATGAAATATGCACGGGCTTGCATTCCAACTCATACAGAGCAGTGGGGAGAGGTCCCCACTGCTCTGTATGGTAGCAAAACTTCAGTTGTGTTTCTGTGCGGTGAATACTTTATATATCTGATGTGTTGTTATAGATGTGGCCCTTCACTTTGCATTGGGTATAAGCTGAGAATTTAATTTTGTGTGCTTAGTACAGGAATATAGCTGTGGCCCTGCATGATGAATAAAATGTAAGTGGAGGGTATATAAAGGAAATTAATTGTAATTGGTACACCTCCTCTTATGAAGCACCTGATGGTGCGAAAGACGTAAGGAGGGTGGAGTATGGGGACCATGTGGCACTGGGATGCACCTTTATGTTGTTTGGTATAGTATGTTTTGCTATTTGAATTTTTGTAATTAATTAGAACCATTAAATGTTTGCTTATTTCACTGCTAATCTGTGTGGTATTGTATTGTATTCATATTCAGGACCTTGAGCATATAAGCTTTCTCTTTCTCTGTATACTTTTTATTGTTTATGATCAAGTACAAGGTACTGTTTTATTATTATCAAGAAAAAGGTAATCATTTTTAAAAATTGTAGTTATTTATTAAATATAAGTTATAACAAATATTGGGGTATTTGCTTGGATGGAAGATGGTCTTCTTATAATTTGGGGGTTTCTGGGTAACAGGTTTCTGGATAGGGGATCCCATACCTGTACCTGTACTTTTTGTACAATCAATATCTGATTGATCTGTTATCTGGAAACCCGTTATCCAGAAAGCTCTAAATTATAGGAAGGCATGGGGTATAAATAACATTTAAATTATTTTTTGTAGTAGACTTAAGGTATGAAAATCCAAATTAAAGAAAGATCCATCATCCAGGCCCCAAGCATTCTGGATAACAGGTCCCATACCTGTATTTTAACTTCTCTTAGTAAATATAAAGCAAACATACCTAGAAATTTGCCAGTTCTTCTTCTGGACATTGATGCCTGGCCAATCATCAGGCTAAGTTTGTTTACATGGGGCCTACAACTTTTTAAAGTAGTATGATGTAGACAACAGTAACCTACGTATGGGATACGTTGTGGCAGTAAAAGGGCTTAAATGCCAACTACGTGTCCCATACGTCGTTGGCATTTAAAGGCTGCTCTCTGCAGCGGCGGCATGTGCCACTGCTGCAGAGAGTTTCTAGAGATGACAGCCCCCCTGGGCAACAAGCCAGGGGGGCTGTCATGAGGGTCCTGCGAAGCGATCATCTCAGGACCCTCCAGGAAGCAGCAGACGCGATTGCTTCCTGCTTCCCCCCGATGCCGCCGCCCACTAGAGCCAGGAGGAGGAGGCGATCGGGTGCTACAAGACAGGTAAGGTGTTTGGGTTTTTTTTGCACTTTACACACACACTTACATACATTTACACACACTTACAGCACACAATTTAGCAGTTTTTTTTAATTTTTCACACTTTTATACACTTATTTACACTCATATACACACTTACACACTGTCACACAACTTTTACACATGTACACACATTTATACACAAACACTTTTTTTTTTTTTTCATTTTACCACTTTTTTTTAGTTTCTTTTACCTACAAACTGTTTATTTTGACAGCGTGACTATTGGATCAGATATTCTGACCACTAATTACACTGTCATGTGACTTATTTTGTTGTTTCACTGATTTGCACAATTTTTGTGGTTTTATCGCATTTCATCCCTTGCCTTTGTACGCAAGAAATTGTGTGAGATGAATGCGGCAAATTGCAACATTTTTAGGCAATTTTTTGAAATGTCATTAAAACCAATAACTTTAGAAAAGCTCTGCAGATTGGTGTAGAAAGGACTCTTTAGCCTTGTTGGATTTGTCAGAATGTGTAGTTTCCAAAAATATATGGTTTTGTGGGGGTCTCTGTATAGTTAGGGGAAGTTTCGGCACATAATACACTGCAAAAGCTGAGCTGGCAGGCGAGAAATCCTTATGCGCTATTTTCACTTTGGGTTCAGTACATACTGCAGACTTTGGTATATCTATGCATATTGGGCATCAAACTGTTCAGTAGACCTTAGGTGTTCCTATTTGGGGTGATTTGCCTTTATCTAATCTTTATCAAGAAATTGTGAGAGATAAATGCAGCAAATTGCAAAATTTTTATGCGATTTTCTAAATGTCATATAAATCTGCAAACTTAGAAAAGCTTTACAGCTTGGTACTTTGGAGCAAAAAGAAATGTTTACCCATTATAGATTCGGGGGGGGGTATACTTTCCAAAAATATATGTCTTTCTGGGGTGAGTGTACTTTTTTTTGTAGCATTATCCCACATAAAGGATGTAAATGTGTTGATTTTGCAGGAGCTGAAATGATAGATCATATGGGGGTATGTTCCCATTGGGGCCCCTACATGCCACATACTTAGGTAAACCTATACATATTGGGCATCAAACTGTTCAGTGGACCCCTGGCGTTCAAATGCAGGGTGTTTTATCTTGGTACCTAACACTATGTGGGAGATAAGATGCTGCAAAGTGGAAGCTTTGAGGGGATTTTTGGAAATGTCATCAAAATTGCTAACTTTATAAAAGCTGTGTGGCTTGGTACTTTGGAGTAGAAAGACACAGATACCCATTTTAGATTCGGGGGAATGTGTACTTTCCAAAAATATATGACTTTCTGGGGTGAGCGTACTTTTTACTAGCTTTATCCCACATAAATGATGTAAATGTGTTGATTTTGCTGGAGCTGAAATAGCAGAAATGATAGATCATATGGGGGTATGTTCACATTGGGGCCCCTACATGCCACATACTTAAGTAAACCTATACATATTGGGCATCAAACTGTTCAGTGGACCCCTGGCATTCATATTTAGGGTGTTTTATTTGGTTACTTTATAACCTGTAGGAGATAAGATACTATAGACTGGAAGCTTTGAAGCGATTTTTTTAAAAAATCACAAATTTTGATAAAAACCAATAACTTTAGGAAAGCATTGCGACTTGATAGTTTGGAGTAGACAGATCGTTGTGCCTATTCTGTATTCCCCAGAATCTGTTCTTTCCAAAAATGTACAATTTTCTAGGATAAACCTTCTGTTAGTGAAATTTTTGGCCTTGAAATCTAAAGTATGCAGCTTTCTGGAGCAGTGCTTTGGAAATTTGGTTGTGTACTGCTGGGTGATTTTGACCTATACAAGTGAGAAATCTCCATAAAATTATATATATTTGGTATTGGCACGTTCAGGAGACATGGGACTTTCCAAATCAGTTGTATATTCGTGCATAAAATAATTTTTGTTTCTAGTATGTGTGTTTATATTATGGAAAATTTGTTTTGCATTTTTAGACATTTAGAAGCCTATATCTTGTTACAGAATTGGTATTACACAAAAAATCTACCATATTTTGCAAGTTTAGGTTGTTCTGAAAAAAATTATATATTGTTTTCCTGGGTAAACTAAAAGTCCCCCCGAGGAAAGGCCCCTAAAGTGAAACAGTGCAAAATGTTCAAAAACTGTCTGGCAATATAAGTTCTGCTTTGACCAAAACGGCAGGCAGTAAAAGGGTTAAAGGTAGTTAACTTGAACTTGAAATTTTTAAATTCTGCCTTCTGCATTTTGCTATTTAAACTTAAGATGACCGAGTGAGCATTAGAAGAGGCAGCTGTGTCCAGTGCATCAAAACTCAAGCAATTGTCCTTGTGTATTTTTGCAAATCTGGTGCAAATTGCAGCTATAGGAATTACATTATTCACAGCATTTAGGATAAACATGCCATTAGTGCACTTGTGCAAAATTAATCAGAGCATGCTGGACGGATGCACTGGAGCTGGGAGCAACAATACAGAAGTACATGGAGCATGTATCCACATGAGTACCTTTAATAAATGACATGAATAAATATGCAACATTTGCACATATTTTAGCTCCACTGCACTCGCACTCATGGTGTAAACGATCCTTCCAAACTTTTCTTACATAAGTAATCTGTGTGCATGCTCAGCTGTAAATCATTTTCAAAATGCTGAACTCTAGTACCAGTTACTGGCCTGTAAACAATGAGGAACTTCTTACCTATTTTTTAACCCTTTAACTGTTAGCCGATTTGGACAGTTTTCTAACATTTTGCACTCTTTCACTTTGGGGGCTTGTCCAAGCAGGTACTTTTAGTTTACCTGGGAAATATATATATTGTTTTTTTCAGCACAACCTAAGCTTTGAAAATATGCAAGAATTTTTGTGTAATTACATTTCTGTAACAAGATATAGGCCTCTAAATGTCTAAAAATAATATTTTATTTAATATAAACACATATATCATATATAACATGGATTATTTTATGCAGGAAAATAAAATTGATTTGGAAAGTTCAATGTCTCTTGAACGTGTCAATACCAAATATATATAGTTTTATGGAGATTTCTCTCTTGTATTGGTCAAAAAGTCCCTGCAGTACACTGCTAACTTTCCAAAGTACTGCTCCAGAAATCTGCATACTTTAGATTTCAAGGCCAAAAATTCCACTTAGAGCAGGTTTACCCTATAAAGCTATGCATTTTTAGAAAGAACAAGAAGAAGAAAATACCCCTATATGCTGTATCATTTCTGTTGTTTCAGGTACTGCAAAATCAGCACATTTACTGCATTTTATGGTGGGTAAAGCCACAAAAAATGAAGTTTACCCAAGAAAACCATATGTTTTTGGAAAGTACACATTCCTCCGATCTAAAATGGGTACCCGTGTCTTTCTACTCCAAAGTACCAAGCCACAAAGCTTCTAAATTTGGCAATTTTGAGAAGATTTCCAAAAATCACCACAAATCTTTCACTTTCCAACATCTTTTCTCCCACATACTATTGGGTACCAAGATAAAAAATCCTAATTATGTACCCTGGGGGTCCACTAAATAGTTTGATGCCCAATTTGCATAGGTTTACCTAAGTATGTGGCATGTAGGGGCCCCATACCCCATATGATCTATCATTTATGTAATTTTGCTATTGCAAAATCAACACATTTACTGTATTTTATGGTTGGTAAAGCTAGAAAAAAGTACATTCACCCTAGAAAACCCTATAATTTTGGAAAGAACACATTCCCCCGAATCTAAAATAGGTACCCGTGTCTTTCTACTCCAAAGTACCAAACCACAAAGCTTTTCTAAAATTGGCAATTTTGATTAGATTTCTGAAAATCACCTCAAAGCTTTTACTTTGCAGCATCCTACCTCCCCACACCAAACCACCAAATAACAAATCTTTCCTAAACTTAGTGGTTTTGATGACAAATCACCTATAAATGTTGCAATTTGCAGTTTTTAACTCACACAATTTTTTAGATACAATGACAAATCACCCTAAATAAGTATGTGGTTATGTATGGACTCTAAATAAAAGTAGTGCATATGAATTTTTTCACGTGCCAACTCAGCTTCTGCAAACAAAGCCACCGACTGCATATTATGTGCCTTAAGACCCCCTAACTTGTAAAGAGACCCCCAGAAAACCATATATTTTTGGAAAGTACACATTCTGACTAACCAAACATGGGTAAGGACATCTCTCTACACCAAACTACCAAACAGCAGTGCTACACTAAAATAAATGCAACAAACAACAATGGAAGTGTAAAACTGCAATAAAAGCACAAAAATGAAATACAATTAGGCAAATCAATGAAATAACAAAATTAAGTATTTTACAGTGTGTCTAGTGGTCAGAATACCTGATCCAATGACCACACAGTGAAATAAATAAAAAAACAAAATACAAAATGATAAAATAAGGATCTAAAAAAAAAGTAGATGTGTGTCTATTTGTGTATACTTGTGTGTACACATCTAAAAAGTGTGTGAATGTTTGTATATGTGTATGTAAGTATGTAAATATTTAAAAAAAAAGCAAGAAACAAAGTTAGAAAAGCAAAAATAGAAAAGCAGAAAAAAGCTACATTTAGTTAGTTGTGTGTGTGTAAATGCATGTATGTGTGTGTAAATGTGTGTATATAGGTTAAAAAAAGCCCACTTAACTTTTTTATGATCAGGGGGGTCCTTGGCTGAAGAGAGGGTCCTGTATCCTCACAGTCACTGAAGCAGGAAATGAGTGGGCAGGCTCAGTGGGGCTGCACCAGGAAGCTTTTAACAGCAGACATATGTGATCTGTGTCTGCTGTTAAGAAGTTGGTCCTGCGAGAATCGCATTGCAGGACTGACTTGCCAGCCCCCTTGGTTCATGCCGAGGGGGCACATCTGACTCTCTGCAGTGGAAGCAAAAGCCGCCGGTGCAGAGAGAATGCCTTTTCTACCAATAACGTAGGTACTACGTTGTTGGCACATAACAGCTTTTTTAAAGCAATGGAGTACCTACGTTGTTGGCAAGGAAAGGGTTAAAAGGAAACTATCACTAGGAAAGAAGTGTTTTGCCAAGCGTCACTGATAATTATGGTTGTTTAGGACTCATTAACACTAACCTACAGTGGATAAAAAGTCTACACACCCCTGATAAAATGTCAGGTTCCTGTGCTGTACAAAAATGAAACAAAGATAAATCATTTCAGAACTTTTTCCACCTTTAATGTGACCAATAAACTCTACCACTCAATTGAAAAACAAACTGAAAATCTTTTAGGTGGAGGGAAGAAAACCAAAAAAACTAAAATAATGTGGTTGCATAAGTGTGCACACCCTTAAACTAATACTTTGTTGAAGCACCTTTTGATTTTATTACAGCACTCAGTTTTTTTGGGTATGAGTCTATCAGCATGGCAAATTTTGACTTTGCAAGAGTTGCCCACTCTTCTTTGCAGAAACACTACAAATCTGTCAGATTGCTAGGGGATCTCCTGTGCACAGCCCTCTTCAGATCACCCCACAGATTTTCAATCGTATTCAGGTCTGGGCTCTGGCTGGGCCATTCCAAAACTTTAATCTTCTTCCGGTAAAGCCATTGCTTTGTTGATTTGGATGTATGCTTTGGGTCATTGTCATGCTGAAAGATGACGTTCCTCCTCATGTTCAGCTTTCTAGCAGAAGCCTGAAGGTTTTGTGCCAGTATTGACTGGTATTTGAAACAGTTCCAGCTGAAGAAAAACAGCCCCAAAGCATGATGCTGCCACCACCATGCTTCACTGTGGGTATGGTGTTCTTTTGGTGATGTGCAGTATTGTTTTTGTGCAAAACATATTTTTTGGAATTATGGCCAAAAAGTTCAACCTTGGTTTCATCAGACCATAACACCTTTTCCCACATGCTTTTGGAAGACTTCAGATGTGTTTTTGCAAAATGTAGCCTGGCTTGGATGTTTTTCTTCTTAAGAATAGGCTTTCATCTTGCCACTCTAGCCACTCTAGGAGATTGTTGTCACATGTACCACACAGCCAGTACTTGCCAGATATTCCTGCAGCTCCTTTTATGTTGCTGTAGGCCTCTTGGTAGCCTCCCTGACCAGTTTTCTTCTCCTCTTTTCATCAGTTTTGGAGTGACGTCTTGGTTCTTGGTAATGTCACTGTTGTGCCATATTTTCTCCACTTGATGATGACTATCTTCACTGTGTTCCATGGTATATCTAATGCCTTGGAAATTCTTTTGTACTCTTCTCCTGACTGATATCTTTTCACAATTAGATCCCTCTAATGCTTTGGAAGCTCTCTGTGGACCATGGCTTTTGCTGTGGGATGTGACTAAAAAAATGTCAGGAAAGACCATATAAAGCAGCTGAACTTTATTTGGGGTTTATCAGAGGCACTTTAAATAATGGCAGGTGTATGCTGACTCCTATTTAACATGATTTTGAATGTGATTGCTTAATTCTGAACACCGCTACATCCCCAGTTAGAAGAGGGTGTGCACACTTATGCAACCACATTATTTTAGTTTTTTTGGTTTTCTTCCCTCCATCTAAAAGATTTCAGTTTGTTTTTCAATTGAGTGGTAGAGTTTATAGGTCACATTAAAGGTGGAAAAAGTTCTGAAATAATTTATCTTTGTCTCATTTTTGTACAGCACAGGAACCTGACATTTTATCAGGGGTGTGTAGAGTTTTTATATCCACTGTAGATAATGCATTAAAAGGCTTATATGTAAAAACACATGCTAAGGGCCACCCCACTGGCTAGAATGTAAATGCCGGTGGGATGGCATACACGGCGCAACGATTTGCCTTTTGGACCCCCCCATCACCTATGTAGGTACACTCACATTTTCCATCCTTGTCAATCCCCATCCAGCCCCCTAAGTTCCCCCTGGCTTACCCGCTCTGTGCCCCCTATCATTACTGGTTTTTATTACTTTACTGGTTTCTACTTTACTGTTTGCTCACTACTGGTGTATCTAGCCCACTAGCCATAAATATTACAGAGGGATTAAAAATATTCCCTGGGGCTGATAACAGCACTCTGCTCTTATTTTTAAATAATTACATTTGTGTACACAGGCTCCTCTGACATAAAGGATGACGGCTTAGAGGCTCAGATTAATCGACTGGCTGAGCTAATCGGAAGACTGGAAAACAAGGTAATCCATTAAAATCCATAAAAGTCCTAAGCATACAGCCTGTGCTCACAAAGGCTGAATAAATCTCTGACATTTATGTACAGTATGTTGCAAAATGACACAGAGTGGAACTGTCCAGTTGTCAGTTCCCTACTGCAACATATTGAGCACTGTTGTCTGCCGGTCAGACTGAGCTGCAGAGAAACTTTCACATAAAAAAATAACTGGAACAATGCTCCCTCCATCTACAAGCTACTTTAAACACAGGTCAAATATGGCTTTTATAAACATGGTAATTTAATCCGAATTAACACATTTTTATGCATATTTTTAATAATCTTTACGTGGCAGCATTTAATAACCCTGGGCTTTTTTGCACCTGAGCTATAACCATGACTAGTAACTGTTGCAACTATGGGTAAAATATATATTATCTCTACACCCACTGTCATCTATTTTTAGACTCTGACATTTGATTTGCATCAGAGATTGTCTGACCAAGAAAGTGGTTCTAGTGCGGTGAGTATTAATACTATAAAAAATAATATTTGTTTTACTCACCTGAATTTCATGCTATCTACTGGTGTATAGGACACTTGTGGGGGGAATGTATTAAAAGTTGTTACTAAAAAGAATAAATTTTAAAAAATGCAAAATAATTTCTGGGATTAGTTTTTGCTTTGCAAACATTTAATATAACTTGTGTGAACCCACAAAAGTATTTAGCAACTGCCAGTGAAAATAAAGGTTGCACCTCTGTGCAGTTTTATTACATGTATCAGGTTTTAGGAAACAGTATACTTGTTGGTACCTTGTACCTGTGCAGGCTTTGTCTGGCTGGCTTTGGGCAGTAGCAACTCCTGGTACGGCATCTTACATATGACTCTTCTCTCTCAGGTGGGCCCTCACTGTACTGTTGGAGGAGAGGTTAACTACACTGAATTGCACTTTCAAATAGCTTGGGTGCCAAGGGTTCTTTAAAACAATTGAAACTCTTTATTGGCAGATGGTACACTATTTATGTTGGTTGGTGCTAATGCAGATGTTACACAGTCATTTAGTAAATGCTTTCTCAATCAGTTGTTGCTCAATCACAGCTGTAGTGTTCACAACACCTAGGAGCTGATTTACTAAGACACGATTTCGAATCCGAATTGGAAAAATTCCGGTTGGAAACGAACATTTTGCGACTTTTTCGTATTTTTTGCGATTTTTTCGGCGTCTTTATGATTTTTGCGAAAAAACTCGAGTTTTTCGTAGCCATTACGAAAGTTGCGCAAAGTCGCGATTTTTTCGTAGCGTTAAAACTTGCGCGCAAAAATGTGCCCCCTAGAGGTAGTAGTGCCTTGGTACTGCCTTGTTGAAACTATTCCAGGCCCTAGGCGAAGCTCACAGTGATGTATTCATCTTTAGCAAACACCACACCTCCTCCAACAAGTGGAAACCAAAGGAACCCAAGCATGTTGGCTTTATTTTTTGTAAATTGTGGGAATCATGACATGCCCTGGTCAAATATATTCCCACAATTTACAAAAAACGAAGCCAACATGCTTGGGTTCCTTTGGTTCCCACTTTTTGGAGGCGGTGTGGTGTGTGCTAAAGGGCCTGGAATGGATGTAGGGTCCAGTAGGTGAAGTAAGTGGCAGAAATGATTTGTAATACTTCACTCTAGAAGTGAGAGGGACCTGCTTCCCTGCTCACCCAAATCTATCTGGCCAAAATCCCTCTGGGGAAACTAAAAAAATTAAAGGTTGGCAAAACCCTCCTACACACATATAAGATTAGTAATTGTTTAATGAAAATGATTTTTCTATTTTTCTGTTGATGTTTCTATTATTTAAAGAAAGTGCAGGTCCTGGGATTGATAATATATCTATATATATCTGGGTAGTTCCCCTACTCTTAGGCTCTCAGTTTCATGCAACCCCTCCACCACCTTATTACATTGTTAAGTGATACTTCACTATTCCTCTAAATACCTTGCTGTGGTTTGGGGGAGGTTTGAGGAATGCATAGGCTACCAATACTTACTGTTTCTCTCTGTTAGGGGTCCTGACACTCTGCCCACTCCACAGGGAAACGCAGGGCAAAACGCCCATAGTTGCCATCAGGCCAATATTTGACCAAGCTAGCTGGCAAATCACCAGCTAGGGCCAGGGCCAGCATTATACACTTACTGGCAATGTACTTTCCAGTACTTTAGTACAGGTATGGGATGCGTAATCCGGAAACCCAATATCCAGAAAGCTCTGAATTATGGAAAGCCTGTCCCCCATAGACTCCCTTTTAATCAAATAATTTAGATTTTTAAAATTGATTTCCTTTTTTCTCTGTAAAAATAAACTAGTGCTTTGTATTTGATCCCAACTAAGATATAATTAATCCTTACTGGATGCAAAATAATCCTATTGGGTCTAACTAGTGTTTTATTGATTTTTTAGTAGATATAAGGTATGAAGATCCAAATTACAGAAAGACCCCTTATCCGGAATACCCTTGGTCCCAAGCATTCTGGATAACGGGTCCCATACCTGTATTGAGAATGTCAGTATCCACTGTATAAAGTGCATTTATTTAAGGCACCATTGTCCACTGCCTCACTTTATAATAAACCTGGGGTGCCAAAATTTCTAGAGAAACCTATAGAAATCCAGCCTATATGGCTGCACTGAATACATTTAATTTAATTTGAACAGTTCAGTCACCAAAGAAGCACACTAACATTTTTTTCAAGAATGTTCGTGTACCCAAGTGTGTACACGTTGATGAATGTGAAAATCCCTGGGCAGTTGGTTCTGATTCGACATGTCAAAAGTTACCTGCTCACTGATCAGCCATTGATCACCACCCAGCTGTCACAGTGCTGCCTGCTATGTTTTCATTGCAAAAGTAGTTAAAAAAAACTAGTTATTTGAATTCTAAAAGGAGCAGAAAATTTACTTTGGCAAAAGATTAATAACGGAGCCTAAGAGAAAAAAATCAAGGAAGAAAAGTATACAATGAGATATTATTATTTCTTATTTACAAAACAATTCTTATTTTGTGCATAATTTTTCTTATTCCTTTAATGTTTCTTCCCCTAAAAAAGCCAGCATTGCAGACATAGGCAAGGGAAAAAATATGCATGCAAATGCTTGTGAATATTCATTTTTTCCTTTAAGATTATGTTTATGAGTTCGCCAGCACTGCAGCTTTTGTATTAATCCTGTAGCAGATGCGGAAGAAGTTTGAATAGTTAATTGGGTTTTTTCTGTTACCTCAGGAATAGATCCGCTGTGGCTTTAATTGATGGTTCATTATCCTGTATTCTGTCATTCTGCTCGAATGGTTAGAGGATTGTGTACGAAAAAAAAAATATGTGAGATGGAATAATTAAAATGATGGGAATAGAGTAAAGCTTACCTAAGTCTTTTTTTTCTAGCAACTGGTCATTGCCTATGATCAGAATGAGATGCTACAATCACACATATCATATGATAAAGATTTCATATGGAACTTGCATGGGAAGGTGGATGACTTTTTTATACATTAGTAAACTTCAGCTCACCCAAAATGAGAAATTCTTCCTGATTTTTAAATGAAAATAATGAGCAGCCCATGCTTTCAGTTCAACTGGAGTGTAACTGCTGCAGAGGCAGACCCTGTGACTGCCAGGGGTGCCATGAACCTAGAACCCAATATGATGTGCAGATTACATATATATTATATATATATTTACAAAGTTTTGGGGACCTTAATATTTTTCTATAGTACTCAGCAACTTGAAGCACAAGCACTTTATTGTATTGGACTTTTATTTGGTTCATTGTTTAAGCCACCTTTTCATCAGTAATTTATTTAATTGGCAAAAACAAAATATTTTTCCATTTAATTAGTTAGTGTTGAGGTAATAAGTGTTGTGATGCTTCCCACTGGCAGCAGCAATTGGAAGGTTGTGTCAGCCCTTGTCCCTCAATTTACCCTCCTCAGGTGTAGAATTCCTCCTTCTCGGGGAAAAAAGACCCCTTTTTTACACAGTGTTACTGCTACAGGATGCACAGAGCTGTCATACACTTATAATAAGGCCGTATGCCTTATTACTAATAGAATGAAAAGATTTTTTGTTTTTTGCCTGGGCAGACATGATTGCCTTCTAAAGGTCAGTTAGGCAGTGGTGTTGCAGTTGAAAATAATGTTTGTAATTCTGGTGTTCATAATTGAGATGATGCTAATGGACTAATGTGTTTGCTGTATTCTCCAGTATCTGTTCCTGGTGCAGCAGGAGATGAAGGTTTCCCAGAAGAGCATGGGGGAGTTTTGCAGCTCTTTAAAGCAGTATTTAAAGAATGTGTCTAGAGATGGAGAGTGCTTCCAGTGAGTACAGAAAAACTATATGTAAAGCTATCTAAAATGAAATTTAGTAGCTACCCTAGAAATGGGGCACCTCTTTTACTGGCTTAGTGCCAGGGTGCAAGTAGACTGAAACTGAAAATAAGACTTCAACAGTCATTTCCATTATTTCATTTTGTGTAATGTTTTGTCCTATAGCACTCCCCCACATCATATCAGCCCCCATGCCCAAAAAGTGGTCCAAAACTGGTTAATTTTGCATTTTTTTAATTGCTCTGTTTTTCCTTTTATTCAGTGTAACTGCTGTCCACCTACCAGATGCAGTCACTTATATAGTTTATGAGTTTTGGGAGACAGAAGATGACTGGAAGAGGTTAGCCAAACATTAGCTTGGAAACTTCTTTGTTTTTCAGGCAATATGATAACATGATTGATGTGTGTGTGTGCATTTGTCTCTGTGGTGTTGTATGCCAAATCTGTGCAGTTTTGTTAATACAAAGTACTAAGTATTTCCCAGGACAGGAAGAATTTACTATTTATTTTCTCAGACACCTCCAGTGTGCGGCTTATAAATTATTTCAGCATGTCAAGGTGGACACCCTGCTCCAGCCGGAATCCATCTCCAGTGTTTCTGTGCCAGGTATGGAATGAGTGTTTTCATGGCTGTAGTGTTTGGAGGCTTTTCCTTTTGAAACTGGTCACCTTTAAATTACACATAAAGGGTTTATTCAATCTCAGACTCAGTAGCTTGTTGGCAAATGTAAGGTTAAAAATTATGTTGCCAAGTTATATCTGCTCTGGGACTTTGATCCTGCTTTGTATGCCCCCTTTTTACATAAGTTAAGTGGATAGAGCTTGTGCTCAACATGTTCCTATTCCTTTAATTAAAAATATATGTATGTTTTTGTTTATTTTTGCACTACGGAAAATTCTGAAATTGAACTTAAAGTCACAATCTTCTTCCTTCTGATATGTGCACAGTCAAAACAAATCACCTGTTCACTGAGAATCTCTCTGTATAAACAGAGTGTTACTGTCTGTATGGGGCAACTCATTATATAGAGGGCTTCTTAGTGAACTGAATTTGCTTTAAAGCAAGATGGGACTACTGTTGGAATTGAAACACAAATTGTAGAAAATTGTGGTAATATATTATTCAAAAATAAATGAAGGCAATTTGCATGGAACATTATGTTCAGACAAAGGTAAACATATTCTAATATTCTAATGCAGTAAAGTAAATTTTGTCTTAAATGAAATGTTATTACATTTCATTTAAGACAAAATTTACTTTACTGCATTGTGATAAGGATGGTATTCGTGCATGCAGATACATCAGTCACTGATTGCTTTCTTCTTTTTTATTTTTCAGCTGCTTGGTGCACCCTGAGCAGAGATTGATGGAGCCACCAATAACAACAGACCTAAGTGGACAATAGTGTCAATATTCTGCTGAGCCTCATGTCTCTGTCTGAATATAAGTCCCTGTAACCCCTGACCAGGATGAGTTTTTTCAGAGAAGTCTCAGATTCTCAGATTTCTCAATTGCTGTCTTTTTATTCCGAATGTGTTTGCTTGTTAGATAAAGGAAAAACCCAATGAAACCTCTCAAACCATAATTACTGCCTCATTAAAAGGCAATAAACAAAAAAAATAATAGTAAAAATAAGTAATAGTAAGTAAAAATGGTACAGGTGCAAAGTGTGAGGAGTCTAAATATGAAGACTTGCAAACCACTAGGGCAATCTTTAGAAGATCCTGGCCTTATGAAGCTATTGTAGAGACCCTCCTCAATCCAAACTATTTGGTTTGATTTCATTGTCATTGCATCATATACACCAATCTAGTAGATTCACTTTCATTATCATAAGTTTGCTTATATTTATATTGTTTTGTTTACTGCCAAAAAAAATAATATTCTGTCAGAATTGACAGAATGTCCTTAATTTGTCTGCAGCTGGATTGTTCAAAACTCAATTTCCATTAAAGGAGACGGAAAGGTAAAAACTAAGTAAGTTTTATCAGAAAGGTCTATGTAAACACAGCCATAAGCAGTCACAGAAACGCTGCACTGAGTTCTCTGTCAACATTTGTTGTGTCTGTTTTCCTCTGCCAGAGACACACAGCTCTCTCCTCTCTCCCCTCCTGCTCCCCCCTCCTTCAAGAATGCTAAGAACTCACTCCCATCCCTTAGGAATGTGGATCTGAGCCAATCAGCAGGAAACTTCCTCATAGTCTAACTAACCGAGCATGTACACTGGTCTGGGTCTCGGTGCAGGAGCGAGGCATTATCAGAACTTTCTTTACACAGCTCAGCGTTTTTTTTTCTGTTTGGCTTCTGATCATCCAAACAGGTGAAATATGAAGAGATTTAAGGGCACCATTGAGAGAACTGAAGGTATGCCTGCAGCTTGAGATTAACTCTTCATTAGCCTTTCCTTCTCCTTTACCAAAGTCTATCACTTTAGCATCTGCAACACACACTAGGATACTTAATTGGCTATAGGTTTTTCCCATTTTTTTCTTTGTTTGCAAAAAAGCATAAACTAGACATATGTGGCCCATTAGATCTGTTTAGTGTTTACCTCCTAATGATGCATGGCTTGATTAGATGTTCATTGCACTGGAAGCCTTAGTAGCTGTTTTTTTCTTTTTTTATATATATCCTAGGACTGAATGACATGCAGTAACTCCTCAGAATGTTAAATTTTTCAATGTAATGTTTGATATTGTATACTTCTATGTATACTGAAGTTTTAATGCAACACCTTGGAAATGCTATTTTAAAGGAAATATTTATTATAGGATATGTACAGCAGATACAAGTAATAAAACTCTTGAAACAGATTTGAGATTCAAACCAATTATAGAATTCATTTGCGATTTCCTGGATGAACTAAAGAGTTCAAAAAGAAACAGAGTACCCCTAAAATGGCTAAAGGAATATTAAAGACAGGGTTACAATATTGCATGAGAGTAGGTTGCTTTCAGACATTGCGTTATACTGTGATAGTAAATGGGGAGCATAACAACATAGGAAGCAGACCTAGCACTTCCCTCTTGGCCCAACACTGCTTTGGACAACTAAATACAATAATATCCCATTTAAGCACTGGAGACCAAAACTCCACAGTATATTCTAGATGCTCTGTAAAGTGGAAAAAAGCCCCCCTCCTGCTGGGAATCTATGCTCTTTTAATACAGCTCAAAACTTGTTTGCCTTAGCCTCCCAGATAGCCAGTTTTTCCATATCCTACTGCGTGGATGGCACATCCTGGAAGGAATTAATTGGGTTGCATAGTTTTGTTTCATCTGCAAATAATGATACATTGCTTACAGTGTAAACCTTCAAGTCAATGACAAACAAATTAAAGTGCACACAAAACAGAACCCTGTAGCGCCAAACTCCAAGAAGAGAATGTAACATTGATGACCATTCTTGAAACATGATTGTTTAGCTAGTTTCCCATTCATCTACAAACAAACTTAACAAAATCAAGTAGTCATTTACATGGCACTCTAGTAGAGTGATGGCACATGGTAGCTGAGATTAACCACAGGTGACTAAACTCCCTGTGAATGATCACTCTTAAAAGACAAAATCCAAATTGATTACATCTACTGCAACCCCACTGTCCAACTTCCTTCTTAATTCATCATAAAAAATTTCAATGTTTGGCTTGATCTGTCCTTCATAAAGCCATGCTTAATACTAATTTTAATGCCATCCTCTAGAATCTAGAACATAATCTTGAATGTGATCCCTTAACAAACCTTTAACTTTCCTTTCACAAATGTCAACCTTACAGCCTATAATTGCCAGGCTGAGTTCCTTATCCCTTTTTAAATATTGAAATTACATTGCCATTTTCTACACTCTATGTCTTCTGATGAAACAGAGTTGGAGTAAATTAGAAAAAGGGCCTGGCTAAAACTGAACGAAGCTCTTAAAGCGTGTATTCTATCAGGCCCTGATACCTCGTTCAGATTAACGACTTGGGCAAGTTTTAGCTGCTGAATAGAAAAATTTGTGACTTTTAGCGCTAAAAATCCAAATTTGAAAAAAAGAAAATCCAAGCGTTAGAAAACCTGTTGAAATTCTGACTCCTGAATTAAACAAAGGAACAGATTAAGTACACTTCCTTTTTTTGAGTCCTTCGAAATTATTTCAACTTTTTTATGGTGCTACAGGCACACAATCTCGAACATTTTAAAGCTTGTTTCAGGTATTGTGTTTCCCATGGATAACTAAGGGAAAGTGTGTCAGAGAAGGAGCTTTCTGAATTACACCTTTTTTCTGATGCCAGAAGCACCCCAAAGTGACATCAGCCTTAAATTCTGAGTAACCTCTATGCAAGAAGTTGATAATCAATCAATGTAAGGTACAGATTGCCTGAATTAAAAGAGAAGGAAAGGCTAAGTTACTTGGGGGTGCCAAAATCTTTGGCAACCCCAAGTGACTTTAATCGCTTAGCTTTTACCCCAGGCTGGTGCCACTGTTAGGAGAAAACTACACCAGCCCGGGGTACGTGCAGTGAGCCCTTCCTTCTGTGTCAAAATCCGTGGGCCAGTGCATGCACAGTAGAGTGAAAAGCCAACTTTTTTTTTGTTAAAATTCACCCTTTCACTCTACTGCACAAACGCGCGAAGAAGGAAGAGGACAGGGCCACCAGGGCAAAAGGTAAGCAATTAAAGTCACTTGGGGGTGCCTAACATTTTGGCACCCCCAAGTGACTTAGCCTTTCCTTCTCCTTTAAAAGAGCACATTTAAAATTCTCTCCCGCTTGAGGTACCGGCACTCCTGATAGAGGAAACCCCCTTCTAAGCGCTGTGCCACCCTGCATCACGTGTCCATGTTGGGGCACACACGTTCATAATGAGAGTGCCTTAGCTCGTTTGCAAAGTAGGATTCACTTTCCATCCCCCAATTTCTGACTTGGCACATGCTAAAAAAAATCCTTGTATGCACCAAGTCTTAACTTACACAAAGGATGCTTTGTGGACAGCCTAGAGTATTGTTACTTTAGTTGTAGTAGAGGCATACTGGATGCCGTGGTCCTCACAATTCTTTAGGGTCAGTCTTCTGGTGCACTGAAAATTACTTCTAACTAACTTTAGATGAGCACTCCAGTATCAAATGGTCATGGTTAAAAAAAAGTTACATTTAGGGGCAGATCTATCAAGATGTGAGTTCAGAGCTTAATACATAAAAACTCACCCTCGTTCTATTCATTCCTATGGGGTTTTTTAGAAGTGTATTTATCAAAAAGTGAGTTCTAACTTTCACTCATTGATAAATACACTTCTTAAAAACCCCATAGGAATGAATAGAATGTGGGTGAGTTATTATGTATTAAGCTCTGAACTCACATCTGCCTCTTAGTGTCTGCCAGCACGTAATCATAGGCCTATTATTACGTGTCAGCAGACACAAAAGTTGTCAGAATTTTTGTGAAATAAAGCTTCTTCTTTAACCATGACCATTGCATCCTGGAGTACATGCTCATGTAAAGATATTGTGCCTTTAACTGCTGGCCTTGCTACGGGTCTGGGGCACTGCACTCAGACCACTGAAATAGCATGGTGAGTGGCCATATGAACATATTGTTTATATATGAATAGGGAAAAGAAGGGCTTCCCTTAAACGGACCAGACCTTGAAAGTGGTGAGCGTGGTCTTTTGAAGACTCCTTTTGAACTGGTTTAAAAAGGGAAATACAAGGACTCTAAATAGTGGTTGAAGCAGAGACGAAAGTTCCTGTGAGGAACTGAAACGTTGGATTAATAAAAAAACCATGTAAGGCTACTTTTTTGTTAACCTTTTCTTTGCTGATTGCTTATTGAAAAGTCCTTTGAGTGCTGGGCATTACTGCATCTACAGTTTGTATATTTTCTTTTGACCATAGCACCAAGGCTTTTAACTGCATTTTTGTGGTATGCTATCCTTGTTGGAACTTCTCAATAAACACCATATTAATGCTATAAGTCCTGTGAGTGTGGATCTCTTCATTGCTGTATGTAATTCTTCACCTGGACCTGCACCCAGGCTATTGTGACCAGATTGATGTGAGTGCCGGCTCTCTCCTGATGTGTGTGTGGGTGGGTGTGTGTATGCGTGTATATATTACATACAGAACGAAGAGATCCGCACTCACAGCACTTATAGCATTAATATGGTGTTTATTGAGAAGACTAACGTTTCGGTTATATCACTAGCCTTTTTCAAAGTGACTCACACAGAAAAACCAGTGTCTAATAAAAATTCAGTGGCGGCAAAAGTGGGGAATGACGTCATCAACACGTCAATCATTAGGGAAAACACCAAAGATGTGAATAAACAACAGAATTTGCAAAAAAATTTAAATAAAAGGGAATACATACACAGAAAATATGGCATATAACTATATACAGGAGATTCTGAAGCAATTGTGTCTCAAAATTGTATTCTGACACGGCAGTTAACTGTAACAAAACAAAGCCCAACTCGTGAAAGAAATATCAGCTACATCATCATAGATTTGTTACAAAGTTAGTCAGGTACCTTAGAGCCAGTGAAGGAATAGGCAATTCACACTAGGCTTATGTTGCAATAATTAGGAGTGGCTACATTGTATTAAGGACTTACTGTTACAAATGCTAAATCCAATGTTGTATCTCCTGTGTCAGGGAGAGGCAGGAGTTGCAGGGCAAGAACTGCTATTCAAAGGGGGCCCAACTGCTTACTACTCCAAGGGAAAGCGTGTCTGTAAGGTGAGCCTTGCCATGGCAATGTCTATACATTGCTATGGCCAAGAGTCTGGTGTGGCAAGGTTGTAATGCCAGGTTGCCAAAGGTAAAAAATAAAAAAAGCGAAACTGGGACTTTCCCAATTAATATTCTGTAACTGATAACTCAATAACCACTAGAGTTACAGAAGCTTCCCTAAACTTAGAGACTCCCACCTAATGATCAATTGTGCTCATAACCATATCATTTTGGGGAACAGTGTAGAAAAAGGAACCTTACTTATGCTTTACCAGGGTACTGTTAGAAGAAAGATAGAAAAGAGAAGATGAATTAAGACATACAGGTATACCACCCAGAACAGCAAGTGTTGCACAGCAAGGGTTCATAGTCCACAGGAGCAAGAGATGGTGGTATATAGGGTTGTCCATAATCCACATAAGTTAATTTACGTGGTAAGTTAAGGGACGTATAAAGAGGGTAGGACACGGTTCACCAAATTATGCCACGAGAGATACAGGAGAATCCAGACCAAGGACCAGAAATAGATATATAAGGCAATGGTCACATCTCTGCATATAATTTAAATAAACCATTAAACCAATGCATCGTGTTTGAATTATTGAAAGCATTTGAAGCCACTGAGTTAACATTGGTAAAGTTAGTTTGTGCGGACAGAAGGCGCTGGATTCTGGGAAGGGTCCACCACCTGTTGAGCCCATTAGGGCTGATGTCAGGGGTAAAGGACACACAGCCCATCCAATAGCACACCTTTGTGTGTAAGGGAGGTATATATAGGGGTGCTAACCCCCCCCCCCATAGTAGAAGGGGTAGTTCATATCATTATTACCCTAAACCTGTAATGCTCTATCTAGAGACTTTGTACTTATAGTGCTTCATTGGAGACATAGTCCCCATGTAATGCTCAACACTCCGCCGTTGTTTGAGGGGGTAGTCCCCTGAATCTCATTTCCAAGATAAAATGCTGAAGTCCAAGTATTTATTATTTCTTAATCTAGGATATATAAGCGTATTTTCATTTTTATTGCTTCAAATTGGCAATGCCTTGGTGTTGGCATGTAAGGTTCTTAATAAGGGGGGTGAAAAATAAATCTTAAAGTGGACCTGTCACCCAGACATAAAAATCTGTATAATAAAAGCCCTTTTCAAATTAAACAAGACACCCAAATTCATTTTTTTATTACCACATCCATACCCATTATAAAAGCATTTAAAAATCCCAGCTGTCAATCATATATTGCCTGCCCCGCCTCTACGCCTTAGGCATAGAGGTGGGGCAGAGAGATACTTTCACTTTCAATTCAGAACTTCTTAGATGTTGCTGCCCTCCTCACATTCCACCTCCCTCCTCACCATGTCATTTTGTAACCAGTGTAACATCAGGTCCCCCCATACTGGCACAGAAACAAGATTTTGGCAGGATTCAATGCCTGCTTTGATAACAGTGTACACAAAATGGTGTCTGCCTACTTGCTGCAATTGTGAATTCCAAGGCTGAAGAAAATAAGATTAAAATAATTTATATAGTGTAAGTCAGTGCTGTCCAACTTCTGTTGTACCGAGGGCCGGAATTTTTCCGACCTATGTGGTGGAGGGCCGATAATGGAAGCCAGTTTTGACCACTCCCCTTTTTGAAACCGCACCCACTTGAAACCACACCCATGTTATCACATGACCATACCCATATTAATGGTTGTAGTACAGCAAAAACCTGCCATACTCTGCCTGCCCTACCCTGCCTGTGTGCCATACTCTGCCTGCCCTACCCTGCCTTTGTGTGTACCATACTCTGCCTTCCCTACCCTGCCTGTGTGTGCCATACTTTGCCTGTCCTACCCTGCCTGCGTGCCATACTTTCACTGTGTGTGCCATTCTTGGCTGGTTTGTGCCATACTTGGCCTGTGTGTGCCATACTCTGCCTGCCCTACCCTGCCTGTGTGTGCCATACTCTGCCTGCCCTACCCTGCCTGCGTGTGCCATACTTTCACTGTGTGTGCCATTCTTGGCTGGTTTGTGCCAAACTTGGCCTGTGTGTGCCATACTCTGCCTGCCCTACTCTGCCTGTGTGTGCCATACTCTGCCTTTCCTACCCTGCCTGTGTGTGCCATACTCTGCTTGCCCTATGCTGCCTGTGTGTATGGCACACACAGGCAGCCTACAGTGACACAATGCTGGCACTGCTCCTACAGTCTGCACAATAACTATATATTAAAAAACTTTTTAATTGCAGTACCACCTCAGTATATGTTCTTTTTGTAGTATGCAGGGATTATTTGTGGGTTTCTACTGCTGCTGAGGTGTGAACAGGGGAACAATGGGGGTGATTACAGCCTGAGCCTGAGGTGTGAACACTGCAGGGGGTGAACAATACAGAGATTAAAAGGTGTGAACAGTACAGGGGATTACATATTTAAACAATACAGCCTGATTACAGGCTGAATCTGAGGTGAGAACCATGCAAGGGGGCAGTTAATCACAGTACTGATACCATTTAAAGCTTACAAAAAGGTAAGCCATCAAAGCAGCCACACAGAGGGGGGTCGCGGGCCGCATGCGGCCCGCGGGCCGCCAGTTGGACAGCACTGGTGTAAGTGATGCTTATTTTGCTTGACAAACACAATAGAAAACAATTTGGAATTATTTCTTAAGGTGACAGGTCCCCTTTAAGTCAGGGATCCAAGGCAAATGCTTCTTTGGCCTACTCAAACACTGGTCTGTTTTGTCTTTTTCTTATTTTATAAGCCTTGCCACTGAGGGCATTACTCATACTATACTATAGTAGTTGAAAAAAGAAATACTGGACAGTGTCCTTAAAATGAGACAGTGGTGAAATAAAATCATTTATTAGTACAATACAATGTTAAAAACATCAAATTAAATAAAGTTTAAAAATGGTTCTGCCATAGTAATCTCTCAGAACTTGGCTATAATTTCCATGACTGCAATAGTTGTGCTTTGCCCAAAGACAAAAGCTCCACAGACCACAGAGATAGCACCCCAGGCAGTCAGGCAAGACCTACAAACAGGACAGAATAAACAAGAAATCATTTTCATTGTTTGTATTCACACTTTTATTATTTTGAGGTATAGGGATACTGTCACCATAAATAAGAACTTTTCATTGTAAATATTTAATATTGTGTAAAGAGCATGTAAAAACATTTTTTTTTTAATTTAAAATTGATTTGATGATCTAGGAAAGCTAAGAAAGCTTTAAACAATGTAAATATATACAAGTCCTTACCGGCTTAAATATGAACAGTGAAATTAATTTTGAGCCTAATAAAAAGGGCTTTGAAACTATAAATTATCAGTTGGATTTCCCCAGAAAGCATATTCCCTGAACTATAATTGAAACAGAAACAATGATTCTAGAAAGCATATCTGAAGCATCTCTGAGTCCATCAATATCACAGACTCCTACCAGGGGACGGACTTACACCCAGTAAATTGGATGCTAACAGCAATTTCATCACATTTTAGAAGTGATGCAATACAACTCACACCTGATTTGTGATCCCGCACAATTATACCACCCATGAACAATTGTGGCTGGCACAAGTTCTTCCATCCCTGCAATCATGCTAGAATTCAGGGATAATCCCTTCATTGCCATCAGAAAACATGGCAAATTTAGTGTAAAAACTACTACACCTTGCACACAGCAACTTAACCCCATTCCCTTTGACTCCACCTATAATCTGCTAACTCACTGAACACCCTAGGGCCTAGGCCAACGTATTTTGTTGGCTAGAGATTGTATGTTGGCACCTCCAACATGTTGGAGGCTTTCAAAATTTTCTGTAGAAGGGGTTAATAAAATGAATATCATAGATATTTAGTGGGTCTTGGAAGAATGGATTTACATCACTGCAGCCTGAGGAGTCCTAATAGTAAAGATAAATTGCAGAATAAAAACACTTTACACAGAAGATTTCACTTACTTTGCTTTTGTATTCATTGGTTCCGATTCCACTGCACAAACCAAGCACAGACCTGAAAGATGAATGAAATTTGAGGCAAGACACAGTGTGTTTTTGTGCAACAGGGCAGTATTCGGCTGGACATATCCGTTATATAGCATTTATATTTCAGAAGTGTAGATAAGTCTCATGGGGTATGGAAAGGTCTGCAGTCATTCAAACACCATTCCCAGAAAGTACAGACTCAAGTGCTTAAGCAGTAAGGGAGCACTAGCATTCCCCTTAGTGCTCTTGCAAGAAGCACTTACGTTGCGTTTGGGGTCTGGCTAGCTCTCTATTGGGTGCGCAAGGCAGCCCTGTTCTTACTGCCTTCCCAAGAGCAGGAGAAAAATACAGGTCTCTGTTGTGACTTGTGCCCATTCGCACATATGAAGTGACAAAAAAGTTTTGGGGGGCACCCATTGCCTCCTTCCTTAATTCCCCATGAGTATAGTGCTGCTGAAAGCAGGCAGCATGGAATACATAAGGGAACAGGCAGGTCTTGGCTTTCCATCTTTGAGGGAGGAGGTCTGCAGCAATTGAGAATAGCACAGGTTGCAAGTGTGCAAACAACATGGCAGCTTGTGCCAATTTCTAGCACCCCTCATAAGTGACAGCCTGAACATGTGTGTTATTTGTGAAGTGATTATTAGTACTATAATATTAATATTAGAGTTCGATTGTTCAACAAATGCAAACCTGGAAATATGAAGATGAAGAAGGCGCTAATCCCTCCGATGACAGAAATCACCTCACTGATGTCAGGCACAAACAGGGCGATGAGCAAAGTGACAAGAATCCACAGCACTGTTATTACAACACGAACACACCTCTCATATGTCAGCGTTACAAACAAAGACTTTTCTCTGTGGTTCAACCAGGCTTCTTGTATGACACACCTGAGGATGGAATGCCCAGAGAAATTGCAACTGATAAAGGCAGAGGTCAAGTAGATTTCTTTTATTTATTTTGCATACAAAGCCTTATATGAATAAATTGTGGTTTTAATTACAGGGAACCCTTCAGCTCAAACCTTAAGGCTTCAGTTCTCTGAAGTCACACAAAGTGGCTTCAGAAAGCTGAAGCAATGCATAGGCCTTTCCACCAGTGATTCCCTTTGTTGCCGGTGGAAATGCATTTTGGAGAGATTGCAGGCAAGTAAATCTCTCTGCGGGACATTAGCCTAAGAATAAAATGCAGACCAGGTCATAGACTGGCACGAATATGTTCATTGATGCACACAAAAGGGAACTACATCATTTTGGTGTATTTGTTGGTAAAAAAAGAAAATTGTTTGTCCCACTGAAGGAAGAACATAATAGGACTGCAGTGCAGTATTATTATTATCATCATCAACATTTATTTATAAAGCGCCAACATATTCCGCAGCGATGTACAATAAGTGGGTTTCATACATTGGACATACAGATTAACATATAAAGCAATCAATAACCGATACAAGAGGTGAAGAGAGCCCTGCCCAAAAGGAGGAAGGGTTGAGACACAAGGGGGCTGATTTACTAACCCACGAATCCGACCCGAATTGGAAAAGTTCCGACTTGAAAACGAACATTTCGCGACTTTTTCGTATGTTTTGCGATTTTTTCGGATTCTTTACGAATTTTTCGTTACCAATACGATTTTTGCGTAAAAACGCGAGTTTTTCGTATCCATTACGAAAGTTGCGTAAAAAGTTGCGCATTTTTCGTAGCGTTAAAACTTACGCGAAAAATGCGCAACTTTTCGCGTAAGTTTTAACGCTACGAAAAATGCGCAACTTTCGTAATGGATACGAAAAACTCGTAAAGAATCCGAAAAAATCGCAAAACATACGAAAAAATCGCAAAACATACGAAAAAATCGCAAAATACCGATCATTACGAAAAAAACGCAATCGGACTCATTTCGACCCGTTCGTGGGTAAGTAAATCAGCCCCAAGGTGTGGGTATCAATTAAAACAAGCCCCTGTCCTTACCAATTGCCTTAGGGCCTAAATTAAGTGCTGGATGGGGACACCTACATGCCTCAGACCCTTTATGAATGCAGCACTGCTGGACAAATTGGGGAAACTTTAATTTCAGGTCCCATTTCTTATGGGAGCAAAGTGCAAAGAAAAGGTGGATTGCAATCTGCCTAGCCCATTGTAAATATATTCCAAAGCCTCATAGTAAATGACCTTCACTGTCTGTCATAGCCAGTTAAACACACTGGTTGCAGTTTCTTCATTTTACTTGTACCTTATTGAACTTGGCATACCCTAGAGCAGGGGTCCCCAACCTTTCTTACTCATGAGCCACAGGCAAATGTAAAAAGACTTGGAGAGCAACACAAAGCACCATCAAAGTCACTGGAGGTGCCAAATAAGGGCTGTGAGGTATTAGGTAGCCGCTATGCACATTATCAGCTTACAGGAGGCTTTATTTGATAGTAAATCTTGATTTTATTCAACCAAAACATGCCCCCAAGTCAGGAATTCAAAAATAACACTGAGAGCAACATCCAAGGGGTTGGTGAGCAACATGTTGCTCCAGAGCCACTGGTTGAGGGTTTACTGCTGTAGAGGAACCAATACTTTCATAACATACTTCATAACAAGCAAAAGATTCTTGCAGACACTATGTATAGCTGTTACCTTCCCAGCAGCAGGATAATTGGATATATTGTGATGATAGAGATAGTGAATAGCAGCCTAGCTATTATTACAGCAACATCATTCCCCGGATAAGACATGAGGATATCAGCTGCTACTGCTTCTCCAAATGTTAGAGATCCATAGATACCTGCATTAAAATAATGGACAGAACAACAGAGTTATTTGTTCTAAAAGAAAATGTTGTAATAAAATTAGAGGGCTTGTTTAATGTCATAGGTGCTAAATTGCAAACTTTTGACTGTTTGCTATAGACAACTGCATCTGCAATCCGACAGCTAGTGTGACAGTGATGCTTTCAGACCTGTCCTTTAGCTAAACAACCCAATTGTTGATGTAATTCATAAATGGGTCAATCGGGTTGGTAGAAATTTAATGTTTCAGAGTCTTGCTCAGATCCTTATATCAGACACCATAATAAAATAAAGCAATGTTGAATGCTTAGTTTCTGTCCAGCATGGGACAACCAGCTTTGGAAGAGTCAGTACCAGATGGAAACAATCTTGAAAGCAAACTCTGGTAACTTAAAAGGCAATGATACATAGGGTGTTTTGGAGTCCATGTTAAATAGTAAGCGGCAAAACTTCCCAAAATACCTTTTTTATTGCCAGTAGTACAAATCACAGTGGGTATTGTCAGTATAATCACCCCAAAATGGCACCAATGAAATTTCATACCTGGTGTTGCCAATCAAGATTTAACGCCGGCAGCAATATGCCCTTGCATGTCAAAGCTGATCTTTGTTTTGTTTTTTTTTACCAAAAATTCAGCTCTTTTTGTGCATTTGAGATATTACCCCCTCAACCTGGTCTAAGTGCAGGAAAGTTGAGAGTGAGGGGCAGCATCAGTTGGCCGCCCTGGCAGCATTTGGACCAGGAACTCTCCTGCCAATTTAACAATAATGACTAATTGGAAGTTAAAAAAACAATGAAAAACATTGTGTGTTGCAAGGGTCACCATCATGTCACACTAATCATACCAAACAGATTACACATGGATAAGCAGTCACCTACCTGTGAATGAGTAAATTAGCAAGCAGATTAGCATTGAAACCACTGAAACTGCTGCCCAGTTGGACAAACATTTGTTTTTCATGCTGGAGTAAATTGTTACGCATGCTTCATGGCACTGCAAGGAAAATACAGTTATAGGTCAAACAAATAATGTACAATACACTCTACTGTAGAAACATGGAAAGCCAACCATGCCCCAAGTCCTATTGTACAGAGACCTCAAACTCTTCCTTTCCATATGTTCTTAAACATATTAGGCATCCTGAAGTAACTCTGAATCAAAGTTACTGCTTGAGAAAAGCTAGAATTATGGGGGGGGGGGGGGGGGAAAGAGGGGTCATGTACTCGATGAGTACACTCAATGTGTAGTGTAATAATGCTTCAATACCCAATAGCCTTTTTGACATATTGACTATAGAAAAGTAGGGTAATTGATAAATCTTGGTCAATTGGTCTTCATTTTTAATTTTGGATTGTTTTTAAATTGTTTTCTCCATATAAACAATAAAAATGTATTACAGTCCCTGAGTTATATTGTCTACAGTGATGTGGTTTAGTGTTTTACATGTTTTGGACCAATTACTGGTATTTCCACGTTAGTGCACCATAGTATTTTGAAAAGATGATGTCATACAAAGAAGTCTGCAGGGCTCTTTTGCAGACTGGGGGCCATAAAAATCCTGCGGAAGGTCATGTCTGACCAAACAAGCCAGACGACTCTGGTCTACACTACACTAAGGGGCATATTTAGTATGCTGTGTAAAAAACGGCGGGAAAATTCGCCACACCTCGCCAGGCTTCAGCGTGTAAAAATGGCGTAAAAACAGCGTAATTGTTTGCGTTTTTTCTTCCACTGGAACTTATGGAAAATAACGGCGTAATATCTGGCGTTCAGATGGCAATCTTTTCCATTTATTTTACACAGCTTTTTACTCTGTTTTTTCGGCGAATTAGTTTTACACAGCATAATAAATATGCCTCTAAACGTTAATTGTAGAGAATTCATAACCAGCTTATATTTAGACATATATTTTTTTCTATATTATGGGCTACTGAATTTCTATATTTAATTTGAAAATAGTTACCTGAAAGCCAAAGCAGATAGTAGGAACAACACTGAACATAGAGGCCCAGGATGCAGCACTATAAAAGAAAACCAGTTTTAATGTACTGTATATAGTTCTCCTTTGTTATCACTTGTCTGTTTCTGTTGAAGCGGGACATCAGCCTAAAGCTGGCCATACACGCACCGATAATATCATACGAAACTTTGTTTCGTACGATATTCGGTGCGTGTATGGCAAGTCGTCGAGTCGATCGGGCCACTTAAAAGATTTTGATCGGGCGCCATAGAAGGCGCCTGACCAAAATCTGCCTTCAGCGCTGAATCGGCAGAAGGAGGTAGAAATCCCATTGTTTCTACCTCCTTATCTGCCGGTTTCAGCCCTGAAGGTTAGTGGCGGATCTGACGATCTTTCGTGCGACCATCGCAGATCGCCACGTGTGTCGCCACCTTAAGAGATATAATGCCAAGGACCAGATACCAAACTGACTAAATGGGGTATCACAAGCCCTTTAGAGTAATGACTCATGGAAAGAGTTGTCACCCATGTAAAAAATTTGCTGCCACGGGTGACAAATGGCCCTGAAAGTGCCTTGCCCTTCACTAACATTGTAATCGCTGCAAATGATTAACATTACTCATGGCAATTCAGCTTAGTCGCGGGGAAATGCCTGCTTTTGTATTTTCCCGTGGTTAAGATGAATTGGCAATAATGTAAATCACTTGCACCAATTACAATGTTATGAAGGGCAAGGCATTTTTGGGGAAATTTGTCGCCCGCAGTAGCAAATTTACAAATCCTCCCATGTATTATTGCCCTTATAAAGAGGCAGAATTATCTAATAAAAGTATGTAACCCTTTTTCAGGGTAGTATCCTGCTGTATCTAGTTGCTTAACCTAGTAATACTGGTAGGTAATAAGGTATTTTTTGTACTTATTGGAAATAGGGCGAACATATAAATATTTCCTCTAGTTTAAATAACCCTTGCTTCTATGAAGGCATTAGGTCAGTAGGGGCTGCCAAGGAACTTTAATGACAGCAGAAAAAAGACTAGGTATAAAAACATCACAGCCCTTTCAATATTGCTTTCTAATTTGAGAGAGATTCTGTCATAGGTGGAGGGTGATTTTTTTTTTGTTTGGGGAGGCTAAAGATGGCACACCTGGAAATTATAAGTTTTTTTGGCATTTTCTGAAAGGGCGTAAGATTATTTTTGTTGGTGCCTCATGGGCACACTTACAGGGCAAGCAAAATGTGCCACATAAGGCTACAAAATATCTATGCTTGTCGACCTGCTATAGACAAGCAGCATGTTCTGTAGGTGTTGGCTGTGTGTGAACGGATATTTAAAATAAGACCCATATTGTTTGAGACCAAGCAGAATTTCACAAGCCCAAAGTAAACCACGGCGCTTACTATAGCCCACCTGGCATTTGTCAGAATATCCAGATTGCTACTCCAGGCCTGGTACTGGTTTATTATATAGTGGGAAGCAGCTGATGAGGACACCTCAAGCAAATGATATATACAGAAAAACAGCGGATACGGGGACCACACACTTGTTGTAAAGAGAGAATTTAGAACTGGCACCTCAGAGCATGTTACCCAGTGAGAGATTATGGATACTGGCACCCCAAGCATGTTATCCAGTGAGACTGTGGATACTGGCACCCAAAACATGTTATTCAGTAAGAGACTGTGGATACTGGCACCCCAAGCATGTTACACAGTGATAGACAGCGAGTACTGGCACCCCAAGCACATACAGTGACCGATCCCCCAAGAGTATGATCACAGCGCAATTCTGAAAAAAAATAGTACTCTACTCACATTCTATTTTGTTGCTCAGTGCTTTTGTATTATTTTCCTTCTATTTCCCAATATTCTCTCCTGCTTTCCTTTCCTTTCATTTTACTTTTTCCCGTTTTTTTCTCTTATTCTTTTCATTCTTTCATGTTTCCCACTCCTCTCAAATCTAACTGTATATCAGTCACCTTTCCTTAATCCATACCATAAATTCATATTTTCTGTAAATTCCAATTTTTCCTTAAAATTTTTATCTTATTCCATTTTTTTTTTAATACTTTTTTCTGTCCTTTTTGTTGTTACTGCCTTACTAAGCTGCTGTGCAACAAAGGTTTCTAGGTGGGTGAAGGGGTGTTTGGATAGCAGCAGGTAAGTTGACCTATTTGGAGGTATGGCAGATACAGCAGTGGCTGGCTTATTTAAACCTTCAGTGATCAGAGGTTACTATGTTGTTTCTCGTCTGCTACAGATAAGGTGCTGCAGCTATTGTGGAAAGTTTTCCCCAGTACAGGAAGCAGTACAGGGAGTAGAATTTGGATTGGCTGAACGGAGGTTTAAAGTTTGCCCTCCAGCCAATTAGATTCCCTGCAACCGAACTGTGCCGTAAATCTTAAAGGATAAGCAGCACTTGTGGAGAAAGATACTTAATCTGTTGCCACAGATGTTTAAAGCAGCCTGACACTGCAGTAACTGTCCAACCACTTGGTCTCTGGCACAATCAACTACACAATCTCTCTCTGGCACAATCAACTACCAGTAGCACCCGCTGGGTGTCAGGGTGGTTTCCTTAATAAAAATCTGCATGTGGATTCTGTTATGATTTTTATGGTGTACTTATTATTTCTAAATTACACTGTTGACATAACAAATAATTCACTCTATAATTTAAAATGTTATTCTTAAACCAACAAATGTATGTTTTTGTTGTTGTAATATTGATGTGCAGGCAGCCATGTCAGAGCATTGTGCCCGATTGTGAGCTTTCAGAAGAAGCCAGCGCAACACATAAAAACTGGCCGGACTTGGATATTTTACTATTGAGTGCTGTTATCATATCCACCTTTAGGGCTCTGGCACACGGGGGAGATTAGTCGCCCGCGATTAACTCCCTGTTCGCGGGCGACTAATCTCCCCCGTGTGCCAGAGCCCTTAGCAATACAGGTAATGGCTTGCTACCTTCCCATTGTTCTGCTGATCGGCTGCTGGAGGAGGGGGGGGGGTGATATCACTCCAACTTGCAGCGCAGGAGTTTATCAGAGCACAAGTCACTTGACTGTGGCAGCCTGGGAAATGAAAAATATAGCTAGCCCCATGTGAAATTTCAAAATTAAAATATAAAAAGAATCTAATTGTGCTTTTAAAAAACAGATTTCAAAGCAGGTTTTTCCCATGACAGTATTCCTTTAACTAAAAGAAACCCAAGTACACATTGGATCTTACAGACTGCATTCATACAATTGACTAAATCCTGGGAAACAAACACTTGTAACCAGTCTGGTCATTTTTGTAGTACTATATGGTTGTGCCGTTCTTATTTTCTACTTACTAACATATAACCTAAAAAGAGGTATTCCTTTATATGAAACTACATAAATCAACAGAGATGCGAAAATTAGCAATCAGAAGGCTTTAAATAGCTACTAGAGTAGCTTCATTTTATAATACATAATTTACATTTTATTTGCTAAACAAAAAATAATAGCAGTTAATAATAAACACATTTATCCCATAACTCTAGTAACAGATATAGAAAATAGAAAGAAGTGTGGTCTTTTCTGAAAAACCCTTTACTCACTTTACTCACTAAATCATTTACTCACTTGGATGAAAATTCGTGCTTTATTAAAACTGGATGTTCCATCACATAATACTTTATGATAATCATTACTGTCAGGTAACAAGCAGCCAGGGTTCCCAGAATACTGTAAACATAAAATAGTGGTTGGTCATAGGCATTAATAATACAGTAATAAAATGTGGTTGTACAAAAAAAAAAAAAGGAATGAGCATTTTCCCATGGCAGAGCATTTTCCATTAGGTGAGGTTGGGGAAAAAAAAAAAGTGCAACCTACCCAAATTCTCTTATTTATTTGATTGGCAAGAGGTAGCATTTTACAATAGCCTCAATATTTTGAGGGAAATGACCCTTGACCACACCAGTGTTTCTTTACTTTCATGAATGTTAGGTAAAACATATTAGCATAGCTTTTTTTCTCCACAGAAACCAATTATCTATTCTATCTATCATAGCAGCACTTAATAATCGAAAAATAATGAGCAAATTAAATAAAAAGCGGTCTACCATTCCTTCAGGGCTGGGGCTGTCCTTATGTTTACCATGGGCATCACTGGGAAGTGGTAAAAGTCACCCAGAAAAGGGCATTTTCCTGGAAAGGTGAGAAGTATAGGTCCGGGGTGACCCATTGTGCCTCTTATGCTTGTCAACAGAGAGTGACCCAAAACAAGACTTCACAGTTATAATCTTCACTGCAAGCAGTACCAATCAAATTACAATGTATTCTACAGCTTTTTATGATGTGTGTGTACATCATTTATGTTGTCACAGGCAGGTATGCAGTAACTGATTGCATGGCCAAATTAGACCGTGCAGTACATTTTGCCTTATCAGGTAGTATATTTTTAATTATTCCAATATTACCTTGTATATTTCTGGAAACTGATCTCTTTAGGGATGGATAGGGGAAGAATGATAACCAGACAAAGAACAGTAATTGCAAAGCGTGGGTCCATGTACCATGATTGAGATACCTCACTCATTGCATACAAGGTATTGTTTGAGTGTATAGAGTCGCACACTAGAAAGGAGACAAAATAACAAAAAATAGAACAGTTTTATAAAGCCCCCAAAACAGATGTAACAATTTGTTATTATACAGCCTCATCAACCACAATAAATTAAATAAATTATTGCATTTTCAGTTCCTGCTGCGAGTAAAAAGTACATTGACTTATGGCAAATTGCACATTAAAGGACATGTAAAACC
Source organism: Xenopus tropicalis (assembly GCF_000004195.4). NCBI lineage: Eukaryota > Metazoa > Chordata > Amphibia > Anura > Pipidae > Xenopus > Xenopus tropicalis. The sequence goes on from NC_030680.2 coordinate 48,328,550, forward strand.
AACATTTTTCTACCATGTATACAATTTGGGCACATCTCCCCCACCCAAACCACACCATTTGTACTGCAAATATCCCCTCTGTTCGCCAGCATCATCACCTTTTCCTAAAACAAATAGCAGCTTTGACCTGGCAGCCATTTTCCCTCTTACATCATCAGTGACATTTACATTTGCAAAAAGCACATGCTCACTATAAAGGTCACACAACGAAGATTGCAGGTTTACACAGGCAGAACTTAATTTGATACAAAGCCCTGCTTGGATAGTACCCTGTAATGGTTAAGCTGAGCTCAAGAGAAGAGATTAGGGGAAAAAACATGTTTCTATGGCAGAGTGCACAGCTAGAGCACAGTTTCAATGAAAACTAGCAGTGCTATCTCTTCATTAGCAGCTAGAATGTAGGGCAGTGATCCCCAACCAGTGGCTCCGGGGCAACATGTTGCTCCCTAACCCCTTGGATGTTGCTCTCAGTGCCCCCAAACCAGGGAGTTATTTTTGAATTCCTGACTTGGGGGCAAGTTTTGGTTGAATAAAAACAAGATTTCCTACCAAATAAAGCCCCCTGTAAGCGGATAGGGTGCATAGAGGCTGCCTAATAGCCAATCACAGCCCTTATTTGGCTCCTCCATGAACTTTTATGGTGCTTGTGTTGCTCTCCAAGTCTTTTTACATTTGACTGTGGCTCATGAGAAAGAAAGGTTGGGGATCCCTGCTGTAGGGTATGTGTAGTAACCCAAGTTAGGAAGAATTTGGCATGCTCAGCATGCCCCAGAGGGTTAGAGGAGGAGAAGGAATCCTAAGTGATGCTGCAGCCTTACTATTATCCTTTTTTGTGGGGGGGTTTACATGTTCTTTCTAGCAAAACTATACCCCCAAACAATGTAGGTCTCTATAAAAATAAATATATTGCATAAATAAGCTAATATATAAAACCCTGCTTCATCTAAATAAACCATTTTCATAAAAATATACTATTTTAGTAGTGTACTCTCCTGGTGTCCATCAAGTTTAACCATAATGCCTATATATAACCAGCCAAACTATTAGTTGATCCAGAGGAAGGCAAGAAAACCCATCTGAAGTCTCCCTAATTTGCTGCACAGGGGGAAAAAAAATTCCTTCAGGGAGGGATCTTCACAGCTCCCACAGTAAAAAATCCTTTTGTTCTCTGTAAGCATTCTATTTTCTTCTTTTCTTATGTTTTTGAAGGACAAACGGTCAAATGCGACTATTGTTGTACAACCTATATTTAAATAATTTGTCATTATTCATCCTACATGTTTGTTGCAAAACTTCAATAAAATGATAAAAAAAAATCCTTTCTGAATATGTAAATGGAACCTCTGCCCGTGAATCTATGCCCCTTTAAATACAGCTCAAAACCTTGTTTGCCCTAGCAACTGCTGCTTGGCATTGCTTAGCAAAATTATCATCTACATAGACTCCAAGGTCCTTCTCCATTATGGATTTGCCTAGTGCAGTCCCAGTAAGGGTATAAGTGGCTTGCATATTTTAACATCCCAGGTGCACGAACATTTATCTACATGAAATCTCATCTGCCACTTAGCCAGCCAGATTGCCAGTTTGACAAGATCGTGCTGCAAGCATGCCACATCCTGGATAGAATTGACTGGTCTGCAGAGTTTTGTGTCATCTGCAAACACTGCTATATTACATATAATACCCTCCCCTAAGTCATTTATGAACAAGTTAAAGGAACAGTAACACCAAAAAATGAAAGTGTATAAAAGTAACTAAAATATAATGTGCTGCTGCCCTGCACTGGTAAAATGTGTGTGTTTACTTCAGAAAGTCTACTATAATTTATTTAAATAAGCTGCTATGTAGCCATGGAGGCAGCCATTCAAAGGAGAAAAGGCACAGGAACATAGCAGATAAAAGATAAAACACAATTGTATTCTACAGAACTTATCTGTTATCTGCTATGTAACCTGTGCCTTTTCTCCTTTTTCCCAGCTTGATTGGTTCCCCCCGTGCCTACACAGCAGCTTATATTATATAAATTATAGTAGTGTTACTGTAGCAAACACACCAGTGTTACCAGTGCAGGGCAACAGTGTATATTTTTATTACTTTAAAGCTCTTTCATTTTTTGGTGTTACTGTTCCTTTAAACAAAAGTGGACCCTGAATGACCGCACTGAGAACCTTACTCCAAGCAGAAAATGCACTTATAACAACCACCCTCTGTACCCGATCCTGTAGCCAGTTTCCTATCCATGTGCAAATGACTTCACTAAGACCAGTAGACCTTAGTTTAGAAAGCAGTCATTTGTGGGGAACGGTATCAAATGCTTTGGCAAAATCCAGCTTCTTACTAACCTCATCATAAAAAACAATTATAACTCAAACAAAATTAAATTAACCAAAAGAAAATCTAACTAATACATAAATAAATGAATGGATAAAGCCTTAAATGATGGAATAATTAATGGAATAATGATGGAATAATTAAGCCAATTTGTACCAAATACACAGTAGAGACCCATGTGTATGTCCTAATGGATCTCATCCAAAATCCCACAGCAGTCAATTCAGCTCAAATCAAAATGAAAAAGAACAGCTGACCGTTGTCCAGAAGTGGTCCGGGTGCTTACAGCCCCAAACCCGTAGCTGGGGAAGGCTAAACCGTATATAGACAAGACAACTCCAAGCGCACCAGACAAGGGAATGTTCGCTTAGAACTCGGTCTTTATTAATCCATTAAAATCAACACCCCCAACGCATTTTGTGTGCTTGCGCACTTAATCATAGGCAGGGAAAAGCAATTAAATCGGTCTGACATGACCTGTCCTTCATAAAGCCATGCTGATAACTGCTCATAATGCCATTATCCAGTATTTAATTTTGTATGTGATCCCTTAACAAGCCTTTAAATAACTTGCCCACCACGGATGTGAAACGTACTGGCCTATAATTGCCATTCTGAGATCTTACTCCCTATTGACCCTAGCTCTCTCAGTACCTAAGGGCGTTTTCCATCTGGCCCAGGTGCCTTGTTCACAATAATCTTGTGTAAACCTTTAAGCACCATATCCTGTTCAACCACTGACTAGTTGAAGCTGAGGCAACAGTGTAGCTATTGGGTGGGTCTGGGCACTCCAGCTCCTCTACTGCATACACAGAAGAAAAGAACTGGTTTAGCACATTTGCCTTTTCTGTATCCACTGTAACCATATTGTTACTATAAGTCAACATGGCCACACTCTCAACCTGCATCGTTTTACTAATATCCTTAAAAACTTTTTGGGGTTAGTTTTAGCCTCTGCCGCAATTTGCTCCTCATTTTCTATCTTTGCCTTCCAGATTGCTGTTATAGTGTTTATATTAATTAAATGCAGCTTCTGTCCTTTTTAACTTATATTTCTTAAAAGCTCTTTTTTCCCCCCCATTAACTTCTTTACCGCCGAATTAAGCCACATAGGTTGATTCTTAACTCTTCTACATTTACTTCTTAATGGAATAAATTGAGAACAGTAATGATTCAATATAATTTTAAATGACAACCATTTCTGCTCTAAGTTTTTAGCAGAAAACATAATGCCCCAATCTATGCTTTGAAGCACTGCCATTAAGGAGCTAAAATTTGCTTTTCTAAAATTCAGTGTCGTTGTTGCACCAGTGTATATTTGTTTCCTGCTCCAAACATCAAATGAAATAACATTATGGTCACTATTACCCAGGGGTTCATCCACTTGCACATATGCTATACTTTTCAGGTCATTAGAGATCACTAGATCCAATATAGCATGGTTCCTGGTTGGCTTCTCAACAACCTGTGACATAAAGTTGTCACGCAACAAGTTTATAAACTTGTTCCCATTTACCTTCCTGACAGTACTATTGATCCAGTCAATGTCAGGATAATTAAAATACCCTATTATTATCACTTGCCCCAAACTAGCAGCCTTTTTGGTTACATTAGGGGGTCTATAGCATACCCATACCATTAATTTGGTGGACTCTTCTACTCTCTGTGAGAAGCTCAACCCATAGGCCTTCAGCTCTCCCGTTTACCACCATCACTTTCTCCTTAATATTTGCTTTTATTTCCTGCATAACAAACAAACATTTCTCCTTTTCTATTGATCCTATCCCTCTGAAGCAATGTATAACCTCCAATATTAATCTGCCCAGTCATATGACTTATTCAACCACGTTTCAGCAACGCCAATCACATCATATTTCCGCTCCAATGCAAGCACCTCCAGCTCTCCTGTTTTACCAGACTCCTTGCATTAGAAAACATACATTTAATGCTGGTACCAGCATGAGAATTTTGCCCCCCCCCCCGTGGCCGCCCACCTGTCTGGCTGCTTTGATGGCTTTCCTTTGTGTAAGCTTTAAATGGTATCAGTATTGAGATTAACTGGCCCCCTGCATGGCTCACACCTCAGGCTCAGGCTTGGCACCACAGTTGGACAGGCCTGCTCCAGAGCAAGAACAACTCTTTCCTTCCTAAATTTGATCTTAACCTGTACAGAAATATAATGAAATTGTAGTGCCCTGCTAAGATGAGTAATACCTTACCTACATTTTTCAAGCTGATCTTCTACCACTCGGAGGAAGGCAACACATATCATGAAAAGGTTGATTATATAGCAGATTCCGCAGAGCTTCCCAATGGCTGGACCACACAGATCTTTCACAACTCCTTGGTATGTAGAGTGTTTGCTGAGTGAGGAGGCATAGCCGAGGATTACTAGGCCACTGATGAGGAAGATGAGAGATACCTGAGATTCAAGTGAAACAAAACATTCATGTATCAGTGGCTGAAGCAGGAACAAGATTAAGATTACCATGAACCTGACATTTGTTGGATAATAAGAGCAATGACACATGTAGCTACTTGAAGCCAACTACAAAATAGACAATAAAGATAATTGTATCAGCTGGGTATTTTCTGGCATCTGTCATAGCCCTTGGTCTGCCCAGGTCAGCCTGACATTACAAAAAAGGGTTCTTAGAAAAAATGAGCAATTTATACTTTCACAAAAGGTATTTGAACAAAATGTAAAATAAATATATATTAAGTTATTAACATATCCATTAGGGAAACAGTTTCCCCACATTCCAATTCCAGTTAATAGAACAGTTTTTAAAACTTTAAAAAAACAACAACTGAATGTTGAGTCCCTGGCTCTATTTTTGAGTTAAAGTATGCACATTCATCTAATTTTCAACACGTCCTTATAGTGCACACTTCTTGAAAAGATTAATTCACCATTCCTGCAAAGTTTGACAGCTACTAATTAAATGCTTAAGTGCCCACTCAGGATGCCCATGGAGTGCTGTTTGTCCAAAAAGTACATTTTGTCTACAAAAACAATCCCCAGTACACGGAATGAATGAGTGGCCATATACACGGTTATAAAATTTACAAAAACACACATTTCTAGTGAAACATGAGAACAAAATCAATTTTGCACACAAAAGGATATCATTATATTGCAAACTCCATTCTGTATAGCATATATACAACAGAACCATTTAGGGCTCTGGCACACGGGGAGATTATTCGCCCGCGACAAATCTCCCTGTTCGCAGGCGACTAATCTCCCCGTGTTGCCATCCCACCGGCGAACATGTAAGTCGCCGGAGGGATGGCACACGCGACGGCGCAATTTCGGCAAATCGCCGAAAATGCCTCGTGAGGCAACTTCGGCAATTTGCCGAAATCGCCTGCGCACCGATATCTGGCCTGAAATTGGCCAGATCTCGATCCAGTCGGATCGGGGACCGCATCGGCTCGTTGATGCGGTCCCCGAAACAACTGCCCCATAACCACAGATGTAATCCGATCGTTTGGCCCCAGGGCCAAACGATCGGATTATTTTTTTTTTAAGTTTACTTGCTACCCGATATTGCCCACCTGTTGGTGGGGATATCAGGTGAAGATCCGCTCGCTTGGCGACATCGGCAAGTGAGCGGATCTTATAGTGTATGGGCACCTTTACATCGCCGGTGGGATGGTAGTTCGGGGAGATTAGTCGTCCGTGACAAGGGAGATTTCTTGCAGGCGACTAATCTCCCCGTGTGCCAGAGCCCTTATGTGTAAAGTTACTTACAGAATGAATTATGTAAAACAAAACTTTGACAAAATATATAATGGTGTAACTGACTAGCATATTCCAAGTTCGATTTTCATGACAAAATAGATGCTTGTGACAGAAAGGAAGATTCTATAGCACATAATTCATTCTATCAAAAAAACGGATATCCATTCTGTGAAACAACACTGTCAGTCAAACTTCTGAACAAAATAAGAAGCAAACATATTCATTATAAAATATTATGCAGGTTTTAACTGGAGTCCATTTACTGGTCTTCCCACTGTTTTCATAAGTCTGTAAAGTGTTGGACCCCCCCCCCCCCCCACCACACACACACACACGGATTTGATTGCAGGGTTTATTTAACAAGATGAAAAGCTGCCAGCTCTGTCCCACATGGCTGCATTAGCCCTAGTCCTGAGATTCTGTCTGGTCTGCTATAGAGGTGTCCTCTAATGTCTGCTGTGTTGCAAGTTTTTTAACCAGTCTTCCAAATGCATGAGAATGGAGCTACCTAAAGGGTTAGGCTGATGCCACACGGGCGTATTTTCTCAGCAAGCTGAAAACCGCTTGCCGGGAATTCGCCCCGCTATGCTAGATTTCCCCTACCTTGTGCCTGCACCCGAATGAATGAAATACGCTCGGGTGCAGGCACATGTAGCCGATATCCACCAAAAAACGTGAGACTTCGTATCTTCGGCAGATATTGGCTACATGTGCCTGCACCCGAGCGTATTTCATTCATTCGGGTGCAGGCACAGGTAGGGGAAATCTAGTGTAGCAGGGTGTATTCACAAATAGAATGGAGGAGTGAAGGAGAACCTCACGTTGCCAGGGGACAGCAGTAAGTACAAGCCAGGACACGAGTCAGAGGTGATATAATCATGTTTCTAGAGATTTTGTTGCCGATTGTGAGCTTTAAAGAAGACAAAAAGCATTAATATGATAACCTATTCCTATTATCTCCCAGCTTAACCCATCATTATAATTGGCCTAATATCCCCTCATTAACATACAACAAATCAATAGAACACTATCTTAATTGCATCATATTAAACCCCCAACAAAGTACAATATACAGTACCAGATATTTTATAGTAGCAATTTAACTCGGTATGTGAGACACTTAGAAATACGCAGTGTGTACATACAGTACATATCCATCTTACATAAGCTCCTCCCTCCAAGGATACCGGCTGATTCACATCATTACACTATAATGTGAAATTGCACAACTTTTCATAATTTCCCCGCTGTAGTAGTGACCCTAATAAACTTTGTAGGTGATTGTTAGACTTTAATGTTTGGCTTCCTCCTATTATGTAATATTGTACTAGTTAGCTTATAGCAGTCTCTTAATAATGTACTTATCTATAGTTCAACTACTACATAATGTAAGCCACAGGGAAAATAATCCAGTGGGCTCACCAACCCACAGGAACTTTGGGCACTCCACCCCAACCCCCAATAGAGGTTGCAAAGAGGAAGAAGAGGGTATGCAGTGTGTGTTGCACACAGGGCGAGGATGAAAGCTAGCAGCGGTGGAGAAGTTGGCAACTGAGGTGAGGGGCTCCTGGGGAAGCAGCTCTGGTGGACCCTGGACACCACAATCCAACACCACGTAGACACATAATATATGTCATATAAATGATGATCCCCCAGAAGTAACCAATATGGAAATGACCCATTTTGTTTACACATAGTACTCAGTGCTGGCTGAATTGTGTTGCTAAATCATTTATGTTGTAGTTAAACTACAGCTAACTAGGATACTCTCATAAGGACTACACATCATACTATACAAACATTCTGTCAGGTTCTGAAGTGGCTGAATCACATGGCTACATGTATTATATAGTAGTTGAAGAGCGTTATTAAGAGCGTGCTATCATCTATATGGTACAATATTACGGCTAAGAGGAGGACAGACATTGGAGCCCAACAATCATCTACAACGTTTTTATGGTCACTACTGCAATGGGGAAATTATGTAAACTTGTACAACTTCATAGTGCAGGGTAAAGATATTAATCACCCGGTATCTTTGGAGGGGGGAGCATATGTTATATGGGTTTGTACTGTACTCACTGGTATATTTAGAAGTGTCTCACATATACTGAGTTATATTGCTACCAAAAATATATGTTGGTATATATGCAAATAATGCAACCATTATCTAGTGTTTTATTGACTTGTCAGGGGTAGGGTTGCTACCTGGCCAGAATTTTGCCAGCCTAGCTAGTAAAATACCAGGTAAGGGCCAGTATTGCGAAATAACCAGTTTACCTGTCATTCTGCCCCTTGCCTACCATCAACCTGCCAAAAATTACTAATCAAGGCAGGTTGTTATTGTCCATACACAAGGTTTCTGTTGCTCTGCCTCCAGCATGCCCACATAGGTCACTGATCCAACTTCTTTTGCATCACCACTCCTCCCCCTACATTGTTGTCTCACCCCTTTAAGGTCATCAATTTGCCCCTCAGGGTCCTGCTCCCACCCCCTTACCTTGAGCAAGAATCTTTATATAAAAAAAGGGGGGGGGTATCATATGTAGGTTTTGAATGATTTTCTTCAAAATTAATTTTTATCTAAACAGCCCATAGAAACATAATTAGATCAGTTGTGCCACAGAATCAGTACAGCATATTTCTCATCCATCTGTAAGACATGTTTAACAGCTTTCCTTTTAAGAGCGTTTGTTTGTTCTTTGTTAATGGTTATTGCTATGCAGCACAGCAGACATTAGAGGGAGCCCTTTATAGCTGCCAAACAATACCCTCTGCATTAGGGATGGCACAGCCATGTGGGGCAGAACTGATAACTTTTCATCGGATTAAATAAATCCTACAAACAAATCCTTCTGTGTGTGTGTGGGGGGGGGGGGGGGGGGGGGAGTGGTCAACACTTTATAGAACCAATTAAAACAGTGGGAAGAAAGACCAGTAAATTGACTTGCTTCTTATTGGGAATTTGTATTTTGTATTTTGTTGATGGAATGAATTCTGTGCTATAGAATCTTCCTTTCTGTCACAAGCATCTATTTTGTCATAGAAATCTGGCTTGGAATATGCTAGTCAGTTACACCATTATATATTTTGTCAAAGTTTGTTTTACATAATTCATACTTCTAGTTGATCCAGAGGAAGGCAAAAAACCCCATCTGAAGCCTCTCTAATTTGCCACAGAGGGGAAAAAATTCCTTCCTGACTCCAAGATGGCAATCGGACCAGTCCCTAGATCAACTTGTACTAAGAGCCTTCTCCCATAACCCTGTATTCCCTCACTTGCTAAGAATCCATCCAGCCCCTTCTTAAAGTTATATAATGTATCAGCCAGTACAACTGATTCGGGGAGGGAATTCCACAACTTCACAGCTCTCACAGTAAAAAATCCTTTCCGAATATTTAAACGGAACCTCCCTTCTTCTAAACGAAATGGGTGCCCTCATGTCCGTTGGAAGGACCTACTGGTAAATAAAACATTAGAAAGCTTATTATATGATCCCCTTATATATTTATACATAGTTATCATGTCACCTCTTAAGCGCCTCTTCTCCAGTGTAAAAAGACCCAACTTGGCCAGTCTTTCTTCATAACTGAGACTTTCCATACCCTTTACCAGCTTAGTTGCCTTCTCTGGACCCTCTCTAACTCAATCATGTCCCGTTTGAGAACTGTAGACCAGAACTGAACAGCATATTCTAGATGGGGCCTTACCAATGCTCTGTAAAGGGGAAGAATAACCCCCTCCTCCCTTGAATTTATACCCCTTTTAATACAGCTCAAAACCTTGTTTGCCCTTGCAGCTGCTGCCTGGCATTGCTTGCTACAGCCAAGTTTATTATCTACAAGGACTCCAAATGACTCTCCATTATGGATTTGCCTAGTGCAGTCCCATTAAGGGTATAAGTGGCTTGCATATTTCTACATCCCAGGTGCATGACCTTACATTTATCCACATTAAATCTCATCTGCCACTTAGCCGCCCAGATTGCCAGTTGGTCAAGATCCTGCTGCAAGGATGCCACATCCTGGATAGAATTGACTGGTCTGCAGAGTTTTGTGTCATCTGCAAACACTGATACATTACTTATAATACCCTCACCCAAGTCATTTATGAACAAGTTAAACAAATGTGGACCCAGTACAGAACCCTGAGGGACCCCACTGAGAACCTTATTCCAAGTATAGAACGTACCATTAACAACCACCCTCTGTACCCGATCCTGTAGCCAGTTTCCTATCCATGTGCAAATGACTTCACTAAGACCAATAGACCTTAGTTCAGAAAGCAGTCGTTTGTGGGGAACGGTATCAAATGCTTAGGCAAAATCCAAATAGATTATATCTAATGCATCTCCACTGTCCAGCTTCTTACTTACCTCATCATAAAAATATAATTAAATTGGTCTGACATGACCTGTCCTTCCTAAAGCCATGCTGATTACTGATTACTGCTCATAATGGCATTCTCCAGTACATAATTTTGTATGTGATCCCTTAACAAGCCTTCAAATAACTTGCCCACCACGGATGTCAAACTTACAGGCCTATAATTACCAGGCTGAGATCTTACTCCCTTTTTAAATATAGGAATGACATTCGTCAATTCATTCTGTAAATAACTGGTTCTGCTGTATGGATGTTACATATTTGTGAGACAGAATGCTTGTTAAAATTTACTGAATGGAGTTTGTAATATAATTATATCCTTTTGTGCACAAACTTGATTTTGTTCTCAGAAATATGTATTTTGTATATTTTTTTTATGAGTGTGTATGGCCACACATTCATTCATTCTGTGTATTGGGGATTGTTTTTTTGTATACAGAATGTATTTTTGCAGGCAAAATGTACTTGGGACAAAAGGCACCCCATAGATACCAAGCTTATTACATCTACAGAGAGTTTGTTGGCCTAGTATATTGTTGGCCTAGGAGATAGCAGAACACACATGGATGCCAGTTTGCAAAGCAGAAGTAGCTTTTATTCTTAGATGTTCTCCCCTTACTGCTTCTGCTCCACAATTCATCTTCCTTTGTCCCAACCATTTTCCCCCCCCCAATACTCTATGGAGTACTAAGCAGAATATGCATACTAAAGTAATTAACATATTTACAGGAGTGGGTAAACAGCATTAGACGAAGGATTTTTTTAGCCTGTAACACAAACCCTATATTGTTTGATAGCAAATGTAGAGCTCTGATTACGAATGAATGCCCTACCTCATTATCATTGTACACACCAATTAATTAGAATCTGACAAACACTGTGAAAATAGTAAGTTGAAAGCATTGGTGCTACATTAAAGGCAAGGGTGAATGCAGTGGATTGTCTGCTTTTTTTCTGCCTGCATTTTGTACACAGATTATTTATAAAAAAAAAAAAAAACTAAGAGCGTGGTTTCACCTCCCACACAGAAATATTAGGTCCAGTGAGGATACATGGGTAATGTGCACACGGAGTATTTAACACATATTTACAAAAAGAAAATAAGATCACAACTAGTGTAACCTTAAACAGAACTCCAGATATAGGTTATACTAATTGTGATCTTATTTTCTTTTTTCATTTTTACACACAGACTAAGGAAAGTGGATCTGTTTTCATGTGCTTATTTCTGTAGCTCTATTGACAGGTCTAGCCTTGGCCTGTGTGTAGCTACACAGCAGATATTGGCGCAAAAAGGCAAATGTTTTTAACTGATAGCAGGCATAAATCTATACTTGAAATAATGAAGGTATTTAAGAAGGAACACAAGGTGAGCAGTGAGGCACTGCTGTACTCATACACAGGCGGAGAATCAGCCCCATGTGACATTAGCTATAGGAGTCTCTATAAGCAAAACTGGTTTACTAAACCACCTACGGCACACATTGAGCTTTTGCCAATGCTGACATTAATTTAATTCCCCTCCATATCTGTTTACAATGACAGGACTAGAATCCACCTGGCAGTGAGCACACAGAAAAGATCTATGGCTAAAATATGCTCGGAGCACATGGATAGGCAGATTCCAGTCTTGTCAAAACTTCTGGCAGAGAAAACGCATGTATGCCACAGCCCTAATTGTGAAAAAAATAATAGCAACCATATTACATTACCTATTACAAAAATGAGTGTCAAAATGATTCCTTAAATTTGCAGCCCAATATTGTCACTAGTTTTTATTTTAAGAGAGGCATTAATGCAAATTAACTTAAGTATTTAGGATGCGGTATAATTTTTTTTTTAATGTTGCATATTAATTTTAGATTAGTTAGTAATTTTTAGATTAGTTAATTTTGTGTAAATATTTTTTGTTGATACATGTAAATACATTCACAATTATTCATTTAATTGATATGATGAATTCATGATTGATCATATTTATTATTCTTTTTGTGACAATATATATATAATCTGTTCTATTTATTGCAGAAAATGTCTCTGGCCTAAATTATTGCTAGAAAACCAAAATTTGGGCAGGTTTGATTTTGCCAGATCAAGGACTGCATCTGCACGGTAATGCATCCTTTATTCCTATGGGCAGCATACCTCCAATTATATTCTGATTGTTTGCCCCTGGGCCAACTATCAAGTCAGCCTGATACTGCCCACCCACCTCAAGCTGGAATATGGTTGAATGGGTTTGAGATCCTTCTCCGACATCCCCTGTTATGATTCTATCATTGTCCCACGGGTCAAACAATCGTATCAGCTCAATTTGGCCCAGCATGCAGATGGTCAAACAAGGATAAAATTCACTCATCTGGCGACTTCTCTAAATCATTATGTATTTGGTCAGATTTACATCAGCTTCAAAATGGCGTTCTGAACAATTTACGTATTAACAAAATGGAGTAAGGCTTTTGCGAATCTGACATTCTTTTAAGTCTAGTATAATAATTTTTTGTACTCCAATTTACTACACTTGTGAATTCCACCCCAGAGTACAGTTCAAACCAATTTGAAGTTAGTGTAACTTTAATTAGTTATTAACTCAATTTTGCTGGACCTGTTATCCAGAATGCTCAGGACCTGGGGTTTTACTGGATAAGTATTTTGGATCACCATACTTCAAGACATTACTAAAAAATCATTTGGACTTTAAACCAATTGTTCTACCTCCAGTAAGGAGTAATTATATCTTGGTTAGGATCAAGTGCAAAGTACTGTTTTATTAGTACAATGAAAAAGGAAATTATTAAAAATCTGAATTATATGATTAATTGGAGTCTATGGGAGATGGCCTCCCTGTATTTTAGAGCTTTCTGGATAATGGGTTTCCAGATAATTGATCTTATACCTGTACTGGTAAAATTGTTTTATATCAACTATTTAATGTAAAAAAAAAAAGAGAGAGAGAAAAAACTGGAGTTCAGACAATTGTGAGTTTGTCGTTTGAGGATTTCTGGTATAAATTATATTTTTACTCTAATTTAACTTCAAATTCATCACTATTGTGAATTGACCCTTAGTCTGGTGTAAAAGCCAAACATAACATAACATAGGAGTTTTTGATCATAAGCACAGTTTTAATTCATGCATAAAAAAAAAAACTTTATAGAAGGCTTCATTTAGTGTAACCTACATTCCACAGCTTTAAAATACAGCCCCTTAATGTATGTACAGTTAATTTATACATTAAAAATTTGAAGGTTAAGACTCACCAGCTCCACCATAATGGCTGTATGCATTCCACCAACTTTGTTAAAAGCCCAAGGGAAGTTTAGGAGTCCAGCTCCAAGTGCAGACTTTAACATAATGAAGATAGCTCCCATGGAGGATAGACTGGGTGTCCCACCTTCCAGACCACTCTTGCCCAGCAAGCTGATACTTTCTCTAGCCAGTTCCTCCATTCTGTGATCTGTATAGATGCAGGTAAGGTCAAACAAGGTTTCTAGCCAAAACTGCAAAGCTATTTAGTCCTTAATTACAGAACACATTGCAGTGCACACAGCCAAGATCTTTTCTGTGTTAACAGAGAATGAATCTTCTGTACTGATAGACGTTTCAGGAAAAACTTTACTAATGTGCAAAGGTATCAGCAGAAACCTCAGAATATATACAGAGAAGAATTCCTCCTCCTCCACTCCTGTGTGTGGGCAGAACAATGTAATTGTCAACACATCTGTAATGGGTAATCAAGAGACTGCTAACTCATTTAGTAGGATTTAGGAGTAAACCGCTCTGGGGTCTCACAGGGTTATGTAAGATACTGTAGCTGTGTGAGTGGATATGTGAACTGCAACTCAGTGTCCTCTAAACAAATAGATTTCAGATGGGAATGGTTTGTCTTTTAGGCTCTATAAATCACATATAAATACTAAAAAAAGTTGTTTCATACCATCAAGGGCCAGTACAAGAATAAAGGGCTTCATATAAAGCATTTATACATACCTATGCATGTTTAAAAAGTTTGTATAACAGAAATAAAACGTACTTCCTTTGTAGGCTGCCACAAAGAGCAGATCAGCCATTTAAAGGGATATTCTCTTTACCAAAAACCACCAGCATCAATGGTGACATGCGGTTTCCATTATACTTAAAGTAGAGGGGCATGGGTCATTTCAGGCATTTCTATGTCTGGTGTGATATTAGCCACCGAGGTTCAGATTTCATATATTTTTATTTTTTAGCTCACAAGGACAATGCATCTGTTTACCTTGCTTCAGCCTCATTCAGTCTCATTATCTCTTTTACTCCAATTGTTAAGCCAGCAAAAGTTAGTCCAATCAGAAGTGTATTAAAGGGTATTTAAAGCCAGCTGTGGTGCACTGCTCATCCAAACTTTGCTCAGTTGTTGCTGGACTACAAATCCCAGAATAATGTAACATATAAAAAGGTAAAGGCAAGCTGGGAGCTATAGTCCAGCAACTTTTCCTAAACATTTTCCCAAATCTCCACAGCCAGCCATAACTTTAAAATGTAAAAATCCTCTAACATGAATCCCAGCTGATCTGTGTAAATCTGACTCTTTATTCTTTGTTTCTGCAACTGGAGTTGGATGCTTGGAAGCACAGTTTCCCAGCAATTAACAAGTGTGTCCTTTATCCCTATGTCTGATTCCATTGTCATTTAATGAAGGCAAAAAAAGACATAATTTTCTCTATAACAGCAACTGCCTGACATAGTACAGGTATAGGACCCATTATCCAGAATGCTCGGGACCAAGGGTATTCCGGATAAGGGGTTTTTCTGTAATTTGGAACTCCATACCTTAAGTCTACTAAAAAATCAATAAAACATTAATTAAACCCAATAGGATTGTTTTGCATCCAATAAGGATTATTTATATCTTAGTTGTGATCAATTACAAGGTACTGTTTTATTTCTACAGAGAAAAGGGAAATCAATTTTAAAATTCTGAATGATTTGATTAAAATGGAGTCTATGGGAGATGGGCATTCCGTAATTTGGAGCTTTCTGGATAACAGGTTTCCGGATAAGGGATCCTATACCTGTACTGAGAATCAGCATTCTCACTGGTCAATTCTTTTGCATTTATAATTAAGTTTTTTTATCAGTAGAATTCTCAATGGTGAATTTTCTTGCATCTATGATTATGTTTTTTAGCAACTTCTATAGCAAAACTAGGGGGCGCAGTGGGACAGCATCATGGTCCTTTAAATATTTATGATCCATTTAGCTAAAAGGCTTTTCATCCTGCTTTGTTATTTGGGACTGTGGCTGTGATCTTGTGAATTGCTTAGTGTATCTTGTGACTTGCTTAGTGTCTCTGTGACTGGATAAAGGCCCTATCTGGTTTGGATAGGCCACAGTTTGTATATCAAATTCACTCATTTAGAATTTAATACTTTTAGTTAATAAGTGGTAAAAGCAGAGGTCTCATGTAACAAACCAGTAGGAAGATACTTCTACAGCAATCATACTATTGCTGCCAAAAATATATATCATATACCAGAAATTGTGATAATTACATATACAACATACTGATATGCCTTGTCTATTCTAGTTAGAGACATTGGGACATAATAAAGATATTCATATAATATTACTCTGAACAGATCACCAGTGTACCCTTTATTTTTGTGCTACATTTGCAAAACATTTTCATGCACCTGATTACAAGCAGTAAAAAAAAAAAAGAAAAATCGTTTGCTTATTTGTTAGTGACAATATGTCACAATATGCTTATTTGGAAGTGACAATATGTAAAAACAGGAATGTCAACTGACCCTATGTCATTTGGACAATAATGATCCAGTCCAGGAATTATATAAGTCTAATTCTTATTCATAATATGGCTAATGCCACAGAGGGCAAATTCTTCACCTGTGGATAAACACTGGCTGAAAATGCACACTTTGCTTTAAAAATCAGATTTGCTTTAAAAATCTTCATGCACCGGTGCACAGTTTAGATATGTTTTTGGGTACATTTTGAAAAGAAATATACTCACCTAATTGCTTTCCTGTAGTATGCACTTTTCAGAAATGCAAACTATTTATCTTGCACTATTTCCTATGGAAATCCATTTCCAAATGCTTTAAATTGTGGGCATTGTAGAATCTATGGGAGACGGACTTTCCGTAATTCAGAGCTTTCTGGATAATGGTATAAGGGATCCCATACCTGTAGTATATCAATACTATAGGTATGGGATCCCTTATCCCATTATCCAGAAAGCTCCGAATTACGGAAAGCCTGTCTCCCATAGACTCCATTTAAATCAAATAATACAGAATTTTAAAACCGATTTCATTTTTCTATTAAAACAGTATGTTGTAATTGATACCAACTAAGATATAGATAATCCTTATTGGATGCAAAGCAATCCTATTGGGTTTAATTAATGTTTTATTGATTTTTTTAGTAGACTTAAGGTATGGTGATCCAAATTATGGAAAGACCCCTTTCTGGAATACCTTTGGTCCCAAGCATTCTGGATAATGGGTCCTATACCTGTATTTTAATTTATTTAAGATATTTCTTTATTTATCTATGTCAATCACCAATATATATGAAAGCATTATACAACTGAATTTGGAAGCCTTTTAGTTCTCAAGATGCTATATAGTTACATCTTCCTTGATCATTTCTTTAGCTCAGATTCCTGCTTTGAGGTCCAGTCAGGTGCATATTTTCAATAGACCTTTAAGAAACAGGTCCATATGTTTTATTAGGGACTGTATTTTTTTTTACTGTAGGTCCAAGGAAATTAGTTCATTTTAAGCAGCTTGTGTTAGCTTGTGCAAATAATTATTATTTATAGGAGGATACAACAGCTAGATGATAAACTTATTATGTGTGGATAGTATATGATTGCTTTGTGCCTCAAATGTTTTGGCCTCCAATGCACATAAATGGGACACAATGTCAGTAATGGCATTTAGCATTTAAATCAAAGCACCTTTTGTGCTCAGAAACACTCACAATTAAAAAGGTATCTGGTTCTTTGTACTGCAAGATAAACCTATTATTCGAGTTATGCAAAGTAAACAACAATTTTCCTAAAACCTAAATAAATGGTTCACGAGGTGACTGCAACTTGCCCGGCACCTTTACCCTTAGTACACAGTGTCAAGTGCCTGAAAACACATTAACACTTTTCATTGAACTCCATTTGACACCCTAACATCCTAAACTCTAAAGCTCTTTGTGGGCTTTACCACCAAGAAAAAAAAGTGTTTTTATTGTTTACTATAAGGTAGAAACACATATATGCTAACTCATAGTATTCCCTTCAATACGAGGGTAGGTAAAGCAAGGGTCATGGTGCTAAATTAAATGTATATACAGTACTGCAGTATACAGTATGTAAGAGGAGTAGTATCTGGACAATGCAGTTAAATTAGGCTGTTTCATCTAAATAAACCATTTTCATAATAATAAACTTTTTAGTAGTATGTACTATTGGATAATCCAAAATAGAAAATTGCCATATTAAGAATTAAAGGCCGCCTCCTGGGATCATAGGATTCATAGGATGGTGAGTAAAAAGCAATGGATAAGAGATAATAAAAGGTAGTTATCTGGAGATAAATCTGAATAATAGCACTGGGAACACTGGTAGTAATTTCTAACCCACCACTAACTCTAAGGCAATAAGGCATTTCAAATTATATTTTATAGTAATAGTATAATAATGCATTGCATGTAGGATAGAGCCCTGTCTGCAATCAAACCTAGGACCTCAGTTTTGCACAGTGCCTGGCCTAACTGGTTGGATGCCCTAGGCAACCCTGCCAGCCACCTCAATGGCATCCTAGGAGCACACAGTGACAGCACAGCAGTGGACAAGCATCAGTGATCAAAAGGCAGTGGGGAGACAGAGGCACAAGAGTAGGGGTAGACAGACAGAAAAGGTATGTACTTTGTGCCCCTCCAACACCGCTGTGCCCTAGATGCACACCTCTTCTGCCTTCCCCTAGTTCTGGCCCTGGTGCTGCAAGGCAACAATGCGAACCACTAAGTTATTGTGATTTTAATAATTTGACTTATCCTCCCTCCCAGTCTTGAAGGTGTTGCTTCGTGTAGTTTTGTTTCTTTTGGGGACTGATTTTGTTTTCAGCATTGTAGCAATACATTTTTTCTCTAATGAACATTCAACAATTATTCAGATTCAGGCAAGTAGGTTAGATTTATTTCCATACCTTTTTTATGGAAAGTAGCTAAAGGTGGCCATACATCGCAAGATCTGCTCATTTGGCAAGGCCACCTAAGGTGGGCAATATCGGGCTAATTTGATTGTTTGGCAATAGGGGGCGTGCTATTGGACTGAGGGCCACATCAATGAGTTGATGCGGTCCCGTATCCGACAGAAAATCAAACCTACCCAATCGAGATCTGCCCAAGTTGAGGCCAGATGTCAGTCGGATAGGCCCGTGGGGGGTGCCCATATACGGGCAGATAAACTCCCGAATCGGTCTGTGACATGTGTATGGCCACCTTAAGTCAGAGATGCTGTAGATATTTTACTCAGTGATCGATGTCTAGTCTTTCCCAGACTTTACAGATAACCATTTGTACTGCGTTGATTACTTTTTTTGAGAATGGAACCTGCTGATTATGGCATAGAGAACAAAGGGGACTTAATTCAGCTCACAGGAATTATCTATGCCTAATTACCTCTGTCACCTTGATTGCCAGTTGTGTGAGAAGATGTGTATAACCATTAAATATGCCCAAGCAACTTATTAGCTCCACACAAAGGAATGCCAGAATAATTGGCTTGTGTGATTTAAATAAAAAAAAAACACACTCTGTAATTGGATATAACATTCCAGCTAAAAGGAAATTATGTGAAATCTGAAAGTTCCTTTTATTTTAATGTTATCAGGTTTAAATCACAAATATCTGTCTACCACCATTAGTTAGAAGCCCAAATATTACATCCAGATAAAATAACTTCAAAATAAGATCTCAAATTGTCAATGGTAACTGACATCTAACTAAGTGTAGGTTACTAAGGGCTGAGGCACATGTGGTAATTTAAGGTGTCTTGCCTATTGCAATTTGATTGTAACCCAAACAAGCACTATATAAATGCACATTTGCCCTTCTTTGCTGTCAGTGGCCCGGACTGGTAATCAGTGGATTCTGGCAAATGCCAGGACAGTTGCTGTAAGATCCCATAGAAAGGTCTCCATTTAGAGGGCTGGTGGGGAGCTAACTGGGCCTCTGTGAACTTGAAATGTCAGGGCCTATTTTAAATCCCAGACTAAGCCTGTTTGCAAGGCTATTCTCACAGAGAGCAACTGGGGGAATTTTTGTGCTGTGTGTTCAACTGCTGTGTGAAGGGTAATGTGAAGGGTAATGTCCTTGAATCTAAATAGTAATTGACACAACAAAATACCTACAGGTCAAGATTAATAAAATCAAAACAACAAAAACAGAATTATTAAGAGATGAATGATTTACTTACCCCCAGCTTCTGTTAAGGTGTTTCTTGTTACCTTGAAATTTGAATCTTGACATTTTCTTCTAGAATGGCTGGTCACAAGCTTTCTTATTATATCGCACAGCCTTAAATAAAAGCTTAACTAAAGAAGTTGGGCAGAAATATTGTACATTAAATTTTAGGCTTCTGCCAGCACAAGGCAACCACAATCCTTTAGCAGTAAAGATCTGTGCCTCTAAAGATTCCCCCAGTAGCTCCCCATCTTTTTTTCTGCTGACTCCCTGAACTGTTGGTTACTGAGCTTAGGGCCAACTCACAAAATACTGTATATGCTTCTAACAAAATCCAAGGTGGGGAGCTCCTATGGCAACTGTAAAGGCCTGGATACTACTATAGAGATGCTAAATCTTTAGGCTGGTGCACTAAGCTCAGTATATAAAATATGGAATATCTATTCATATTAATTCTTTAAAAAGGCTCCATCAAACAATGATTGAAAACAACATTGCACTAAAATGTGGATTACTATAGAGGGGCTGAACCTATGAGCTAGTACCTTATTTAGGGAGAACTTGCGGTTGACCCTGAGATAAATTCATTTTCTAACTTGAACCTTAAAGGAGAGGGAAAGGTAAAAACTAAGTAAGCTTTATTAGAAAGGTCTATGTAAATACAGCCATAAGCACTTACAGGAGTGCTGCACTGAGTTCTCTGTTAAAAGAAACAGGATTTGTTGTTTCTTTGTTTTCCTGTGCCAGAGACACGTAGCTCTCCAGCTCCCCCCCTGCCTCAAAAATGCTAAGAACTCCCTCCCCCCTTAGAAATGTGTGATCTGAGCCAATCAGCATGAAGCTTCCTCATAGTCTTACTAACTGCACATGTACACCGGTCTTTGTCTTGGTGCAGGAGCGAGGCATTATGGGAACGTCAATAATATTCAATAATAACATTTGTCACATATTTACAAGTAACTCATTTCTGCATGTCTCAACAACCTCTGAAAGATTTCAGAAAGATATTTATTCGATAAATAATTCACAGCAAATACAGATGAGACATATAAAGGTCCCTGGTCCTGAACACTTGCATGTATCTGGATTAGTACTGCTATATAAGAATAATGGTAGCAAACACACAAGGTACAATATGCAATTAATATAAACTATTTAATGCAAAGTGTAATTTCTATTTAAATTTAAGCATCAGATGAGTTTTACTTAGCCCTCCTACCTGTGTTCATATACTTCCATAGTTACATAGGGTTGAAAAAAGACCAGAGTCCATCAAGTTCAACCCATCCAAGTAAACCCAGCACACACAACCCACACCCAGGGCCGCCATCAGGGGGGCACAGGGGGTACGATTGTCCCGGGCCCGGGCGCTTTTAGCTTTAAAGGGGGCCCGGCCGCGCCAGAGTTTCCGGGCCCCCTTTCATCAAACCCGGCCCGGGACGGGCCCAATCTTCAGTTGCGTCTTCCTCTATGTGCCGCGGCTCTCTGCTGCATCCTCGGTAATGACGTCACACGCACGGAGCGCAACCTTATAAAAGCACAGAAGCAGCTGGGAGCCGCGGCACATAGAGGAGGACATCATGGGAGCAGGACCCTGCTGGGAGGAAATTGAAGGTGCTTGGGGGCCCTGGGGGAAGCTAAATGATGCCCTGGGGAAAGCTGAAGGATACTTGGGGGGGGGCCCTGGGGGAAGCTGAAGGATGCTTGGGGGGGGCCCTGGGGGAAGCTGAAGGATGCTTGGGGGGGGCCCTGGGGAAGCTGAAGGATGCTTGGGGGGGGGCCTGGGGGAAGCTGAAGGATGCTTGGGGGGGGCCCTGGGGGAAGCTGAAGGATGCTTGGGGGGGGCCCTGGGGGAAGCTGAAGGATGCTTGGGGGGGGCCCTGGGGGAAGCTGAAGTATACTTGGGGGGGCCCTGGGGGAAGCTGAAGGATGCTTGGGGGGGGGGCCCTGGGGGAAGCTGAAGGATGCTTGGGGGGGGGCCCTGGGGGAAGATGAAGGATGCTTGGGGGGGGCCTGGGGGAAGCTGAAGGATGCTTGGGGGGGGGGCCCTGGGGGAAGCAGGAGGATACTTGGGGGGGCCGAGGATGCTGGGGGTGCCCTGGGGTATGAGTAATTTGGGGGAGGACCACCGATGTTTTAGGGGGCCCTGGGCTGGCTAGCAATGATTTAGGGGGTACCTGCCCTGGCACCAATGCAAAACGTAACCCCTGGCTACCAATGTCTGTATGTCTTTTGTATTGATGGGGGGGTCACTGGGGGAGGGGCCATTGGGGGTGTGGGAGATGGGGGGGCCCAGAATTTTTTTTTTTCGTGAGGGGCCCTGTGATTTCTGATGGCGGCCCTGCCCACACCTACCAATCTATACACTCACATACATAAACTATATATACAACCACTAATACTAACTGTAGATATTAGTATCACAATAGCCTTGGATATTCTGATTGTTCAACAACTCATCCAGGCCCCTCTTAAAGGCATTAACAGAATCTGCCATTACCACATCTCTAGGAAGGGCATTCCACAACCTCACTGCCCTCACCATGAAAAACCACCTACGCTGCTTCAAATGGAAGCTCCGTTCCTCTAATCTAAAGGGGTGACCTCTGGTGCGTTGATTGTTTTTATGGGAAAAAAGAATACCCCCTATCTGCCTATAATCCCCTCTAAATGTACTTGTACAGAGTAATCATGTCCCCTTGAAGCGCCTCTTTTCCAGAGAAAATCTTCCATCCCCTTAACCAGTTTAGTTGCACGTAATTACAATATAATGTACTGTTGCCCTGCATTGCTACAACTGGTGTGTTTGCCTCAGAAAGACTACTATAGTTTATATAAGTAAGCTGCTGTGTAGCCATGGGGGCAGCCATTCAAAGGAGAAAAGGCACAGGTTACTTAGCAGATAACAGATAAACCCCCATTATATGGGGCTTATCTACTAGTTATCTGCTATGTAACCTGTGCCTTTTCTCCTTTTTCCAGCTTGAATGGCTGCCCCCATGGCTACACAGCAGCTTATTTATATAGTAGCTTTTCTGTAGCAAAAACACCAGTATTTTGCAGAGCAACAGCAAATTATATATTAATTACTTTAAAACACTTTAATTTTTTGATGTTACTGTTCCTTTAAGGACTGGAGCCCAAAACTGCACTGTATACTCAAGGTGAGGCCTTACCAAGGACCTATAAAGAGGCAAAATTATGTTCTCATCCCTTGAGTCAATGCCCTTTTCTATACAAGACAGCACTTTATTTGCTTTAGTAGCCACAGAATGACACTGCCTGGAATTAGACAACTTGTTATCTACAAAAACCCCTAGATCCTTCTCCATTAAGGATACCCCCAACAAACTACCATTCAGTAGATAGTTTGCGTTTATATTATTTCTACCAAAATGCATAACTTTGCACTTTTCAACATTGAACCTCATTTTCCAGTTTGCTGTCCAGTTTTCCAATTTTTTCAAATCGCTCTGCAAAGCAGCAGCATCCTGCATGGAACTTATAGTTTTGCACAGTTTTGTGTCATCAGCAAAAATAGAAACAGTACTGTCTATGCCCATCTCCAGGTCATTAATAAACAAGTTAAAAAGCAAAAGACCAAGGACTGACCCCTGCGGTACTCCACTAACCACACTGGTCCAATTAGAAAATGTTCCATCTACCACCACTCTTTGTAATCTATCCTTCAGCCAGTTCTCTATCCAATTACAAATATTATGTTCTAGGCCAATATTCCTCAATTTGATCATTAACCTTCTGTGAGGTACTGTATGAAACGCTTTAGCAAAGTCCAAGTAGATGACATCAACTGACATTCCAGCATCGAGGTTCCTGCTCACCTCCTCATAAAGGGCGACTAAATTAGTCTGGCAAGATCTGTTACGCATAAAACCATGCTGGCACAAACTTATAATATTGTGAACTGCAAAGTATTCAAGTACCCTATCCCTTATTACCCCTTCAAAAAGTTTTCCTTCTACTGATATCAGACTAACAGGCCTATAGTTTTCAGGCTGAAAACGGGATCCCTTTTAAAATAACGGCACCACATTAGCAATTCACCAGTCTCTCGGCACCATGCCAGACCTCAACGAATCCTGAAAAATTATGTGAACAGGCTTGGCAATCACAGTGCTCAGCTCATTTAATACCCTGGGATGAATCCCATCTGGTCCTGGACCTTTGTTTACCTTTACATGTTTAAGTCTCATTAGCTGGCTCCTCAGATGTATAGACAGATGAAAAATAAGAGTTCAAAATTTCTGCTTTTTCCCCATTATCATCAACCAACTTACCCCCCCCCCCCCGTGATAATAAGGTTCCCACCCCTTCGTGCTTCATTTTTTTACTATTCACATAATTAAAAAATAATTTTGGATTCTTTTTACTCCTAGCTGCAATATCCCTTTCCATCTCTATTTTAGCTTGCATGCTTTATTTGCTTCCTTGTACCTGATGAAAGTAGCTGCTGTCCCAGCTAACTTGAATGCTTTAAAAGCACGTTTTTTCTTACCAACCTTGACACTAACACTTTTATTCAGCCATAAAGGTTTTGCTTTGCGATGCCTCTCCTTGCTTACAAAGGGAATATACTGTTGTGTATACCTGCAAAGCAATGTTTTAAAGATGTTCCATTTTCCTTCTGTGTCTAACCCTATGAAAAGCCTTTCCCAGTTGACACATTGCAGAGATGCCCTTATATCGAGCGTTTTAGTTACTACCTTGTACAAGACATTACTGCTAATTGGTTTGGTATTATACAATCTGGCCACATACATACATGGCATACTGCATGTATCCAAACAAATGATCACACCATCACAGAAGATTTTTAAGTTGGCCAGAGATCTCATACTCATGTTGATTTTGTTCTCGTATGACCATTATTTTCCATTTTAGGAAATCAGCTCAGCAGAGAAGCCAACCTAAGGTTTGTGGGTTTATTGATGTGATTATTACGTTTTGTATTGCATTACACCTATTGTTCCTAAACAATATCTGCTTAGCAATACAGTGTTTATTTCCTGGTATTTCTATAGCACCAACACATTTACATTCACTTTACAGGGATTATACATCATTCCCTGCTCCAGTGGAGTTTACAGTCCCTATCACAGTCACACACTAGGGTCAATATAATCAAGATCCAATAAACCTTCTTGTATCTTTTTGGACTTGGGAGGAAAGCAGAATTCTAACCTCTTATTTTCCATCTGTCTACACAACTGAGGAGCCAGCTAATCAAGGCTTCCATTTTAATAGAACCCAATGCTAGTAATATTACTACTGATGTATGGGTCATTCAGGAGGAAATCCAAAAGAGACTTTAACATGTAAAGGTAAACAAAGGTCCAGGACCGGATGGTATTCATACCAGGGTATTATACGAACTTAGTTCTGTCATTGCAAAATCTCTTCACTTAATTTTTCAGGATTCATTGAGGTCTGGCATGGTGCAGAGGGACTGGTAAATTGCTACTGCGGTTCCGTTATTCAAAAAGGGATCCCTTTCTTAGCCTGCAAAATATAGGCCTGGTAGTCTGACATCAGTGGTAGGCTTTTGGAAGGGGTAATAAGGTATAGGATACTTGAATACATTTTAAATCACAATACTATAAGTTTGTGCAAGCATGTTTTATGCATAACAGATTGTGCCAGACTAATTTAATTGCCTTTTATGAGGAGGTAAGCAGGAACCTTGAAGCTTAAATAGCAGTGGATTTTATGTACTTGGACTTTTCTAAAACATTTGATAGACTACTGGACAGATAGTTCAATAAAACTGAGGAATATTGGCCTGAAACATAATATTTGTACTTGGATAGAAAACTGGCTGAAGGACACATTCTTCAATTTATACAGCAATTTAATTAAACTTAGGGGTATCCCTCTCAGGATACAAATAAATAAATCATGAAAGAAACTCCTGCTCAGTGGCACTACCTACACATTTGGAGATTTTTCTCACTGCTCTGAGCCCCTTGCTGACTACCACTAAAGCAAACATAAGTGTTTAGGGTTAACCCTGTATTCTAATGAACTGTCCTCCAGTAATCATCCACAGTGCCAGCATCAAGAACTTTGGGGCCCCCTATGAATTCCACACATCAGTTGTTAATATTGCTATGCCCCTTGTGTCTGCGTGCCTACCTTGATAACTACAGTATCCACCTGAGTGCAGGCACACAGAGCAGAGCAAAGCATAGGTCGGCCTGAAAAAAGTGAAAGCAGATGTTTTTGTGCCAAACTTTACTCCACTCCTTTTACCTGCACTCAGGCAGATACTGTAGGTTTGCAGTTCCAGCATCTAGAATAGCATAGGGAAGCGGATCCACTTCTCTCAGGCTGAACGATGGTCTTTTAATTGGGAGTCTGTGTAGTTTATATATAAGTTTCTTTGAATTTATATAGATTTTTGCATAAGTTACATAAATTGCTTATGCATAGGGGCTCAATGATATTTCTGTGGGGCCCAATAATAGTCATTCCACTGCTGAAAGTTCATGTAGGAGACACTCATAATTTGGTAAATAGCTCCCACTATAAACATCTAACTTTACTCTATAAAAAGCACTTCTTAGAAATAGTTAATATAATAAATGTGCTAAGTCAGTCAGTTAAAATTACCTTAAATGTTTTAATTCATTTTGCCCCCTGCTAAGCTTCTCTGCATTGTCTTTTATGCGATACACACATTTCATAAGTTTCTAGGCAGTTTCGGCAGCAAGTTGCAAATTTTACTGGGCCCAGCACAACAGTACCCCCTTTCCCCTGATCACTCATAATAACTCCCTCTGCCCTTTACAGTGGCAGACAGCACTTCCAATCCCACTGGGAATTCCTTCCACAGGCAGGTACTCTCCCTACTCTGTGCCCTGTTCAGAGACCATACTGAGATTATTACAACTCTCATAAAGAGAGTTTAGCACTGATTATGAGTAAAAGTAAATGCAATTTTAAGCCACTTAAAAACAATGCATATAAGCTATTTGGTCTGGAATTTGTAATAATTGCCAATTGGACATACTGCAAAACCTATTATGTGAGACTAAACAAATGCCAGTCAGAAGTAGGAGTTTCCAACTTAACATTGAACAGGATAGGTCATCTGACCTCACCCCTTCAACAAGGCAATGGCAGCAAGGCAGTTTCACACAGTATTTACTGCAAAAAGGATTAGAGGTGATTGGGAGGGGTGACATGGAATTTGGATACTGAAGCCAAGAATGTGAGGAACACAATTTTAATACAGCACATACATTGATTCAGACTCTTTTAAGGACAGAAAATGTCCTTAAATTGGGTATGTCATTTTAAAGAATAGGCAGAGCATATTCTCAATACAAGCTCTATTTATTTATTTATTTATGTATTTATGTTGAATGTAGCATATATTAATCTATTTAATGTGTATTTATACAGTATACCTATCTAACACATTTTCAAGGAATAGAGCCATACATGGGACTATATTGTCTGCTTGACTGTACCCTCCCAAATGATTGGGTAAGGACATTATAAGGACAGTGAGGTGGTCCTTGCTTAATGGGTCTGCAGAGGTCCCCCATATGATTGTTTCCCCAGGGTCCAAACAACTGAATGACCCATATCAGGCACACATCCATCTCAGCCCCATACTTCTTGGCCTTATGCGTTTCATAAACTTTTGGCAATCAAAGGCAGTAATAAGTTTCAGATATACAAATGTATTTAAAGGATAACTAAACCCTAAAAATGGACATGGCTAAAAATGCAATATTTTATACACTGAACTTTCTGTACCAGCCTAAAGTTTCAGCATCTCCATAGTAGCAATGATCCAGGACTTCAAACCTATCACAGGAGCTCCCCATCTTGAAAAGTGTCTGCGACACTCACATGCTCAGTGTGCTCTGGGCAGCTGCTGGGAAGCTAAGCTTAGGGGTTGTCAAGCAGAACATAAGGGCTGGCCTGTCATATAAACTGATGCTACAGGGCTTATTATTAAATTCTGATGCTTGTTGCACTGGTTTCTGTGCTGCCATGTTGTAATTATCCATATTAATTACTAATCAGCCTCATATCGTGACATTTAGATTTTGTATATGCAGTATATTGTGCATTGGTCCCTAAGCTAAGTAACTGACAGCAGAAGAGAGCATGTGCAGTGAATCAGCAGAAAAGAAGATTGGGAGCTACTGGGGCATCTTTGGAGGCACAGATCTTCCCTGCTAAAGGGCTATAGGCGTCTTGGGCTGGTACAGAAGCCTAAAACAAAATACATATATGCCCTACTTCTTTAGTTAGGCATACGTGTGTGCAAAAACAAGCCTAACCTTCTCTATATCTTGATCTGAAAACAAATTTATATTACTATTATTGCATTTAAAAAGTGCCTTTAACCTTTTAAATGCCAACCATGTACGGTGTACGTGATGGCAGAAAAAGGCTTTGTCTGCCAACGACATGTGCCGTATGTGGTTTGCAGTTAAAGGGTTCTCTCTGCAATCTAAATGCAGAGAGTTTTTAGAGATGACAGTCCCCTGGGCAACGAGCCAGGGGGGCTGTCATGTCGGTCCTGCGATGCAATCGTTGCAGGACCGACCTCCAAGCAGCAGATGCAAGCATTCTTCCTCCTTCCCCCTCCCAGCACCGGCCCACTGAGTGGGGGACTTCCTGCTCCAGGACTGCAGCACTGAGTGCCAGGCAAGCAACAGGACAGGTAAGGGTGATTTTTTTTCTTTTTAATTTACACACTTACACACACACTAAAATACATTTACACGCAAATGTGTTCCTATTTTGGGTGATTTGCCTTTGTATGCAAGAAATTGTTTGAGATAAATGTGGCAAATTGCAACATTTTTATGCGATTTTCTGAAATGTCATAAAAACCACTAACTTTAGGAAAGCTTTGCAGATTGGTACTTTTTGTGTAGAAAGGACTCTTTACCCATGTTGGATTTGTCAGAATGGGTACTTTCCAAAACTATATGGTTTTCTGGGTTTTTCTGTATAGTTAGGGGGTCTTACGGCACATAATACACGGTCATTGGGCTTTTTTGCAGAAACTGAGTTGGCAGCTGAGAAAATTCATGCATTATTTTCATTTGGGTGCTTCTGTACAACACATATTGGCATCAAAACTGTGATGGCATTCATATTTAGGGTGATGTGTCATTATATGTAAGAAATGTGTCAAATTGCAACAATTTTAGGCCTTCTTCAGAAAAGTCATAAAAACCATTAACTTTAGGAAAGCTTTCTAGATTGGTACTTTGGTGTAGAAAGTCTTTGTTACCCATATATGGCTTTCTGGGGTGAGTGTACTTTTTTTGTAGCGTTATCCCACATAAAATTATGTAAATGTGTTGATTTTGCACGAGCTAAAATGACAGAAATGATAGCTTGCATGGGGTATGTTCACACTGGGGCCCCTACATGCCACATACTTAGGTAAACCTATACATATTGGGCATAAAACTGTTCAGTGGACCCCTGGCATTCAAATTTAGGGTGTTTTATCTTGGTAATGCTATGTGGGAGATAAGATGCAGCAAAGTGGAAGCTTTGAGGGGATTTTTGGAAATGTCATAAAAATTGCTAAATTTAGGAAAGCTTTGCGCCTTGGTACTTTGGGGTAGAAAGACATGGGTACCCATTTTAGATTCGGGGGAATGTGTACTTTCCAAAAATATATGGCTTTCTGGGGTGAGCGTATTTTTTTTGTAGGGTTATCCCACATGAAATGATGTAAATGTGTTGATTTTGCAGGAGCTGAAATGACAGATCATATAGGGGGTATGTGTTCACATTGGGGCCCCTACATGCCACATACTTAGGTAAACCTATACATATTAGGCATCAAACTGTTCAGTGGACCCCTGGTGTTCATATTTAGGGTGTTTTGTTACTTTATGACCTGTAGGAGATAAGATACTATAGACTGGAAGCTTAGGGCTCTGGCACACAGGGAGATTAGTCGCCCGCGACAAATCTCCCTGTTCGTGGGCGACTAAATCTCCCCGAATTGGCATCCCACCGGCGACAATGTAAGTCGCCGGTGGGATGGCACACGCTGCACAGGCGATTTCGGCAAATCGCCGAAGTTGCCTCGTGAGGCATTTTCGGCAATCTGCCGAAATCGCGCTGCCGCGTGTGCCATCCCACCGGCGACTTACATTGTCGCCGGTGGGATGGCAACTGTTGGCAACTCGGGTAGATTAGTCGCCCGCGAACAGGGAGATTTGTCGCAGGCGACTAATCTCCCCATGTGCCAGAGCCCTTAGAAGCGATTTTTTAAAAAATGTCACAAATTTTGATAAAGACCAAGAAAGCATTGCGACCATGGGCGTCCGCAGAAAATTTTCCAAGGGGGGGCAAGTAAGCTAGCATCATCCTGCAACAGATAAATATATATATATATTTTTTTTTTTCCTGGATGATACTAGGGGAGGCTAAATATGGCCCATACACAGACTGACCTACAGCTAATGTGACACTTAGTGGATTCGCTGCTGACGTAAAAAGTTAACCTCCCAACTACCTCTTGCCGTTCCTACTGACTTCCAGGGATTCTGTACAAAAGTGCGGGTGGGGGTGCTTTTTTTTTTTACCCTAAAATGTTTAGTATTAGTAGTAAAAGTATTCATACGCGCACTTCTGTTAGGGGATCTGCAAACATTTGTGTTTGTGATCAGTTAGCTTAAAGGGGTAGTTCGCATTCGAATTCACTTTTATTTTTAATGGTTTTTCAGTTATTTAGCTTTTTGTTCAGCAGCTCTCCATTTGGTATTTCAGCAGCTATCTGGTTGCTAGGGTCTTATTTACCCTAGCAACCAGGTAGTGATTTAAACAAGAGATGGGAATATGAATAGTTAAGGGGCCTACTTGGAAAAATAAGTAATACAAAATTATAATAATAATAAAATTGTAGCCTCACAGAGCAATATTTTTTGGCCCCCATTTGAAATCTGTATAGAGGCAGAAGAGAGGCAAATTATTCAAAAAAATGAATTAGGAAGACCAATTGCAAAGTTGCTAGGAATAGGCCATTTTATAACATACTAAAGGTTAACTTAAAAGTGAACCACCCCTTTAGATGTGTTTATGTTAGTTTTATAGCAAGAAAGGCAGTGGGTACTGACTCCCCATTATATACAGTGAGACGCAGTCTGTATTTACAAACCCAGCACATTATATACAGTGAGAAGCAGTGGGTACAGATGGCAGATATTCAGGCCCTGGCACTATAACACTGGCACTGATACACAACATTGGCCCCACTGTAACTTACTATAAATGAACAAAACAATGACAAAAAAAAAAAAAATAGTAAGTGCAAAAAACAACAACACATATATAAACACACAATGAGCTTTTTCAGAGGGAAAGAGTTAACTTACCCTCCATGTGTTAGGGTAGGGGATAGATTATATATTATTATAGATGTCAGGTCAGGCAAAAAACAATTTAATGTCAGCTAGTGATTCTTTAGAACTGTATAGTACCTGGGTATAGTGCCTGGGTATAGTACCTGGGTACAGTACCTGGGTACAGTGCCTGGGTATAGTGCCTGGGTATAGTGCCTGGGTATAGTGCCTGGGTATAGTGCCTGGGTATAGTGCCTGGGTATAGTACCTGTGTATAGTACCTGGGTATAGTGCCTGTGTATAGTGCCTGTGTATAGTGCCTGGGTATAGTGCCTGGGTATAGTACCTGGGTATAGTGCCTGGGTATAGTGCCTGGGTATAGTGCCTGGGTATAGTGCCTGGGTATAGTGCCTGGGTATAGTGCCTGGGTATAGTGCCTGGGTATAGTGCCTGGGTATAGTACCTGGGTATAGTGCCTGGGTATAGTGCCTGTGTATAGTACCTGGGTATAGTGCCTGGGTATAGTGCCTGGGTATAGTACCTGTGGGATGAAAACTGCAGCAAAAGTTGAGAGTTGGTTCTTAGGTAAAGTTACAGGGGCAGATTCTTCTTTTCAGTCTTTATTTCTGTTTCCAGTTTGCAAAATCTCCCGATCCCTGTGTGCATGTGTGCTCTGATTGGTCAATTTTACTGTCTGTCAAGGAAGCTGTGCTCTGATTGGAGAATCCACAAGAAGAAAGATCCAATCGGAGCACAGCAAAAACGGGCTTGAGGGGACTGCAGAAACGGAGTTAGGTTTTTGTTTTTTTTGCTACTTTTCCAGGGGGGGGCAAGTGCCCCCTCTTGCCCCCTTCTGTGGACGCCCATGATTGCGACTTGGTAGTTTGGCATAGACAGACAGTTGTGCTTATTCTGGATTCCCCAGAATCTGTTCTTTTCCAAAAATTTATAATTTTCTGGGATAAACCTTCTATTAGTGGAATTTTTGGGCTTAAAATCTAAAGTATGCAGCTTTCTGAAGCAGTGCTTTGGAAATTTGGTAGTGTACTGCTAGGAGTTTTTGACCTATACAACTATACAGAAATCTCCATAAAACTATATATATATTTTGTATAGGCACGTTCAGAAGACATGGGACTTTCCAAATCAGTTGTATTTTTGTGCATAAAATATGATTTTTTTTAAATGTTTTTCTTAAATGTTTTTTAGGCATTTAGATCTTGTTACAGAATTGGAATTACACAAAAATTCTACCATATTTTGAAAGCTTAGGTTGTCCTGAAAAAAAAATAAATTTTGTTTTCCTGGGTAAACTAAATGTCCCCCCCGAGGAAAGGCTCCTAAAGTGAAACAGTGCAAAATGTTCAAAAAATGTCTGGCAATACAAGTTCCACTTGTGGCAGCTGGCAGTGAAAAGGTTAATGTTTCTCGTTATTATTTGTTATTGTTTTTCATTTTCCTTATTTACCTCTTCCTTTTTTTCATATACATATTATTTATGATTTCACCTAACAACTGTTTTGATGATGCAGAACACTGCTTTGTGCAGTCTGCCAAAGTTGTAATGCAAAATGGCAAACAAAGTCAATAAAAATTGTCAGTTTAAAAAAAAAAGTGCCTTTAGACAGAAGAGCAATATGACTATTTTGAATGCAGTAATAGTGATATAAATTTGTTTTTGGGTTCAAGGTACAGTATATAGAAGGATAGACAAGGTAAGAGAGGGGTAATTTATCTAGTTTATTATGTTGGGTTGAAAACCCCAACATACTGTTCTTCGACTTTAGCTTATTCTTCCGCTTCTTCTTATTCTTAGCGCCCCCCATTTTCTAAACGCTACTCCTCCTACAGTTTTAGGGGTACAACACCCAAACTCCCCACACATCTTCGCCCTATAGCGGAACAGGTTGCTTGTGGCGCCGCTCCGAACCCCCCAATTTTCCCATTGACTTTCACAGGGAAGATTTTCAAACTGCTGTCACACTTACAGCTTTGAAGCTACACCCGCCAAACTTGAATAACATAATCATGGGGTCACCCCGAATGAAGCAACAACATTTGTTGGATGACCCCCAAAGTGGGAGGGGCCAACAACAGCCAATCAAATTTTAATCATGGACTTTAATGGGGAAATTGAAACTGATGCCAATCTTACAGCTTTGAGGCTACACCCCCCAAACTTGAATCACACAGTCATGGGGTCAGCCTGAATGGAAATAGGATGATTATGGGATGCCCAAAAATGGGCGGAGCTGTGAACCGCCAATCAGATTTTACCTATTGATTTGGCGGAAATTCAACCTGCTGCCAGTCTCACAGTAATAACACCGGGGTCCCCAAACTTTTTACACTTGGTCACTAGGGGACTGCAGTTTAAGTTTTGAAAAGTGGGCGGAGCCCCCAACAGCCAATCAAATTTCACCTATTGATTTTTATTGGTTTGATGCCAGATTTTCCAAACTTTGCACAGTCAGTCACTGGGTGACAACGCATTCAGGTTTTTTAAAAAAACAAACAAAAAAAAACCTGTAAAGTGGGAGGGACCAACAACAGCCAATCATATTGTACCCATTGACTTTTACGGAGAAATTGAAACTGCTGCCAAACTTACAGCTTTGAGGCTACACTCCCCAAACTTGAATCACATAGTCATGGGCTCAGCCTGAATAAAAATATGATGATTGTTGGATGCCCAAAAATGGGAGGAGATGTGAACAGCCAATCAGATTTTACCTATTGACTTGGCAGACATCCAACCTGCTGCCATTCTAACAGTAATAACACCGGGGTCCCCAAACTTTGCAGAGTTAGGCACCAGGTAACTGTGGTTCAAGGTAAGAAAAAGTGGGCGGAGCCACCAACAGCCAATCAGAGTTTACCAATTGACTTTCAATGGGGAAATTCAATCTGCTGCCATTCTCACAGAATTAACACCAGGGTCCTCAAACTTTTCACAGTTGGTCACTAGGGGACTGCAATTTTAGTTTTGAAAAGTGGGTGGAGCCACCAACAACCAATCAGATTTCACCTATTAATTTTTATTGGTTTGTTGCCAGGCTTCCCAAACGTTGCATAGTCAGCACTGGGTGACTACGCATTTATGATTTTTTGTAAGTGGGTGGAGCCACCAACAGCCAATCAGATTTTACCTATTGACTCTAAATGTGGAAATTCAACCTGCTGCCATTCTCACAGTATTAACACCAGGGTCCCCAAACTTTTCACAGTTGGTCACTAAAGGACTACAGTTTTAGTTTTGAAAAAGTGGGCGGGGCCACCAACAGCCAATCAGATTTCACCTATTGAATTTTATTGGTTTGATGCCAGAGTTCGCAAACTTTGCACAGTCACTTTGTACTCAAGGTTAGAAAAAGTGGGCGGGGCCGCCAAAAGCCAATCCCATTTCTTTCATTGTTTTCAGTGGGAAAATTTTAACTGCTGCCATTCTCACATGTTTAATGTCAGGGTCCCCAAACTTTGCACAGTTTGTCACTAGGTGACTATGTTCCAAGTTTAGAAAAGTGGGTGGGGCCAACAACAACCAATTAGATTTCACCTATAGACTTCATATGTTTAAATTTAAACTGCGGCCATTCTTTAAATATTAATACTAAGGTCTCCAAACTTTGCAGAGCTAGTCACCTGGTAACTGCAGTTCAAAAGTGGGTCGAGCCAACAACAGCCAATCAGATTTTACCTATTGATTTTCAATGGGAAATTCAACCTGCTGCCATTCTCACAGTATTAACACCAGGGTCACTAGGGAACTGCATTTTTAGGTTTTAAAAAGTGTGTGGAGCCACCAACAGCCAATCAGACTTCACCTGTTGAATTTTTTCGGTTTATATTTAAAATGTTGCTTTGCTCACACTATTTATGTCAGGGTTCCCAAACAAGTGGGAGGAGCCACCAACAGCCAATCCATTTCCACCCATTAGATTTCATTGGTTTATATTTAAACTGATGCCATTATTTAAATATTAATTCCAGGGTTGTTAAAGTTTCCAGAGTTAGTCACTGGGTATTTGCCATTCAAAGTTAGAAAAAAGTGGGCGGAG
Organism: Xenopus tropicalis; assembly: GCF_000004195.4. Lineage (NCBI taxonomy): Eukaryota > Metazoa > Chordata > Amphibia > Anura > Pipidae > Xenopus > Xenopus tropicalis. Next base: position 48,363,892 of record NC_030680.2, read on the forward strand.
CCACCAACAGCCAATAACATTTCACCTATTTACTTTCAATGGTGAAGTGTAAAATGCTGTCAGCCTCACAATTTGGTTGGTCACTGGGGGACTGCAGTTCAAAAATAGGAAAAGGAGGTTGGGCCACTAACAGCCGATCAGATTTCATCCATTGAATTTTATTGGTTTAAATTTAAAATGCTGTCATTCTCAAACTATTTATGCCAGGGTGCCCAGTGTTTGTCACTGGGTGACTTCGACTCAAGGTTAGAAAAAGTGGGCAGAGCCACCAATCACAATTCACCTATTGACTTTTATTGGTTTTAATTTTAATTGCTGCCGTTTAACTATTAATCCTTGGGTCCCTAAACTTTGCAGAATTAGTCACTGGGTAACTGCAGTTCCAGGTTAGAAAAAGGGGGTGGAGCCACCAACCGCCAATCAGATGTCGTTGACTTTCAGTGGGGAAATTTAAGTTGCTGCCATGCAGACACTAATAAAGCCAGGGTCCCCAAACTTTGCACAGTGGTTTTTACTGTAGAACTGTGGTCCAAGGTTAGAGAAAGTGGGCAGAGCCCATTCAGTGACTTCATGTTTTTCAACCCAACATGAAGTTTGTTCTCAAATATATATATTTTAATATATAGTTAATATTGGTGTGTAGGCAGGCATCTCAGTGCATTGTACCTATTTCAGAGCTTTCAGATAGAGCCAGTGCTACACATTAGAACTGCATTCAGGTAACCTATTGTTTCTTCTGCTCCCATGTAACTGGAGTCACAAGCCGGACTTGGATTTCTTACTGTCGAGTGCAATTCTGATATCTACTGGGAGCTGCTATCTTGCTACCTTCCCATTGTTCTGCTGAGAGGGGGGTGATATCACTACAACTTGCAGCTCAGCAGTAAAGAGTGACTGAAGCTTATCAGAGCACAGATCACATGGCTGTGGCACCCTGGAAAAAGACATCCATCCATCCATCAAGTTCAACCTTAAAGAAGCATGTGGCTGGTAGGTATTGGATGATGGATGAATAAAGATTTGTTTTATTTTAAGAGTGCTACATATTTTTGAAAGCTTGAATTGGAGTAGTCAGACAACTTTCATATAGAGTGCACTGTATTTGATAAATGACATGCCTTATAAAACAGTTTCAGCTGTCAGTTGCAAAACAACAACTGTAGTACCGTGTTAGCCAGTGTCAGGCAAGCCTGACGAAGGGGCCTTAGCGCTCCAAAAGCTTGCAATGCATTTTTATTGTTAGCCAATATAGGTATCATTTCTATAATATTGTTCAAAAATAGAAAATTATTGGTGAACTTTGTATAAAATACTTACAAAAAGTAATGGAAAAAGGTGGTACAAAAACCTGTAAGAGGTGGGGATTGGAAGAAGCTGCTATTACAGAGAGAGGCTAGGTGGATAAGGCGCCTAGACTGTGTCATGCCCAGAGTTATGAATGAACAATACAGTTTACTCTGTTTCCTGTAGGTTCAAGTATATATTGTCCACTCTATTTTTCAGGTGAATAAAGTTAGCCGTTGCAAAACACTGATCTCCTGCCGTAAAAAAATTGGTCACCTAGTACAGGAGATAGAGATATATAATAAGGCCGACCGTTAAAGGTAATATTTCATTAGTAACTGTTGCATATCTTGCAGCTTATATTATCCATTTTGTAACAGTATTTATATGTAAATGACTTCAAAATATTGCATTTAAACATGTATAGGCTATTTCAATATATAAAGGATTACATTACCCTGGATAGGCCCTGTATTGGATCAACACTTGGATTTTTGCAGTTCTATAATATTGTTGTATTTGTGTTTTTTATATTATAGCTGTCAGTTGTTGAGAAATTCAGTAGAGAAGGCAAAGATAAGATGGAATTAATAAATTTATTGTGTCTAGGTTTATGTTGCCACTTTATATCACATAACCCCCTGCAACATATTCAGAAAGGATCAGGGAGGCAACAAATAATTCTGCCTGCCTGTAAGGGGTAGAAAAATGGTCCACTTGTGAGTTAGGCGTAAGCATTTCCACATGTAACAACCTGACTAAATATATATGTAATGCTACAAATTGTTCATCACCATACACAGCTTGTGCAGCTTTTCTTTGGTTTTGTTACAAAAGCTTATGTTAAACCGGAGTATACATTTTTCCTTTAAATGTCATTTTCCACCTTCTCACGTTTTCCAGAAACAGCTCACTAAGGGGGTAAGATGATAACATCTGATACATTTGTTTATTGATTTCTAAGTAGCTTTAGCCCCTACTGAGCATGGTTACTGATGGCCAAATACATATCTCAGCAACATCTGCAATGAATGTCCCAAATAATATAGCACATTGTAACAGTACAAAGTGCCACCTTAATTAAACCATCTTGCTTCAAAGTTACGATCCCCTTTATAATAACCCTTAGTATGTTAATGAAGCACCTATCCAAAGCAAAACTTGATTAACCTGTTCTTCCATTTTCAACCCACAACTAAAAACGCTTTCAATGATTGGTAACACCAACCCTAACAAAAAGAAAAATACAGATCAACAGAGGGTTTAGTTTTATTGTTAATTCTAACCTTCCCAGCTACAGTCAGGTGATCCCAGGGGAGCCCATAAGAGGGCGACCATTTGGGGATATCAATCTTGAAAGCAAACAAGTTTCAGGTAAAACTCTGTCCCTCTGTTAAATGTATATTGAAGCAGCAGTATTCTTAGTGAAAGAATTTGTGGTCACAGCCTCTTTTTTTTTTTTCCTTAAAAAATTAAATGTTAAACTGTTTATTCAGCACTTACAAATGTACTGTTAATTGCCTAAGAATGATTTTATATGAAAACCTTTTTATTTTGTATCTTCGTTGTAAGGGCACCAACGGCTGTATTCAACAAAGCTGGTCTAAATTTCAACTTGGCCCAGTTTTAGCTTGAAAAGATGACCCTCATGGCTGCACAGTAGCTTATTTATATAAACGGTAGTAGTGTCTCGGAAACAAACACATAATCACCAGTGCAGGGTAACAGTATATCATATTTCAATGCATAGAAACCCTGATCATTTTTGGTATAACTGGTCCTTGAAAGTAAAGCACAAAGAACTTACAGAATAACACTGTGCCAGACCACTAGATTTTATACATTTTGCTTCATTATATGATGCATATTTATTGAAAATTCATTCCACCAACAACGGTGAAATAATGACAAAGAATTACAAAACTGCCAGAGATATTTATAAAAATAAAGTCACGGACCACCAGAAGTTCCCATGATCTGGTTTGTGCCAAGCACAGGTCCTCAAACAATATTGCATTCTACCCCAATGCCCCTTTTTTTGGTAGAACTGAGCCCATAAGGGTATTTTCTTCATAATAAATATAAACATTGAGACAATACCACTAGGTCTCAGTTTGGTCAGTATTAGATCAGATTTCTTCATTTGACGTTAAGAGTCAGTACTCATTATAAAGAGGTCATTGTCCAGGGAGCATTATAGCAATTCCATATACCTCTCTTTGCCGGAAGCAGTGAACTGTGGGGAAGATGTTGATCAGAACACAGCTGCACATATACATACTTTCTGAATGGTTTAGCTCAAACTGATGGAGTCTTTGGTTGGTGCAACTGTTGAATTAATTGAGGTCTCTTTACTCGTGGTTTCCGTCTCTTTGGCTTGCTCTTGGCCTTGTTTATTTGCACCACAAAGAATGCCAGGACCACCATGGCCCCAAGAAATGCAAAAACTGGAATGGTCTGGCCCACATCTTGGTTATAACGTCCAGGCATAATACCTGAAAGGGGAACAGTGATATGTGATACACATTATGAGGCATACACATTCTCTACAAAAGAAAATATTCTAATTAAATTAATTTCACTATTTAAAAGGACTAGAATTTGGCAGAGTTTAAATATTTTGGTAAACTCTCGTAACTCTTGTAATATCTCAGAGATGCTTGCAACTAAAAGCAGCCAGAGTTAAGAGCAGCACTTGATAGGTAACCTAAGTGCTGTAAAATAAAATGCAGGCAGTACGTGTTGGGTGATACAGTGACTTTTGCTTGAGAATTGTCCATTAGTCATTTACACATTATACTTTAAAAATGATTATTAAAGGGATTCTTTATGGTGTATGTTTCTATTTCTAAATTACACTGTTTACATATCAAATAATTCACTCTCCAATTTAAAATGTTATTCTGGAACCAACAAATGTACACATTAGAACTACTTTCAGAAAACCCTATTGTTTCTCTTACTCCCATGTAACTGGGGGAGTGCCAACCGCAGTGGGTTTAACCTGCTTTATGTCTGTTAAAACAGAACAAAATCTGTTTTTGCAGATCTGTTGCAAATGGTTTAAGTGAGAGCCTGCATGTAGAACTGCTGAGCAGAAAGAGCTCAAGTTCTGTGCTAAACCATGTATTAAGAGTAACACTTTGTTGCCCTGTAGTAGCTCAGATGGAGTGTCCAAAAAAATTGAAAATAGTAACATTTGGGTGAGCCAGACAATCTGAATTGGTGAGTGAGGAAAATGTAGAATGACCTCCTGATTCTGTTTGTGAGGATCTGCCAGCCATAGAACTGGTCTCCAGTGAGATTAATTGTGTGAGATGGGTTAAGTGTTGATACAGATGATGTCACTGAGTGTGTGCCAGACTGTGTGCAAAAGGGCAGATAGTGAGTCTAGTGATCATGTGCTCAAAGGTAAAGCCAAAAGTTTGTTAGGAAACACAACCCTGCAGGGCTTACAGAAGGGCAATACTTTACCAGTGTGTGCTTAAAGGCACAAACTGCCTGTAAAACGGAGAGTGATTGTTTTGCTGGCAATAAAGCTATTGAAGGTGGTATTGAAGGGGAAGTTTCAGCATGTGTGGCTATATGTGATAGTAGTTGGTAGTTGTATGTTTCTGTCCCAATTGGAAAGAAGGTGACTGTTTCAGTGCCAGTGTAGGAGAGGCTACTCCACTTCGTATGACTCCAATCTCCATCCTGACTGCATTATTCAGCCAGTAAAATGGATAAAGCTTCTCAAATGGATATACTTGTTCAAAAAAATTGCTCCTTTAACCCAGGCAGTTCAAGATCTTCACCGGGGTTACCAACAGATGCAGACTCCAGGGGATGTCTTCACATTTTTCTCTGCAGCCTCATTCCTTCACCTCAGAACAAACAAAAGTTTGACTGCTGATTATCACTTTTGTCCGGGGATCCAAAGGTCTGGGCACATCAGCTTCTCAAACAACAAGCCCGCTACTTAGTGATCTACAGGCTTTTCTTCGAGCAATAGCCACTCTTTATGATGATCCAAAGAGAGCCGAGACTGCTGAGGTCACTTTAAGAGCTCTACACCAGGGAAGGAGGCCTTTTGAGGAATATGTTTCAGAATTCCGTGAATTTGCTTCCGCCACTGAATGGAACAATTCTGCTTTAAAGCATCAATTTCGCCTCGGTTTGACCGAAGAACTTAAGAATAAACTG